>NC_088880.1:26571197-27185597 GCF_032884065.1 Artemia franciscana | reverse complement strand
ATAGAAAAGGTAGCATTTTCTTTGCAAAAATTTTACATTTGTGAATTAAATCTCAATGAAAACGTTGGGTCAAGCCATCAATCAGTGGCTCAAGTGACGCTGGATCTTCTTAAACCTCTAATTTGATAACTTAAATTAGCTGTTTCCTCCCTGAGCACTCAGTCTGTCTAGTGACAGATTTTTTTTTAATCTGTCTTATCTGTTAGACAAGTTGGTAGGGTTAGCAACAAAGTCGTTGATGTAGATATTGATAAAATAATAACACCAACATCTGCAGTAAAGAATAATAAAAAAAAAAGTATAAAAGTTCATTACTGAAAATATACAGTTACAGTGAGTTAAACACTCAAAACTCAAATAATTAGAAGTATAAAACTTAGCATAAAAAACCCATAACGAGCTTTAATCTAGAAAAATTCCTAGTTCGAAAGCTGATTTAAAACAAACTATTGAATTGAATACACCCATAACGTGCTTTAATCTAGAAAAATTCCTAGTTCGAAAGCTGATTTAAAACAAACTACTGATATGAATGAATCATCAAATTTTTAGCTTGAAAACACAAAGTCTCATAGCCTAAAATTCTAAAAAAAAAAAAATAAGTTTCAAAATGAAAAGAATAAATACTAGTACATTCAAAACTCAAGCGATATCTACAAAATTACACTACAACATATGAAATAATCCACCTATATACAACTAAATAAATGTTAAGAATTCAATAAAACAGTTATTATTGGTTCTTAAAAAAAACAGAGCCAGATTAGACTAGGAGGAGTGTCTTTTGTTTTGTTTATTTTTAACTATTTCGCAAAGTTTTTATATTAGAATTTAGCGTTACCGCTATGAAGCAACGCTTTTCCTTTGTTTCTATAAATTAATAATAAACTGCAGTTACTAAAATAACTTCTTATGAAAATCTTATCTCGGATGACGTCGTTCACTGCCAGTACCAAAGAGACTAAAAACTTATCAGGAATTAGGTCTCTAGCGATTTAGGCAGAGGGAGCGAAAATCCTTGCACATTCCCAAACATTTTCATAAATTGGGAGTCCTAAAGAAATGGTTTGTTCTGAACAATTGAGTTCAGGTTCTATCATTTTCAAACAACTGGACAAGGTTGGGACTACAAAGTATCGAACAGAGGCCAACTAAGACACTGCAAACATAAAAAATGAAGTCTTTTCCAGTTGAAAACTGGTGTTTCCCTTGCATTTGGCTTTAATTTAAAACAGGCTAGTATAAACTAAAGAACAGGCTAAGTAGCCCATTTATTTAAAAACGTATTTAATGAGAAGGAAACTAAAAACGCAATAGAAATTAGTTGAAAACAATATCGAGAAGAGACTTTAACACAAAATAATGAGCATGTTCAAAAACACCTATATATCTAGGTTAAAGCATCTTAAGCAAGACCTCATCCAGGAGGAATAGGGGATTGCCCCCACCCCCTCATGTTTGTCCGACTCGTAAAAATGTAACGAAAGTGAATGTAAACAAATTGTTGATGTGTTCTTAAAGTTCGTTTGTACCCCCCCCCCCAGAAAAAATTCTTTTGCGACCCCATCCCCCTGAAGTGTTAAAACATAAAATATTTGTAAGTTTTATGTGTCTGTGTATAATTGTCTTTCTCTTTTAGCGCATTCCTTTTAACTTTGCTATTAAGATGGGTTAAAAATAAGTTTTTTTTCGGAAATGCGCCACAAGCTGGGCTTTTCCACAGAAATTCACCTTTAAACTGGTTTTCAAACAATCAAAACTCTAAACATTATAAATGATGTATTTGTTGATATTCTCATACGAGTTCACAGTTAATCACAATTAGAATTGGAACACATCCAATTTTTCTTATCTATTAATACCAAGAAAGCTCTGAAATTGAGAGCCTCGCTCAATTTATTTCATACCAAAAATCAGATTTGGTCTTTTTTGGTCATTCTTAATGAACTCTTTTGGGCATTCTTAATTCTTAATGAACTTTTTTTCTGGACAGATTCTTAGTAAACAGAAAACTTGACAACGGAACTATTATTTAGAATTCTTCGTTCTTAGGTATCTACTAAGAAATTTTGGCAAGAAATTCGAACTCGACAGCTCATGCTTGCCTCTATGGTAAAAGGCGGCTCCTCCAAAATATGACGAGTCCTTTAGAATTTTCCAGATTGAATTATACAGCTGTTTATTAAAAGTGCTCACTCAGTGACTGTATCTTTAATGCTCACGTTACCTTTTTTCTTATAAAGGAAAGAGGAGTAAAATATTCACAAAAAGGTTGATTTCCTGTTAGTCAAGATGACTTCAACCTACTTCATTATTTTGACTGTTTCAGACATCCCCTCCTTAGGTCTGATGGTGTATTCCTAATAACGTGTACGGCTCATGTTATAGCAGAATTTTCTGCCAAATTTTCCGTTCTATTTGCAATAGCCTGGTAAACTTTTTTAGTTCACTTTCTGGCAAATAAAACCCAAAAAGAAAAAATTTTTACTTGTTAGTTAATTACTTCTATTAAACCAAACGCAAATCAGTTTTTCTTCGGAAAGGTTGATATCTTTTCAACATACAAGAAGTGTACACAGTAACCAAATGCGCAAGAAAATTCCTCTTAGCTAATTCACACCTATATTTCAGCTATTGACTGTTTTTGTTACCCATCTAACTCTTGCAAATACGTTCCCATTTTCATTTTTCTTTCAAAAAATCTTAACTCACCTCCTTCTATTGTTACGTCCTCCGCCTCCACCTCCTTTTCTGCAGTCTCTTGCAAAGTGGCCTCTTTCTCCACAATCATAGCATCTTTCGTCACGAATGTTACGATTACCTCCTCGTCCAGATCGACGTCTTCCACTAGACAGCTCTACGCGAACTCTGCGGCCGCATATTGTTCTACAAAAGGGCAATGGTAATATTAATCGTGCTATTCCTATTGCTCGTAGTACATTAAATGGCCTAGTGTCCCCACATCCAAATCCATTGGCAACATCCAGCATAAATTTATTTGTGATTCCAGGGATATGTTTAAAGCTGGTTATGGCGAGCCATATTCATTTTAATAGCTGTCGTCTTGCTAAACTCTATTTAGGTATTTGTGGCTATCCAATTTTATGCACTTTTGGGCTACATCTGATTTTTAATAAACATTATTTCACACAAATGAAGATAACTATTTTAGATATTGTAAGTTTTTTATTGTATTTGCTATGCGCCTTGTGGGTGGTTATGGTTCAACAACAATTTTGACCTCGCATAACACTGTGCAAACAAAGATGAGTCAGGTTAGGTTAATTAATGGTTGGGTCCATACTAATTGTTTGGGCCTTGGTTGGGCCCATGACAAAGTCTTATTCAATTTTTATCAGTGTGTATTTTTGTTCTTAGATTTATTGTCTATTTAATATCTTATTTAGATTGTTTTATTATTTCTAATGATTTAAACAATTATTATTTTATTTATTTTTGTTTTATTAATAATTAATCATTATGTTGTTTGAAATTGTGGCCCTTAAAATTTAGACGTAAATAATTTAGAGGACTTTGGACTATCAGAGCTGGAGTTACAACTCAAAAATAAAGGTTTCATTTCTTTGGTTGCAAACTCTTTGATTTGTCAAGAGTGATTTAAGAATCCGACTCAGTTGGTAATATGCTACAATCACAGGTGTATACAAGTCTAAACCTGAACATTAAGATCAAGAATTTTTACTGGGAAGAGGGAATGGAAAACAAATTATCAGTTCATTTCTTTTATTTTTAAAGGGGAAAGGCTCTTCAGATCAATCATGGGGGGGGGGCGCCAATTTGTGCAGATATAATTAAGATCAATCACTTCATGAGATGTTGCTAGTCTTTGAGTTTACTTATTTTCTTGTGTTTAAAACTGTTGAAACTATTTTAAAGGAGTTCAATCATGGCTTTATGGGACTTATAGGACACAACCTAACTAAGAAGATCCCTGCCACAAGTTTTCTAGTAACTATTACTAGAATGATCACAAGCAATGAACTTTCTGAAGGGAAGAGGGGCTAAAAAAAATATTAGTTGATAACTAAAATGAGATGTTCCCAGAAATTCAGAAAAATTTAGGACTTCTGGGGGGCTTTGTCCTTAAGCTCCTCCCCCCCTCTGTGTACATTCTTGTGAGCAAGTCTACATAAACTTACTCTTTTCACCTCTATTTTAGCAGGAATCATGAGTAAAAAAAAAAAAATCTTAGGCCACAATTTTGCAATACTCCTGATATGAGGAGGGTATCCTATGTACCCTAGGGTATCCTATGTGTGCAGATATGAATACTTATTAAATAGATCTGGTGCCTTTCCATTATTTTAATAATGCTCACATGTCTTGAACAGACTCTGTACCAAAGTAATAAATTAGGATCAAAGTTATACACGGTAAGATAAATATGAAAACAGGTACTTTTGTAAAATTTACAATAGATAATGACAGCACAATGCCCTCAACAAAGACTAATACTTCAAATAAATAGGTAAGAGAAACATAAATTTGCCCTTTTCTAGCTAAATTTAAACTGTTAGTTTTAGATGATATACACAGACCTATGTTCACATACTAGGGTATGCTAATTACATACAAACAGAACTTTTTTTTTAATCAAAAGGATTTCTCACTCCAAACAAATTCTGTGAAAAAAAAAAATATACATATCAATAATTATTATCTAAAGTTAAAGTCGCTTTCGAAAAATCTCAATCCCCCCTCCCCAATCCACAACAACAGCCTAGCATACGCATAGACTTAAATGAGTATTTAAAAAGTTCACTGGAATGGCTGAAAAGTCTAAAACTTTCCTAAGCAAAAATTTAAAAAAATATATGCTCTCAGCTAAGATAATACAGCATAGAAGCAATACATCCCCCTCCACCCGCCCCTTGATTTGTCAAAATAGATATGGAAATTAATGTAAAATGTAAAGAAATTTGTAGCTGGAAATGCCATTTTACTGAAGCATCAGATTGCCCCTTGTAGTTGAATACAACCACAGTAGGAACAGCAATAACCTGAGGATAGAGTTTTGGGAGTTTCCTCCATAACAAAAGCAAAAAAGCTTTTAGCAAAAAGCTCTAGCAAAAAATTTGAGTTGGTACACACTTGAAAAATGAAACTGGAAACATTGTTTGCCCTTGTGGAATCTATGAGGAATTGGCACATGCATGACCTACTGTCCCCTGGCATGATTATAGACAGGAGAGGGAGGGAGCGTCCTCAAAATTAGTCTGAATTTTTCGATGGACCAAATACAAGGTTTATGCAAACTTTAAAATACAATTTCTAAAGCTGATGAAAAGCATGTGATAGTAACAAACTGACCTGCCATCCAGCCCTCTAACAGCATCTTCAGCATCTCTTGTGTCATCAAATTCCACAAAGGCAAATCCAGGAGGATTTCGTGCAACCCATACATTCCTTAGTCTTCCATAATATGAAAAAGCATCCTCCAATTCACTTTTAGATGCATTGTTTCCTAAAAAAATGAAAAAACAAATAAGACATGAAATAACAAAAATTGACAGAGAAAGGTGGCTTTAATTAAACCTGTTTTTCTCTCTTAATTTTTTGTAAATAGAAAAGCAGTGTAGTCTAAGAAATTATTTATGGACTAGCATTTCTCATTAGTTTTGCTGTACTTAATGATCATAACTGCTTATGTGGGAAATGAGGATTACTTCCTGAGATTGGATAAATAGGCCCCAAAAGCCCCGCCCCCCCAAAAAAAGAAGTATATCCCCCATAAAAAATTTGCACATAAGGCAGATATAGTTACCATAAATCCACTTAAGACCCATGACCAAAAGTAAATCCAGAGGGTTACAGGTCTGCCCTCCCCCCCCCCAAAAAAAGTCTGAATTATAAAAGCATAACAAAAATGCATATAAACAAATTGTGGATGCATTTTTAGTGCCCTCCCCCCCCAAAAAAAAAACATATATGCCCTTACCCTAAACCTCAGGAATACTGCTCTGATAACAATCCCCCAATACATGGTTTATAACTGTGTATATCTATGCAATAGATGATATTCACTAATTGCTAATCTTGTCCTTCTTTATTTGTAGTTGTTTGTAACAAAAATGTGATATTAATAACAATAGCTCAAAACTTTTTTCTTTTCACATGACTTTGTTCTTCCTTTTCTTTTCACATGAGTCCCTCTGATGGCTTTTTTTCTGGCCCCCTGCTTATTAGATGAACTAGCTCTTTTAGCAACATGACTCCCAAATTGATTCTTAGCCAAACTTGATTTTTTGTTCTCATGTTTTATTTACGTCGTGTAAATATGGAAGGAGTGAAGTAGTGAAAGGAGTGGAAGAAGTGTGGAAGGAGGTGATTAAATTTACCTTTCTGAATGTCATTTTGGCTATAAAAACCATTTCTGGGATTTGTTTCTTATCTAAAAGAACAAATTTCATTTTCATAAGAATTCAGTGTCCTGAGAGGGGAAGGGGCAATGATGTATACTTGCAAATCTCTTTCCAAACCCTTCCTAATTTCAAGCTGGCCGTGATTAGATGAACTGATGGAACTCAAAAATCCCAAGTTAAAATTGAAAATTTTTATTTAAAAGTAAGTATTCATTGGCAGAAGACAACGCTTTTAATATCAGGCCATAGCTTCGTGAAGATGCTACAAAATGTTTGCTAGGATTTTGTTCTATTACCTCTAATTACTTAGAAATCTTAGAAAATGTCTTGCTCTTTTTCACAATTGTACTCTATGAGGGATATTGCTTTTAGAACAAAATCAGTACTATCATGAGCAGGGACCTTAGTAGTCAAGAAGCGTCATTAATCCAATACAAATACAAATACAAATACAGCAGCTCAGTTGGTAAAGCATTATGTTCCAGGTTCTAGGTCCAAGAGGTTCCAGGTTCGAACCTTGGCTTTAGCATTAATACAAAAGAAGAAAAAAAACTAAAAAAGAAAAAAACACATCATCAGGACACAACTACAACAGGGACGCCAGGGGGCCATATAAATGACAATGGGGACACATAAAATGTTTGATTAGCAATCACCATCAACAAAGCTCAAGGGCAATCATTAGAATAATGAGGTATAGAATACGGATTGTTTTTCCCATGGACAACTATATGTTGCGTGTTAAAGAGTCGGTAAACCTGACAATCTATATGTACAGACAATGGGACAGTGAAGAATACGTAGTTAAAAACATGTATATATATATATATATATATATATATATATATATATATATACATGTATGTATATACATAAAAGCGCCCCCACCAACTAGTTAAAAATAAATAGTTTTTTAACTTACTCAGAAACTTATTGAGTTTGGCAAATGAGACTTTCAAGAAAAGGCATGCAGCTCATCTTGAAGTCTAGTAAAATGTTTTGAGGCTCCTTTCCCCAGAATATAAGAATTAATAACAGATAGTTTATTGTAGTATAAAGTTTAGAGAAGGAATCGCACTACAATTACCAAAAATTCCTACTTTAATCACTGGAACTATTTATTTTGCTCACTATTGAGAAGTATATCAACTAGTGATATATAACTGCAAAAAAAAAAAACAACCAACAAATGAAACAAAGCACTGATTTACAATAGGTTCAATAACATAAATGAGTAAAATACATTTTTTTTAAGTGTTTGTTGTTTTTTAAATATAGTCAAAATAAAGTATACTCACAACAAAATTAAGGAACCTATTATTATTTTTACTAAAATTAATAAGTTTTTTTTTTACCAAGGTTAAGACAGATTCTTTTGTTTAATATCCTAAGCCTTAATAATAAGGAAGGAGTAGATTTGATATAAAATTACATTGTGATGCAGAAGTCAGAGCCAAAAAAATTACATTTTGATCCCCTATTTCTCTTTCTAATCTTATTCTCTTTCTAAACATAATAATCATTGCTCTTGCAGTTATATCCCAACCTCCTTGAATGAGCTGAATATAGCTCTAGGGCTGTTCTAAATTATTAGATGTATAAAATTTCTGCTACATACTGAATTGATGCAGCTGCAATATATACAAGCCTATCTAAAGCCATCCTGGCCAAGTGGATTGGTGCACTGGATTCAGGATCCTTTGTCTTAGGGGGCAAGGGTTAGAATCCTGCTGTACCCAATTATTTAATTTGTGACAGGGGCTAGTGGCATGACTCTGTAAGCTCAGCCAGAGTTGACCCAGCTCTAAATGATTACCTGGATAAATCTGGGGAAGGTAAACAGGAAGGGTGTGCAAAAGCACAGGATGGTTGTCCCCCAGCCCCCCCCCATTGTACTTATTGGCTGAAGGGCCAAGAAACAGAAATGAGCACTGCTGGTAGGGACTGTAAAGCCTAATATTATATTCTTTACTTTATCTAAACAGGACTAGATATAGACCTATGCTAGCCTAATAAGTCTACAGAGGATTGCTGGATTTTTTTAATAGGCTTAAGTTGGTATTATAAGCCAACTGGGTAATAGCATTATTATTAGTTTCAGTAACATTTAGAATAGCATGAATATTTAGCAACAATAACATTATTAGTTAGAGTAAATATTAGTTTTAATATTACTGAACATGATTTAAGGTGACCACAGTACTTAATGCATCTCTTTTCAAATATATAGTTATTGTCTTAACAAATTTTATTCTCAGCCCTTTAAGTAAAACTGGTTGCTTACTAGAAAATGGTTACTGGAAATTATGATACCTTAAAACAATCATAAAGACAGTAACTACTTATCTCATTTAAAAAATTAAGTTATTATGATTGTTTAAAGTAAATTTAGCACTTTTGGGAACTATTCTCTCCTGGCAAATACTAAAGAATAATGTGTCAGTTTAAGGGTACCTTTAACTGCTCCAAATAAAAAATATACAAAGGACAGTTGAAATATGCAATTACCATAAAATAAAAACAATATTAGAAGAATAGAAATTATACAATTAGTATAAAAACTAAAATTAGTATAGTTGAATAAATAAATTTAGTACAAAATAAATAAAAAGTAAAAAATGGGATTAGTATACTCAGAAACAGCATGGAAAATGCTTCACATGGTATACAGACAATGCAGACAGTCAGCAGGAATTGCCAAAGGTGAAAAGTGTGGCATAAATGCTTCACATGGGTTAACAGTGTACTGAGCTGTGTAATGTAAAAAAAAAAACTATAAAAATTAAGTACCCACCTTTACTCCCTCTAGAGGGCCCTGAAATTTGTCTACATGTATTGGTTTCAGTTATTAGTTGTATTGGTTTCAGTTATTAGTTGCTTTTTCTCTGCCTTTAGTTCTGAAAATGCAACTCCTAATATTACATTAATTTGCACTTTGGAGCAAATTAGTTGCAAGAACTGTGATGTTCTGTAGTTGATAATGGTGATAGATCTGGTCACTGTGCTAAGGTCAAGCAACAAACCATAGGGACTAGAGAGTGCTGGAGAGATGCAATTTAAGCCCACTTGGTAACAGTGATCACATGGTAGGTATGGTTCAAGGACCATTCTCCAGCAATTTAGATATGGCACCACCACACAACAGCAACTTTGGATAGAGTGTGTGAGATGGTTGGGTATGACAAGCTGCATCATCCTCCAAGCCAACTCTTTATTGT
This sequence comes from Artemia franciscana, assembly GCF_032884065.1. Lineage (NCBI taxonomy): Eukaryota > Metazoa > Arthropoda > Branchiopoda > Anostraca > Artemiidae > Artemia > Artemia franciscana. The sequence goes on along the minus strand of NC_088880.1, from coordinate 27,175,996 downwards.
CTTCCATGACTGTTATGGTAGTGAGGGCTGGGAGGGGGTTGAGTAGAATTTTGAGACATATCAATGTTTTTTTTTTTAATTTAGGAAATGTATTTGCATATCATTAAAACCTTACAGAGTAAGACAACCAGTACTGGGACACTTTGATCACTCTGCCTATTCTGGGACAGAAGCTTTGATTGGATTACAACATGTCCAATGCTGGGACAAAAGACATGTTGTCTTTTGTCCCAGTATTAGACATGTTGCAATCCAACCAAAGATTCTGTCCAAGAATAGGCAGAGTGATTGAAGTGTCCCAGTACTGGTTGTCTTACCCTAAAATGGAATAGAGCAAAGTTATGAAGCTGAAAACTATTTTGTTGTACTTCAACTAAGCAGAAAATCTATTTTGCAAGGTTCACTTTTATAATACACATATTTTTAAAGACCAGAGACCTTTAGAGGGAGAAGGAGTGGAGGTAGTTGCTTCAAAATAGTCTATCTTTCCAGGACATACATTAGTCTGTAGATTCATCCCTGGAAGTTTCATTTTCCTAACCTAAAACCTTTTTGAGATAGCAAGAAGTCAATTAACTATAATTTTACCAATAGGAACATTGACCTATAGGCCTACTCTAGCCTGTTGACTCATCCCTGAAAGTTTTATTTCCTAACCTAACCCTTTTCTGAGATAGCAATAAGGTACTAAACTAGAATTAAACCCCTATCTGTACTGTTCAAGGTTCAATTGGGTTTAATTAAAAAAAAAGGAAATAACTAAACTTAAAGTGGACCAGATTTTATCTTATTGCTAGTACTGACCAGAGCTACTCCTAGGAATCAACCAGGTCAGCTACCCTAGGCACCATAGCTGTCATAGGAACAGGGGTGCCATGACTGTGGGATTGCCTCTGATCAAATTCTTCACTTTAAGGTGGGTTTATTTGCTTATATTTGATACAGGACGAAATTGTAATTAATTTTTCCCTAGGTAGGCCTACTATCAACCCTAGGCATAGGAACAGCTCTGGTAGGCTATTAGCCTAGAGTTTGGATGCAATTGTTATGGTAGATTAATATAGGATAGTTAGAAAGAGCCCCGAATTGAGAGTGTTATGAATATTTATTTCCTGCTATCTAGACATTTACCTTAATAACTTCCACATCAGCTAGCCTAGGCCTGACTTACTGGCTATCTAAAAGCATCAAGCCCTGTCAATACACCTGACGATAAAGTAAGTTACTTACCAAGATCCCCAACATAAATTTTTGCATCTGAATAGCCCCGCGCCATAATTGAAGTTCTTCAGTATTAATTATTACAGCTATTTCAAATTTGGAATACAAAGACGTAAAATGGCGGATAAAAGAATAATGTAAACAGTAAAGTCGGGCAATTATAAAAGATAATAGATGGCGAAGTATATTGAATCAACTTAGCCACTACTGCTTAACTAACTCGGTCGAGGCCGAAGGTCGAGCTTGGTCGAAGGTCGAGGCCGAGGGCCTCGACCCAGTTCGTTGATTTTCGAATTGAAAAAAGGGAGGTTAGGTTAGGTTAGATTAGCCGACTTTGTCGAAGACTAATCGTGTTTTGAAAGATTTGCCGACTTCATTGCTTTTAACATCAAAATATGATTTTTTTTTTAACAAAATTTCGCAACTTAGTTACAACTAACTTACCTTCATTTAGAAAATTAGTGAATTTAAATTCATATCACAGTTCAAATTATCCCATTTAGATGACCGACAGTTAAGGAAATATAGACTAATACCAATACTTAAAGAATTCCGTGAAATTTTTTCGATTCATTGTTATGACATTGAAAAAAATAATTTAATGGAATATAAAGTAGAAATAGATGAAACAAAACCCCTTTTTCCAACCATGTTAATTTAATTTACCTCTTAAAATGCAAGAAAGCATCCTTGCAATGGCTCATGCACGCATAGTCCAAATGGAACGATCGGAATTTCGTTCCCAATATTTCTTGTGGGTAAGCCTAAAGGGATAAAATTTTAATATGAAATGAATGGACAATTGAAACTTAACGTATAGTCATTGACTGTTAAGCAATAAACGCCGTAGTGAAATATTCAGCTTGGTCTATTAGAAAAATCCAAGATGTTTTTTAGCAATCAAATAACAAAAAAAAAACATTCTGCTGATCTTGATCTAAAACATGTGTTCTTCAATGTTCCTCTGCATCCAGATAGTAGATGTTACTAATCTTTTCAGTTACCTCACGGTGTTTTTTACACGTGGAATGTGGTGTCCTAGGTTGCCAGCATATCACCACGAGTATCCTGTCAATGGCAAAAATCCATTCCTAGAAAGTTCCGATTTCGGGGATACCTTATCAATGTTTTCACAGGATATTTATATTTCGTCACACGGAGATGAATTGCAGCACCTAAGAGGTATTCAAAAGACTGAAACAATATAATATAAAATTAGGCAAAGAAAAAACACTTTTTTGACCCTCAGTTGAACTTGCTTGAATATTCAGCAGCGAAACAGGGAATTGCGTCCCTCCAAAATAAACTAGACACTACTAAAAGTATAGATAGACCAAGAAATCTAAGAGAATAAAGATCTTTCTTAGGATTTATGGTTTGGTATAGTAATTTCTTCATCAACTAAGGCAAAATTACAAAGAGAAAATGAAGAATTGAATATTGTAATTAAACCACTTGAAAAAAGGGATGGATATAAAAAAGGTAATATGGTAGTAAAAAATGTGGAGAGTCAGCAAGAATTGCCAAAGGCAAAAAGTGTCGTCAAAAATTTAGGCCTGTTGACTGGAATTAGTAACCTAAGGAGAGCTCAGAAAATCTGATACGAAAATCACGTATGGGCCTGAAGAAAGAGGCATTGAGGACCTGAAGAAAGGGAAATTTCTGACGGGGAAGTGTCTAGAACTAGACGCATGGACGTCATTTAATGATTCAAGATTTTTAGTATATATACAGTATAAAAAGAAGGGTCAAGCTGGAGACACAAGGTCGATTGACAAAGACCTGATATAACAATATAGCACACCTATTTGACAAAAAAAAACAAATGCATAAAATAAATATAAATAAATCCACGACTCACCACTAGACGGGAACCCACCCACAAAACAACTGACACTCGGCAAATATCAATCCAAAAAACAAAACAAAAACAGTTTGCATGCGAGGGTAACTGATGACTGGCAACTTATGTGCGAAAAAAAAAGAAAAATGAGCCCGCCTTATCAACATCAAACAAACAACTGTTTACTATAATAATTTTTTTTTTATTACTTATTCTTGAATTTTTTTATAAGGATAGAATGAAGTTGCTTTTTTACCTTTGGGAGAAATTTACTGTAGTCAATATATGGTAGATAAAGATGCCATGAACCCATGATCGAGAAATATGACAAGAACCATGATCTCTCACGGTACAAAATCTATTTTTGTACAACCAATGACTTTGTGTTAATGACATATGAATGGTTATTATATTGTCAACACCATTTGATGAATTAATCCTTTACCGAAGTAAGTCTCACAGCACAGCATGCTACAAACGCTAAAATCTGAAAGTTATCCCACATCTGTACTGGATGGCGTAGATTTGTTACCTAAAATTAATACGCAGGCAATTGAATTGGATATAATACGCTTTATAACTTAATAAATATGTGGTGAACACAGGCAATATGCATATAATAAGTTACATACATTTTGTAAGTGATAGCTGATGACCAGAGACAGGCGGCCGACTGCGTTAACTATAGATGCTGTTTTTGAATTCTCGTTTTCAATTTCAATTTTGAATTTGGCGGAAAATGTGGACAATTGTAAAAATAGCTTCTTAGCCTAATTTTAAAAACTGGTTAGTAGAAAAGTAATTGCTGTATTGAACTGTTTTGTAAAATAATTGTTTTCTTAAATTTTAGACTAACAGTCTCCATAAGTAATTTTACACTTCCTTAGAATAAGCTAAGGCCTGTTGGGCTGAATCTTTATGGGGTAGCCTAGGATAGTGAAGCTATGGCTCTATCCAGATTTTATTTGTTTGTGCTTTTTATTTCATCACTGTTTTATCGAAGACTTTGTCAGTCAGTTTGATTCTTATTGGTTTCTTTCCTCTTAGTAGGTTGGGCTCTGTTTGGGCAAAGACAGCTAAAGGCTAGCTTAGTCATTGGCTTAAGGCATATGGCTATTGTTTGCCCTAGCTTGTGTTTTAATAATTGTCTTGAAGAAATTGCCTTGTACTCTTCTGAAGGAAACACTAGTAACCAAAGAATCCCTAACCAATATCCTTCACAAATATAAGCTAGTGGTGCTACTATTACAAAAGCACCCTCCCCTATACTGACTTGCCTCTTGTTGTCCACCATTCCACAGTTAAAATGTTTACAGATGATGTGAAGCTCTACCACTCCTTGACAAATTCAGATGAAGCTTCATTGCTTCAAAAAGACTTGGATGCAGTGCACAATTGGTGTAATGCTAACTCCATGTTTGTCAATGAAAATAAGTGTAGGGTTGTCCATTACTTTGGCAAAGTAGAACAAAGTTACCAGTAGCCTACCATCTTGCTGGACATTCAATCTTAATGTCTGTGACCTTGGTGTTCATTTTGATTCTAGTCTTAGGTTTGACAGACCTGTCTCTGAAGTAACTCATAAGGCAAACTATCAGCTATTATGTCTTATATTGAATTTCCATAAGTTTAATCTCCATTCATTCATTGCCATTTATAAATTAGGCTAACAGTTTGACCTATACTCAAATACAATTCATTAGTGTGGTATCCATTGAATAAAAATGACAAAGCAAGGGTTGAAAAATACAGCAAAGAGCAACTAAGCTTGTACCTTATTTGAAACATTTGCTGTATAAAAATAGACTGCACAGGCTAGGATTGCCAAGTCTTTAATTCTGAAGGGATAGGGCAGACATTATTAACACATTCCATATAATCAAAGGCATTGATGATATAAGTACATCACGGTTTTTCACATTTAATGACACTAATAGGACCCATTATCACCCACATAAATTGTACCCTCACTTTTAAAAAGGAAAATAGGCCAACATTCATTTTACAGCAGGGTGTGGAAGCCATTGAATGACCTTCCACCTAAAACATTTCTAACAGATGACATAAACAGATTCAAAACAAAACTAGCAGAAACAAGTTTTCAAAGTAAATTATTTTTAAATAATTTATAGTATTATTTGTCAGTGTTTGTTGTAGTTGTTATTTTCATTGATTTGTATGTGTGTATTATGTTGTCAGTATTGTCATAATTTCTATTTATTATGTTTATTGCAACAAGCTTGAAAGCTTACTGTGTTTGGTATTAATAATAATAATAATAATAATAATGGGGACAAATATAGCATTAAGGCATATGCAAAGCCTCAAGGAAACACTAGGCTATAACAATGCAATTTCTGCTTTATAATAATAGTAGGCTAGCATAATATTTTTTTTTTACCATCTGTACAAAATATGAATGTACTCAGAAAACATAAGAAAAGAAAGAATGGAACCACTGACAAAAAACTCTTTTTTCAACTGCATAGACATGATTAAGGCCTTTTCCACTGAAAGCAAAATGTAAAACCACAATCTGGATTGTAAATTTGCTGTTCTGCTAATAATCCAGAACACAAAAACCATGTTCTGCTGACAATCAGGATTGCAAGTTCATAATCTAGATTTTGAATTCATCAACTATGCTCAAAAAGGAGACTGTGGAATTTGCCCAGTTGTGAGTTGGGCTTATAAACTTTGTTGTTTCACAGGTTGCAATCTGAGAATCAAGTTTGATAAACTTCTTTGTTCCACTGATAACTTTCAATCTTGTTTGTCAGTGGAAAAAGCCTTGAAACAGCATGGTTATGCAGAAAATCAACAGAAGCCTACTTTTGCAATGAATGCTTACTTGATCTGTCCACAAGTGGATCTATTTTTGAAGCAGCAGCTGTAATTTGAAGGGACAGCTGTAGAAGATATTTGCAAAAGCAAATTTGATTTTTTAGATTAATATAATTTGGATAAATTCCAAAGTAGCATCAGGAAGAAGATCAAGTCTTAGTGTTAATGGTTGTTTGGTTTGGAACAGGGGTCAGTGGCATGACTGAAAGCTCAGCTAGAGTCAATCCAGCTCTAAATGGGTACCTAGAGACATCAAATTTTCTTTTGCTCAAATAATGTGGAGAAACTGCATAGTAATATCCAAAAGAAAATCAAGTCCTAGTGCTGCAGGTCATTTGGTTTGGAACAGAGGTCAGCAGCACAACTGTAAGCTCAGCCAGAGTTAACCCACATTTGAATAGGTACTTGCAGAAATCTGAAGGAGGTAAAAAGGAAGGATGTGTAAAACTGCAGGATAGCTTTCCCCCAACCCCTCATTGCACTTTCTGACTGAAGAGCCATGAAGCAAAGATCAGCACTGCCAGTAGGGGCTGTAAAGTTTTACCACTGTACCCTCTTTACCCTTTTTACCACCAGAAAGTATACATATAGGGCAAAAAAAAAAAAAGATTAAAATCTACCCAGGCTCATTTTGTGAAAATAGCCTTTAACCTGGGCAAGCAGCCTGTACAATTTTCTCCACTTTTCTTTCAATATTAAAATAGCAATTATTTTAGTAGCCTTAACTGTTGATCCAAACAGGACACCAGGCACATACACAGGCATTTTTTGGGGGGAGGGGCCAAAACCTTCAAAACAGCAGATATAAAGTAGCACTTTTTTATTTAGTAATGCAAAAAGCACGTATATCAGAAAATACAGATTAGCTTTAATCTGTAGTATTGTAGTGGATGGGGGGAAGAAGACTGAAGCCTCAAAAGTACGTTTTAGGCTCAGGTTATATTCATAGCGATTTAGAACCAGTAATTAATCTATTATATCCCACTGAAAAGGAAATTTTAGGGTTAACAGTGTAATATGGGTGCTGTGGGGGTAGTTCTTCTATTGTAAAAACATAGATTTTAATGAAAAATTATAGTTTCCAAAATTGATCCATTAAAAGCTGTACTTTATCCTGAAAAGGGGAGATAAACGCCCTAATATCAAGGATAATTCTATATTGCTGTGAAAAGCAAACTCTCTTTACCAAAAAAAAAAATAACAGTAACCATTGCTAATTACTTCTAAGAGGGTAAAAAGTTAGACAGAAAATGGGTTAATAATTGGGCAGTGACTTGACTGGATAATTGCATGCTGTAAAATCTCCCAAAAAAAGGCTGCACATATGTATCTAGATTCTTAATAAATGTCCTACTTTTGCCAGAAATCCCATGAAACCATGGGGAAATTAAACATTTCGCGAAATTTCGGGGGGAAGGGCTGGGTCTGAAGTCCCCCCTCCCCTGCATACGTGCCAGCAGGACACCTAAGTATTTCAGAGAAAACAATGCTATAATATTTGTTGGGCCAACAGTGATAGTTACAGGAGGATACTAAGACAAACCATAGACAAGAAACTCAGTTTTCAAGGAGGTGACATAGAGGACAATTTGAATGAAAACAGGAAAAACTATTAACTCCATTTTGGAGGTCTTAGATATCATTTGAGGCTAGAAGGTTGTTGTCTGTATTTACATAGAGCTCAAGTGGAATTGGTGGAATATTTTTAGTGATAGTTTGTTTGGACAATATTGAAAAGAGCTGGCAAATCTTGTTTCACACCTTTCCGCCTGGCAATGGTGCTACTCAGCTGCCTTGCTTGCTATACCTCTATGGATGTATTGTCATACAAGTTCCATTGGAGACTGCAAAGAAAGGGTTATACTGCTTCTCAGCAGAGAAAGGATATCCTGAAAATGTATTTTGGGGTTAAATACTTTCAAAGTGTCAATTGGGTATATCCAGATTCTTTTCAATATTCAATGACAGTCTAAAATAGCAGACAAAAATTTATAATATTCAATAAGTTCTTATAAGTCAGATTCATGTTTCCCTCTATTTTTATCTATATTTTAAATAATTTATTTATCCAACTAATCTTCTTGCAAAAACATGATGCTATTGACAGGTCAAGAATACAAATTCCCATCAACAAAGAAATATGACAATTCAAGCAATAAATTACAAAAGAGAAATATCTGGCATCATTAGGGGGGTAGGGCACATTGTTATGGTAGCAAGCACCATATTTGGAAATAATGTTGATTGGTTAACTGGATAGTACTACAAGGGAGAGATCTTGGGGATGGTTTTAGGAGTAAGTGCTGCCAGAAGGTCAAAGATTGCATTAATTGTAGGTACAGAGGTGCAAAACATGACAATGTGGGGCAATTTTTTATTGTTGCCCCCCCCCCCTAAACATTAATTCTGTATCCACCCCTGTGTACTATTCTTGTGTTATTGTAGCACTTGTCTCAGAAAAGCATATAGATTAGACTGCAATGATACTAACTTCTCATCAGCTTCTTATAATGTGTATTATAGAAAGGCAGTGTGGTCAGTAGAATTCAATGGTAAAAGGCAGAAATGAGATTTAAAAAAATATAATATTAGTTTATCCATTCAATGTTCTTTTTGAGTATAATAATTGCACTCCAAGCCTCCTAATGGAATGGGATATAGCCCTAGGCAAAAGTTTTTGATTTTGTTCTTTTTTTAAACTGAATATTATAGATTATCTGATAAAGAACAAGCACAAAAGATAATGACAAACCTACAAAATTAGTGAGCATATGTATATAGTCTAGGTCTCTATCTGGCCTCATAAGGGGGAGAACTAAAATGCAATTTTGATACAGTCATCATTATATTTGGAAAGAGCATTGAACTGAGCATCTAACAGTTTATTTTTATCTGTCTGAGTTCTGTCCTATGCTATGTTCTACCCATCCCCTCTGATTTTGAAATATATAACTCTGCCAATGCTCCCTCAAAAGGGCAATGGCCTCGATGACCCTGGATTTATTTTGTTATCAAAGGGAAACTTTCACAAATAAACCTACAGTACAAGTAAGGCCCAAGAAAAGTGGTTCAAGTCTCAAGCCTTTGTTAAATCCTGATTTGTGGAGTTATGAAAACGTGAATTTTTGATTCTGTTAACTTTTTTTTCCATTTTCCAAATATCTGGGAAATCATGTTTTCAGAGTATCCATTACCTATTAAAATATTATCAATGGAAATTTGTTCGTTACTCATATATTCTCGTGATGCTAATTTTAATATCCTATCAACTGAAGAAATAACTACCCCCCTTTTTACTTGGATTGGGTGATTTGACATGAAAGACAAATAACGGTTGTTGTTGGTAGGTTTATGGTAAATTGAAAAATGCTAAATCATTATTATTCCTATGAACTTATTCTCAGTTTCTTTTTCAATTGTAAAAATTAATTCCCCTCCTTACAAATTTAAATATTCTAGAAAACCTATAATTTCTGAATTAGCATAGTTCCAAGTAGCTAAAATATTATCCATATATCTTCTCCAAAATTTATGTTTAAAAAAATATGTTTCTAAAACTAAACTTTCTACATACTCTACATAACGCTATGTTTGCCAACAGTGCACTTAATGGTCCATCCATTGGTAAAACTCTAAATCGATGGAAAAAATTATCTCTAAACTTAAAATAGTTTGTATGCTTACTAGCTATTGTAATTAAATTTAATATAGTTTTTATTTCATAGTTTTTATTTGAATTTAGTAAATTTAATATAGTTTTTATTTCAATTCCAGCAGATGATTGCTTTGTTATGTATCAAACATTTTATTTTTAGCACCTTTTAGTACGCTTGTCACTGCTTTATTTAAATGAAACCCCTTTTTTTCTCTTCGGGTTTTCTCTCTTTTGGGTTTACTTCAGGTTTTTCAAAAATCATTCAATACTTCTTCTTTTTAAAAAATCATATTCATAATATTCAGTCACATATTTCTAACCTCATAACCACCATATTCAAGAAACTCATTTACTACGCTATCAGCACCTGGGGTCGCTGATTTAGTATTGTCATCAATTTTATTTCGGCTTGAAGATTAAAATCTTCAGCATAATACTTTTTCATTCTTTCCCAAAAAGCTTTTGGTTTTACGAGAGATTAAGTAAAAAAAAATAAGTTTTTAAAGGTAAAGTAAGGAGCAACATTAAAAGTTAAAACGAACAGAAATTACTCCGTATATGAAAGGGGCTTTTCCTCCTCAACGCCTCGCTCTTTACGCTAAAGTTTGACTCTTTCTCTTAACGCTATTTTTAAAACGGTAAGAAACTTTAGCGTAAAGAGCGGGGCATTGAGGAGGAAAAGCCCCTTTCATATACGGAGTATTTTTCTGTTCGTTTTAAGTTTTAATGTTGCTCCTTACTTTCATTAAAAAAAACTTGTTTTTTTTTATTAATTTCTGGACGTTTTTGAATTAATGCATGTTTTTATCTTGGCTCTTCGCACATAAATAATCAAAACGAAATTTGCATATTAATTAATTGCAATTAATCGGAAGATTTTGAGAAAAAAGGAGCGAAGGAGGAGGCCTAGTTGCCCTCCAAGTTTTTGATTACTTAAAAAAGCAACTAGAACTTTTTTTTTACAAACATTTTCATTGGTAAAAAGTATACGTAACTTACGTAACGAACTTCTATATTCGTATGTTTTTATTGCGTATATGAGGGGTTCGACCCTCGTCGATACCTCGCTCTTTACTCTAAAGCTTAGATTTTGTCCCAATTCCTTAAGATTGAACTCTTAATCACAAAGGCCGTAGAATAAATAGTTGAAATTACTAAAAATACTTTAGCGTAAAGAGTGAAGTATAACGAGGAGGTAAACCCCTCATATGCGTAAATAATTTTTGTTCGTTTTAAGTTTTAATGCTGCTCCTTACTTTCAGTAGAAAAAACTTTTCATATTTGAACTTTTCATATAATTGAAATTCTCTTCCCCCATGAGAAGCTTCTCCATGAAAATATCCTCCCACGTAACCCCCCCCCCCACTCAACTATCCCCCCTAAAACAAAAAAATCCGCCTGAAAACGTCTGTACGCTTCCCAGTAACCATTACTATATGTAAACACAGGTCGAAGTTTGTAACTTGCAGCCCCTCCCACAGGGACTGCGGGGGAGTAAGTCGTCCCTAAAGACATAGTTATTAGGTTTTTCGACTGTGGTGAATAAAAAGGCTATCTCAGAATTTTGATCCGAAGACTTTTGGGAAAAAATGAGCGTGGGAGGGGGCCTAGGTGCCCTCCAATTTTTTTTGTCACTTAAAAAGGGAACTAGAACTTTTAATTTCCATTAGATTGAGCCCTCTCGTGACATTCTAGGACCACTCAGTCAATACGATCACCCCTGGGAAAAAAAACAAATAAACACGCATCCGTGATCTGTCTTCTGGCAAAAAATGCGATATTCCACATTTTTGTAGATAGGAGCTTGAAACTTCTACAATAAGATTCTCTAATACGCTGAATCTGATGGTGTGATTTTCGTTAAGATTCTATGACTTTTAGGAGGTGTTTCATCCTACTTTCTAAAATGAGGCAAATTTTCTCAGGCTCGTAACTTTTAATAGGTATAACTGATCTTGATGAAACTTATATATATATTTAAAATCAGCATTAAAATACAATTCTTTTGATATAACTATTGGTATCAAAATTCTATTTTTTAGAGTTTTGGTTACTGTTGAGCCGGGTCGCTCCTTACTACAGTTCGTTGCCACGAACTGTTTGATCCAAAAATAACAATCTGAACAAAGAATGTTCGCATTATAGAAGGCTTTTTGAAAGGTGCTTAATATTTTAAACAATCTATCCATTGTTTATCGTTGAAATTGGCGGCATGAGCTAGGTAAGCTTGTTGTATATCACGTAAAAGATATTCACAGTAAAGATGCATTAAGAACCAGGGCTCCTACGCACTTTTATCCTCTAAATAGATTTTTTTTAAGGATTTCTTTTCTCAAGTTAAGGCAGTTAATGCATGTCTTCTTGTCTGTGAAATCTTGTAAGCGTTTGAAATATAAAAGGAGCTAAGAGTTTTTTAACATCTTCCTGGGTAAATTTTTGCCTCTGAATAAATTTATGAAAGTTGTATTCTCCTAATTCAACTAAGCTACTTTCCAAGGTTGTAAAATAACCATCATCTATAAATTTGCCCTTTTGCTTCCTAGAAAGGGTTCACTGGTCCTGAATAGCACCTCTCTAATAGTGCTTCTGGATAATACTTTCTTAAGTAATCAAACTAATAGAGAAAGCCAAACAAAAGGAATGGAGAAAAGAGTTACATACCCCTCAATTCTATGGCCTTAAATATTCAGTATGGTCTGACGCTATCGTTTTGGCTTTTTAACACTTGTAATTTAGCAAATTACACCAATTTTTAATTGAGAATCACTTAACAAATAACTTTTTAAAGCTTTTTTACATTGTCAAATTGTAAGTAACATTATTTACTAACAAACTTTTATTACAAGTAATTCCAAGTAATTCAAATTAATTAATTAACTTAAATCAGTTTGATTTAACTTATTAATCAAAATTAATTAATAGAAATAGTGTTGAAAAGTTTTTTGCATTCTTCTCATCTCAGGCTGGTATTCATTATTTTGTTATGAATGGGGGGGAGTTTAAAAACTAAGATAATTGATTTTTTTGTGGGGGGGGGGGTAATGGTAATAAATACAATACGATTGAACAATTTGAATTAAAAGCGGACAGAAACATGGGAAGATTTAAATTAATCGAAATGAAATAGTTAACTTCAATCAACTTAATTCAGTTTATTATTTAAAACTAATTAATTGCCTAAATTAATCGAAATAGTGCTGAAAAGTTTGTTATTGTCTTCTCTCAGGTTGGTATTCATAATTTTGTTACGTGGTTGGGGAGGTACTTTGGAAAGAAACACTAAAATAGTCAAATTGTGTGGAAGAGAAATTGGAAGGGGAATCGTAAAAGTATCAAATTAAGAGAGGAACAGGGGCTCAAAACTACCCCATTGCATACGCGTCTGCCATCCACTAAGATACCTGCTAAGAGACGACTTGAATTTTGGTCAACATTCTCAAGTGATTATTCACCAATGCTCATCTTATTACTGTCAAGTTGATTGCTGGTCAAGAAATTTTACATTTTATTGTTACTAAAGAATAAAAAAAATATAACAAAAAAAACAATAAAAATAAAAGAATAGACGTGAAGACTAAAAAGAAAATGACAACAAGAAAGACGCTGTTCAGTAATTACGAAAATAAATGTTTTATTTATATTTTTGGAGTGGACGTGTGTGTGCAGGAAAGAGGGGAACATATCCCAAACAAATATTTGAAAGAGTTATATCTCTGAATTTTCTTGGACCAGTTTTAGGAGGGACTTAGTTCTGTTCTCAAACCCGTGTGCTTAGTCATGCACCAGATGCTAAATAAGTATAACCAATGGCATCGTTTGGAGGGGGAGGGCAAGGGATGCCAGTTGCCCCCAATAATTTCGAGAAAAAATATTATATAGCACATGCCCCTTGACTATCCGAATGTGGACCCTCTTGCCCCATCCCCCCAATATAAATACTGGAGCTACATCCTTGAGCGTAACCCATCATGCCTTAGACCTTAGATCTTCCTCTGCCTCCAGAGGCACCCAGGGCATTTACAAGCACCCGCCAGTCATCCCTCATGTGCGCCGTAGCAAGAACACCTTCCCACGTCGGTTGAAGGGAAGCATTTATGTTTCGTAGGTCCGTCATGGTTAGTAAAATTGTTGCGTAAAATTGTTGTTTTTCTTTTAATTAAAACTTGTGAACTCCCCTTGTAGAAGAAGAGTATGGATATTTGTCGAGTAATTCAACAAAAAAAGTGATTATGGGTTGGTACCCTAGTTTGGGGATAGACCTTGGTGAATCTTTAGTTTACAAAATTGAATAAATAAATACACTAAAATTTGTAACTCATTTATTGCCGGATTTAAAGAAAGAGATATTCAGCATGAATTCATGGTCAATCTATTGTAGATAAATTTGAATAGGCTCTATTGAGTATGAATTGTTTCATGATTTGTTTTCCTGGTTTTTAAGTTATGGATGAATTTCAAGGCTATTTCAAACCATTGCCACGTCTAATTTTGGTTCTTTTTTTTCTTCTGCTTAATAGAAAAAAAACGGACAATGAATGTTCTAATAAATAATTAATTAAATTTTCATAGTTAAAATTTTTTATCAATTATATGAATGGTAATATTAGCCTACTAATTATTCTTATAGGCCTATACGTAAATGTGTCTTCTTTAACTTCTTTGTCTTCTGTGTTTACCTATAAAAACTCTCATGAAACTTGAAACTTGTAGTAGGGTGAATCGTTTTTAGGGCAACACTTTCTTTAATATTTAATCTTGCTTAATATATTGAGTTAATTTAGTAAAATTAATTTAGTGAATTAAAAAAAGAATTTATTCTTATTAAAACTAATTGATAAGTTACATTTAACTCTCATTGAAAGTTGAAGAAACTGAAAATAGAAACAATATAAATATCTATCACTGTCATAAAAAAGGATAAATATGATCCAGGGATAATGATGGCGCATATGGCGTTGACAATTGTCGACATTTTAGTTTCATATATATATATATATATATATATATATATATATATATATATATATATATATATATATATATATATATATATATATATATATATATATATATATATATATATATATATGTATAGGGACAGGTACCAAGCCTGTCGGCAGTCATTAGTACCGAAGCCTCTAATATGCTCCAAAATGGCACTGGTTTCACCCCCAATATTTAAAGAATTATTAGCCGTTCGATGTTAAGTTTTTTACGGGAAATTGTACGATTGTTTAGTTGCATAATTTTAGCAATTTTGCCGTAAAATCAATTTTAGCCTTTGTCCGAAGTAGTTGTACTTTGTCTCGGCTGAGATGTAGTTATTTATCTAGAATTGATATTACTTAGTCATCCCCCCCGCCAGAGCAATAAGCGGGTAGGATTGCAAAGTAGTGTAGAGCACCCGTATTTCAACACGGTATCCTCATTATATATATGTACCTCGTGGTATTCCTCATTTGTCTCCATGTCTAACATAGAGGGTGGTCTGAACCCCCCGTTTCCTCTAAATGGGGTTTTATGCCTAATAAATATTCGAGAACAATTGCTTAAACAAGTTTCACTTGTCAATTTGGGTTAATGTTCATCAATAGGTAAGTGCTGTTACTCGCAATTCACAAAATCGTGAGAATATGGAAAAAATAATTTGGAGTTGACGTGAAATGCCACTCCTCACAAATATTCAAAGCACATAGGCAGTGCAATGGCTCTGTCTACCTAAAGAGCGGAAAGATCACAACGTATTTTTTTATTATTATTATTATTTTCACCAAGGCACTTTGTATGGAAGGAGTTGTCTTAGAAACTCCAGAAGTGACTCATTCGATTGGAAGTTGAAAGTTCTAGTGCCCTTTGTAAGAGCCAAAAGTGTCTGTAGGGTGACCAGCCCGCTCCTACGCACTTTTACCCTAAAGACATCCAATTAAGATTTTGAGATATCCATTTTATTCAGCATAGTCGAAAGATCCAATAACTATGCCTCTGGTGATGAAAACCCCCGAGAGTAACTTGTCCATTGCTTACATATACTATTGTTATATGAAAAATAGGTCAGTTATTGCGTATCCCACCCGATAGAATAATGTACCAAACCCTTACGTATGAGCTAGCTGGAGGAGTAGCTCCAGAACGTCGAAACTAAGTAAGTATCTGGAAACGTGGGTGTGTTTGATCTTTGGTGCCCAAAATGTCCTAGGGCATTAAGATGGACCTGTCAGGTGATGTTAAAGGGATTGTTGAACTTTATCAACACACGCTATATCCATGCAGGTTGTCAAAAGGGCGTATTTCAATAAAGGCCTAGGGTATTAAACTGTAACTCTTACGGAATGATGAGGGGGGGGGGTATGCGATTGACTAGATTGCAGTATTTGGACGTTCCTACCGCTACTACTTCAATTACTACTTCTGTTGCGACTGCTACTAAGGCTAAGGGTATTAAGGTGAAAATTTCATTAACCTTGGTTGTGATGGTGATTTTTTCCCTTTGTTTTTGCTGTTATGAGAAATAAAACACATTACTTACTGAAACAAGATTGTTTTCAGTAAAGTGTAAATTATGCTCTAATCTTTAGTAGGCATGGGGGGCATTATCCCTACTGCTTTTTGTGGAAGTTCTTGTTTGTTTTGAACTAATCTCGGTTATTTAAAGTAATTTTTGTTTGTTTTGGGTTTGATTTATTTATTGATGGTTATTTATGGTAGTTTTGCGATAGAAAAATTAGTTGACTTTATTTCTGCTCATCTTTAGGTTAATGTAGCTCTACTTAATTGATATTAAGACTGAAATTTTCTGATATTAAAACTTAGGGTTCCGAGCAGAATTTAGATTCGTAAATATTGAACATTATAGGATAAATTATCGGGAGGGGGGAGTCATCCTTGTTGTGCTCTTTTGGGAGGATGGATGAGACTCAACATAGAGGAGTTTAGCTGAAAAAAAATTGCTGGCTAAACTTAACATGACTATACCCAGTCCCCTAAAAAAAAACAAAAAACTTTGCGGCCACATAATGTATTCAGTCAAGAATCACTACTCTGGAAGGAGGTTTTTAATATAGGTCGAAATCATCCAAGTATTAATTGAAGTAAGGTATGTCTTTACCAAAAACATGACCATTGTCTCCATTACTTTTTGATCAAATCTCATCGCCCTCTGAAGCTCATCCTTCTGAGAGGAAAATCGGTAATGAAGGTTCTGTTCTCATTATGTACCGTGAGTGTACATAGGTATGACCTTTATATTTTATTTTTTTAGCGGGACCTTATTTTTTCAAGAAGTTTTGTCGCTTTGATTATGGCCGGTCTGGTCAAAACGACAAATTTGGTCAAATTAATAAAAAAAACATCAAAACTTAATTAGAGTAAAGCCAAGACATTTTGTCTCTGTGAGAGGTAAAACTGGCTTAACTTTTTCAGAGTTGCATAAAAATGGTTAATTTCACTTTTTCATTATATCTATCATTCTAAGACAGAAGTAAAACATAGAGTAGCATAAGGCTAATTCAGATAGTTTATCAGTTCTATGAGCCCTTTGAGGGTGATTGGAAATCAAAACACAGTTCAGGAATTCATGATCAACAATGTCCACTGGACTTGCAAGTGATTTGGCGAACGATATTTTTCATATTATATGAGCTTTGTCTAATGGGAAAGCCTGCTGGAACCGCAGTGGGGTGGTCGCTTTTAGCCATTTTAAAGAAAATAGGACAGCCTTATCCAGAATTTGTTTTTATCTGGGGGGGGGGTGTACAAAAGGCTTTCAAAACGCATGAAAAATTGTTTACATGTGTTTTTTTTGTACTTTTTTACGAGTCTGACAGAAAAGCCAGATGAATGAAACTTTCAGAAATCAGCTAAAATATCAGATCCTGAAAATTTCTGAAAGCTTCATTCGCATAGCTTTATTAATTTCTTTAAAATATCAAAAAGACCGCCAGGAAAGCGATTACTTCCCTGCACACCTTAGTATAGCACAGATTTGTAATTGCTCAGAAGTCATGTCTAGATGGCGCTAATCTGCAGCTGTTGATCAAGATGGAATTGATGTGGAGGAGCTAAACTGAATAAGAGGGTTCTTAAAACTTACTCTGGTGCACAAAAATGCATCCAAACCTATATCTTGCTATTTATGGTCTATTAACAGATTGTTACTTATGCTATCTACAAGATGCATTCTCATTCAATTATGGTGGTAAGTTTAAGAAAAGGAAACTGCTGAATATTCCAAATGAGAAAGCCGAGGGGTCGCCTACTGTATACCACCTGGCGTAGATCTCGGAGCACCATAGGTGCTGAACAGTTCCGCCACGCAAGGCACTGTTTCTACTACCGTTTGGCACATTTATGCCACGCTCGGCATGTGCCACCTGGTATACATGATTTCTGAAAGTGGGCACCCCTACGGAGAAAGCGTTAAAAAGATCATATTATCAACTTTTTTTTTAACGGAAGGAATACAAGATATGAAGCTTGGTTTCCGCTTAGTCTACACCCCTCTCCCCTCCGCATCCGGTGGAGTTGTATGAGTCTATGTGCCCCCCCTCCACGTGCAGCATTTCCCTTGAAAAACTTTCTCCATATTGCCCGTAGATAGTTTTGGATGTTTATTATAAGTGAGATTAAAAGTTTTACTCACCCGTTTAAGTCAGAGGCAATGTCATAGCGTTGGCTATAGTAAAGAGCTACAAGGGCTCAATGTATTAATATTTATTTATTTAATATGGGAGGCACTTAATATGGAAGGGGTGGTCGTAGACACTTCTTGGAAGGGGCTTATTCAATTGGAAATTAAAAGTTCTAGTGCCTTTTTAAGAGTAATTAGTGATTGGAGGGCAACATACCACCCCTCCCCCCGTTTATTCCCAAATGCATTTGATAAAAATTTTGAGATAAACCTTTTTTTTCAAAATAGTCTAAATTTCAAATAACCATGCCTCCGGGCTTGAGAACTCCCCTTCCACTCCTCGAGGCAAGGGCTGTAAGCTAGGCAAGTTGCCTATTGTTAAGATGTATGGTGTTAATGGGGAGGGTGGTCATGCAATCTTTGAGGGGGTTCATTCAATTGAGAATTGAAAGTTTCAGTCCCTTTTTTAAGATTTAGCCTGCTTTTCCACCAGGTTTTATCGAGTGAGTTGTTACCGACTACAGCGTTCTGAAAAAGTTCCTTACTCCTACGGCTTTTGTGTTTCAACAGTCGTTTTTAAAGAACTATCACAAAAAGTCTAACTTTAGCATAAAGAGTGAGGTTTTGAGGAGGGTATAGCCCCCTTATGAATGGAATGAATTCCGTTTGTTTTAGGTTTTATGTTACTCCTTACTTTCAGTTGAAAAAAGTTGTTTGCTATTTTAATATTTGATCGTTTTTCGAATACCGTCTGGCTTAACCAAGGTATGACTTGGGCTACCAGCCCAATAATCACACGATTTATTGCTGCTAAAGCGCATGTACCAATAATTGTAAATTGGTTGGTAGCTTCCTGCTTTTTTCAGTTTTCTGCTTGAGAATTTAAATATTGGATTATAAGTAAAATTTTGGACAAGTTTGAATAAGTTCAAAATTGTTGCTTTGTTAAATAAGTTCTTAATAATAATTTTACTAAAGAAATTCGTGTGGATGGAGACGTATATTATTGTTCATATGAGCGGAGGTTCTGCCTGACTTGGTCTTCTACGGGGCTTAAGCTATCACGACCTCCACAATAGTGCTCCCTGAATTTTAAATACATTGTATACGTATGTTTACAATGTAAACATTTACATTGGAAAAGAGGAAATTTACCATTTAAAATAGGACGAAAACAAAGCTCCTGGTAACACTTGAATTTCCTGGCAAGGCCCATGATGCCCTCTCTCACATTTTCTCCCTCTGTCGTGGTAGGCATATGAATGACAATATTTATACTACAAAGAAGACAAACTTTGAAAAACGGATCGAAAATGTTTCCATGCATTTTATTAAGTTTTCGCAAGTCCGACAAACATTTGGGGGGGGGTCAAATCTCCTAACCCTTTCCCTGGATACAGCCTTGATAATCTCTCTTGATTTCTAGGTCTACGCTGTTATTATGAAAGTTAAGAGTAACAGTTCAAAATAGGAATGAAACCTTTTAATCGAGAGTGAAACAAATATAAAATTTTAACTGAATATTTAACACATATACAGTGTCCATCATCAGCAGTAAAACTAAAAGACATCAATAAAAACAACAAAATTTATACCCAATGAACTAACTTCATATAGTTTATTCCTCTCATTTTTTCAATGAAACAGCGGAAGCCAGTCTCTTTGACCTTTTCGGTTCCGGTTCATTAGATTTATCTGAAATATCAGGTGAACAGAGGTCAAAGCTCTTAGGTGAAATGAAATTTACTTTATTTGACCTCAGTAAATTATCATAAGTTGAATTCAATCCAAATTCACCTGTATCTATGTTTATGGGACTATTCTTGCATATATATTTTTTTTAATTTCGATTGTTTCCCTGAAAATTTGCTTTAAACCTTGGTCCCTAGAAATCAAAGAGATATTCTCAAACAGAATAAAATGATTTGGGTAAATAAAAAATATGTTTCTATAAAGCTGACGTAAAATCTTCGGGTTTGGAATTTTTCTTTAATGACGATGAAATAGAATTCTGATGTCGCAGTAACCTCATTTTCAAATTCTGTTTAGTACGTCCCAAATAAGAGCTTCCACAAGTACATGGGATTTTATAATCCCCTCTTTGTTGCTCTACGGAAGTTCGATCCTTTCCAGATTTGAAAAAGCTAGCCAAAGTATTACTACCTCTAAAGCTACCTTTAAACCATTATTTTGTAAAATTCTTTCAAGTTTTTCACTCAGCCCTGGAACATATGGTAAAAAACAAAAAACATCTTTCTTTTCTGTTGTTTCCAGGATATCGTTAGAAAATTCTAGAAATCTTTTCCTTCTTTTCAAAAAAGTCTGGTCAATTAACCAACCTGGATAATAGTTACTTATTGAAATTTCATTTAACGCCAATAATTCCTCAGTGAATTTTGGAGAGCAAATTCTAAAAATGCGGTCAGTTAAGGATATGATTAAACCAATTTTATACTTGGTGAGCGTAATCGGAGAAGAACGACGAAAATATATTATTGTTAGTAGGTTTTCTGTTAATTTTAAAATCTAGACTATTTTTATTGTTTAAAAGAAAAACATCCAGAAATTGAAGTTTCTTATCCTCTTCTAATTCTATTGTAAATTTTAAATCACTTCCCCAAAAATTAAGATGTTCTAAAAAAACCTTTTAATTCCTCCTCCCCTTAATTCACCTAAGAGCTTTGACCTCTGTCCACCTGATATTTCAGATAAATCTATTGAACCGGAACCGAAAAGGTCAAGGAGATTTGCTTCCGCTGTTTCATTGAAAAAATAAGAGCAATTAACTATATGTAATTAGTTAATTGGGTATAAATTTTGTTGTTTTTATTGATGTCTTTTAGTTTTACTGCTGATGATGGACACTGTATATGTGTTAAATATTCAGTTAAAATTTTATATTTGTTTCACTCTCGATTAAAAGGTTTCATCCTTATGTTGAACTGTCATGGAAAGGCAGTATGATCTACGAAGTTATCTATCGTAGAAACTTCAGAAGATGTTCAATCGATCAAAAATTAAGAGTTTTAGTCCTTTTTTTATAATGAAAAGTTATTGGAGACCAACCATCCCCTTTCCTAAAACATTTTTTGATATCTGGTCCTTTTGTTACCCCTTAGGACCTCTGATCGACATTTTTAAGTACCTATTTTGTATTTTTCTTTAGCTGCTCTGGGGAGAGCTTTTCGCGGAGGGGAGTTTTCTGGGGGGGGGGCTGGCTCCCTGGTTGTATTAATAGGATTGTGTTGGTCTTTTGTAATTCCATAAGTTTGTTTTGAATATAATATAAATGTGTCTATTCTGTACCTGTTCTGCCGTTCTGTTTGATGATTTCCACTACGCTAAAGACATCTCAACAGTCACGCAGAGTGGCGAGATGGGGCTTCATTTTGGCGCATTTTGAGGCGGTTGCGCAGCCATTTTTTCAAATCGGTACAATTTTTTTTTTTTGGGGGGGGGGAAATGTTCATTCGATGTATTTTCACTAGAAAAATGAAGCTTTCGGTGCATTTTCACTTATATAGCGGTGTAACATTAAACCAGACATTTGGTAACGCTGCAGTCACATGTAAAAATGGATGGTTAACAGTAATCAGCTATTTATTTTGATTGTTGTGCCTTTGGAAAATCTGCCACGTTTTCAGCCTTTATGATAGGCAGGTTGGATTTCACAAAGAAAAAAAAAATCCAGGGCTTGGCCTTCAGGAGCTGTGTCTGACTATTCAAACCCTTTTGCAGAAGCTGATAAGGATTTTGTTTTTAAGTTGATGCTTTTGTGGCAGCATTTCGCAAATGGTCTTGGCAGAATATTTTATCCGCTAAAATAAAAAAAAAAGAATCCAAAAAAGCCAGTGGCAAACCGTTTTTGAATTTAAGTCTTGTCTCTAAGCTGCATAGTTTTGTCTCTGTTATCTTAAAAATATGCAATTGTTCAAAACTCTGGTTTACTTCGAGGTTGCACTTTACTCATTCTTCACTACCATGGGTAGTATGAAAGGTATTAAACCGTACACATCAAGATCCTTTTTACTATGCAACCAGATTTATTACCAGATTGTAAGAAAAGGACAAATTTGGTAATTAGAGGCTAATATTGTAATAGGGTGTCAATTGTTTTATTATGGCAGGATTTGGGTCAATAAATCAGGATGGTAGCTTGACTTCTCTTGTTGGGTAGGTCAGTGACAAAAGTTATAACAGGGGGTTGCACACTCCATCACATGTTTATGGCCTTGCGTCTCCATCTGTTTACCATACTGGGTCTTGTACCTCTTTTCAAGCCTCTGAACCCTTAGTCTTTTCTCTGCTTGCACCATCGGTGCATTCCGTTCTGTTTGCACCATTGGCTATCTCCCCAAATAAGCAAATCAAGCAGACATTTTCTGTTGTTTTCCTTCATCATATACAAATAGGCCTCCATCTGTTTACCATACTGGGTCTTGTACCTCTTTTCATGCCTCTGAACTATTTTGATTACTGGGCCTTGTACCTCGTTTCATGCCTCTGAACCTATAGTCTTTTCTCTGTTTGCACCATTGGTTCTGTCTCTTTGTAGTCTTAACTCGGATGGGTCTTCATGGAGTTAACCCCTGTATTGTCAATGATTTATGATCGGTCGTCTAAAGTGTTCTTTGTTTTTTTGGTTGAGCTTTGCTATACTTGATCATTTTGGCACCGCATATGAATTATATCATATCTATTAATGTAAACTTTATATCCATCTATTATAGAAATAAGCAGAACGAATTTATGTAATCATACCTGTGCGCAGTCCCCCTCCCCTTAGGTTTGTCGGAATGGCCCTCTAAAAGAAGTGGAAAATAGGGGCTGGAAATGCATGTTTTCTATTTTTGAGCGCCTCCCCTGAAAAAATGATTTGACCCAGCTTTTCTCCGTGGATCTGACCTCTAGACACCTAGGCTAAGGATGAGGGGTTATTTATAATACTATGGTAAAGTGACCTGGAAATTCTAGAAATGAAATGGGAATATTGAAAAAAGGTATATTTTTGATATAAAGTCCCCTTTATGGATTTTCGAGCTTTTAATACAATATATTATATCAATTTGTAAATTTCATATAATTCTTTATATATTTATACACACATACACACACACACATATATATATATATATATATATATATATATATATATATATATATATATATATATATATATATATAATAGGTTAATTCATTTAAAAAAACATTGAATAAAGAAAGCTATAGATCCCCTTCTTGGATTTTCGAGTTTTTAATACAATATATTATATCAATTTCTAAATTTCATATTTTTTTTCTATCTGAGAATAAGCATTTCCAATGTTATTATTCATTAATCTTTGGCCGATGATATCATGTGCACTATCACATTTTCGTTAGTGTACGGTAGAGACCTTAGGGGATGCTATTTGGGATAAAATTCAATTGACCCGTGCCCCTCCTCCACGTCTGAATATATTTATCAAATGTATATCAAACAAGAAACTTCTCTTATTTGTTGATATTGAATCTGCACAATTTCTATTTGATGCAGAAGTCACGCCATTATGGTCATATCCGGAGGGGGGGGGGAGCCTGTAGGGGTTTCGAACCCAACCACCCCCCACCCCCTGAAATGTTTGTCCGGCTCGAAAAACGTAAGAGAATATAAAAAAATCTGCATTTTTAAGTTTTTTTTTAAATCCCCTCCCCCTGAAAAATATCTTTGTATTCCCCTTCCCAAAAAAAAAAAAATATCTGGATACGATTCTGCACGTCATAGGCGATAAAAAACCAAGATTTATGAGTTGTCTGCCCTTTCCTTTGCTTTTAACATCAAACTTCTGCTACAATAGTTTGATCAATGGTTTAAATATTCTGTTCTATAAAATGTTCAATGCTTTTATTCTATGTTCTATTAAAGTTTTGTTAAAAAAACAAGAACTTGGTTCTAAAGACCTTTACGTATAATAACTTGTTGATAAATCTCTGAAAAAAAAAATTGGGGAGAGGTATAACACTAAACTAAACACTACTAGGTGTGTCTAGATTTTTAAAAGGGTGTATTTTGTTGAAAAATGTAGAATTTTTTCCAGCATACAAATAGCAGGTTAAACTATAAATTCTATAAATCCCAAAAAGATTCAAGCTTTTATTTTTTTTTCCCTGAAAAGACTATGTAAATACAAAGTAAACAGAAATTAATTAAAAAAAAATCCACAAAAAAGTTTTCCAAAGAAAAGTAAAGAACTCCATTAAACCAAAAATGGGCAAAAATCAAATCAAGTAATCTAACCAAGTGTAAAACTACCACAAATCAGCATCGGTATATAAATGAAACCCAAAACAAACAGAAATTACAATAAATAACCGAGTCAAACTCAAAACGAGGAGAAATTAATATGAGTAGGGCTCAAAACCGCTACTCTTTCCCAAGGCCAGAACCTAATTTGTATTTTACTAAAAGAAAAAAAAATTTAAATGTTTTCACTTTTATAACTTGAATAAATCAAGTATTATTAACATTTTAAGAAATAAATATCAGTATATGTATATTAAACTGACAACGCACATTCATTTGTGTTTTTGTCAGTATTTTTTTTTTTTAATTTGAAAAAACTAATTTTTTTCAGTAAAGTGAAAATTATATTCTGGCCTTGGGAAGGCTTAGGGGTTCTGAGCCCTGCTCATTTTAATTCCTGCTTGTTTTGAGTTTGACTCGGTTATTTATTGTAATTTTTGTTCGATTTTGGTTTCATTTATTTATCGATGCTGATATGCGGTAGTTTTAGGCTTGGTAGATTGTTTGATCTCATTTTTGCTCGTGTTTGGTTTAATGAAGCTCTTTACTTTTCTTTGAAAAACTTTTCTTGTGGAAATTTTTTTTGTTTTTAATTAATCTTTATAAAGATCCGTCTCTGCTGCACCGAAATCTTGAAGTACGAAGGTCATCAAGAGAAAAACATTTTCGCCCCTTGGATTTATCTTAGGTCTATTCACCCTGAAACCCAGGATTCTCTAAGATTTTTTTTTCTTTTGGTTCTTTGAAAATTAGAATGGTATTAGGGCTGCAGCGCGATTTACTATTTCCGTTAGGTTTGCCATGTTGAAGCAAAACTTGTTAGTTCAGTTTGACAGCGCTTTTCATCTGTAAAAAATAAAACTTTAACAATCTGTTGATCCCAAAGACAGCTACACATTCACTGGGAAGCTATGCTGTCTTAAGTTGTTTAGTGTTTGGTGCCATACATTACGTATTTTTCACCCGTATTTCTTTTCTTCTTTTTAATTTGACCCCTGCTATAAAAGTATGCAACCAGTGTTGAATGCTTCGGAAGAAAACGTACCGTAAAACGCCCTAAAATTGTACCACTGATCAAAAAATTGTACCATATCTATTTTTTTTTGCGTGTTGTGCTATAGGCAAGACGAAATATTTTTTTTTGTGGTAAGCACAGCACGTGGACGATCGTAAAATTACATGACAATAAAAAGAACAAAGTATCGCATATCTTTTTTCAGAGATATTTGAGAGACGTCCTTTCCCCTGCAGAGACCATTTTGGTGTCACTCCTCCAAATAGCTAATCACCTATTTCTTACTTACCGTACAGATGGCTCTGCTGTTTCATGCTATATCATGACCGCAAAAGGCCAACAACAGGCACTTAAATAAATGTGTAAAGGAAAACTTAAAACTCTAGAAGAGAAAACAAATAAAAACTACAATTCCCTTCACTCGCTGCGTCCTGACGCCCAGTCAAATCTTATTGTACCATATTGTACCACATTTTGTAAAATGTACCAGACAAAATGTGGTTGTACGAGAATGTACCTTTAGAGGTGAAATGTACCAAAATGGTACAATTGTACCGCTGTTGGCAACCCTGTATACAACTGCGTATGAAAGACATGACCTTAGACTTTATATCTGCTTGTGCCTCCAAAGGCGCCTGGGGGGTCAAGAAGGAGTTGTCAATCTTCCCGCAAGTTTGCTGCTGTCAGTATATACTCCCAGTGAGGCTTGATTGACGTGTTCAGGTTTCGCCAATCTGTCTGTTACGTTCGGTGCACGGTGTTTCTGTGTCTGCCACACTACAGATATCTGTACTGTGGTCTACCTCTGTGGCGTGTAACCGATGGTTGTCTATTTGAGAGTCTTTTTCAAAAAATGAATTAAATTCCTGAGCTTTCAATACAAGGATGTGTAATTTTCAATTGAACCAATTGAAACAGTCAGATTTGATTTTCACTGTCCTTGACACTCAAAAAAAGGAGTGATGGAACAAAGTTGATTATCAAACCAATATGTTCAAACCAGTATGTTCGAACCAGTATGTTCGAAGATGTCGTCTCCGAAAGTTAGAACAAATATACTAATAGTTTCTTTTACAACTCGTTGTTTAAATGCTTTTTAACTTTGGTTTCCCAACTATTTGTCATATAGTCAATTCAATAATTTTTTACTTTGTTCGACTTCTTCGACTAAATCTACTTTTCGAAATTGCTAAATGTTACGGTTTCTTAACTCTGCAAATGAATAGTAAAACAAATTTATGTTTAGATCGTATGCTTTGTATAATGACCTCAAAATCTGCAGTCATCCGATGCTTTATGTTCAATGTTGTTTGTTGATTTGTGTGAAACTTTGTTTGTCTATTGAAGGATGGAAGCCATTTAGTCACTTTTAAAGCGTTATACTAGCCAAATGGCCATTTCACATTGACTTACGTAACGCCAGTAAGCCACTTACGCTCTGCACGCAAGCAACTTGAGAAGTAGAGACAATTTAAACTTATTTGTAAACTAGGTATGAAAACGGGAATACCTTTTTTTGGGGGGGGATATAGACAAATATATGGAGAAAAAAAATTGCATGGGGAGAATTGTAAGCATTTCAAAATCTCTGGGGGTGAGGTACGCTTTTATAAAAATAAGGTGTTTTTATGTGACAAATAAGTCAGAAACTAACATCTAATGATACGACTTTAGATTATCCAATTTAGTTTTCAAAGAAGAATTATTCAGTCGAAGAATTATCAAGATTAAGAATTTTATAATTTCTTTGAATTTTTCAACTATATCTCTTTTGGGAGGGGGAGAGGCATGATAATATTAGCCTTGCAATAGTCCATCAGCGTACTTTTGACACTTAAACATTTTATTAAATAAAAAGTGTTAACACACAAAATTTTTCTGACAAAACTAAAGAATCATAACTTAAAACGGGCAAAAATTGTTGCTTCGTAGCCTAAACAACGGATATATATATAAATAACTTGTGCGAATAAACAGGCTAATTTCTCTATGTTTGCAGTATTTTGCAAAAGTAGCATTTTGTTTTGTTTCTTGGCTACACTATTTAGTCAGCTGAATAACTTCCTTGACTTAGCGCTCTTTCTCGGCAGAGGCGGCAGCGTAGAAGGGAACTGGTTGACAATGCTGTCGGTATCCTCCAAGGGGCCTTTCCCAGGACTGGGACCTCATTTGAATTGGTATTGATGCTGAGGAGCCCTTGGTTTATTTCATCAGTCCATCTGGTGCATAGCTTCGATCAAGGACGTTGCCAGTCATTTTCTGAGGGGGTTGAAATCCGTAATGATTCTTGTGGGGGAACTTGAAGGACTGACATGATTTAGCCGAGCGGCTTTTTATTTGGATAAAGAGGATCGCCAGCTTGAAGGTCATCAGGATTTCTGTCTTGCTGCTCCTGTCATACCATTTGGCGTCAAAACATAGCTATCTATAAAGTATCGAGCGCTCCTAACTTCTGCATTAAAAAACATAGGGCACAGCATGTGTCGCACATTTACTTTTGGCTCCCTTTTGCTTGCACAATAGCGAATTTATACACCTTTGCTCTGCTTTGATACACTATTATAAAACTAGTCAATAGTTCAGTACCCTGACCACCGCTCCTTTATGGCGCTTTGATGCATCCCATTTCTGAGACAAATTCTCATGACTGTATATACCTAGGCTGTGATCTAGAGTTTTTAGCTCGACGCAAGTGTCTAGTCGATTAGAAAGTGGAATTCCGGACAATTGTCTAAATGTTGAAAACTTCTTAGGGAACCTGCTTCTCCGCTTCATGATCAACGAAAACGAAGAAAGTTTCTTCTCTGAATATTACTGAGCTACAGATCACTGATCACGAAAAATAAAAGCGAAGTAATAGCAGGGCTGCTCCCCAATACAGCTTCTACAAATAAGTACGGTCCTCCTGAATATTTGAACCCCCTAAAGACGAAAGTGCCATATGTGCTCTGTAGAAATCAAAACATGCATTGAAAGTCTTTTTTTATAATATTAAAAATAGCAAAAAAATACTGCTTAAATTCCCAGAAAAAAAATTGTTTTCAATAGAAGTTTATTTTTGAAAATTTGGTTTCACTAATCTGAACTGTCAATATATCTTCCTTTTAATTGACCTTCTCAGATCTACTGAAAAACAATTATCTAAACCCCCCATTCACAACGATATTCTATTCATATCGAAATTTAGCCAACGCTAACTTGAGCCAACCAGATTTTTTATAGAAATTTCTGATTGGCTGAGAAATTTATAAAAGATTGTGATTGGTTCGAATTAGCGTTAGACAAGTTATGTCCGTATTACTAGAATTTTATTGTCAAATGGGACAAAGCTTCAAACTGACCAATTCCCATTCAACCGTGTCACGTGGGTTCAGTCCTGTAAACTCTTTATTCAATTTTTTCAATGATTACTCCCAGGGAGCTGTCCATTTTGCACCACCTAGCATACCTCTTAGAGGGGCACTTATTTGTCCAGATGTGGCATACTTCCGCCATCTGTGTGATTTCTAAAGTGAGTTACGCCTCGGGTATGAGCATTGGTTAACTTCTCATTTTTCATGTTATGTTTTAATTATTTTTTTTTCCATTTTGATTTGTAGTTATACTGTTTTCTCTTTAGAAACTATTGCTTTATGTAAAATTAAGCGTTTACGATTTTCTTGACTGATTGACTCAGCAGGTTTGTTTAATTGACTCTAATTTGAATAATAAATATGTGAGTTGGCGAGACTGATAAAAATCTCTTTGTTTGCGACGCGTGCGCAATGCGGGTCAAATCTGAGATAATGCCATGGAAGTCCCAGCTTGCGACCGAAGGTCGGGCCAACATGGCAGGTGACAAACGTATCTTATGCACCTGGCTTTTTATAAAGCCGGGTGTAAAACTCTCGACTGGTCGACGGGATAATGAACCATGAACTAAAGGCAGTTGCAATCTGGGGCCCCTTTTTAGAATGTCATGCGAACTACTACAATTTCTTGAAATACATCTGCTCTTTGTTTGACAGATGGGTTTATTATACAAACTGAAGTGGTTTTTCATCATTATGATCATTACATATCTGATGCCAGGATTATAACGTGTAATTGACTTCGAGAGGCTTCAAAATGTGAGAGTTATAGTTGTGCACAAAGGGGATGGGTAATTCGACCCGTCCAGGGCCGTACCCAGGATTTTCTTTCGGGGGGGGATACAAAATACTGCAAAAACGCATAAGAAATCTTTAACTTCGCATATAATACGTTTTTACGAGTAAGATAAACATTTGGGAGGGAGGGTCAAACACCCTACACCCTCCTGTATAATGGCTTGGATCCGTCCATACTCTGAATTAAAAAAAATTAGGAATTCTAGTGATTTGCTAGGTTTTTTCCCCAAATCGGCCACTTACACTTTTTTTTCGAATATGCCCTTCTGAGAATGTTGAGCTCTGAAATTCCTGTCTATCTATGTACGCTACTTGGCTCTAGTAGGCCTACTTTCAGTATAATCTTTTAATGGGATTAAAAAAACAAGTTTTTCGACTGAGAGTGAGGAGCGACATTAAAACTTAAAACGACCAGAAATTATTCCCTATATGAAAGGGGCTGTACCCTCCTCAACGTCTCGCTTTTTACGCTAGAGTTTGACTCTCTGTCACAGTTCTACTTTTTAAAACAATAAAAAAAAACTTTAGCGTAAAGTGGGGGCGTTGACGAGGGACAGCCCCTTTCATATACGGAATAATTTCTGGTCGTTTTAAGTTTTAATGTCGTTGTTAATGTTGTAAAAAGTTGTTAGTGTCGTTGTAAAAATACAACCATATTCCCTCCAAATCCCAGGGCATGATGCAATCACGCGGTGGAATAAATCCACAAAATCCAAAAATATGCATATACGTTTACCTCAGAAAGAGTTTTAAAAAATCAAAAAAACATAACTACAACATATTTTAACCTGCTACCACTAACTTAATACTTAAAATTCAATTGCTTCCTTAACCCACATGAATCAAAATTAAAATAAAAACAATGACAGTAATATTCATGATTTAATACTATTTTATCAATTTATATCCTATTAATTTAATTAAACAAAAACACAAGTTTTTTTTAACTGCAAGTAAGGAGCGACATTAAAACTTAAAACGAACAGAAATTATTCCGTTTATTAAAAGGGGTTGTCCCCTCCTCAACGCCTCGCTCTTTACGCTAAAGTTTGACTCTGTTACTACTCAACTTTTTAAAACAATAAAAAAAACTTTATTGTAAAGAGCGAGGTGTTGAGGAGGGGACAATCCCTTTAATATACGGAATAATTTCTGTTCGTTTTAAGTTTTAATGTCGCTCCTTACTTGCAGTTAAAAAAACTTGTTTTTTTAATTTAATTTCTGAACGTTTTTGAATTAATGGATGTTTTGATTTTGGCTCACCGTACATGAATAATTAAAACGAAATTTGCATTTGTTTTTTTTTTTTTTTTTTGCTAAATGGCTTTCTCCTAATTTTGATCGGACGATTTTGATAAAAAGTGGTGGGGGAGGAGGCCTAGCTGCTCTCCAATTTTTGGTTACTTAAAAATGCGACTAGATTTTTTTTACGGAAGTTTTTGTTAGTAATAAACATGCCCGCCAACTTATAAAACCCGCCAACGAAAAAACCAATTTTCCTGATATCTAGTTCAAAAAGATGAAAAAACAAAATAAATCAGTTATGCTTAGGTGGTTTGATTTATTTTCGCTTCCGAGCTACTACTACTACTAACAACTTACTCCAGCACAAAGGCGCCTGAGGTCAACATAAGTTACGCAAGTTCCTCTTGCATCCTTATATATTTAAAAGCCTCCTTCTTTACACCCTCCCAAGAATTTTCCCTACATCCTCCCACCCCTTTCAGGGACGTCCTGCTTTTTGTTTGACCCACTCTACATCTCACAGCCATCTCGACCTTCCTTTCGTCATAGTCGTAGAAAGCGGGATTAACCGCTTTCTCCCCATTCTCGTATAAAAATACGATTCTTTTGATGTAACTATTGGCATCAAAATTCCGTTTTTTAGACTTTCGGTTACTATTGAGTCGCTCCTTACTACTGTTTGTTACCACGAGCTGTTGGATTAAATAAAAAAACAAGTTTTTTTTTTTAACTGAAAGTAAGGAGCGACATTAAAACTTAAAACAAACAGAAGTTATTCCATATATGAAAGGGGCTGTCCACTCCTCAACGCCCCGCTCTTTATGCCAAAGTTTTTATGGTTTTAAAAAGTAGAACTGTGACAAAGAGTCAAACTTGAGCGTAAAGAGTGGTGTGTTGAGGATGGGACAGCTCCTTTCATATACGGAATAATTTCTGTTCGTTTTAAGTTTTAATATCGCTCCTTACTTTCAGTTAAAAAAAATTGTTTTAAAGAAGCAAAACGTAAGAGAACCGAAATGTGACGCCATGATAATAAACGTGAGAGGATGGAAGGCCCGAGTTACTGACCGTAGCAAATGGAGGGAGGTAATTTGAGGGTATATTTGTAAGGACCACCCAAGTGAATGAAGCGAGGTGGCTAAACGTGCTAAAATGCACGTCAATGGGTATTTGAAACTAAGAATTTAATGAAAATGACAATCCATCCCCTAATTAAAAATCCAATGCTCCATCTGAAATCTAACTGTTGACACTGATGCAACCAGGGTAGAATTTAATGCCCTTTACTAAAATTTTGAAACCTGAAAAAAAAACTATACACCAGTCGATTCGATAATAAGTAATCGTCTGTTATGTAGATCTCACCCAAAGGCATATCCAGTATTTTTGTTCGGGAGGAGGGGAGGGTTACAAAAACTTAAGTAATGCATCGAAAATTTTATATGTGTCTTTACGAGTCAGAGAAAAATTTGAGGGATGGGTGGTGTTCAAACTTGGTAACCCCTGAATATGGCATCGAAGACCATAGATAAATACTTACGTTTTAGTAGAAAAACGGAGAAGTTACAACTTTCTGGAGGAAGAGTCATTCAAGGATTTATCATCTGTATAAGTGGAAGGCTCCATGTTGGATACTCAGGTTTAAGGCCAGCCTTCACCCTTGCCTCATACATATAGACATGTTACACCTTATTCAGAGATTATCTAGGGAACTTAAATGCTAATTGCCGTCCGTAAATATCATTATTCCCCCAGGGACGATGCATTCTCTATGTTTCAGTACAATAGATCGTACTCAAGGCGTGTTTCCGTCGGCCTAGCGAAAAAATTTTTTTAGCAATAATTTTACTAAAAGGCGTGTTTCCGTAGTTTAACCAAATATTGTTGCTATAGTGAAAATTGTAGATGGTCTAATATACAAAAATGGTCAGCTGAAAACAATCCAACAATCTGAAATAGGTTTACATTCCTACAGACCGTGTTGAAACCAAGACGACAGGCCTACTTAAACAACAACCGCTTATTCTCTAACCAATTGAAAAGTTATTAGATTAAATAATTGATGGATTTTGGGCCGAAATTAAAAAGAACTATGAAGTTCTAAGTTTTATTTTAATTTATCATATAAACTAAACGGCTCTGTTTTTAATTTGTGCGGCAAATTATATGATTCCGCGAGCGGTTGGTAACAATTTTTTGCTAGTCAAAATTTGTTTTTCCCCGAGCTAACAGAAAAGTGTTAGAATCAATTGGGAAACACGCCAGTTGTTTGTCCCTTTTCGCTTTGGAATTGAAAAGTCATCTTGTTCAGTTAATGTTGAAGCATTATTTTTAATGTTTTAATTCTAAAATAATGATATGATTTTTAAAAACCACAATACTACGCCAAAAAATATACGTTGATTGACACAAAAGGAAAATTGTAATTTTGAAATTCTAGAATTAAATAATGGCGATTCTATACAGGCCGTATCAAGGGGAAGGATACATGGTATGCCCCCCCTAAAGATTGTCCAACCTGTGAAAAATTAACTAAAATCCTTAGAAACAAATTATTGACGTGTTTTGTAAAGATTTATTTTAAACCTCCCCCCCAATAAAAAGGGGCACACCCTTGATGCTATAGTTAAATGAGACCTTCGAGTCGTGCAATATATAAATATTTGTATGCTTTTGTTTTTAAGTAGGTATAGCATGTACACCTTTGTGCTGGGAGAGGAGAGGGATTATGCCCCTCCGGGAATCCTCCAGCTAAATATTTTAAAATCTACGTGATTCTGATTTCAACGAAGTATTTCATATGCATCTTCATCCTAAAATACTTGCGTTTATAAGTGTCATTCGTGAAATAGACGTGTTTAGAAATGGAGGGATTACCTACTTTCTACCACCTAGCAGGGTCGTATCCAGGGGACTTACTCGGTTTGACCCATCCCCTCTCAAATATTTGTCCGACTCGTACAAAATTAACAAAAGAGATGTAAACAGACCTATCGTTGCGTGTTGTAAATTTTTTGGGGACTTGGAGTGCCACTTCTTCCGCCATCTCCTGGTGTACACGGCTTTTAAATGTGGGCAATCCCTCTAAAAATATATCTCCCTCCTGCCCCCCTGAAACAAATGACATTGCTACCAGAATGGAATCCTAGTTGTCTCATTATTTATTTCTTAGCCCTGTTTTGAGTAAATCGCACGAAAAGGCTGTTTTTATTTAAATACCACATATATTTAAATACCACCATCGCGGGCAGTAGGTTTTTGGTGTGTGGCTTGCAGGGTATCCTTCACCGACTAGCAAGGTCTCAATGGTCCAATAAATAGTTGGCTATTTTATCACTATTCCCATTTAGACCCCCCCCCCTCTTGAGACGATCGTCGTTATTTTAATTAAGTCTTACAATTTGTTTTTCCTCTCGAAAATTAGATTTGTGTTTTGTGGCTGGTAAGGGTGGGATATACCCTTCGCCAACTAGTTAGGTCTCACTGCTCCATTTAATAGTCAAACCGTCGGCATTTTTGTCACTTTTCCACCCAGTAAACAGCAATGAATGACAAGTTAAAGGGTTTTATCTCAACCCGTCTGTCATTTCCTATGTCTTTTAGAGAATTAATTACACAAAACCTTCTCAAAAATCAAGAGTATTATATCCGGTAGTATTTAGTTGTACCGCTTTCAGCTTAGCCCTAAGGGAGTAAGGATTTTTAGCCTCTCACCAAATATAATTACACAATTCTTGTGAACAAAGGGTAAAGGGTACAAGGCATTTCCGATTTGTCCATTTTCCATCTGTTCCGGTCGAGCCTTTTGTTTAAAAACTAGTCGAATCCACGGGTAGGCTACCTTCCTTACTGATTTTTGGCAATTTTACAATACTCAGTCAGTGCTTGAAAGGACAGACGCAGATTTAAATATATTTGACCTTGTTGTTAGGTTACAAAAAAGTCCAACGCGTAAACAGGAATTCTTGGGGGGGGGGATCATAAATGTGACCATTCGACAGATTATTTGGAAAAAATAGATTTTGAGGATAGCCCACCTCTGTCAGTCATGCAAGGATGAAAGTAGCCTACATGTTTAGTACAAGCAATTTTTCTATGAATTTTTATGAACAGTTTTTTGGGGCTTTGGTTTATGCGAGCGTGCATCATTTTTTTTTTGAGGTGTGGCAATAATAAAATATTGATATATTGAACAACAAATGCCCAGAAATTTAAAAAAATGGGGGGGGGGAGCAGACCATGAGCCCCCCCCCCACGGACGTCCCTGCTATGAGATGAATTTGACTATTTTGTTCCTCGTTTTATTTATTTAGCTTTTATTAATATTGTTTATTTATTATTTTTAATATTGCTATATTATTAATATTGTTTATTTATTATTTTTAATACTGTTATAATATTAATATTACTATTGTTTATTGTTTTTTATTGATTATGTATTATATCCCTTGCAGCTTATGTTGCGCCCTAGCAAAAACCAGAGGTGCCATTTGGACCAAATCTAGGGGTGGGCATAAACTCCACCTTTGGCCCCCCCCCGACTCACTTCGTGTCGCGTAATCATCTAGGAAATGGGCATTTGACAGAACTCGAGAATTTTATTATGTATCTTACCTACTTTCAAAGTTTACAATAATTAATAGCAAATAGCGTAATTACCCCAAGGGTCGTCAAGTAATTACGCTCCTTGGTTAATAGGCGTGCAGTAATTTCAAATCAATTGGACAGAATGGATTATGTTGCGACATAATGGATTATTATGGCTGGCAGAGGGCCCTTTGTGGTGGAAGCTTGGGCCCCCTGGAAAATCTGGGGTGGGCATTTGCCCACCCCTGACCCCCCAAATGGCGCCTCTGGCAAAAACGTAAATCTTTTCATAGTGCTGGGTTTGTAAATTCTAAGAAAAAAAAATTTATGAAAAAAACGTGAACCCAAACATAGAAAAAATATCTAAGCTATAGACTAAGCTAGGAAATCGGGGAACAAATCATAAAATTTGTAAATTCCCCATCAGAGTGGTTAAATTTCAATTCGTAGACTCTTGTGTTTTAAACTAAAAATGTATTCAGTAATATATAACAATATGTAAATTATAACATATTCAATAACAATAAACTGTAATAAACACTTTGTTGCTTATTTATTGCTTTTTTGTTTCAATAATTGTAAACACTTCAAAAAGTTTCCAAACCAAAGTGAGGAGCGACATTTAACCAAAAGCTAAAAAAAAGGAGTCATGTAATCAGTCGAACTTAAAATAAATAGGCATTAGTGGTAAATGAAGTCGAGAAAGAGCAACAAGTAAAATGAATAATCAAGTCTAAAGTAAAAAAAAAAAACAGGTATTTAGCATGTATGAATAAATGAAGCCTAAAAGGAAAAGAAATTAAAATTTGAAAAAACTTCAAACTTTGCAGGAACAGAAATAGCCACAAATAATGATGGGATTGCTATCCTTCAAGGCTAGAGTTCCAATTGCATAATTTGGGTCTTTGCCATTAGGGTTGCGCATATGTCGCCCCAGAGGGTGTTTTCCTCTTTTGATCATTGTGCTAGAAATGGCTGTATGAAAATCTAGAAACGACGCCAATTGAGGGTGATGGGGGGCATGCGGGGTGTCTGAGAGGTGCTAAAAGTGAGTGGATTCAAAATCTACGATCGAATGAACCCTATCCCAACTTACCATGACCCATCTGTTTTATCCCATTACGCGGCCATATGTCCTTTGAAACCGAGCGTCCTATACAACAATTTTTGACAGTTGTGAACTAATTGGCTTTCTCATAATTTTTTCTCGATAGTATTTGGGTCTTCTTAGGGTCAACATTTGTATTATTCAGAAATAACAAAACAAAAATGGAGCCTTGATCTGGTGCAATCTCTTTTCTTACTGGAAAAAGCCGTTAGAACGCACAGAGCCATCTCTCAATATTCAATGAATACTGATTACAAAACTATTAATTAGTAACTTCCATCAATAGCAAACGCCTTTTTGGGGTTTTCCTCCACGCCTTTCCAAAATTATTCGTTTCTTGTTACCAATAACTTTTATAAGTAACTTGAAACAAAATTAAATAAAAAAAAAACAAGTTTTTTTTTAACTGGAAGTAAGGAGCAACATTAAAACTTAAAACGAACAGAAATTATTCCGTATATAAAAGGGACTGTTCCCTCCTCAACGCCTTGCTCTTTACACTAAAGTTTGACTCTTTTTCACAACTCTACTTTTTAAAATCAAATGAATATTAAAATGATAGTTATCAGTTACTATTGAGCCGAGTCGCTCCTTACTTATAGTTTGTAACCGCGAACTGTTTGTAAATGGAACAAATATTTTTTGGAATCAAGATAAACGTCAGATTCCTTTGATACATCATTTTCAGAATATCGATTTTAGATTTAGGGCCCCGTCCATTAATTACTTGTGATTACCATGGACGATTTGAAAGAAGAAGTCTGAACTAATATTGGGTGATATCGGATATGGATATCGATATATTAGACCAAATATCGATATTGAATATCGAAGCGTAAATATCGATATCGAAAACGATATTTAAATATTTTCGGATTTTCCTGGTATCTACCGGTGAACCGGTGAACAGCAGAACAGATCCAACATAGAAAATTGTTTCGCAAATAGCCAAGAAGAAGAATAATGTCTTCAATCCATTGACTCATATATGCTGATACATAGTATGCATAGCTGTATCCATTGAAATAGCCTGTTCTCAAACTTAAACTACGTTTAGTGAGGATTTACTCTCAAATGTTGCTGAGGACCTCCGAAGGGCTTGGCTAGATAAAATGACTCATAGCCTTATAGACCTTGTTCAAATGATATTCGTCACGATTACCACTGACTCGATCCGTGTTCCAAGAAATTGGGTATTTCCTACATGGATTTGGCCTTGCTGGAATCTATGTCAACAGAGGCAAGTGCTGTGAAAGTCACTGTGATTCAGCCACTACAGAATCAAGCCAGTTTGTCGGGATTACATGGCGAAGCTTCACTAGTCAATGCAAGACATGCTTCGCCAGCAGCCGCATCTGTCACGGCTCTCCAGATTTACGGTAGGAAGTTTTTAGCCAAACAGTTCGTGGTAACGAACTGTATTAAGGAGCGACCCGGCTCAATAGTAACCGAAACTCTAAAAAAATGGAATTTTGATACCGATAGTTACATAAAAAAATTGTATTTTAATGCTGATTTTCAATATATAACTTACATCAAGATTAGTCTTACCTATCAAAAGTTACGAGCCTGAGAAAATTTGCCTCATTTTAGAAAATAGGGGATACACCCCCTAAAAGTCCTACAATCTTAACGAAAATCACACCATCAGATTCAGCGTATCAGAGAACCTTATTGTAGAAGTTCCTATCCTCAAGCTCCTATCTACAAAAATGTGGAATTTCGCATTTTTTACAAGAAGACAAATCATGGATGCGTGTTTATTTGTTTGTTTTTTTCCAGGGGTAACCGTATCGACCCAGTGGTCCTAGAATGTCGCGAGAGGGCTCATTCTAACGGAAATTAAAAGTTCTAGTGCCCTTTTTAAGTGGCCCAGAAAATTGGAGGGCACCTAGGCCCCCTCCCACGCTCATTTTTCCCCAAAGTCACCGGATCAAAATTTTGAACGCCCCGCTCTTTACGCTAAAGTTTTTTACTATTTTAAGAGGTAGAGTTAAGAGAAAGAGTCAAACTTTAGCGTAAAGAGCAAGGCGTTGAACCCCTTTCATGTACGGAGCAATTTCTGTTCGTTTTAAGTTTTAATGTCGCTCCTTACTTTAATTAAAAAAAAAAACTTTTTTTTATTTAATTA
The DNA here is from genome assembly GCF_032884065.1 of Artemia franciscana. Taxonomy (NCBI): domain Eukaryota; kingdom Metazoa; phylum Arthropoda; class Branchiopoda; order Anostraca; family Artemiidae; genus Artemia; species Artemia franciscana. The sequence continues at coordinate 27,137,290 of NC_088880.1, read as the reverse complement.
CAAGAAAAACCGATCCACTCAAGAAGTGGTAGTCTCGTAATATGGGTCTCAGAAATACCTTTACTAAGTTGTCATAAAGTTAACGTTCATGCCCGCCCCCAGTGTTCTTTCTGAAAGTGGGTTCCAAGCCTGATCAGTTAGTCAAACAGGTCGTGGCAACGAACTATAAGTAAAGAGCGACTCGGCCCAAAAGCAATTGAAACTCTAAAACACAGATAACAATAAACACATCAAAAGAATTGGCTATTTATGCTGATTTCAGAAATATAAAATTCGTCAAGTTTAGTGCTATCCATCAAAAGCTACGAACCTAAAAAAATCGTGATGTTTTTTAGAAAGAGTGGAAACACCCCTATCAATGAATCTGAATGAAAATTGCACCATCAGATTCAGCATGCTAGAGAACCCTAATGTAGAAGTTTCAAGCTCCTATCTGCAAAAATGTGGAATTTTGCTATTTTTGCTAAAAGACAGATCACGGATGCGTTTTTATTTTTTTCTTGTTTTGTTGTTGTTGTTTGTTTTTTTGTCCAGGGAGATCGCATCGAGCCAATGGTACTAGAAGATAGGGAAATGGATCGTTCGAACGAAAATTAAAATTCTGGTCCCAATTTTGTGACCGAAAATATTGGAAGGCAACTAGACCTTCACCTTCCATGCCCCTTTCCCCCCAACGTCATCTGATCACAATTTTGAAGAAGCTATTTTGATCAGCATAGTTGAAAGGTCAAATAACTATGCCTCTGGGGATGACATGATCCCCCAGAGTCTGTGGGGAAAGGGCCGTAAGTTATGAAATTACCTAGTGTTTACATACATCATTTGTTATTGGGAAGAACAGACATTTTTCGGGGATGGGGAATTTCCCAAGAGGGAATTTTCTGTAGGGAGGAGTTTCCGGGGATGAACTTTCAAATGGAAACTCCACAGGGGGGGGGGGGAATTTACCAGAATTTATATGCAAAATTATTTTTATTTGATTTACTTTCTTTTTTTTGATTCGATTTTATATGTAGAAGTATTCCGGGAAAATCACCCAGGGAAAATTTTCAAAGGGGCTGAAATTGTCTGAGGGATTTTTCCATGGGGAGGGGTGATTTTCCATGGGGGAAATTCTCCATCAGGGAATTTTTCGCGGGAGAAACTTGCAATTGGGACATTGGGAGGGGAGAGTTTCCAGGTAAATTTCTCCACGGATGGAGGATTTCCGGAATGGTTTGAAAAATTAATAGAAATTAAAAGAAAAAACAAGTCTTTTTTTCAAATAAAAGTAGGATAAAAAGAATTTTCTAGGCGGAATTGTGTTCAAAAGATTTTCTACGAAATATTTAAAATAAAAAAAAAACTTGGCGTGAAGAGCGACATATTGAGGAGCCCCCCCCCCTCTTATATACGGAATAGTTTCTGTTCTTTTAAGTTTTAATGTTGCTCCTTACTTTCACTTGAAAAAAACAAATATATTTAAAAAAAATTCAATCACTGAAAGGCAGAATCAGTTCTCAAGAAAAAATATTATCATGCTACTGATTTTAAATAACCAAAAACAGCCAAGTAATCGAAGTTTTCTTGTATTTTATTTAAAATTTAGAAAAAAATTGCGTAAAAAACTCTTTAAGTACGATCTTTGTTTTAAACTTCGGCAAGACTAGGAGTTAAGCTGAGCAAAAAACTGATAAGAAATACCTAAATCGATATATCGAATGTCGAAAGTAAAAATATCGATATAGTTTAATCAAGTTATCACCCAACACTACTTTAAACCATTTATTGTCTAGTTTGAGGACTCGATGAAAAATAAATTCCGCTTCATGGAGCTCTAAGAAACTATGAGTGTGAGCGAATTACTAAATTCTTCAAAATTTTAAACATTATCATATTTTGAATCTACTTTGTATGCCATTTTGGCGGACTTCATGGCGTAGCTATCTGGTTGTCCCTCCCCTGCATAGAGAGAGAGAGAAAATATTTGTTATTAAACCAAAACAAAAACAGTAATAATAACTACCCCGAAAAGTAAAATACTTGTCCAAGGGGATGGCAAAAATATATTAGAAATTAATTCAGGACAAAGAAAAAAAGAAAAAAATTATAAAACCAATAGTACGACCTGATCGGAACAACAAGCCTTACAACAAACGAATTCAACAATGCTAACAAAATCATACCCCTAGAGGCCAAAACAAGTTACTCAATTATTTATTTACGTATGGAAGCTACACTTATTTTTGTTACTATAATTTACTTAAACACGCCGTCTATACTCAAAAGCAAAAAGAAAAACGGTACTTGTTAATTAAACAAAACACACCCAAGAAGTTAAGGTAGGTTAATCCTATTGAAATATAACCTTTTTATAGCCTTTAGTTTACATAATAATATAATTTGGGCTATATATTTGCACATTAGGGGTTGGGGTGGGAGGGGGGATAAATTATTTGGACAACATCCCCAACCTAACCCTCTCCTAATGTGCTAATATATAGCCCAAATTATACAAATCCAATGCATTCTGTCATCCGTCACTTGTCTCTTTGGCTCTGAAACTGGTTTTCTTAGATCTAACCTAAGCATCATTTTTAAGTTTGTTTTGTTCAATTAACAAGTACCAGGAAAACTGAACATTTTCCATCGAATGGGCTGGCCTGTGCTTTAAAACCGTGAATATACTATGTTTTTTCACCTTTTTCCGGTTTTGGCTTTCTGGAATTCATTGATTTTGCATCTGAATTACTCAAATTTGTTTCTCAAGAATGTTCAAATCGTATTATATGGTTTTAATTGATTTTTGGAATTCATTCATTTGAGAAACTTTTGAAACTCAGGCCAATTAACTCCCCTGTTCAGCTCTTCGAGAATTAGAATTATTCGTAGACTTTGTTTTAAGTGCTTTTGATAATCTGGGAAAAGGGGTGAATATTCTGAAAAGGGGAGATTGGAAGATCAATAAACTATTTCAGGTCTAAAGTAGATTATTACAGAGCCTTAGTTTGAATACTTTGAAGCTTGAAAATGCGTTAGGGATTTAACGTCTGTTTCAATGATTGTTTGTTCATTTATGAACATCATTTATTGAACAGCATTTATCAACAGCATTTATGAACAACATTTATTGACCAGAATTTAATGAACAGCATTTATTGAACAGCATTTATGAACAACATTTATTGACCAGAATTTAATGAACATCATTTATTGAACAGCATTTATGAACATCATTTATTGAACAGCATTTATCAACAACATTTATGAACAACATTTATTGACCAGAATTTAACTAGACCTCCGTTGCCTGTGCAACGGGAAGTGTTGCAGCAACTGTGCCCTGTTCCTTAGGGCACAGTTGCGGAGCAACACGTGCAACTGTGCCCTACGGGACACAGTTGCTATTTCCGGGAAATCTGAAAGAGATACGGAAATAACGTCCTATAGTTTTCTGCTTAACTTTTGATGGTCTAAACTAGGAAAATATAAAACAAACCAAATTCACCAAAAAATTTAAATTGCCCCGAGGGCATGACAAAACTTCCAAATAGAAAAACCCAAAGAAGGAATTTTATTTCGGAGAAACTATTGTAAGCTCCAGTTGTTAGGAGATCGAGACCTGTCGAACCGCGTTGGAAAAAAAAAATTCTAGCTGGTCCAGAACAGAAGTTACCTCTAGAACGTCGAAACTTCGGAAATTATTTCTTAGAGAACGAAGCAACTTGGTATATAGAACACTTCACTTCTTCTTGCATACTTTTCATAGCACTACTCGATAAAAATATAAGAAACATCAAAATCGAAAATTTGAGAAAATTCCAAAAAAAATCGGAACGAGATGGACTTTTCCGGAATTATTTCGGGGAAATCTTTAAGAGCTACGGAATTTTGTGCTCCGGTTCTCGAAGAGACAAATGAAAGTTCTACATGAGTTCAGCATAACTGTATTTCTAACAAGTTTATTTCCGAAGCTAGGGTCGTCTTAACTTGACGCCAAACATCGAACGCACAGTTTCTAAGAAAAAAACCGTTTTATTTTTTTTTATGGAAAACTGTTAGAAATTTTAGGAACTTCTCTGGAACTTTTTTACTCTGTTTCACGTTTCCCTTCCTCTGAAAAATCTCAAATTTTTAACTCTTACCACTTCGGAGCTACAGGTCGCTGATCACGGTGAAAAAAAAAAAAAAAAAAAAAAAACTACGAAAGCAGTAGTGTTGCTCCGCAACACAATGAACATCATTTATTGAACAGCATTTATTGAACAGTATTTGTTGAACAGCATTTATGAACATCATTTATTGAACAGCATTTATTGAACAGTATATATCAACAGCATTTATGAACAGTATTTGTGAACAACATTTATTGACCAGAATTTAATGAACATCATTTATTGAACAGCATTTATGAACATCATTTATTGAACAGCATTTATTGAACAGCATTTATGAACAACATTTATTGACCAGAATTTAATTAACATCATTTATTGAACAGCATTAAATGATTGTGCTTGAGCTAAAATCTGGGCTTATTCAACTACATCTTCGAAAAATTTATGAATTTGGAGATTCTGTAAAGACTTATCCAGCCTCTTTTCAGATATGCATGCACCTACATGGGAGGGGGGGTGCGTGATAGTTCCTTAGCCCTCCTAAAATGACATCCCTGTCTCTTATGTTTTTCGTGAAAATGTCAAGGGGAAGTCCACTTTCAGAAGTCACGTAGGCTGCAATAGGTGGAGCGTGCCAAGCGTGGCGGAACTGTCTGGCACATGTGTCATTCTGATATTTATACAAGGTGGCGGAAAGTGGGTGCCCCCTCCGTATATTTTACTATATAGTTCTTTTGGAAGACTGGACTTCGGGTAGTGTGAATTTTTCTTCGGAAGTCTGGCTGAAGAAGAAAAAAGTCTAAAAGTTGACCCATAAAGGCTCAAGCTCACTCAGGGTGAGTAGAGCAGGGAGGAGGGTGTTCTTATTTAAGAATGCCTAGAATCCTTCTAAAAATTCAGAGAAAATACCTTAAATACTGAAAAGAATTAGAAGCCTCAGGATTAAAAAAAATATGCTCTTAAGCATTAGACCAAATGATCCAGGCGCGAACGTACAAAACTATTAATTATCTTATGCTAATTATTTCATTATGAAATAAATGGTGAATCTCGGTCAAGATTGGGAAAAATGAAATTTTCAGATTCTTTATACTTACTACCACTGCCCCCTCTACTTTATCTTAATAAAAATAAAATTAGAAAATGATTATAACCGTTAAATTATTTATTCGGAATTTTGCGCCCTAAAATATCTGCGCTGAGCATAAGGGCCCTCTCTGCCCCCTAACACCGCCTCTGGTATACACTAACATATTGAATATCAGTTACTGTTATTTCGGATCCGTGATTAATTGTCTGAAGTGTCTGAGGCATTACTTTATTAATTAATGTTTTTTTTTTAATATCAAAAAGGAAGCAAAATGAACCCGAGATAAATCCGAGGACAATAAACTGATACAAATTATTGATCAAATATAAGTTTTTAACTAGATCATGTTTACATTCCAAGGTTGCTAGCAGAATGTAACCCGTAGATTAAATGCCAGAAAATGTGTATTTTTATCGTCGTGCTTAACCAAGGTTAAGCAACCAGTTCACTGCTTGATTGTGGTTGGGATGGCATATTATAGTGAAAGCTGCTTTCTGATTGATTTTTATTTTTGCTTCGGATTTTTGGGCTATGCGAGGTATGCTCTTGCTCTTTTAGTCCAAAAATTCTAGGCGTAAGTCGTTATCTGTATATTCCGCTTTTTAAAAATCGGGACATTTTAACGTCAACGTACCTGATTCAGGCATTTAGGCATAATTTATTATGGATGAGGGGGTTTGCATTTGGGAATGGGCCTATGCTCGTCAAAACCTTCCGAAACGCAGGTTTTTTCGTCAAAGCCTGTAATCAGGGTTGTATCCGTGATTTTTATTCTGGGGGGGGGGGGGGGGAGTTTACTCAAAAAACTTTAAAAATGTGTAAAAAATTGATTTGTATGCATGTTTGTTATGTTTTTGCAGGTCGAACAAACATTTTTTATGGCACTTGGTATTAACTAAGTGACATATAGCAATTTGACCATCTGGGGGGGGGGGAAGTGGGGGCCCGGGTAATTCGAAAAAAAAGAAAAAATGAAGTATTTTAACTTACGAACGGTTGATCAGATCTTAATTAAATTTGATGTTTGGAAGGATATCGTGTCTCAGAGCTCTTATTTTGAATCCCGACCGGATCTGGTGACATTGGGGCGGGGGGAGTTGGGAGGGTGAAACCTAAAATCTTGGAAAACCTCTAGAGTGGAGAGATCGGGATGAAACTTGGTGGGAAAAATAAGCATAAGTCCTAGATACATGATTGACATAATCGGAACGGATCCGCTCTCTTTGGGGTAGTTGGGGGGGGGGGGTTAATTCTGAAAATTATAAAAACGAGGTATTTTTAACTTACGAACGGGTGATCGGATCTCAATGAAATTTGATATTTAGAAGGATATCGTGTCTCAAAGCTCTTATTTTAAATCCTGATCGGATCTGGTGACATTGGGGGGGGGGGGAACCTAAAATCATGGAAAACGCTTAGAGTGGAGGGATCGGGATGAAACTTGGTGGGAAAAATAAGCAGAAGTCTTAGATACGTGATTGACCTGATTGGAACGGATCCGATCTATTGGAGGGGGAGGGTTAATTCTGAAAAATTAGAAAAAATGACGTATTTTTAACTTACGAAGGAGTGATCGGATCTTCATGAAACTTCATATTTAGAAGGACCTCGTAACCCAGATTTCTTATTTTAAATCTCAACCGGATCCAGAGTCATTGGGGGGGGCAGTTGGGGGAGGACCGGAAATCTTAGAAAATACTTAAAGCGGAGAGATCGGGATGAAACTGGATGGGAATAATAAAAACAAGTTTAAAATACGTGACTGACATAACCGGACCAGATCCGCTCTCTTTGGTGGAGTTGGGGGGGGGGGGATAATGCAGAAAAATGAGGTATTTGTAGCTTACGAACGGGCGACCAGATCTTAATGCAATTTGATATTTAGAAGGATCTTGTGCTTTAAAGCTCTTATTTTAAATTCCGGCCAGATCCTTTGACATTGGGGGGAGTTGGAAGGGGAAACCGGAATTCTTAGTAAACGTGAAAATTGGGGTATTTTTATCTTACGAATAGGTGATCGGATCTTAATGAAAGTTGATATATAGAAGGATCTTATGTCTCAGATGCTTTATTTTCGACTCGAATTGGATCCGGGGACATAGGGGGTTGGAGGAGGGAAACAGAAATCTTGGAAAATGCTTATAGTGGAGAGATCGGGATGAAACTTGATGGGAAGAATAAGCACAAATTCTAGGTACGTGATTGAAATAATTGGAACGGATCCGTTCTCTTTGGAGGAGCTGGGGATGTTAATTTGGAAAAATTAGAAAAATTGAGGTATTTTTAACTTAAGAACAGGTGACCGGATCTTAATTAAATTTGATATTTAGAAGGAATTCATGTCTCAGAGCTCTTTATTTCAAGTCCCGACCAGATCTGATGACATTGGGGGGAGTTGGAGGGGGAAATCGGAAATCTTGGAAAACGCTTAGAGTGGAGGAATCGGGATGAAGCTTAGTGGATAGAATAAGTAAATGTCGTAGATAAGTGATTGCCGTAAGCGTACTGGATTCGCTCTCTTTGGGGGAGTTGGGGGGAGGGGTTCAGTGTTTTGGCGAGTTTGATTCTTCTGGACGTGCTAAAACGATGAAAATTGGTAGGTGTTTCAGGGAGCTGCACAAATTGACTTGATAAAGTCGTTTTCCCATATTCGACCATCTGGGGGGCTAAAGAGAGAGGAAAAGTTAGAAAAAATGAGGTATTTATAACTTACGAGTGGGTGATCGGATCTTAATGAATTTTGATATTTAGAAGGACATCGTGACTTAGACCTCTTTTTTAAATCCCGACCGGCATTAAGCCTGTGATTTTCCTTTTAAATCAACCTATTGGTTCTTAGAATTTTGTTAGAGCTCATACCATATGAGCTCTTGGCTCTTAGCTCTTCTTGCCTCGTCACAAGTGCCATATGACCTCTTAGCTCTTGTTTTGGGTTAGAAGGTTAAACCCCCCAACCCTGTCCTGGATACGGCCTTGCCTCTGATATATTTGATGAGAAATTTTTGGCCCGAAGCCAGACTTAAAAACATCTTAGAGTTACGAACTTTTGCACGTTAGGTTTTAGTTTTGCATTTGTGTTTTTTTTGTTTTTTTTTTCAAAATACATATCTGTTTGCCTCTTGAAAAGGGTTTGGCTCTTGTTTTGCTATCTCCATTATTTTTAGTGTACTTGGCTTTAAGAATGGTTGTGTGTTAGGTTTTGGGCGTGCAATTGTATTTTTTTTTTAACACACAGTTTTTTGGCTCTTGAAAGGGTTTTGGCTTTTTTTGGTTATCTCCATTATTTTTAGCGTACTCAGCTTTAAGAACGCGTGTTAGGTTTTAGGCGTGTAATTGTGTTTTTTTTTTCAAAACACACAATTGTTTGGCTCTTGAAGGGGATTTAGCTCTTATTTGGCTTTCTCCATAATTTTTTGTGCACTTAGCCTTAAGAACGTTTTTGTGTTCGGTTTTAGGTGTGCAATTGTGTTTTTTTCTCAAAACACAATTGTTTGGCTCTTGAAACAGGTTTAGCTCTCAATTTTATGTAATAAACTTTAATTTAAGAACTTTCATGGAGTAGATTTTGACTACGCAATTGTTAGTTCTTCAAAACACGTTCGTTAGTATTCGTCGATTTCTAAGAAACCTTAGAATACTGGACAACCGCGTATTTCCAGGATGTGGTTGAAATCTGAGACGGAATAAGCAAGCAACTATCAATTATCTGAATTATCTTCTGTGTTCATGTTCATAGACGAGCTTGACTTTATTCCCTTTTTCTGAGACGGAATAAGCAAGCCACTTTCATTTCAGAATAATCAAGCCACTTTCATTTCTGAGACGGAATAAGCAAGCCACTTTCATATACGCAAGCAAGCCACTATAAGCAAGCCACTTTCATTTCAGAATAATCAAGCCACTTTCATTTCTGAGACGGAATAAGCAAGCCACTTTCATATACGCAAGCAAGCCACTATAAGCAAGCCACTTTCATTTCAGAATAATCAAGCCACTTTCATTTCTGAGACGGAATAAGTAAGCCACTTTCATATACGCAAGCAAGCCACTATAAGCAAGCCACTTTCATTTCAGAATAAGCAAGCCACTTTCATTTCTGAGACGGAATAAGCAAGCCACTATCAATTATCTGAATTATCTTCTATATTCATGTTTATAGACGAGCTTGACTTTATCCCCCTTTTCATTTTTGTTAGATTTCAAGTTTAAAAACAATGGGATGATTTAACTCTTTATCCTATTTAGCATATCTGGACACGGAGGGGGAGGTGTTGATTCCCATTCGTTATAGGGGTTTAAAGCCCCTTCCACCGTGAAAGAAAAAAATCGGGCATTTTGCTTTAAAAAAAATGTGCTGTTTGTTTAGGGATGGATCTCTACGCACACATGTTCATAGATATTCCATTATCACATATTCTATAATAATAAGGATAAAAAAGACAAACATCATATTTTGGCAAACAGCCAACACTGAATTTTTTGTTTGAGGTGACGTTGACCAATGTTAAAAACTACAAATTTTAAGATTTTGTGCGGGTGGGCCAAAATCCTCCCTCACATGTGTAAGCTTGTACTATATGCTGGGCATATTCATTTTTTTCCTGTTGGTTTTTTCACGACTTGGGTCAATTCTAAACTTCTTTTTGTACTTGTGTATTATATGGTGCACAGTCGAGAAGTGAATTTAGGTTAATCCTAATGAAATATACAAAAATATGATGAAAATGCAATATTTTAGTAACAAAATTATGTATTATATTAAATACCTAACCCACCCAAAGTATCATCTATATATTAAATATTTAATCGAAATATACCTACAACGTAGATTTCAATTGAGCCTAAGCTAATTTTCTTCAAATACTGATAGGCATAAACCCGTTATTGTTTGATCTGTAGATCGAAATTCTCGAGTGTGTACCATATAATATACAGAAGTACCCTTCTTACAGGCTTAAAAACACAGGTAACCCATGTTGCTTGTGCAGAGTTTTTTGTGTTAGGTTTCTGCAGTCCTAAGGCTTATATTTTCTGGTTGAAAATTTCGAAAATTTGGAAGATAAAATTTTGCTATTATTTGACAGCTCGGGATCAGTCACACCATCTTCTTAATTACATTTTCGAAATTTGGTTTGGGTTTTATTTTTTTATTTTTTAGACAGTGGAGACCTCCCATTACTTCTTTTTTTGCATACGGGTGTAGAACTATTTGCGATTTTTGAGAGTCGGAGAGGGGGGGGGGCTGCTGATCAATCATGTAAAATATCGTTCTTAGTTTTGTCATATTCAAAAGGGGGTTCAAAACCCACAAAAATTCTTTATTTCACGAATTTATGTTTTATATATAAAGATCTGATAGGCAATTAAAAACGGTCAATTTTGGAGGGGGGATTCACCCGTTCTTGATCATAACTCAGTTAAGTGTTTATTATGATTGACACCCTTTCATGAGTACATGGTCATGAATTCACACAAATATAGGGGTAGCAAGATGTTCTTTTCAAAATCTAGGGGAGGGGGAATTTGTTCTTTAATTTTTTTCAATGAAAATACGAAAAAATTTAATTTTTAATGAAAATACAAGAATAAAAAAAGGACATTTGCTTGAGCCTAGCTGTGTTGGCCTCAGGCGGCTTGGTGCTGCAGTGAGTTGTTTGATATTTTTCAATGAAAATTTTAAAAAAGATATTTTTCAAAATCTAAGGTGGGGGAAAATCCAGGTTGGAAAATCTCCTCTCCCCATTGACGTGCCTGCATGAGTTGTATTAAATTCCACTCTTCTGCCTGTTTTAGTTCGTTGGACGCAATAATTAAGAGAACAAAACTAAAAGTTTTCCACAGGAAACTTAGAATATTAATAATAATAATCCTCTTTGAGAAGAAATATCTATTGTATTATCTTTTCATCCGTGACAATGCTTAGACAGATGAAAAGAAGCGTGAATTTGAATATTCGGTCGCGTGGTAACCCCCTTTTCTGCCTTGTCATTTGTGATTCCCCTTGTTCTGATTCTATGTATTATCTGTGTGTCTCCTGTTGTCAATGCTATTAATAATGCAGAATTACGAGAACAATTCTGATAATGTTTTTTTTTTACTTTTAGTATTCTTTCCATATTTGTTTGTCTTTTGTTTCTGTTTTTGTTTAAGTATGGATATATATATATATATATATATATATATATATATATATATATATATATATATATATATATATATATATATATATATATATATATATATATATGTATATATATAGTACCGGTGGCTTCGCCGCTGGGCCCCGGCATTTGGCACGTGGCAGGCTTCTATTATGGATTCTCATTGTCGCTTGTCTTCTAAACGCAGGCAATTTGAGCCTTTTCTTGATGTCACGACGTCCAAATGGACCTTAAAATAGAAGTAGTGCCTTTGTAAAAATACGTTTTCTTATTGGACCTTTAACTTTTGCCTGGGCTTGACTTTTGTCATTATCAAAGATATACCGCTAAATCTTTGTTTCTTTTAATTGTTCAGGGGGTGGAACCAAAACTTATTCTTTTGCCTCGGCTTGTATTTTGTCATTATGACAGTCTGTGCTTCTAGCTGCGTGTATATTTTCTCTTCATTTTCATTTTTGACTCGCTCACATGCTCGGTGTTATATGTCTTCTAACCGAGTATGTCTTGCTCTTCATTTTCATTTTTGAAACGCCGGCATTTTTTTCTAAACGCGTGTGTCTCTGCTCTTCATTTTCATTTTTGACTCACCCAGATGCTCGGTGTTGCATGTCTTCTAACCGGATGTGCCTTTGCTCTTTATTTTCATTTTTGACATGCTCTAACTGTCGTTTTCGCACATATTAAAACCGCCCGTGACAATTTAGCAGTGGCCTTTACTTTAGCTGCCCGTATTGGTGTTGTCACAATTGATGGTCCAGGTTGTCGATTTTCACATTTTATCACGTTTGATAGTTCAGGTGTTGCTTCCAAAGAATCATCATTTATAGTAGCTAAAATTGCAAAAATTCCGTTTTTTGGCCTTCCAACAGACATTATATTATAGAAATAGCTGATGTGTTGGAAACTCAACAATCTTATTTGTGCTATGCATGACATATAAGGAAATGCTTATATGATTTCATAAGAAAAATGCTTATATTATGTACTAACATAGTTCATGACGTTATTTGCAAAACTAAAATTAAGGCTCTTAACGAATTTCCTCAGACTTCTGACCAATCTAAATCGTTTTTTTTTTATGCGAGGATTTCCCAAGGTACCCATTTTCCATTTATATATATGATATATACCAATTCTCCGATTTTCAATATATATATATATATATATATATATATATATATATATATATATATATATATATATATATATATATATATATATATATATATACATATTATATGTGTGTGTGTGTGTGGGTGTGTGTGTGTGTGCATATATATACTAATGCATAAAGAGATTGCAAGTTCAATGTCTTTTTTATGCAATTGATTTTAAATTGATATTATTTAGCAATGCCAAAGTGGGTATAGGAGAGGACTGGTTCCTTGGCAATCACTTTTACTAATACTACCTCTAACAACTCTGTGCTGCACCAACCTGCCTAAGGCCAACACAGGTGCGCACACTTCTCCACTAAAGTCTATTTAAAGCTTCGCTCTTTACCCTCTCCCGAGAATTTCCAATTTCTTTTAAGTGCTTTTTTACGATCTCTTCCTACTCCGCTTGGGGACTCCACTTTTCGTTTGGCCTTAGATAGATAGCAAAAAAGAACGATCATTGGCAATCTGCCACTCACTTTGTCAAATCTAGAATCTATCAATCACTTTAGTAGTTTGATTTCCAATTGAATTAACCTCTTCCAACTTTTACGAAAACCCTTTCCTTAAAAGGGATTTTGGACATGTTGAATTTTTATATAATAATTTCCATCCGGATCGAACCATCTTTGATGGTGTTTTCCTCATGTTCTGAAATAGTGTAAACTTTCTTGTTTTCATAACGTTTTTAGATCAAAAGTCTTAGATAAATAAATTTTAAATATTTAGAATCAGCGCGAAAGGAAGATTTTTATATGTGTACACTATTTTAATATTTAAATAAGATTTTACAAATTGCTTTTGAAAAAGATTCACCCTTAAGATTTTATTGAGGGGATCTAAATACGGAAAATAATATGTTTAATCGTGAAGATTGATCAGGTGGACAGCTTCACTTACCTTGGTAGTATTATTAGTAAACACGGTTGTGAAGATGTTAAAAGCAGAATAGCCAAGGCTCAGGGTGTCTTTCACACTTAAAGAAAGGTTTGGAAGAATAGGAAGATAAGTCTGCAAACCAAGATTAGAATATTGGAAGTTACAATGACGACAGTTGTCAAATATGGTTCTGAAGCATAGGCGCTGCGAAAAGAGGATGAAGATTCGCTAGATGTTTTTTTTTTGAGAAATTTTCAATGGATTGTTTTGGGTACCTGGCTGACTGACCGTATTTCAAACAGAAGGGTGTACGAAAATTACCGTTCAATCCTGCTTTCTAGGGCTATAACAAGAGAAAGGTTGAGATGGCCAGCGCACGTTCTGTGGAACAAGGATGACATATTACCCAGGATTGTCCTTTTCGGCCCACCGTCTAAGGTTAAACGAAAACCAGGTTGTCAGCGGTTGGGTTGGGAGGAAGTCATAAAGAAAAACTTAAGGGAAATGGGAACATCCTGGGATGACGTAAAGAGGGGCGCGTCGAATAGATTGGGATGAAGGAGGAGCGTGCGTAGCTGTGTTGGCCTGGTGCTGCGGTGAGTTGTTAATAGTGGTAGTTATGCCTAATTTTTCAATGGAGGTTGGGGATTTGTTGGAAAGTGTTGCTGTTCAGGGATGACACCATCCCATTTCCATTTGTGCTGATATACATATAAATATGGTATTTTGTTTCTACTCAAAAATATTTCTGGAATAAGAGGGAAACTATTTCTAATTCGTATTTAATTAGTTTAATTATATTATCATATTTTTATTAATTATTAATTAATTAATTATTAATTATATTATTACTGTCATAATAATTATTATTCTAATTTCGGCAGTGGGCAATAGTTTTGGCACTTTGGGGCAATCGTTTGACAGTATCCAAGCTGTGCGCTTACTCCAAACGTATTCTTCTAAATGCAGGGTTTTAAAGTGTAAATACCTGACATATTCATCTAATTGGCCCTAAAAATATATTTTCCCGGGCAAAAGGCACCCCGTATCCCACAATAAGATCCACCGCCCACCACTTGGTTCTTGGTTTATACTTATGCTATGATGTATAACTGTTGCTATTACTGCCTAGATGTTCTATATGATTTGCATTGATTTTCTATAAGTTCGGAGATGAATCTACCGCCGCGCGGCAGTGTGGCCTCTGAAATTGGGAGAGTGTGTATACCGGTTTTTGATTGTCCTAAACTGTTTGGTTGGGCCTAAGCTTCAATTTCCTTGTCCAAAATGGCAGAAATCGCTAAGTTTCAGTGGAATAATCTGAAATTATATACACAACTTTGAAACTTATTTGCTAGTCAGTACACATTCAAGAATTCGTATCTACAGGTACGAGGTTGAAACGACTGAGACACTTGGACAATATTTAGGATATATATAACTTGATACATTAGGAGGAGGGTGGGTGTTAAGTATAGTGGGCCTTCATATAAAGCTTTTGATTACTATGAATTGACTAGCCATCTCTTAATATTCGATCGACAACATTGTAGCCCTAGTCAGGAGAATGTTTCAATGTAGGCTATGTATTGTTATTGGAATTCTTTATTTTGAGATTTGGTCACTATTTACACGATTTGGGTTGAACTTTAGTAAAGTTCGTTGTCGTGATTGTTTGAAAACGGTCCATAGAAAACGATGCTTATGTTTTGTTTTTGTTTTTCGTCATGCGACTACAGGATATATGAGAATGCCAAACTCTATCTTTCAGTTTTTTCTGATGATTCATAGCTTGCTTGGTGTTAAATTTCATTATATTTTTTGTTGCTTTATTGACATGGTAACAAATAGCAATAGCCTCGTGTAGCCTCGGCTTTTTTGTAAACGTTGTAAATTTGGTTTTCTTTTGTAAATCTTCATCGTACTAGAATGGATTTTTTTTTTTAATATTTACAGCATCATCAGTTACTTCGTAATATGCCGCTAATCTCACCGATAACATATTCAGCAACTGTATGGTTGGTTAGTCCATCCAACAGATTCAAATTCTCAAGGGGTAGTACTGCTTCAAAATTAAGGGAAGGGTCCATTTATTTACTTAAACAAAATAGGAGTAAGCACTTATAAAAAAATGGTTTTATATCCCTAACCCTCAGCAAGCTCTATAGATTGGGTCACTAACCCCTATAAGAAGCTAGTTATAGCCCCCAAGGAGCGTGTTTGAAAGATTCTTTGTGTAACAATCAAAGGGTTGTTTAGTCTGTCACACCTCCGTCATATTTGTTCCTCCAACAATGCCTCTACCTCCTATAAGCTACAATATCTTCCTTTGTACATATTCGCCCCTCTACTGAAGTACACTATATGACCTGGCTCGTATCTCCCTTATATTAACGTCCACCATGAACTTTAACCTCTTTGCAAAAATATGCGCGCCCACCGGTAGTATCATTTCTATACATCCTAAGTCACACTTGAGCTTAAAAAAAAGAAGAAGCAGCATTATCAAGTTGTTCATTTAAAAAAACACACACCAAAAGCTGAGGCTGAGGATAAAAAAAGTGTAATATATTGTCAATAAGCTGTTCTTGTATTATGAAGCATTGTTATCGCTAGAGAATGGTTGCCTGCTACAGTGGCTAAGCACACCGTGTTGCTTTTACTTCTGTGCTTATTGTAGCCTTCCTTTGGACTAGGACAACCCATTCTGGTTCTTTCTCCCTATCTGATGGTCAAGCTCTACTGTGGCCAGTGGACACATAGGTCGTATAGGGAACGATTTTGCGGTAAGAGGTATCCCATCATCTGCTCTTGTGATGAAAGTTGTCAAAGAGGTCAAGGTTAGCTATGACAGTGTTTTGGCAAGAATTTCACCTGTCCCCCTTGACGTTTTCTATAGACCAGGAAGGAGTTGCAATGAAGTATATTCGAGGCAACGTAGACGTCTGATCGCAGCATGAGTTGCAAAATCAGGAAGGCACTGCTGACGGATAGTTTCAATATAACACTCGTGTCTACATCACTGTTTTGGTGTCTCCTACGGTACTTCGTTGTGAAGGCTCAGCCCGAATATGTATCTCAGGCATCTGCAATCGAACGGGCTCAGAATCGTGAATTTTGTTTACTATGTTTGACCAAGTTCTACAGTCGTATAGCAGAAAAGAGTGGATTGGGGGTTTGTAAATTCAGCCTCTCTTCTTGTTGTGGATGTCTTCTCCAGAGTGTTTTATCCAGAGTCATTTACAAAGCTGGATAATATATTGAAGTGGCTGCTGATGTAATGCAACCTCAAGTAATGTCTATGATTGATCCAAGATGCATAGAAACAAGATCTCGTCATCATTAAATCAGGAGCACTGAAATCTAGTTCTTCAAACTCCCCTTGATACCTAATTGCTGAGATTTTATCATCAATTAATAAAGGTAACATTCATGTCTTCGTCCTCTTCTGAAGGAAATATTATGATAACCAAATTCTTACTTTATAGATGCAGAACATTCATAAATATTATTATCATTATATTATATAATAAATATTATATAATATAATTATATAATATAATTCATAATATTAAACGGATT
The DNA here is from genome assembly GCF_032884065.1 of Artemia franciscana. NCBI lineage: Eukaryota > Metazoa > Arthropoda > Branchiopoda > Anostraca > Artemiidae > Artemia > Artemia franciscana. The sequence goes on along the minus strand of NC_088880.1, from coordinate 27,120,324 downwards.
TTTTGGTTTTTTTCCGCTTCACCTTTTTTCCACTATATTTTTATTTTATTTGAAATTATATGGTAAGCCCAATGCTAATTTTTTCATTTTTTCCTTATTTAAATATTAAACCCGTTAAATATCGTCAGTTTATCAACGAAGATTTGCAAAAGCCTGTTTCAAGATTCTAGAATTTTAGAACTTTTTTTCGTTTTTTTTTATATTCAGTTAGGTCATATAAAGACCATGCATAGTGGGAGGTTTATATAGTTGAAGTTAATTATTTGTCAAAGTATTTGCTATTTCTGTCAGGATATTTTATTTTACAAATAAAAAAATAAGAGTGCATGCGAAAAATATAAGAAAAATACTGAAAATAGAAAAATAAATTGAACAAAACATGAATTTAAGTTCAGACGGTCCAGAAGATTTGTTTGATATAAATTTTCTGCATGTTCAAAGGAAAGAATTGTGTTATTATAGTGTTTCCTTTATAAGAGGGCAGAGAAGATTGATACCATCTCGAAAAACAAAATTAAATTTGTAAAAGATAGATGGGCCTATAAAATTTGCGAAAGATGAATTCGGTTTAAATCTGTACAAAATAAATTTTCGATATGAGAAAGGAAAAAGACAAAGAGAGAGACACAGGACGGAAGAGACGGTGACATCGTAGGAGATTAACAGCTATATATATATATATATATATATATATATATATATATATATATATATAAATATAAATATTTTCTTGACGATCCCTAAAAAAGGATGACAATTTTGAAGTGGCGAAGGATCGAGTACTTTATATGTTACAACAAAGAAAGAATAGGAGGCTGAATCCATGAGGTAAGAGGAAAGTACCATGTGAGTTTGGATATGTGTAAAACATAGACTACTATACCTATTAGCCTACTATAATGGTATTCCGGTAAATGGTAAACGGTAAATCCGGTATTCATTGGCATGGAATACCTTCAGGTAAATAACCAAAAGCAGATGTTTTTCATTGGAACGTTCATAGGAATTCATTTGAGGAGTGGGAGGGCGATAAGTTTGCTAGCACCCTAAGAAATGGTAAATTGATACGGGAATATGAGGAAATGTGAATTTTAGCAGGGGAAGGAAGTGAGACAAAGTACTCCTTCTATGCATGTGGGTCTGATTTTCTTAGTTATCTACTTTATTTAGCTTAAGTGAGAAATCCAACCCTCCTCCTCTGTCAGGAAACTGGGAATGGCTCGGCCTGTGGATATGCAAATCCCTATTAACAGCTCTTAGTAAAATAAAGCTATTGGTAAATGTCTAGATTTGGGCCTCTTCAGAAGTAGACATCCTAGAACACAAAGAGACACATTTTTAGATTGCTAATTTTATGTTTATTTTTATGGTTTCGTTCGCGTTTTTGACAGTTATTCCCCCTTTAATGGTCTCATATGGCCTTGTGAAAATTTATAGAAAACTGTGGCCACAATTTTAGTCCTGGTGACTGGGAATGGAAATCTGAGGAACACTCGGGAAATCCGATGCAAAAAAAGCACAGGTGGGGGCAGAGGAAAGAGGCAAGAAAAGCCCAAGAAAAGGGACCCCCGGCGGTGAAGTGTCCGGAACTATCTTCTGTTTTCTTTAAAATGAGGCCACAACTCTCTTGACAACGTAATAGCTTATGAAAACTGATCCAAGAAAAGATAAAAATGGAATAAACAAGGAAATATAATTCATCGGTACTTGCTGCATATTATAAAGTAAGAATTCCATCATTTTTTGGTTAGTTTCTTTATATAGCCTAGGGCTATAGGAGACTATTAGAGGCGGGCTCAGTGGGGTTCTGGCATCTTTTGCGCCCGGGAAAAAATCTTGATCAGCGCCCCTCCTCCCTGTCTCCCATAAAATTCTTACTTCAAATTTTTAACGAAATTTAATTTATTAACAATAATTTTTTCAATTTATTAATAAATTTCATGTTTTAGTTACTTTTTCTTTTGTTTTAATTTATTGATTATTTTCATTTATTAATTGTGCCCTCTACATTATTTTATTAAAAATAAAATTTCACAAATTACAGAATAATTATAACCGTTACATTATTTATTCAATTTTTTTCGACCCTAAAATTTTTGCGACTGGGGCAAGTTTTCCCTCTGTCCCTCCCCTAACGCGCCTCTGGGGGAGTTGGGGATGAATTGTCAAGAACACGAATCAAACCACGAAAATTAACTATCTTAAATTGTGTCTCTTTGTTCTAGCATGTCTCCTTCTGAAGAGGTCCAATTCTAGGCCTTCACCAAGTTAACATCTCCTACTATATGTTTTACGAATGCCCGCTTTTTTGTATATAAATTAAACTAACTAAAGGGAGTTGTCACTTGAGTCACATTTTCGGTGTTGCTGTTGTCGGTGTCAGATTCACATCGGAAGCAGCTGTACTGCCAGTGTCCTCCAGTCAACAATAGGAGCAGATGTTAAGCGCGCTAAAGCTTTGGGTGTTTTTCATCAGCGAGTAGACCAAAACTCGAGCGGATCATAAAAGCCTATTTAGTATTTATCAGTTATGAGCTCAAGATGAATTAGTTGTTATATGGATTTCATTGATTGTACATCTCATTTGTTGTTATTTATTTGGTAATTGTTTTAGTTTTTTATTTGAATTAGACTTGTTTAGGTTTAGAACTGGGGCTTGGTAGGCGAAGGAAATGGGTCGATAGCATTAGGAGGGGTTTTGAAACTTCTTTCCTACCCAGTCTTTCTTTTTTCATGTTTGCTTTAGAGTAAAAGTAAATAATAAAATAAAAAGTAAAGGTATAAGTCTAGAACCGGGGGTAAAATTCTAGATGAAGGGCTATTAGCTATTTGGGATAGGCCGAATAGTTGAGTTAGGAGAATGAAAATTTCAGGGATGAATTCAAAGTTTGCACAAGTTCAATCAAAGGTTGAAAGGAGGATGAAGAGGAAGATACTACAAAAGACCTTTCTGGGCATAATTTAGACGATAAATTGGGCCAATTTCTGAAAATTTCAATCTGAACTAGCTTACTTTCCAAGAAATATTGTAAAAAAGTTATTCATCTAGAGTTACCTTACCTCTCTTGGACAGTATGCAAGGTTGTATCCTGGGTTGGGGATATACCAGATTTTCAAAAATCCCTGTCCACCCCAACTTTTTGTCCAATTCGTAAAAAAGTAGCAAAATGCATATAGCCGTATTTTTTATATTTTGTCAAATTATTTTCTCGTAAAGGACGTTGATACAGTCTTGACTGTAGGTCTGGACAAAATTGTAGTTTAGCAGCATTTTCTTAACTCGGAAAGCTATTGAGCTAGGCCTATTCAAATTTTAATGTTTGTTTTGTAGCTGTATTTAGGTAAATTTTAATTGTAAAGTTTGCATTGAATTGTTTGCAGCTTGTAAGCTGACATGTAGGCAGGTGGAGGCCTCGGTTGCGGAAATTTTATGATTGAAATTTTGTTTTGGTAAAATTCTAGTTAATTGACTTCTCGCTATCTCAGAAAGGGTTTAGGTTAGGAAAATGAAACTTTCAGGGATGAATCTACAGACTAAAGTATGTCCCGGGAAGGTATTTTGAAGCAACTTCCTCCACTCCTTCTCCCTCTAGAGGGGCTTGACCTTTAATGACATTTAAAAATATGTGTTTTACGAAAGTGAAACCTTTCAAAATAGGTCTTCTGCTTAATTGAAGTACAACAAAATTGTTTTCAGCTTCATAACTTTGCTCAATTCCATTTTACAAGGTTTAAAAGATATGCAAATATATTTCTTAAATTTTGAAAAAAAACATTGATTTTGCTCAAAATTCTATTCAAATAACAGGAATTGCATTTTCAGAACTAAAGGCAGAGAAAAAGCAACTAGTAAGTTGCAAAAAACTAGAAAGCAACCTGTCATGTAGGCAAATTTCAGGGCCCTCTAGAGGGAGAAGCAGTAGAGGTGGGTACTTTAAAATACCTTCCCGGGACATAACTGAGCCTGTAGACCCATCCCTAAAAGTTTCATTTTCCTAACCTAAACCCTTTCCAAGATAGCAAGAAGTCAATTAACTAGAATTTTACCTTTGTTTTTCTTCCATTTTATGTACATTTGCTATTAAAGTAGGCCTATGTTGTTCTTGTTATGGTTTCTTCCCCCCTTGAGATCAATCCCGAGCATGTGCCTGTCTGCAAAACAATATATGTTTTTTTTTTCCTAAGGACTTTACCAAAATAAAGGATGAAATGTCTGTTATTGGTTTTAATTAGATTAGAATAGCCTATCAACTGTATTGTAATTTAGTTAAGATGCAAATTTCCAGGAAGCTGTGCAAATTTACTATAGGTGTTTGTTTCTGACTTCGATCTGAAACAAAGTTTGAAAAAATGGTTCAGAGAAATTTTTTATGTTATAAAACTAAATGATTTTAGTACTCTTTTCCGGTGACCGAAAGGAAACACTATAACATTCTGAAAACTGCTTTAAAACATTGTAAATTACTTTCTAATATAATTTTTTCAGGTGTACCGATAAACTTTTTGCCCATCCCCTCCTCCTAATGGTCAGATATATACCCATTAAGGAATAATGAATACATTACGCATTAAGGAATAATGTTAGTAAGCATTTCATCATGTTTTAAAGTAGTTCTCAAAATTAAAAGCGTTTCCTTCTGGAGAGTCGGAATGCAGTCCTTTATATGCAACCCTTTAAGCCCTTTAATACAACACCTTTATATTTTTGGTCGTCAAGGGACTGGGCAATTTGTCACTGTTAGGTTTTCCAATGGGACATATGCCTAGTGTATCCCCCTTTTCTTTGCGGACACCCATGGATCTTTTGGCATAACTCTCTGAATCATGTTTATGATTCTTTTCGTATCTATATCCTGTATTAATTTGACAAGTTATTGTTGTTATAATGAGGCTACCATAGTACTAATTATTAAATAATTTAGTTTATAATAAATTAAAAATTTATTATCTAATCATTTAATTTTAAATGATTGTAATAATTTAGTTTGTTAAAATTCTAGATGAAAGACTGGTATCATAGAAAGCAGGTGGTTCTGTAACTGAAACTTTTAGGGATAGCCCCAGAACCTAGATTATGTTCCGGAAAGGTATTTTTGAGTGTTTACCTTCACGTTTTCCTCCTCCAAGGGTACTAACCTTTGATGATATGAATTAACTTCAATTTTAAGTTAAACTTCTGTAAATAGATTGTAGTGTAAATCGGGCCTAAGAAAAGTGTTTTGAGAATAGCACCTTTACTAAATCCTGATTTATAAGATTTTAGAGATTTTAAGAAAATTGGCATTTTTTTGGTTCAAAGATTATTGAAATGATCAATAAATTGACATACCATCAGAATCAGAATTTGATCCTGAATCCAAATATAATACTAATTTAATTTATCCTCACTTCTTCCGCCTAATGGTGAAATATATACATTGAAAGAATGAATTTTCTATGCGTCACTTTTTTTCAAATTCATATACCGGTTAATCAAAACGATTAAAAATGCATTGCATATATGCAATCCAAGATAGGCCAGTATATATGACCATTAAGGGGGGGGGGATAAAGTAGTCTAAATTCGCGACGGAAACGAATTTTGTATTCAGATTGTGGATGAAATTCTGACTCTAGAGATATGTCTATTTCTCCTCTGTTTCAATAATCAGTGATCGAAAAAATTACCGGAAAATCCCCTCCCCCACCCAAAGAAAAAATCTTTACGTAAAAAAATTAAGTTTTCAGAATCTGACATCAAATAAAAGTATACTCAAATCAAAACTGAAGAATTTTTTTGCCCATGTTATAACCAGCATAACTCTGTCTTTTACAATCCTCTGAGTCTTAGAAAGGGAAAGGATAGATAGGAACCTGAAGACATCCTCCCAGGGTTTAATTTAGGCTCATGATTCTTTCCTGAAAGATTCATTATCCTTACGTAACTTCTTCCAAGATAGCAAAAGCCCTTCGTCTTAAAGAGCACCTTTCCCAAAACAAAATTGCCCCTTAAATAATGCCTTTAGTCTCGCTTAATCACAATTGTTTTTCACCTTGATCGAGGGGTCACCCACTTTCCTCCACTTATTATCCATCTCGGAGCGCCACATGGGCTGCACCCTTCATACACGCCACCTGGTGTACGAGAATCCTCAAAGCCAGTAACCCTTTGGATTCCACGTTATATTTCGCTTTTTATTTCTGAGTCATTCATCATGAGTCACCATATGAAAGTTTACTATTCTCTCTGAAGTGTAAATACTATGATTTTGTGAGGCAAATGAATCATGGAATATTTGGTGATCCAGAAACTCGTATTGAACTGTTTTAGGTAATAAATTTATATGATGGGACTGTTCAGATATCTTCGTGGATATTTGTTGAAAGGAGGGGCTTAGTTTTGGCAAGGATTTCCGTTTAATGCTGCATTTTATTTATCAATCAAAGCAAATAATGGTAAGCCTTAGCCAATGCTTGGGAGATTCTAGTGGATCGGGTGGACAACATAACAGAAAGTAGTTCGAAAATAGATGAATTTTGAAAGTAAAATAGGTACTTGTGTATTATTGGGAACCCACACAATAAGTGAAGTTAGGTTCTTTGGTGAAACAAACTACGATGCAGTTACATCCAGGGTTACAATCCAGGGTTGTTTTTAGTATTTTGATTTTTTTTTTGGGGGGGGGGGGGAGGAAGGTTATCATTGTATAGCCGAAAAATTTACCTTTGTGTAACCCCATTCCTCTAGATGTAGTCTTGATTGAGCGTGTTTATTCAATTTTTACTTAAATTCCTCAATATCATAGCTCATTTTCCTTATTATTGTATTTTTCGCTTAGGTTTTTAGCACGGAATGACCTAGCATAAACTGCTGTGTGAAATTGGATATTTTAATTCTCTGTTTTTCAACCATTGGATAATTAGTTCTACGCGCTGTTTTACATTAAGGTATGTTTTTAAAATTTTATTTTCAATTTGTTTTTTACTATTTGTTGTAAAAATTGTAGATTTACAAAGAAAAAAAAATGTTGGGCGCAAGTGGATTGTCAAATGAATTTTTTTTTCTGTAGTCAGCCAGCGTTGCAAGATGTACAGTATACTGTAGCGTAGCTTTAAAAGTGAAAATACACCGAAAATACCATTTCTTGGGTGAAAATGCGAAGATTTCAAGAATTCAGTGGGAAAACTTCAAAAAGGGAATGGCTCAAATTCAACCTTATCAGGCAAAACTGTTGCAAAACTTCTATAGTGTGATACTCGTCCAAGTGGACCAAGCCCCATTCCCCCTTACGTGATTATGGAAGAATCGCCATAAAGGCGCATGTCTAGATTTTTAATGGATAAAGTTTACCTCTTAATTTGCTCTATCATACTTTCCATCGAATAATAGTGTAAATAGGTAAGCAAGGGCACGCATTTCCAATCATTTTTTAAGCAGTCACTTCGAAAATCAAAAATTGTACTTTTTGTTGTCTTAAGTACAAATTTCAGGCCCGTCTTTTTGTCACTATGGGCCCCAGGCAACATGGTACATGAAATATATGTTTTTTGTTTTTTTTTAGTTTGCTTGAAGCACTAACTAAATAAACATCTTATGGTTGTTGCTCTGGTAGGTAAGAACTCGAGTATGTCTTTATTGGAAGGAGGAATTATTTGTTAAAGCGGCGAGAAAAGACGAATTCCTCAAAAATCATGTGAAAGTCGTAAATATATGAGAATATTCGGGAGGGGGGGGTACATGACTGCCTCTGGTATTCCGATAGTCACGGATATGTCTTGATATTTAGCAAAATATCGCCGCTATCTCTTCTAAAAGTCCTGTCTGACATTTTCATACCCCTAAGGTAGTTGCCAAAGAGGGTTTGCTGAATTATTCTCGAATGAAGGATATACATGTTACTATTTTGGGTGCTTATATATTATGCCGCCGACACTCAAGTGCTTCATTTAAGTAGAACCTGCTTTGACGCTAAATCATAATGAAATATCCCGAAATTTGATGAAAATATAATACTCTAGAAACAAATTTGGGCTATATATCTCCACATTAGGGGGTGGGAGTAAAGTATAGCGGGTCTATATGCAAAATGTGTTAGGTAAAATTATTCTGAATATTATGAAGTAAGAATTGTTTCCTAACTACACACTGCCCAAATGCTTTACCCCCTCCCCCTAATGTGCAAATATATAGCCCAAATTATGTATTTCCCATCTATTATGTCACTTGTCTTTGTCTCACACTAAGCTGAAAGAAACTAACGAAGAAACCGGTTATGCTTAGGTTCTACTTGGATGTAGAACTTCAGTGTTGGCGGTATAATACACAAGTACCCTATTTTGCGTCACACTTTGAACTTCCTAATCTGAACTACCGTGGTTCTTCCCTTTGAGAACAGCTTTGCAAACAGTTGTTGGCAATTATCTCAGAAGTGTAAAGATGTTAGGTACAAGTTTTAGGCCTGACAGCCCTGATATTGGCTTTCCTTGCAGTTCCAGTTTTCTTTGTGTCCTTAGTGGCGGATACTGGGGGAGACCCCTCCCCCCAAGATTTTTTTCTGGTGTCCTCATTCCTTATTTTTTTTTTTTTAGAATAAATTTGTTAATTTGTCAATTATTGGTACCTTTGTAACATTGGGCCTCCCCAAGATTTTGCTCATTGCCGCATTGGGCCTCCCCCAAGATTTTACTCTAAATCTGCCCCTTTGTGTCCATGTAGCTCTACTATATATTTCTTGATTGCTGATATGACCCTTTGCCAAGGCGGTTATGACTCCAAGGTGGTTCTACTAGGTGGGTATGAAAAGAATTTAATCAACAGTCGCTTCGCATTTTCTGTGAAGTCAGATATTTTGTCTTTGATTACTATCAAGTCATTTTGATGATTTGTGAATTTTCCTTGACCTTTCATAGTTGATGTCCGACTAGTATTTTGATGAATCATTGTGTTTTCCGAGACTGGCTACATTCTTTTTGAGTTGTTGTTTAACTTAGCACGTATAATATAAGGCCGTCATGCTTGCACAAAAGAATTTAGTTCCTGGGGGGGGGGGCTAGGTGCTAATAAGTTATCAGTAGACAATATTGAAAAATACTCGGAAATCCGTAAAATTGGGGGAATTTCAGGGGGTATGAAGGCTGAAGCGTGCTTACCTAATGGGGGTAACTCAATCCATTTATTAATTCCTCCTCGTTTTTACTCTAAACAACTGGATCGATTTTTAACTTTATACGCACATGAAAGGAATTCCTTAAAAAGGGATTAATGACTCCCTTCCTCAACTAGAAAATTACATGCCATGCTCAACAACATAATGAAATAAAAACCTGAACACTTTCCACCATGTAGTAGACTATTATCCAATTTAGTAGTACATAGGCACATGCGTGTCCAACTCTTTGAGGCTTGGATCGTAGGATTAAGGGACAAAATGTGGTATTTGTTGGGCAAATTTAAAAATAATACGCTAGGGTATCTACTTGGAATCAATTTATGGGAAAGATGAAACCCGCCCTCGTCCGTCTAGCCCCGTGATTCCCAACGTGGGGTGCAGGCCCCATTGGTGGGGCGTGGCATTATTTAGGGGTCTTGGGCAGGATGTGCACCCTTCCAGTGACCATAATTTAGAGCCTTAATTAAAAAATATATATATTTTTTCATGTGAATGACGTGATATTCAAGTGCATTTAAAGAGCAAAAAAGAGACATGATAGTATTGCAATGACGTCGTTATACATTGTATAAAAGGTGTTTTGTTCAGACAATATTTTACATTAGATTAAAATATGGCTAGTAAACGACCCCCCCCCCCCAAAAAAAAAAAAATGCCTTTTAAGTTTCCTTCAGGTAAATACACGAAACATTTTGAATGACAAAACTTAAATTTTACGAGGGGGACATTAGGATTTTAGAAATGCCTAGGTGGGGCATGGCCCAAAATCGGTTGGGAACCCTTGGTCTTACCTGTGTTTGTAAGTATGTCGTGCTTCTGAATTTTGTCCACGGTTCATCTTATGCAATTCGTCTATTTGGCATCTAAAGAACTCGATTTTTTACTATTTTTATTAAGGTTTATACATTTTGATAGCTATAAGGAATAAGGGATTCATCACGTCTAGTCCGGATTAAGTCAAAAGACGTCAATTATGTTACTATTACTAACTACCTTCTCTGTGTCCCTCAATTTGACTTAAGATGAGTGATCAGTTAACTTTGACTAAATCTGTCAATCATAAATATAGACAATCCGTCTATATTACACGGAAGCTAGGGATATTGTCGATTGTAATCAAATTTTGTAAATTAAAGAAAGTATAAATATGAGTTAGTGATAGGAAGTTACATTTTACAATGGAATTGATAATTGCAAAAAGAAAGCCTCTCAAGACCTTCTTTTGATTATGTGAATGAGGTTTTCAATTATTTCTGACATATTACGTATAGATAATAGTTATTATGAGACGGGATAATTGTTTTAAGTTTTATTATTACAAAGAAAATAGTTTGGGTCATTTCGATTTTCTCACTATTCTCGGTTTCCATCTGTTTCCGTGGCTCAAGGGCCTCGTCTTCTTTTGGGCTTCCGTTAATTCAAAACTGACAACGTTGAGCTTTATGCATCACTAGAGCCGGAAGGTCAGTGTTGTCATATCAAATGACACAAAAAAGTAGAGGAAATGGTGGTGTATTGTTTGGCTTCTCTTGGTTGCTGAAGGATACCCTTTTTGAGTACTTTGAAAGTGACAAGGAAAAGAGGGGTGGTTTTTTTTATTGCTTTTGTTGCCTTATTACAGAATCGATTTCTTGTATGCTGCTGGTACTTGAATTTAAATTATGAAATAAAATTATCATGGTTAATAAAATAAAATGTATTAAATAAAATTAAACTGTGAAGTTAAATGAAATAAAAAAGAACAAAATAATAAAAAAGAATAAAAAAATAATTTAAATTAAATTTATAAAATTACATTATGATAAATAAAAAATTAAATTAAAAGAATTAGAGCAATTAAAAACACGATTTATTGGTGTAAGGAGCTAATTGGTGGGATTAAAAGTCGAAAACATCGGGCATTTAGACGGAAACAGGGAAGTTTCCTGGCTCGACTTTCGGATTTGAGCTTTGTTTAAGTAAAGATAATGTGTGTGATTATCCATCTAATCGCTCAAGACAAATATTTTTTTTTTTTTTGGAAAAATATACCTTCAGCAAAAGAAGCAAAAAAGGAGGAGGAGTGTGAAATTGTTCCTGTTTTGTTCTGAACTAATTTTGAGGTATTTCAATTTTGCGCGATAATTCTAACTCTGAACTTCTTGCGGTAATTGAAATTTTAGCGAAAATTGACTCATTTGCATCTACATATTTACGACTGTTCAATCTAATTTATTACCATTACATTATAGCACACACGGGATAAGGAAACCCCCCAAGGAACACAATGAGACATAGGGATAAACTTGTGGGGCTCTTAATCATGATATGAGAAGAGTTAGTTCAAGTGGTCATCTTCAATCCATTTGGGGGGGGGGGAGCTATTTTCCGGATAATAATTTTTACAGGACAAGACTCCATCCTATCACCTGCTAGAGTATTACAACTATTAGCCACCCTAGCGAAGGGGTGTCCAATTTTTTCCACCTCGTGAACATCTCAGAACGCCATGTGGGCTGGCCAGTTCTGCCACGCTTGGCACAATATCCGCCATCCTTGACGGACTATTTTAATCTGCTTACCTCCACTAATCAAGTGGTTTAGAAATTTAGCATCCCTTGTGAGCATCAAATTAAAATCTGTGTGCCCCATCCACTTTGAATACATCACTCGTAAGAACATTTCTATTGCCTTATTATTTTTTATTCAACATATTATTTTTTATTCAACATATTTTTTATTCAACATATTTTTTATTCAACATATTATTTTTTATTCAACATATTTTTTATTTCAACAATATTATTTTTTATTCAACATATTTTTTATTTCAACAATATTATTTTTTATTCAACATATTATTTTTTATTCAACATATTTTTTTTCAACATATTATTTTTTATTCAACATATTTTTTATTCAACATATTTTTTATTTCAACAATATTATTTTTTATTCAACATATTTTTTATTTCAACATATTTTTTATTCAACATATTTTTTATTTCAACAATATTATTTTTTATTGTTGTTGCAACAGAACAGTTGTTGAAAGTTCAAATATGCTCCGTATGTGTTTCATTATATATTTATTTTCACTTTCGGCGATTGAAAATACCAAGGCGAAAATTATATTTTGGGAAAATCAAATAGCCAAAGTTTGAGTAGTTGCGAATGCAGGAGTGTATTTCAGGGGGGGGGGGGGTCGAACTGGTCAAAGTAGGAAGAACTAGCTATTTGCGCAGATAAAACCTCATTATTATTAGGACAATCATAAAATGTTGGTGAGAGGCTGGTAGGATTGAGAAACTAATTAAAACACACTTAAAAGTAAAACCATTTGGATATTTAGCCCAAAAACGCGCTTTTCAGCATTATATTCTGTTGTTGTTTTGAGGGGGGAAGGGGGATTCGAAATACAAATCTTAATAACATGTTATCTTGGCTGTGTCCATCTATAACTTTGCCATACCATTGATTAATTTTTTAGCGTACCACATTTGCAAGCAGGGGTAGAATTGCAAAATGGCTAAATCAACCGAATTTTGCTAAAATCATAAACAGTCGCGTTTTGGCATTCCTTAACATTTTTATAATTTCCCAGTAAATCCTTGTACGGTTTGTGTGTCATTTGCCCTTATCTGCGCCCCTCCCCTCCAAAAAAATTTCCCCTTCGGAAAAATCTTATCTGAAAGTTCCTGGTTCGAAATAATTATAACGTTGTTTAAAAATTAAAAATCTGGCGATGGCAGGCTCCGTGACAAGAGGTGTCAGATTGGGAGGGGGGTGCTATCCTATTTTTAGGGTAATTCATTAAGGGGCATATCATTCGACCTACCCTTGTCTGGTTATTTCGCTGAAAAAAAAGATACCAAGGCGAAAATTATATTTTGGGAAATTCAAACAGTCAAAGCTTGAGTAGTTGCGAATGCAGGAGCGTATTGGGGGGGGGGGGTCGAACTGGTCAAAGTAGGAAGAACTAGCTATTTGCGCAGATAAAACCTCATTATTATTAGGATAATCATAGAATGTTGGTGAGAGGCTGGTAGGATTGAGAAACTAATTAAAACACACTTAAAGTAAATTCATTTGGATATTTAGCCCAAAAACGCGCTTTTCAGCATTATATTCTGTTGTTGTTTTGAGGGGGGAGGGGGATTCGATATATTTATAAAAATCTTAATAACATATTATCTTGGCTGTGTCCATCTATGGCTTTGCCATACCATTGATTAGTTTTTGGCGTGCCACATTTGCTAGCAGGGATAGAATTACAAAATGGCTAAATTCACCGAATTTTGCTAAAATTATGAACAGTCACCGTTTTGGCATTCCTTAAGATTTTTATAATTTCCCAGTAAATCCCTCTATGGTTTATGTGTCATTTGCCCTTATTTGTGCCCCTCTCCCCAAAAAATTGCCCCTTCGGGAAAATTTTATCAGAAAGTTCATGGTTAGAAATAATTACAAACCTCGTTTAAAAATTAAAAATCTGGGGATGGCAGGCTCTGAGACAAGAGGCGTCAGTTTGGGAGGGGGGTACTATCCCATTTTTAGGGTAATTCTTTAAAGGGTATACCATTCGACCTAATCTTGTTTGGTTATTTCATTGAAAAAAAAAACTAAATTGCCTCTTAGTGATTATGAAAATACGTACATGCCCCCCCCCTGCATTTCCGTGAACTGGCTTCTCTGTACCATTTGGTTGCGTATATGGCTAGACTGCGATCTTCTATATTTTCATTGAAAGTTACTGATTTTATTTAGTTACAATGCAACCCAACGAATTTTCAACGGCTCTTTTAAATACAAAATCTTTTAAAAGGTATGAATACATCTCGTACCCAGAAGCGTCCCTAGTCTTTAGACTCAAGAAAGCATTGAAAATTGCACATTGCTTCATCTGGACTTATTGTATTTGTGTGAACATTCCTATTTTTAAATGTCCCTCCTCCCCTTGTGACCCTCATTTTTCACCCTTCACAATAGAACCTACCCCCTCCATCCGGGCATATCAAATAGGATTAGGTCAACCGTAAGCTTCTTGTATTGTTCGAGTATGCCTATTGTTACATTTTCCACTATCCACTTGAAAATAGTTTGGGTCATTTTAATAAAGAACCAGTTTTTCGAAGGTTTAATACCATTTCGATGAGATTTTTGACATGTCTGGAATTTGCTGGGTCGACCTGCATGCTGTTGAGACTTTTTTTGTGTGTGTGTGATTATTTGCCCGTTTCTTGTCTTGTAGTGTCTGATCGTGTTTTATAGTCTGGGGATTGAACCAGATGACCTAAATGAAATTTTATTTGTTTGAGACTGGAAAGGTTGTTGACGATATTCAAACTTCCGTTTGACAAAGAGTTGTGTATAACAGTATTTCGCACAGTATTGTCAAATTATAAAAGGGTGAAGTTAGTTAAAGGTCCCTTTTGTGTGGCCGACCCATTTGATATGACATACGATTTTATAAGTTGCAACATAGTAATTATCTTCATATATGTCAGTCTACAGCTTAAGTGTCGCTATAATCAAGGTTATGGATACAATTAAAAATACGCACTGCAGCACTAATCACGTGCGAAACTTATTCAATTTAGCAATATTCAACTTTCGTGCGTGATCTTTGTGATTGGCCAATCAGAATGGAGATATAAAGTGTAATGCTTTGAAATTAAAAATACATGAAAACAGTTTTTCTATCTGCATTATGATGAATCTGGCCAAACATACAAGCATTTAATAAGTATAATATTTTCCGGATTATTCAACTTTTTAGAATGGATTTGAAAGACTCGAGTCCCCACAATACTTTCCTGTCTACGCCCCTGATTGGTTCTTAATTTGTGCGTTTTTACCGTAGAATATGGTATTCAAAACATCGGGAGAGTTCCTAAGGCTGCATACCGTTCCACCCCTGAGCAAGATGCGAGGGTGGAAGCCTAGGATGGAATTCAGCGGGGGGAGGAGAGGTAAGCAAATGGTGATAGTGCATGTTTTAGTCATTGTCTATCAGACACTATTTCCAGAAATCTAATGGAATAAAAGGTAGTTAAATTAATATGACGTCGTTTATAATTTTTTAAGTTCTAATTTGAAGAATAAAAATAGATTAAAGCTCAAAAAACTCATCAGATATTTGTTTATATTCATTCTGTTACGTTTTTTTTTGCAAGTCCGACAAACATTTCGGGGATGGGGTCAGACCTCCTTAACCCCGCCCCCTGAATACGGCCTTGGATAGGCTATAACTATTTTGGGGGTTGATAATAGTAAGAAGGAGTGGCCTATTAGGGAGTCGTGTTCTGGTTTTCATAGTTAAATGAAACGTTCGAAAATGAATCTGTAGGTGAATTGGGGGCACGGGATGCAGATGTTTTTGATTTCTCCTCTCCACCCCATTCCCACTTATAATACTTAGAAGATTTTGTATAGTCGATTCTTTAGCCGAACTTTAACCCTAGCTCTTTTTTTCCTAAGCTGGGCTTGAATGTTTCAAATATTAGAAGTAGGGAATGCATGACGTTCAAAACATGTTTCCACAGCCTGTCCTAGGTCATTTGTTGAACCCTGAACGAGTCATTCACGTAGCACAACAATTTGCATGGTTCATGAGAAACCATCATTTTGGAGTGGAGAAAGGGTGGATTTAGGAACTTGAAAACATTTCCCCATGACCTAATTTCTGAGCCTGTCAGTGACAAAGAGTAAGACGATTTTTACAACAAGGCTAATCATTTCAAATGAAAATTTCCTCCTTTGAATTAGTAACTAAATATGTACAATGAAATCTGGGGCTACCCACTTCCCGCTACCGGTGTATATGTTGGAGTGTCACTTGCGCCGCTCAGTTCCGCCACGCTCGGCACAGTTCTAATTTTAGCGAAATCTGCAAAATTCTTGGATTGGGAAGGGTTTTATCGACGAAAATTGACATAAAAATGACAAAAAAAAAAAAAAAATGCGAAAATAGTTCTGCCACGTCTGGCATACACCGTCTGGTGGACCTGATTTCTGATAGTGGGCAATCCCTTGAATGAACTTTTGGTTTGTTTATTGTTACCCCCCTCCCCCAGAAAAATTCCTACTTTTGTGCCTAACAAGATATTAATATCCGTTCCTTACCCATGCTGTGCGAGGTCTGCCTTTCACCTATTTGAAAGATACGTAACAATAAGAAATGTTGGCTCTTTAGATACTGGTAAAGTCTAAAATTATTCTACAGGCTAGTAAATTTATAGACGGCTTCTTTGAAGGAACGAACAGTCGCTAAAAATGGTCAACTGTGTAGCAAGATACGTTGTAGCCCCCCCCTCCCCCGAGAATCCTATTGGAAATATGTGCTTTGCAAGCCAACGGTAGTTAATCAAGATTAGTAGTTCTATCCTTGATTTAGCCTTGCAAAATTCATCTGCAATGATAAACCTAAGAGATTAAGCGCTATTTTTATTAATGCTAATTTTTATTAATTTTAGTTAGAATCATTCGAATTGCATTCTCTCATAAATTAAGAAAAATAAGCTTAATTAGGCTGCTTCATTGGACAAAGGAAGAAAACAATAGGGTTTGTTTTTTCACCATCTGCTCAATATGCCTAGAAGGGGGCCGCCCACATTCTTCACTTTTCAATGTTCCCCTATGGAATTCAATATGTCTGTGTATATGGGTTTCTTCTGATGATTGGGTATAATTGAACTTACTTCACGAGGGGTCGTATACTATTTTTAATTCGTGGGTTCCTAGCGTAGGGGTTCCAGAAAAGATAGTTGCGCCGATTTTACATAAGATATGTGAAGGATTTTACATGCTTATCCATATTTATAAATACCTAAGAAAAACTACATTAAAGGTTGAAAACATCATATTTCCTGTTTCAAACCATTTGATTGTTTTGTTGCTATTTTTATAAAGTAAAAAAGAAACCTATTCCTCTGGCCCCAAGTATCCAATCCAATTTTTTGGGGGGACAAAGTTTCCCTAGTGGCTAAGGGTCCAAACACATACAAAAATACATTTTTCTCTTATGACACATTTAAATTTAATTTTAAACTAACTTATGAGCTTTACATGTTCTTACTGGCTCTTTTGGAGAACTGTGTTAAAAATATAAAAATTCGAAAATTTGGTTGAAATACCTGCTTTTGAGGTCCCTCCCCTCCTAGTGTAGGAGACAGTTTGTTCTGCTCTATGTTAAAGTATGCTAGAGTCCTCAGGGTTGTAAATTTACTTTTAAGAAGCAAAAAAGAAGAAAGATACATAATGTAAATGCTGATACAAAGTAAGCTAATGTGATTAAAAGAGGTCGGCAATACATGTTAAATTAAAATTGATATTAGCTAATGCTTTGAGATTTAAATGTACTATGTCCATTTGTTGTCACAGAAGACCCCAGCTCTTACAGGCCTGTTTTTTTTTTTTTTTTTTTTTTTTTTTTTTTTTTTTTTTTTTTTTTTTTTTTTTTTTTTTTTTTTTTTTTTTTTTTTTTAATGCGTTAACGACAACAGCCAAGTTTAAGTGCTTGTACTAGTTCTTACAAAATTGTAAGATAAAATATGTAATATACAATAAATTATAAGAAATAACTTTAGATGAATAACAATGGGAATAATGAATAACAATTTTTTTTTTTTTTTTTTTTTTTTTTTTTTTTTTTTTTAATGCGTTAACGACAACAGCCAAGTTTAAGTGCTTGTACTAGTTCTTACAAAATTGTAAGATAAAATATGTAATATACAATAAATTATAAGAAATAACTTTAGATGAATAACAATGGGAGTTCACTTTTTTATGGCTGTAAGTCACTTTAATGCTGAATCATAGTTCGTTGTTACACCATTAAGAGACAATAAAAAATTTGAAGACACTGGTTTATTGTTATTCTTATTCTTGCTTATTCTATTCCTCACTTTAAATGTAACACACTTACTGTTTTCCTCCTTCTCGTGAATTTTGCCAGCATTTCGTTTTAGATGAAGTGAAACTAATGTCGGGGGCCAAGGTCGTTGCCAGAATTTTTGTTCGGGGTGGGGCAAGAATTTTGTCATGTTTTTACAAGTTGGACAGAAATGGGGGGGGGGTCAATTAACATCCTTAGATACGGCCTCGTTGGGGGTATTTATGATACAGATATTTTTATGCATTCAATGTTTCAATTTTTTTAAGTATATAGCCCAATGGTTTCCAACCAATTTTGGGCCATATACCACCTAGGCATTTTTAAGTTCCTGAAGCCCCCCTCGTGATATTTAAGTTCTGTTATTCAAAATTTTGTGTATAGCCTATTCACCTCAAGTAAGCTTAAATGGCCATTAACTTCGTATCTTTTTTTTTACTGTCTTCTGGGCATATTTTATTCTAATAAAAAAATGTTTGAATGCAGCACCTCTTTTACAGTGTATAATGTCATTGTTCTATCATGTATCTTTTTTGCTCTTTAAATGCATTTGAATGTGACGTTATTCACATGAATTTATTTTTTCAAAAATCACGGATATAGCCAATCAGCATTTTTTTTTTTTTTTAATTTGGAGGGAAGAAATGACTTCTGTCTACACCACACACTTGTATCCGAGGAATCGCTCTGTCATAAATCGTACGCCAGGTAGCGCATGCTAAGCGTGGTGGAACTGTGCCAAGCGTTTTGGAGTGTGTGCCAATCGCCTTAGAGACTGTGCCAAGCATGGCAGAATTATGCGGCACATGTGGTGCTACACCAGGTGGCGAGAACTCAGCTTTTTTGCTTGTATCCTAGCAAATTTATTTATTGTTGGTTTAGTCAAAATTCAAAGGAATATCCTTAAAAAAATCATACTGTTCAGGTTGTTTTATTGCCGATTTAGCTTACGAGATAACAGCGGTTTTGCGGTTTACGCCCTCAGGATTCTGGCATAATTTTTATTATTGACGAAGGCCTTGATCATGACTTTAGCGGAATCTCGCCAAATAATTTTTTTCTGCTTGTGTTTTAGGTATATTGCACTCTTTGTTATACCCGTTTTGATAAACGAGTACAAAGCTTCGTTTTTGCTTCTCTTTTTGTAAATGTAATGTTATTCAGGGTCAATACCATGTATGGAGTTTAAGATTCAGGAGGCTCATATCCATGAGTGTTGAGTAGGGTTTTTGAGAGGTGAATTTGATTGCGATCGTGGTTCAAAGGGCGGAATGTTCAGTTTTTACATATGACAAAGGGCGTAGTTTTGAATTTTTTTTGAACTTTCAATTATTATCTCTCTTAGTGCAAGGACGAACCGTGGGGGTGTCCACTTTGTGCCACACACTTTATACCTTAAAACGCCGCGTGTGCCGCTCAGTTCCGCCACGGTATCTTTTCTGTTATACCTAAACCCCTGTTTAAAATGTATTTTTAGTCGTTTACGGATATTAAATTGAAACAGAAGAGCGACCTAATTTAATCTAAGACTAGATCATGCTAAATATTATGGACTTTGACCATGTTTGGGCTTAAAAATACTCTTTCCTAAAACCAGGCACCTTATAATACCTTTTGATTTAATTTAAAGCTTTGAATTGTGTTCCTTTGTTTCCGTATGTGAATAAAAGACAAGGCAGAGGAACTCCCCTGTGGTATAAAAATTCTCATAACACCTACAATTTTTTAATGTTTACATCTATTTATTCAAAAAAACATTCACATTTACTAGTCTTCAAAGGAAATTCTTTTTATGAGAGGAAAATAGGTATTTTCGAAGACCATACTGCCTTTCCGTGAAGTATAAATAACAGTTCAACAGTGAAACACAAAAAATATCTCTGGATATTTCGATCATGTACACAATTGTCTTTAGGTTATCTGCTGTAGACTGCCACTGTGTCTGTGACCGAAATATCCAGAGACATTATTTTGAGATTCACTGTCAAATAAAGGGACTTTCCCTATTGAACTTTATACGTCGAAATGGGGAAAATAATTCTGGGAAAGCTTGATCAATTCAAATTCTTATAAGTTATGTACTAATCTTGTTGACGTAATGTTCGCCCCCATAAGCTTTAGTTAAGGGACGTGATGGCTAATAAAAAAATGCTTTGAGTTGACTTACTGGACTTTCTTCAAACTGTGTGCGGCCGAGGGGCTAACTACTTGCAGAAAACACATACACGTGGTAACGTCTGTCCAGCAAGGCGAAAGTGTGTCAAGCGCGGCAGAACTTTGTGGCACAGAGTGGCCCGAGATTTAAACTAGGTGGCTGAAAGTGGTTGGCTCCTTATGGTCAGCAATGTTGCCAGCCCGTTTATTGCCACTTTTATTTTTGAAAATATTTTTTTGCCCTCTGAAATAACTAAAATCATGTCCTGATATTTTTTCTGATAATTCTAAAAATAGCTACAATTTTTTCACTGTTTACGTCTCTGTTTCTGAATACTATACGCATTTAGACGTATACATGTCCTCAAAGTAAATGCTTTTTACGAGAAAAAATAATTCAGGGAAAAGTTGAAAAAGTTTAAGTTTCCAATCAGGAAGTAGATACCAATCTTGTCGGGAGAATGAGTCTTCCTAGGAATTAAAAAAATGGCTTCATTATTACAAAAGATTCCATGTGATATTTATTTAGGAACGTGTTTTAGCAAAACATGAGTGACTTTGTTTGATTTTTTTAAAATCTAGTATCGTTGTGTTTGTATAAGTAAATTGAAGGGTTTATTACGTGGTAAAATTACGTTAGTTCAATAATTCGATGCTTCAGGATGTGGGGGGGGGGAGTGGGTTTTATGGGGAGATTATGGGAGTCTGAATAAAGAAACCGAGTAGTCAGCTTCAATTGTCATTAAGATTGCGAGTGTCCCAATATATATATATATATATATATATATATATATATATATATATATATATATATATATATATATATATATATATATATATATATATATATATATATATATATATATATATATATATATATATATATATATACCTGTTAATTTATTTTGTGGGAGATCCTCAAAACCTCCAGAAAAACAGAGGAATTCGTGAAAAACTTCGTTTCGAAAAATTCGTGAAGAAATTATAATAATGTTGACATTTCGAGGGTTGGGGCTGGAAATGTGTTCCGGCCTTACATGGGGCCATGCATGTATAAGCCTATGTTCTCCAAATATACCATATTTTAAAATATCCGTACCAACCTTTTTTCATCCTTTTTTCCTAACTATAGTGAGGTGCCAGTGAAGTCAATTGGGAGGGTTTTTTATATATTCCTAGTTTTTATGCCCCTTAATTTTGAAACATACCTGTTTTTGGGTGCTTTCGTTAAAAAACAGACAAATTCACTTTCCTAGATTTTTGAAAAAAAACATCCCCCCTTCCCAAATTATTGTAAATTGGCGCCACTTTGAGCTGCCCCTCCCCCTTTTCCCTTAGAGAATGTACCTTGAATTTCTTTAAAAAAAAAAAACATGAGACTATACATTTTTTAGTGTCTTAAATTAATTTAGCTATTCTTTGTGCTATTGAGTTCAGTTATTTTTGGTATACTATACACAGCAGTTTCGCTGTCATTCAGTAGCTAAGGTTGAGCTTTGTTATCTGTCAATATTTCGATCTGTCGATATTGTCGATATCGTCGATCTGTCGATATTGCGTTACGTTTTTTTTATGATTGAAAAATACGTCGGAAATCGTGGAAAAATTGAAATTTTCCTATATTTTAAGCAAGTTTAGATCATATATTAAGAAAATGTTTAGGTAATATCGTAACTCTGGATCGGTGAACAGATAGATCCGAAAGTAATAAATTCAATGATATAAGAATCATGTCTGTCCGGTGTTAATTACAGCTTTAGGCTTCTTGCAAAATCACTTGTTTCACAGAGATTATAAACATTAAGTACCTCATATTTAATTAGGATTGTTCCTTTTTGACGTGATTCTGTCAAATTTCATCTTTATGCTCATTAAATAAATAATTAGGAAGCCAAAAACTTATCAGAGGTAAGCATTTAAGTATTTATGTTTACTATGGATCATTACACAACTATTTGTTTCCTTACCTCCCTGAAAAAGAAATCAATTATTACTTATTTTTTTACGTTATTACTCCCCTTGGTAACAATCAAAGCTCTTTGTTGTCTGGGGCATTGGTATTTTCCCTAGCCCCCCCCCCCTCTCTCTCTCTCTCGCTGAGTTTCCGGAATAAGATCTACGCAGATATGTTCAACCTGGAGACGGTTTCTAGTGCCACAGGTAGCCGTGAGAGACTTCCTTAGTTTGAATCTAACCTTTGAGCAAAGCACCCAACTATTTAAGGGTTGAATTTGTTTTTTTTTAATTTGTTGCGAGAAGTTGATTTTATGTTAATTTTTTCTGTTGCGAACTTTGTTATGGATTATCTCTTCAGCTCATCTCAAGGTAGGAACATGGCTTCGCTATTTTACGTATTGACTGTTAAACTGGTTAATTCTTTATTAATTTAGTATCCATTTTAGGGGGAGGGGGATGTGCATAGCCATCTGTGAAATTCTTGAAATAACTGAAAAGTTTATAAGAATGAGTGTTTTCAGAATTAAATCTGACAGTTACATTTCGTAGGGTGATCGTTCAAGGTCGTATCCAGGGGGGTTGCTTGCTTTGAGCCCAGTCATCTTCCTCGAAATTGTTTTCCGACTCGTAAAAAAGTAACAAAATTAGCAAATTTTGATATTTTAAATTCCCGCCATGCAAAAATCTTGGTTACGGTTTTGCTTTCCTTGCAGATATGCGAATCATTTTTTTTTCTGTAGATAAGGGGGGTGCTTGCGCCAATACTTTTTCTAGAAGTGGGGTTAATAATGCAGAAAAGGGGGGATTGCGTCAATACTTTTTCTAGAAGCGGGGTTAATAATGCAGAAAAAGGCCTATTTTGATTCAACTCTGAAAAATATATATTTTTGTGTGTCCAGGATAGCCATTACATCTTTCGTCCTCCCAAACAGCCTTTGGAACCCTTCGTCCTCGTCAAATATCCATTAAGTTGTGGCTCTGTTTTAAATTAATATCATTTCACTAAAAATTTATGAAATTAAATTTATGAAGTTAAATAAGAATCAATGAAGCTTCATGGTTATATTGATCCTAAGATCAGAGTTTTTTTTTTATCTGACTCAAATAATTAATTTTATGATTTAAAGAATCCTTTGAGTTAAAAACTATTAAAGTTTTCATAATTGCATTATTCGAAGGGTGCTAGGAATATAGGCAAAGTTTAAAAAAATATTTCAAAAATTATATTTCAAAAATATAATTTTATATTTATACTTAAAAAATAAATATATTTTTGAAAAATAAGGACAAATTAAGGTGAGTGATACGCAAATAAACAAATATTGTTCAGACAGGCTAAATAATCAACTAATAATTGTAGTAAATATTCACTCACTTAATAAAATACTGCCTAAAAGTTTAAAAAAACGTTGATTTATCCGTAATTCAAAAACATTTCAACTCAGTAGAGACACGAGGAATAATGGTATTGTATATATTGATATTATTTTATAGTTATCATTTAACTATTATAATGTAATAATATGAATAATATAATAATATTCCAATATGTAACAATTATTTATAATCCATTCCTTTTTTAATGTTGCTTTATGGTATAGTATACAAAAAAGATACAACAAGGTTAGGTTATATATCATATTTGTTTCTGATACTTCCTCTCATATATGCTTTTTTAGTCAGATTTAAATTTAAATAAATTTAATTGTCATTGCTCTTATTTATTTTCATACATCAGAGCTCCTATTTCACCGTTCAGATTTTTTTATACTAATCCTCTAAAATTGATTATCCTTTTGACATCTAACTAATGATATATGAGCAACATGGACACAATTTGGTTATATATATAAGAAGCTGTTGTATTTTTTTACTAGTAAAATCATTTGTAATTGACTTTTTTAGTTTCTATGGTCTAGTTCCAAAATCTTTTACAATAATCTATATTTAGTTTTTGTATAGAATTGTTTTCATATAATGGTGTTCAGATTTGATCTAGTTTTTTATTGTTTCAAATCTTGTTTTGGTAATGGATCCAAAAAAATTGAGAAACGAAGTAATATACTATCATAATAATTAATAATAATAATAGCGCATTTCAAAGCTTTTAAACTATATAGAACAAATTATTTTTATTATACACACACACAAATATAAACAAAAAAGCTAATCGTTAATTGAACTATTACAAAACTAGGCTTTAATACAATGTTTTCAGAATATGTAAATCTATGTCCAAAACCTTGGGCCTCTTTCTTGCCATCTGTCATTAGCTCTGGTCATGTCCCATCTTCCTTGATATATCTGAGTCGAACTTTAAAAAAAAAAAAACACAATTATAATGAATATGTTAAGGTTAAATTTAAGCCTAAATAAAATGGGGCTGTTGTCCAACAGGCTCGGCTTTTTTTTATTCTATCTTGATAATATGATATGTTATTATAATATTAATATGGAAGAATGGAACCCAAAAAAACTAAAAAAGAAAAAAATAAAAAACTAAAAAAAAAGAAAAACTAAAAAAAAGTACCGCAGATAAAACTAAAAAAAGAAAAACTAATTAAAAGAATGAAAAAAAAAACTAAAAAAGGGTAAAAGACTAAAGAAAAACTAAAACGAAAAAAAAACAAAAAAACTAAAAAAAACAAAAAAAGAAAAAAAACTAAAAAAGAAAGCTAAAAAAGAAAAACTAAAAAAAGAAAAAAACTAAAAAAGAAAAAAGAAAAAAATGAAAAAAAACTGAAAAAGAAAATAAAAAAGAAAAAACTAAAAACAAAGAAAAATTTTAAGAAATATAATTCAGGCTATTGAATTCACCGGCGCCCAATGCAATTTTTTCCTCTAAAAGTTCTGCCTTTTATATTTGACTGACCTTTGTATTACTACCTCCAAAGATGCTTTGATTGTTTTGAGGGTTCCTCCCCCTGGTATTGCTTTAGCTTTTTTGAACTCCGCCCACTTGTTCACTATTGATAGGCTTCCACTGAGGGGTTTTACTATATACATGAATCTGTGGTAGACCATCTCGATGTCTTTCTTCTTTACTGAATATTGTTTATGTGTTGGTATTTGTTTAGATTTAAACAGCGAGTTAGGATATATAACGTAAAGGTTTTTAATTTTTTTTTTTAATTTACTTAAATGTATCATTGTCTACTATCCATAAAACGTATTTGAAATCATTTTCTAAATTATCTCTTCGATTCAAACCTTCATGGTTGTTGGAAAACAGGAATATGAACAGTAAACTACCGGGTTGGACCCCCCCTCGAAATCTTTGTCTGACTCGTAAAAACGTAACAGAAATACCTAAACAAATTTTTGATGCGTAAAAAAAAATTAACCTTCCCCATGAACAAAAATCCTATATACACCTTCGACAGGAACGTAAGCGTTTTTTACGAATTCATAGAAAATTATAGATTTAAGAAAAAAAATGAAAGTAAAAAAAGAAAGATATAGAAAGAAAGGGCCGAATCCTATGATACAAATAGACACCGATATTTGTATTTTTGTTGATAAGAATAGCAGGGGTGACGGAACGGTTTTAATAAATTCATAGAAATTTTCAGACACGATACATTAAAAAATAAAGAAAATCGACAGAAAGATAAGGATAAGTCCGAGAAAACTACGATAAAAATAGATATTGAATTGTTTCTTCCAGGCAAACTTTCATGTTTGTTGAAAAACAGGATAAAAATAGTAACGGAAAGGCTTTGACGAATCCATAAATTTTTTTAAGATCTTATTGGTGTTCTCTGTTCATCGCTTTTTCAAATTTTATTATTTCATATTTTATAGCCGAAACGGGCCCTTTTTCGTTTTTTTACGTCATTAAACTTATTTCTGGCGCCAAGTTTCAATTTATTTTTATGTTAGGCATTGAAAAGAGTCGCGATTTTTATTCTTCACAATTTTCAATGTTGGGGAATTATTGGTTAAGTTTGTGAGTGGCTTGAAGAAAAAAAAAAAAAAAAAACAACTCCTTCCTTCAGTTCTATGTTTGGCATCTTAGTTTTTTGTCTTATTCCCTGGTGGTCTGCCTTAAAATTAGAAGTTAAAATCAGACGAATTTTACCGGCAAGAAATTAAAAAATACAGGCCGGTTGTAAACATCAGCTAGTGGCCGAGAATCTCAGTTTTTTGAATAGCCTGTGAATACCACACAAAACAATTTAAAAGATTTTTAAACACTATAAAAGACGAAAGAATCTTTTGCCAAAAACCTTTCTTTAAGATTCTTTTGGTCTGGTAGGGAATCTTCTTCCCTTGCCCCTCACCCTCAAAAATTTAGTTTACGCTTTTAGGCCAGGACAACGTGGCTCTTGATGCTTTTCAAAATAATAGCAGTTAAGTCATTGAACGGACTGCGTGACCAGAGACTCTCAGAGCGAAATATTATCTCGTGTAAGGAACTTGAGGGGTCTGGGGTCACAAATGCCGGTAATCACGTATACCAGATGACACGTGCCAAGCTTGGTGGAATCTTGCCAAACGTGGTGGAAACTGAGCCACGCGTGGCAGAACTGTGACGTAAGTGGCGTCCTAAGATGTATACCAAGTGGCGGAAAGCAGATCTCGCCTCATAGGAACCAGCATTTCTGAGATCTTGTGCCATTTACCATAAATTGTTCAGCTTTTTTTTTTTAAATGATTTGTCTGGGGAGTCTAGCTCGTAACAACAGAAAATTCGGTTTTTACCCTAATAATATGAAAAAAAACTTCGTTTTCTTAAAGAGTTAAAGAGGCTGCGTCCCAAAGTCGAACCTTAAAACGTACAGGAATTAGAAGAGGCAGTTGAACCCCCAGCTTTTAAAGACTCTTTTGGACAGTTTTTTATTGTGGGGGGACTTCATTGTTACTAATTACTAGTTTCGGCGCAATGGTTCTCCTGTCCTCTTGTGTTTAACATTTTTCGAAGTTATTCCATTATTCATTCATTTCAATTATTTTTTAATTAAAAGAGGGCCTTTCCGAAGCCAAGAGCGGGGGGTTAGCAAAAAAACAAAAAACCTGTACAAAAGAGTCTTTAAAAGCTGGGGGTTTGGGGGGCGGCAGCCCCCCAACTGCCTCTTCTAATTCCTGTACGTTTTAAGGTTCGACTTTGGGACGCAGCCTCTTTAACTCTTTAAGAAAACGAAGTTTTTTTCATATTATTTCTGTACGTTTTTCTACAATCCATGGTGGATGTAATTTAATAATTCCTGTACTCCTCGTACAGGAGTACTCCTCGTACAGGAATTAGGAGAGGAACCCCCCCCCTCCCCCCCGCTTTTAAATCATTGTATAAAATAGAAAAAAATAGATAGAATGACCGAAATGTTTCTTTTGCTCATAAGAAGCTAATATTCTGTTATCTCTCAAATGATAAGCTGTCCAGGTGTTATCAAAATTTTTTTGATGTTGTGAAAAAATACCGCCCGTAAGTGGACTTGAACCCTTGACCCGAGGATTAAAAGTCTCACGCTCTACCAACTGAGCTAATAACTTGCATGTGTGTAAATATAACTTCTCAATAGCTTTTAAAAATTTCAAATTAACATGGGCTCTTATGGAGAGAAATCCGTTAATTAAATAGCTAATGGGTGGTTTCTGGAAAACAGGGAAGGAGTTATCGGATCAAGCTGAAATTTCGCGGATAAGCTCCTGGGCCGTAGGGGACCTTAACTTGTGAATTTCAGCCCGATCGGACAACGTTAAAAGGGGTGGGGGGGTTGGAGGGTCGAAACTTCCGGGGGGTTAAGATTTTCCTACGAAACTTTCATGGGCACTTACTCGGAGAATTCTGCATCGAATGAGTCTTCGTACACCCAGATCCGATGTCGGATGTGACCTGTAGGCGTCTAGGAAAAAAAAGTAAATGAATTTTAAGTGGCTATGCGTGGTTTCTGGAAAACAGGGAAGGAGTTATCGGATCAAGCTGAAATTTCGCGGATAAGCTCCTGGACCCTAGGGGACCTTAACTTGTGAATTTCAGCCCGATCGGACAACGTTAAAGGGGGGCTTGGGTTGAAAGGTCGAAACTTTCGGCCAGATTTTCCCCATGAAGAAAAAGTCGGAAGGGGATGAAATTTGGCAGGTTTCTTAGTTGGAGCTCGGGCTACGAAATGCATCCCTCCCCATCCGTCTGCGACCACTGGAACCGAAGATCGCTTAACATTGTCGTGTGTCGCCTCTTTATAGAGGCACGAGTGTGCCTCCTTGATCAACGAGTCAGCACTTACCCTACGAGCGAAATTATCCCATCCCGCTTATATGATTTCTGTACCATTAACGACCGAAGAAAAATTTAAGCTGATAAAAATTTACTAACAGGACTACGGAGCACAAGAAAAGAAACTTAAAAGTCTATCATCGGGTTTTTCTAGGAATGAGTCTTCGAGAAGTAGGAAAATTTTTGTGGCAGTTGGAGAATGGTCTAACTAAACAACAAATTAGCTGGTTTCAGTCTATAGTTTAGCCAAAAGAGTATGGGTAACTTATAGAGTGGAAACTTGCGCTGATCTCAACAAAAACTCAACGCCATCTAACGTTCGTTGGCGCTTGGCATGTTTTCAGTGTAATAACAAGAATAATTAATCAGTGTCATTAATAAAGTTAAGGTAGTAATAAGTGTCTTGATTCCTGACCGAAAATCGATTACACAGCTTGAAAAAATGTAAATTGTCGCCAAACGCTAGAGGGTGCTGGTGGTTTTTGCCAACCCTAGTGCCAGTTTTCTACTCCTATAAGTGACCGATATTCTTTGATATAGCCTTAAACGCTATCAAATGTTTGTCAGCTCTTGATGTTTCTATTTTAAAGATAAGTGTAGAAATATAAAATAGAAGGTTCATGATTGTAAACATTTGCCCATCTCCCCCCTCTCTTTTACGATTTCTCTCGTTTACGATTGTGAATGGTTCTTTTATTGTATCCAAAGTTCAATGCCCCTGCATCATTTGCTTACCAATTTAGAAACTGTTTTGGTGATGTAGATTTTGTAATGCAAGCCTAGGGAATTTTGTATTTCCCTTTAGTGAAAATAGCGTTTTATTTTAAAATAACAAACAGTGTGGGACAAGACTCATTTTATCTTCTTCTATTATCTGTTCTATTTTTCTAAGTTACGTTTTAATACTAGATTTTTTTCGTTTCAAAAGTAAATTTTTTACAACTTAAAACAAATAATTTTTAATTGGATTTACCCTCTCTTCCCTTCTCTTTCTCTCTCTCATTTTTCAATCCTTATTATCTTGTATAATGTCATCCATTATATGTAAGCTGAACAAAGGTTTGAAAATGTAAAGACTCAATATGTTTATTTTTTTATTCAATGTGACTTTAGTCAGGACAGGTGCTTCCTTGTGGTTCTTTTTTTTTTTGCTTCGATAAAAACGTGTCTAGCCGAAACATCTATATCAGTTATGTTCTAATGTGCCAAACTTTCTAATACTTATTTTATGAAGGTGACATAGAAAAGGAGGAAAAAAGACCGCAGTATTAGTAATCTGATCCAAATTAAGGGCAACAATGGGGGGAGGGGTGAAGAAAGGATGACAGGAGAAGGGGCAATTTTCTACGATTAAAGAATTGAAATAAAATTCAAAATTTATTGTAAAGAGCGAGGTTGACAAGGGGGCGAACTCCCTCATATACATAATAAAAATATACGAATATAGAAGTTCGTCACGTAAGTTAATTTCTAAGTTTTGTATATTTATTACTGATAAAAGCGTTTGTAAATAAAATTAAAAAATCTAGTGGCCTTTGTTGGTAGCAGATTAAACCAATTTTAAACCGGTAGAATCAGGCAAGAACGCAGATTTGTTTTTTTGGGGGGGGGGAAGCAATAAAGTAAAACTAAATTTAGTCATTAATTTGAATATAAAATTTCCGGAAATTGAAACTTAAGAGGGTCCGAGTCTCTCCTCCTTCCTTTGCACACATCACAGGGTAGTATTGTCATTATTAAAATGAAATTGACCTGATTTGAACATTGGAGAAAGGGATACACAGAGGCTTAAGTTTCAAACGGGAGGTTTTTATTGTCTTCATTTTCCAAAAAAAGGGAAATTGTCCCAATAGCAGTGTTTATGAGGTATGGGTCCTGCGTAAGCATCATGTTCGCAATCTCTTTATAACCTCCTGTACTTGCCTGTTTTTGCTTTTGTTACAAGATTTTTGTTTAAAAAATTTCTAGCATATTACTTTTCTAATCCGTATTTTTCTGACAACTGCCTTTAGCTTCAATGTAGATAGCAAGTCACGTTGTTATCCTATCCTTAAATGGGGATTTGTGCTGTTTAATTGTCTCTCAGACTGGCTTGCTGCCTTAATTTCACATCATCAATGATCTTGTATCCAAGCTATTCAGTTTTTAAATGAGATGTAAGCTAGGATAATCTTTTCCCCTAGGGATTTCTATCCTCCTGTTCCTTTCTTGGGATCCCTCCTCTTTCTATTTCCGGTAACATTATCCCAAAACAGAATCAATTCTCTTTCTTACCTGGGGAAAAGCTTTTCGGATGAAAAATGCTGAGAAAGAAAAATAATGTAGACCATATCCAATATTGATGATATTGGACAGAATTTTAACAGTTTTAGTTTTTCTAATGTGGGATGAACGTTGCTTATCATGTAAATTGTTAAGGCATATGAGTGATTTAAACTTTGAAGATGGTGGTGTTTATTTTTTAAGTATCCTAGAAGCAAGGGAGGGCGTGTCCATTTTTTTTGCGGGAGGGGGGTATTTTTAGCAGATGGTATACAAAAGTAAAATACCAAAAATTTGTTTATATGCGTTTTTGTTACGTTTTTACAAGTCGAACCTTTTTTCTTGGGGGGGGGGTGTTTAAACTCGGTAAACCCTACCACCTTGGATACGGCCTCGCCAAGAAGTCCAAATAAAAGTGGGATTTCTGTAAAACAGGCACAGGTACATAACTGGATAGGATCGAATTAGGAAAACCAAAATTGATACAGCTGAATTTAAGTTTTAAGGAACTTCGAGGGAATTTTTTTTTGTAGCATCAGTTTAAAGGCCATGTTGAAAAAAAAAGAAATCCCTAGGGTTTGTGAGAAATTCTGGTGATGAAAAAAAA
This sequence comes from Artemia franciscana, assembly GCF_032884065.1. Taxonomy (NCBI): domain Eukaryota; kingdom Metazoa; phylum Arthropoda; class Branchiopoda; order Anostraca; family Artemiidae; genus Artemia; species Artemia franciscana. Next base: position 27,089,107 of record NC_088880.1, on the reverse strand, counting down.
CTGGGTATATAATAGTTTGGGAATTTCTTTAGGCAGACTTGGAAACTTTTTTAAATGATATAAATGGTTTGAAACCAGTGGTGTAATTTTTTCAAAATCCTGGTGAAGTGTGGCAAAGTAGGAGCTAATTTTCCCTAATCGAGTGAAAATTACAGTGAAAACTGAATAATGAGCCATATAGTACCATAAAGGCCATGATATACTTAGACAATTGACCAGTTTCTGTGGATGCTTGAATTTTGCATACTTATCTTAGTTTCAACCCGATTTTTGAAGAAGCTAAATTTTTGTTGGGTGAGGGGCAGTTGCCCGTAGCGAATTTCGCCCCCTGTTTATCTTCGTAAACTTAAAAATTAAACAGTTTTGTGTCGTACAAATTATTTTTCTTGTTAGGGAGAAAAAAAGAACAAAGTGGTTTTCAGTTTCTAATGTCTGCTTTTTAATTTTGTTGAATGTCTACTTTACTAAAGGCTATTTTCCCTTACCTTAACCTGCGCATCCATTGAAGTTCACTTCGTATACTTATTCCCTCAAAATACACAAGCAAAATAGTCCCGTTCTAAGAAATAGAACCTTGCCAAGGCACACAAAGTTTTCAGGGAGGGGGAGTCGAGTTCGTCGAAACAAGCGAATTGAATTAAATCTAGGGGGTCATAACGATAGGGCGTGACTTCAATTACGAACTGCAATAATTCGATGCGGTTACCATTAAGCTAGACAAAATTCAGTGGGTTTGCTAAAAACGTAGATATCAGACAAGTATTTACATAGGGATTTATTTTAAAGCAAAAAAACGACTTATTTTAAAATGATTATTAAATTTAGTGAAAATTCTGGGAAATCACGGGCCCGAACTCCTTACTTGTCTGTAGCTATTATTAAAGTGTAGGCCATATATAAGCTGCATAAGATTTTCTAATAGGTTTATAGGTTTTCTAAGCTAGGTAAAGCTAGATAGTGAAGGTATATTTCTGAAATCTAAGATTTCATTTTTAGGGCAGAAATGCTTAAAACCGTAAATTAGCCTAAATGCCGTATATTTTGGGTAGTCATTTGAATAGATCTTAAATGAGATATTGGAAGAGTCACATATTTCCGGCTTTGGACCAGAAAAGACTTACCAGATGTGAAATTTCCCACGTTGGGTTTCCTTATGTCAAAGATGGTCTAGAATGGTCTGATTATTTTTCCTATACAATATGTCATTCGACTTCCGCCCAACGTGGTGGACTGTTAGTTTTTCAAATTATGTTCATTTACATATATATATATATATATATATATATATATATATATATATATATATATATATATATATATATATATATATATATATATATATATATATATATATATATATATAAGGGTGGCTTCGCCCACTTATAAATATCAGCTTGTATGTGCCATGTGTGCCTGAGGAGACGTGGCAAGGTGGAGTGTGGCCCGATAGGTGTCTAAGGCATTTGTGCATTAATATTTACAAAAAACCTCTGTCTCTGTTTCTTCATCTCAGGTGCCTTTGGTTGTTTTTATGGCCAGAAAATGGGCTAAAATTTCATTTTAGAAAAATTTTTCGCAAAATTTTTTGCGACTATGAGGTCTAAATTAGAGTAAAAAAAAAAAAAAACTGTATGAACGGTTTGTACGGGGTTATCGGCTTGTAGTCTAAATGTATTGGAACTGGACTTGTCGATACAACTACGTAGGTGCAATATTCTATTTTTTAACTAGATAGTACAAAATAAGGACTCGAATCGAGAGTTTGAAGAATTATGATTTGTATATCCAAGTCATTTCTCCCTACCAGCGCTGAATTCAAACAGATTCAACAAGCTACCATTTGAAACTCTTCCATCCATGAAAAAAATTATTTCTGCTAAGTTTTTTTTAGTACTTTTGAAAGAGCTATTTATTCTAATTAAACGGCCTTTGTGATTCAGGGATCATTCTTGAAAAACAAATTTCGGTACAAAATTCACTAGAACAAATCCGAACTTCAGGATAAAGAGCGAGGTATTGACTAGGAGGCGAACCCCCTTATATACGTAATAATTTCCGTTCGTGTTAAGTTTAATGTTGCTCATTACTTTCAGTTGAAAAAACTTGTTTTTTTTTATTTGATAGATCATAAAGATGACAAAAAATGTCGCATTACACCGTTTGTACTACTAAAGGTGGTTTGTATTCACCTATGAGCCACAAATGCTAGGGTAAAAATTGAATGGGAGGAGCTAAGATGCTTTTGTCGCCTACGTACCTGCCCGATAAGGTATCTTGGGGGATTGTGAAAAACTGTAGGCCTTGAGGAAAAGTCAAAGAAATTGCAAATTAGAAGCAGAATAAAGATTTAAAATCGAAACGTATTCGTTTGCTTTTAATTTTATGTATTCCTTTTTTCAGTATTTAACTTCTTTCTTAACATTTTTATAATCTATTCAAAGTCCATATTTTTATTTCGTTCCTGCTTGTCTTGGAAGCTTTTGAATTTCAGTCTGGTTTCTTAGTTTCTGTTGCTGTTTTGTTTGTGTTTTTTTTATTCAAGAATTACACCTTGAACTGTTTTTATCTGTTTTTGAACTGTGTTATTCTATTGCTGCATCACTCCAAGTATCTGTTGTGTGTGTGTGTGTGTGTGTATTCTGCAGCTCCTAAATTTTGAGCCTCTTTGAACAAAACAAAATTCAAAAATTTACATACGTTTTTTTATATTTTTCCGCCCTGAAAGTGCTGATTAATCCCCCCCTCCCATAAAAAATCCTGCTTACGTGCCTAGAAAGGGACTAAAGTGCACCTTGGGAGCCTACGACTTGACTAACTAAACTTTAAATGTCTAAATATTGCTCCTAAATGTTGGTATTTTTTACGAGTCTATTGTGATACCCTCTATAATATTGATCGATTCCTATTATCCACAAAACAGCATTTAAAATCAAGAAAAACGGATTTTTAAAATTGTTTCCTTTGTTCAAATATTTGGGTCAGAGTTGTGCCGTTTTTATTGGAGCCAACATCTCATAGGCTCCAAACCATATGGAACCCATCCTTCCAACTCGTAAATTTAATCAACTCTAGCGCTAATTAACTCTTTGCGGCATTTTGAAAACTTTTTTAAACCCAAAGTTTAGGCCTAAGGGTGGTCCAATGTCGAGGATAATAGGATCTTTGAAGAATTGCCTCAAGGGGTTGCGAGCTATGTCGCTTTGTGTGCACCAAAGAACGAGAGGCAATGGTATAGTTAGCATAACAGTGTAGGAGAATGGGTACTTGTGTAATGAAATATTCCAAAATACAGTCAAATTATAATACTTTAGAAACAAAATGATGGAAACTACAACAAAGAATTATGGAAAACAGGCCTCCTTGAACGCATTATATTCAATACCTAAGATAAATTAACCCTTAACCACCTCTATATATTAAATATTTAATTAAAAGATACCTGGATTGTAGTTTTTCTCACTCAGACTAAGCTAATTATAACCGATTGCAGACAGACAACAGATTTCTCTCAGATCAAACAGATCAAACACCTCGAGTGTCTTCCGGATAATACACAAGTAGGCTACTGGGGAATGTTATGGAGGTTTAAACATTGCACAGCAATGTAAGATAGTGAACAAACCCTTCCATCACCTCTTTGACTCCTATAATTCAAACAAGCGCGTCAATGGGGAAGTGTAGATTTGGCCCCTCCTCCTCAGACTCTGAAAATTTTCTTTTTGGGAGCGTTTTTTGTTGAAAAATTCCCTTTTGGTGTGCTCATTATAAAGCGAAATAAATATCGAAAGTCTCCCCCCCCCAGATTTGACATGCCACTGAATTCAGAAGGTTGTATGCAACTTTTTTGGCATAGGCATCGTTTAAAATTTCCCTATTAAAGAAAAACGTGTTTATTCGATTATTTCAAGTTACTTTTCTATATTACTTTCCTTTTTTCAAATGCCAAAATAGTTAGACTGAGCTTTGGTATCAAGATTATTGGTATCAATTTCCTATCTCCAAGGCCGGATGAAATCCTTCCTTGTACAAACGATGTTCGTTATAACCAATAGAAAAACCCAATATTTTTTTTGGCTGTAGAATTTACGTTATGTCTTTCACCGTCTTTTGAATTGCTACATCCTTTTGTTTTGTGACCCTGAGAATTTTAGAATGTTTTTGATGAGAATAAAATTGCTGATAAATCATTATAATTCTTTCTTTACCGTTTATTTAGCATATTAATTGAGGAAAACTGTAATGAAATGCAATGTTCTAGAGAGACAAAGTTGAATTCTGTAATTCAGTAATTAATCTGTCTATAATTGCTCCTTGTCCAATTCTCCAGGGGCTAGTCTGAGAATGAAGAGATTTTTCTATGCCGAAATGGTCTAATTTTAATCTAGTTCAACCCGGTATGCATACAGGAGTCTGGGAAGAGACCAGTGGTGGTTCTGGTCTCTCGTACCCAGGGCAAAATTTTGATTAGCCCCTCCCTCCCTCCCGGTTCTGTCACAAAATTTTCATTTGTTATCAAAATTATTTTCAATTAATTTATTTAATAATTTATTTTTCATCACTTTTGATTTATTATTTGAATTGTTTAATTATTATTATTTTATTAATTACTTAATAATTTATTAATTATTCTCATTTACTAATTGCGCCCTCTACTTTATTTCAATAAAAATAAAATTCAAAATTTGCAAAATGAATAAAACAGTTAGATTATATATTTGGAATTTTGGGCCCCTAAAATTTTTGCACCCGGGGCAAGTGTCCCCTTATCTGAAATCACGTTATTTTGATGGTGATTTACTTTACTTGCCAACTGTGTATATTAAAATTTAGATTTATAAGCAGACGACTACCACTCGTAAACCGATTGGAGGATCTTGAATTTCCCAATAGACTACGAATTTACCCCCTAGACGGTATTTTGAGGGGCGGTGAATTTGGACGTTTTCTTTGTAAGTGTGATGAATTAGTGAATGCGGGGGGAGATTTATTTAATAGTGGAAATTATAACTGCTACTGGGGATCCTTAAATCAACTTCTCCTAGATGTATAGTCGCAATGAACTATTTTATTTGAAATTTTTTAGAGGCTTGTAAATAGGAAGTTTTTATTCATTTATGTAGGTTTCTATGTATCAGTTTTTGTATGTGACCTTGACAGCTTCGAAATACAAACACACACCAGCTCTGAAATAGGATCGTTTTCAAATTTTTTCGCCGTTTTATAAATTTGCTCCCTTTCCCTGTCAATAAACTGCGTACTCGCAATTTCATAAAATTTTGTTGAATTAAATCCGTTCATGGACCCCCAGGATTTTTTCCAGGAAAAGTCTATATAAAGCGTTTTTAAAGCGAAGCTTTGCCCGCTTTTGGTCCTCTAGTGTACATATCAGAGCACTACTTGTGCCGCACAGTTTCGCCACGTTTGGCACTTTTCACTTACTACAATTGCTACTAGCAACTTCCCGCAGCACCAAGCTGCCTGAGCCCAACACAGCTACGCACGCTCCTCCTCCATCCCAATCTATTCAAAGACTCCCTCTTTAACCCCTCCCAGGAAGTTCCCCTTTCTCTTAAATCTTTCTTTACGACATCTTTCCACCTTAACCACGGACAACCTGCTTTCGATTTAGCCCTTGACGGTTGACCAAAAAGGTACGATCTTCGACAATCTGTAATCCTTAATTCATAGTGTACCTGATTTCTGAAAGCGGCTGTCCCCCTCGGCCTTAAGTCGTGCTTGATTTGAGGTAAAAATCTCCTCTCTTGCAAAAATCCAGTCTCTACCGTACAGGGTTGCCATCTATAGTACGTAAGTGCTATTTTAGCTTTCTTTCATTATTTGTAACATGCAAATTTGGGCAATCATAGAACCAAAGGGGCTTACTGTGGTGGCAACCCCGCTTCCGTGTGTGTGCGCTAATATTTAAAAAAAATCTTGTTTCTTTAGCCAAGCCAGAAATGAAGACAAAACTGGTTGAGTTCTTCTTTTAAAGTGTCAGTTCAGTAATAGGTTTTCTTTCCCCCACTTGGTTATAAAAATTCGTCTGCAATCATATGCCTATTATATGTAACAAGTTATCTCAAAAGGAAATGTAACAGATTTTATCCCCTCACGCAGAAGAATTAAAAGAGGGGTGTTTTTTGAATTTGGTCCCCGCTATTCATCCATCCCCCTATTTATCGATTGATTGGGAACAACAGACAGATGAAAAGCTTTTATGCAACCCCTCTCTCTTTCCTCATAGTGTGCCTTTGGATGATTGTTGCTTCAGTTTATATTTTTCTATTGTAGAGTACTAACCAAATTTTGAATTATTGGAAGATAAACTGGCGTCGATATTAGCAGCGGCAATTGGGAGTGGTGGCAGTATGACATCTCCTACACCCTCCGATTCACTATCTACATCGCCACTTGGATCCCTCTCAGATCATTGGTAAGTAAGATTGTGTTCTACATTTTGAGACTGAAGGACTAAGCCTCGAGTAACTTTGTTTTGGGTTTCGAAATATTTATGGTAAAAATCAAGTTAATTTACTAAAAAAAAAAAAAAAAAAAAAAACTTGGCTGGGTAAATATTTCCCATTGCCACATGATTTCTCATGTGGTGTCTTCAGTCTTGAATCCACCCTCAGTGTGTCTGTACCTTGAGGTGCTCCGGTCTTCTACATAAAATTCATCAGAATTTTTAATTTTGATTCTACCACTGTTTTTAACATTTGTATGTGCCAGGGGGTGTATAAGCTTCAACCCAAGGGTAAGATCTACAACCCAGAGCGGCCGTGTTATGAGATGGCAATCGAGTTTCAGATGCCTTGATTTGAGTCGAAATCCTCCCTACTTGAATCCAATCCGCAATTCTTCCATGGAATGTGGATTTATATTTTCCCCCAATCCAATCATCTTTTTAAATAAAATTCCCTTGTTTGATGCAAAAAAAATAAGAAAATTCACATTTGCGAGTGTATTTTCAGTAGTTCTCTCTCCTTTAACTTGAAGAGAAGAGATGATTTGAACTTTGACAAATTTCCAGCTAAGATTTTATTGGAATGATGCAGTTTAAAGCAATTACCGTCTTACAAAATGAGCATACCAGGACCCTACACTCATATATTTCAAGGGGGGCACAGATTTGATTAAAAATATCAGAATTATACGAAAAATCGGAGGAAGTCGGGGCAAACAGGGCGAGTCCTTACGCCTGTGCTTAGAGAAGATAAGTCTATTTACAAAATTTTTTTTGCAACTATATTCCTAGCAAGAACGTATCCAGAATTTTTTTTTTACGAGTGGAATAAACATCTCGGGGGGGGGGGGGTAAACCCTTACCACCACCACCCCTCCCTTGATAAGGCCTTGATTCCTGGGACAGAGGGATCATTTATACAAGCAGCTCTTGATTTCAAAATTAGGAACGATACTTGTCTTTTACCGGGGGGTAAGTTGCGATACGTCTACCCCAGGCAGGTTCCCCCCTGTTAAGGGTTAAACCCCTTACCACCACCCCTCTCTCTCTATATATAAGGATTATTTATGCAAGCAGCTCTTGATTTCAAAATTAGGAACAATACTTTACTTTTACCGGGGGTGTTACGATTCGTCTATCCCAGGCAAGTTCAAAACCTCGACAATCTTTACTTTTTCTCTTATATACGGTTCCACTCTTAAGTGATATCCCCCCCACCCGACACGTATACTTCACTTCAAATATTTTTCTTTTCCTATTTCTCCTAAATTGCCTTTGTAGGGATAAATTAATCTTCAAAATCGCCCTCACTACTCAATGACTTATTCTTGAGAGTTTGCCGAAAAGGGATTTTGAGAAAATCTCATTCAAAAGTTTGGGTGCTCCTTGGTTCCCAACGACCACTGACAATTTTGATCCCTCATATCCAGACTAACAAGAAGAATCTGTGATAAAAAAAAAATCAGATATTTACTCATTATAAAAAAATAAAAGCAATCCTTCAATTATATAATACCATAAGGCCTCCTTTCTCCTCTATAGGAAGTTAAAAAAAAAGAAAAACATCTCGGGCCTACATCATGACTAAATCAAATTTGTATCGAAATTTGAAGCGGTGCAAATTCACAAAAATGTAGGGGGAGGGGTAAGAATTTTTTAATGTAGACACAAAGGGTATTTTTTAATAAATTTTTTAATTTTTTTTTTCATTTGTTGTCAAGGAAAATAAAAAAAAGATCTAGGGTAGCAATGCCCACCCCCTCCCTTGTTCTGTCTGAGTACGAACAGTTGCTCTAACTTACAAAAGAATCCTAAATACAGGTACACTAATTGAAATTTTGTGTAAAAGTTACCCTTTTTTCAAAATTTTCACGGAAAGTAGTACTTTTTTAGATGCACTCAAATTTTACTATGGGGGGTATGGGGGGAGTGGTGTGCTCTACAAAAAGTATGTTCTGCATGCGGTAACCCGGAGTATGGCTACAATCATTTCGAACGAATTAGACCGAATTGCATTTGACGCTTAGTTAAACATTAATTAAAATAAGTTTAGTAACTGTTTCACAATACACCTTAAATAATTGACAGTTTCCTGTTTCACATGCGCTCATCCGGTTGAAAAACTAGGGGGACTGAAAACGCTCTGAGGGTATATTCATAAAGGCCAAATGTGTTTACCTCTGTTACCTAGGCATTATTACCGATGATTTCTGGAAAGTTACTGAAATAGCCTATCATGCCGCCTGTTTTTAGATTTATCATAGGTGAAAATATAAACATGTTATTAAGGTACTATCAATAGAATCATTTTCTATAATTTGTTACTATTACCTGGGATTTGACAGGCTGTCATCGGCTCCAGCAGATTTTTCAAAGAGGAGGCAAAAAGGGACGTCAATTAGGGGGGGGGAAACTTGCTTCACGAATTTTTTAAAAATATTTCCTTTTTGTATTTTCGTTGAAAAAAACGTTTAGATTTTGAAGATATTTTGCCCTCCCACCATATTTCCGTGAATGGGTACTTCTGGAGGGTCTAGGGGCAATTGATCTTTGTGGTCTAAGCCCTGACTCTGTTTCGAAAGACTATTCATAATAGTAGCCCGAAAAAAAATCGAGGAGAGGAGGGGGAACGGTTAAAGAATGGAATGATCATTCAGGCTAATTTTGGGATTGAGAGGTGAGAGGTTGCCCACACCTTTGTCCGGTACACATATTGGAGCACAACCCGTCCCCCGTCGTATCTCTTCGTGCCGCACTTCACTTCACGTTTGTTTTGTACCACCTTGTGTAGGCCTACACGAATTTTGAAAGTGATAACCTATGTTGGCCAAAAAAAATGCGCATTTTTGAACATTAAGGAATTTAGCTCTTTACATTTTTGACCTTCTGGGGAGTGAATATAGACCCATTTGGCCCTCCCCTGCAGGTGTCCTGGAGTGTTGGGCAAGATATTTGTAGTTCAAATTTACCACAAAGGATATAATTGTAAAGTTTTGTGAACATGTTAGAAAATGGATTTGCATAGAACCGTTGCTTTTTTATGCAATTGATCTCATACATGTTAGTTGTCGCATTGGAGGCAATTCAGATATTTCTTGACATATCCTTAGTGCAGAGGCCTACTACACACAGGCAGGATTTAAACGACCTCTGAAAAAACTGTTATTATTTTTCTAAAGTTGCGTAGAGCAGCCGCGCACGCAGTAACTTATTGGGGAGGGGGAGACAAAATGCGAATTGAATGAATAATACAGGAGGTTATGGGAAAGCCCCGCGTGTGGGTATACCTGCTTGGTACTAGCCCTATAAAAAAAGACCCAAGGTCGTGTATCAAATCTATAATTTTATAGTTGTGTGTAATTTAGGCAACATGGCGCTTATAGAGCATAATTTCAATATTTTAGCACAAGGTTGGGCCCCTCCCAATTTGAACTCAAATTAGACAAGCATCGACGAAAAGAAAGATTTTTGGCTTCGATACAAGTGATTCAATCTTTGAACAAATTCAAACCTTCATGTATACAACCATTTTTCCTGGTTCCGTTACAGACAAGGAAAACTATTCATATTCATTTTATTTATCTGGAAATTTAAAATGCTCTTTCTGTTTCATTCTTTGAAAATTTGTTGATTTTAGGCGTCAGAATATTTATACTTATTTGCTGATGCAATTATTTAGCTGCTAGGACCAGATCAAGGGGAGATCGGGGTACTCCGAAACAAATCGTATATTGCTTTTTATTGGATCATAACACCCATCATATGTTACCATGTTTCAATATGGATATACTAATCATAAACATAAAGTAGAAGGTATTTGGCTGAAAATTATTAGTTATTTTAAATAATTCGGACATATTCCCCGCTTCAAAGCCCTCATCCCCCTAAAGAAAAATTTTGACTGGATTCCGTGTATGGCATTCTTTGGTTTTCATCGACGAAAAGTTTCAATTTCTTCTTGGAGAGTTCATCTTGAGTCTAACCTTCATCCCAGTATTCTAAAAATAAATGCTTACAAATTCCGTAGAATATTTATAAGCTTTTTATGGAGTGGCTCAACTCCCTTTCCCGTGATGAACATTTTGGGATTGAATGAAATCCCCCTGAAGTTTGTACTGGTGTTTGTCTTAATCAAGGGATTTGCTTAGCTTCTGGCTGGTATGTACAACGATATGCCGCTTGTACATATAAAATTAACTTGTGCTCAGACTCCTCTTTTTAATATTTGTTTTAATATTAAAATTTCTTTGTAGTGAAAACGTCACTTATAGACAGTGAGAATTAGAATCTATGTTTTTTTCACTTTACTTTGTATAATCTGTAAGTGTCTGTAACTAATATGTCTTGTGCTTAATGCAACGGGTAGCTTAAGCCTATACACAAGTATTTGCTATAATAGGGATTTCTTGTCAATAAATTTGTTTAGAATGAGCCAAGTTTTAGATATTCGATTAATTGAGTATTTTCAAGTTTTTGCTTTTGGTAATGCCCCCTGAGATTTTACAAGCGAGTTTAAGGTTTACTTATTTGGCTTTGTCAAAGAATGGGCTCCAGTGGTGGTTCCGACCTTTTGCGCCCGGGAGAAAATTTTCATGACTATACCCCCCCCATCCCTGACTCCCCCAAAAAATACTTTTCACCACACCTTTGTTATATTCATATATAATAATATATCTCTTTCCCACTTTATTAAGGGAAGAGAAAATGAAGTACAACAGGAAAGAAAGAAAATTATAAACAAACAAAACAAAGGAAAAGAAAACAGAAAAATTAGCAAAAGAGGTGGATGAGACAACTGTTGATTGGAAATAGAACTTGCATAAGAATGAAAAGTTTCTCTGGGAGTTACAGACGCTTACCAACTATATAGGTAGATTTTATATTTTAATATTGTATCTTTCTCTTTGTAGCGATCTGCCATTCCCAGGATTAGAGTCACTGGGACCTTTAGGCACATTGTCATCTGCCCTTGCATCATCACTTTCGGCTGCATTATCATCTTCATTATCATCAGGCCTTGGAAGCTCCCTTGGCGGGCTTGGATCCAGTCTCGGTAAGGCTTTTTTGTAATATATATATAATTGGGCTAAAAAAAAGTAAATTTTGAGCATATATGCGCACATATCTGACATTGGGGGAGTGAAATGTTAAACCCCCGGATGAGTTGGCATCCCTCCAATTTGTGGCTTTGTATGTTTTTGAGGACTGAACATTCACATTTTCAAGGAGTAAAGGTATATTTTCCCATTTAAAAAAAAGGAAAACTATGAAGGGGTACTTTCGAATCAAAGATTTTTTTTTCTTTGCCATCAAAAACACAGCAAAGTAATATTGATATCAAAAGGTCCGTCGTTTTTACAATTTGTTACGGGTGAAAAAAAAGAGATAACACATTTAAAAATAAGTCAATAAATAGTAAAAGAAATAAAATACCGTGTAATGCCTCGAGACTTCCCCCATCCAATTAGTTTGTTAAGCAGGTATTACGTAGGAATTTGTTTCAAGGATTGGCACAACGGTACTTATCTGTTAGCCAGTACACATTCGAGAATTTGGATCTACTGGTACAGGGGGTTGAAAAAACAGAGACACTTGGGAGATAGATAGGATATACATAATTTGGGCTGTATATTTGCAAATTAGGAGGGGCTTAGGTCTTAAGTATAGCGGGACTGCATGCAAAATGTAACCTAATCAAAATACCAATTAAATATTTATTAAAATATAGCTGAAATGTAGTTTCCCACTGAGCCGAAGCTAATTGTCTCCGAACACAGACAACTATAAACCGGTTGTTGTCTGATTATGTTGACCCCAATTCTCGAGTGTGTACTAACAGATAAGCACCGGTACAACTATGAAAAAAAAAAAATAAAAACACGTCAACCATTTGAAAATGTAGAATATTATACAATCGTAAAAATCTTGATATTTTGGACTAAAAAGGGGGAGGTGAATCAGAACCCCCCCCCCCCCTCCCGCTTAGATGCCTGCCATAAGGTATTGATTTTGACACATTCTTTTGCATAGTTATGGTATCGATATCAGGGTGTTTTTTCAAAGAGACCAAATTATCCATCATTTCTATGACATAATCACCAGATAAATGTTTTCGAGGATATTGTTGTTCGTTAATTGCAGCATTGTCCATAGGACATGAGTTTCAACACGGGTTGGCTCTTATCTAAGACCCATCAACACCAACAACTATGTTCAACTCCTGATTACAAGAATTGTATCGATAAGATACCTGGCAGCCCCCTGACTGAGGAAACAAAAACCTACCCGAGGCTCCCTGATCGAAGGGGAATTTTTAAATGCATTTTAGATTCAAGAAAACCTAGGTTTGACAAGGATATAGAATGCAGTTATCCCATTTGAAAAAAAAACTTTTCTTTTTCGAAAATTAGGGAATAAAATTCAGAAAATAAGGGGGAAAAGAAAGCAAATGGGAAACGGGAAACCAGAGAAGGAAAATACATCGCTTGTATAAGCAATAAGGTATCCTTAGTGCAAGCAAATGAATAAGAAAAAAGATGAATCTAAGTAATGTGCGGAATTAAGATAGAAAAAGAAAAGAATCGAGGTGATAAAAATAAAAAAATACAAAAAGCTTAAAAACCAAAATTAACAAATAAAATCTAACAAAAAATAAAACCCAAATTTATAATTGGTTTATCCTTGGCATCAAGAACATAAACTTCAGTTCGTTTTGTTTCTGCTTTATCTTATCGTTTTGTTTTATCTTCTTAAGATTTAACTCTTTATTTGTGACGACGACTCCTTGTTCCTTAAGTAGCCTAAATATACATAATGTATTTTTATATTATATATACTTCTTGGGCTTATAGTCCCAATTCTTAGTTTTGTTTTCTTCAAGTTTTGTCATGGTTAGTCAGTTCGGCTTTATGACATAAATAAAGATGGACTTTAGCCTTTTTGGGAAATTCAAGTCATGTCCTTCATGAGGAGCGTACGGATGATCCCCACCTCGCTCGAAATAAATTCCTATGTAAGTTACTTGAGTGCTGGGGTGCCAATTGGAGAGGGGGGTAGACTTTGAAGAATGCATTTTTGATAAAAAGAAAAGCAAAATTGTCCCTCAGCCTTTAAAAAATAGCTTTTTGTATCTCATTAAAAATATTAGAAAGCCTTTCCTACTCTAACATTATTGTGAATTTGCGACCCGGTTTGAATGCACTAAGGTCAACTCTGTCCTTTTTTGCCCCTTTTCTCCTTCCAGCTAACGAGATGAATATTTCAAAAAGAATATCATAGTTCTGTGGTCGTCTCATAATTTACTAATTATCAAAAGTTCAAAAAAATATTACTCAGCTAGCATCCTCTTTCTAATGACTAATTATTTAATTGGTCTAAAATTCTTTAGATTGCATAATTTATGCGGCCTTAGGTTGAATAGTTAAAATGCGATTAATTTGGTAATCCTATAGTATTCATTTGAGATTCAAAACCATAAAACCACAAGATGGACAATAAGGTTAGGCAATTCTTTTATTTAAAACTTGACGAAGTTTTTCGGGTACTTTTGTTCGTTAAATATGACTGTGTTGGACACGCCTTCTTCGTCTGGACCTTGATGTAATCAAAAAAGGTCCTTCATTTATCTCTTCTTTATTTTTAATATTTGAGTTCAACTTTACGGTGGATATACGGAAGGACAGTTATTTATTGAGGAAGAAGTTTTTGAATGTTATCACGGAAACGTGTTTTTTCTTTGATAATATTCCGTTTGAAGTACCAATGATACATTGACGTACAAAATGTGACAGTTAATGCACTTGGTTAGCATTTGATATAATTGAACTACTTCACGAAAATATAATAGGGGGGGGGATTGAGAATGTCTGTGTTTTAGTGAAGATACAAAAAATGTAATTTGCAAGGTCTAGGAGAGGTCTTATTTATTTGTTTCGTGCTTGTGTCTTATAGCCACCACACTCAAGTTCTGTTGATAAGTCAAGTTTAATTAATGCTAATGAAATAAAACAAATATGATGAAAATGTAATACTTATCAACAGAATCATGAAAACTACAACAGAGAATTATAGAAGGGGAGGGGCCCAGACCCCATTATATTAAACACGTAACCTCAATTAACCTAACCAAAATACCAACTAAATATTTAATAAAAATGTAGCAACAATGTAGTTGGCCAACGAGCTGAAGCTACTACTGTCTGGTATAAAGACCATGAAGACCGATTATTGTCTCATATTCGCGACACATGACCTTGAGTGTGATGGCTTTAAGATAAAAGTACCATTTTTTTTCGTGAGAATACAAAATGTAATTTTTAAAATCCACGGGGGGGGGGATTAGTGACCCTAATACGACTTATGAGCACTTGTAGCTATAGCGCCGAACAGTCAAGAAGTGAAGTTAGGTTAATCCTAAAGAAATATCCCTAAATATGATAAAAAATGTAATATTTTAGAAACAAATTTGGGATATATAGCGTATCTGCATGCAAAATGTGTTAGGTACAATTATTCTGCATATTAAAAATTAAGAATTATTTTCTAACTTCACACTGTCCAAATACTTTACCCCCACCCCCTAATATGCAAATATATAGCCCAAATTGTATATTTCCCATCTATTCTGCCACTTGTTTGTGTCTTGCTTCACGTTCAGCTGAGTTGTTATTATTTAACGGACTAGGCTTCGGGTAGCTAAGCCAATTTTTTTCGTTTTGATCAGGAACAATCAGAAAAAAATTATCTGTACATTGCTAGCTACTTCGACTTAATTTAGTAAATATTGTTAATATACTAAATACTAAATATATTCACAGAGGGGATATACAGAAGAATGATCTTAAGAACTTTAAGAAGACCCCCTCCTCCCCGTGAAATTCGGTACAGCAAGTACTTTAAATAACGTGGAATAAAATCTTGGTATGAAACAAACTACCCCGTACGAAACAAAACTGGGGGAGGGGCAAAACTACCTCCCTCAGTTTTGACTGTCTATGACTGTAGATGGGGAAGGGCACAGGAGATGTTTGAATAATACTACCTCTAGATTTGGATCATACAGGTGAATCTCTCAGACTAGTCCAAAAGGGATTGGTCCAAAATGTTGTGTAACCCTTTTGCTCTAAGAGGGAGTCACTATTAGGAAGTCATAGGAGTCACGATTAGGAAGTCATAGGAGTCACGATTAAGCTTGCCACTAAAGTTTTGTTCAGAGAAGTCTTTTCGCTTAGAAATGCCCTGCCTAGTTTTTCGGTCTTTTTTCGTCTTCTCAAGAGTCTGAATTGATTTTCTTTCTGAGTTCTTTTACTTATCAATAAACTTACAGCAATAATCAACTAAAACCTAATCTCTTCTATAAGGCCCCATGACCAGGAAGGAAAAAAGGAAAAAAAATCAAAAAAAAATCCAGAATACAGTCACCCATTTTAACTAGGGTCGTATCTAGGATTTATTTTCGGGGGAGGTAAAAAAAGCATCAAAATTTTCTTTACATTTGTTTTTTTACGTTTTTACGAGTTGGACAAACATTTCGGGGTACGGCCTTGATCTCATCAATCCCTGAAATCACTAGCTTAGTGGTCATTTGTAAAACTTGCAATAGCCTACTCAGGATTTTAATAAGGTTAATATTTCTATACTTGTCAGTATCACTAAAATATTTAAAATTAATGGTACCTTTTATTTTGGCAAAAACAATAAAGAGTTTGAAATCTTGTCCACTGTTATGTAGCCTAACTCCCTGTTCCGCCAGGTTATCTGGTCTGTATCATGTATTGCCGAATTTTCTTTAGTCGCTTTGTTAGACAAAGAAACAAATTTTAAAGTATCATTGTTTGGTTGCATGATCCTGGCTGTGTTCCAAAAGTCGCTCCTGGTAATAATTTCAAAGTATCCTATCAAAATGCAGCACTAATAACTGCAAACCTCGCAATAATTTGGATCGATTCCCCAGCTAGTCACCGGTATCTCTCCCCTGTACTTCCGTTTGACATAAGTTCCGTTTTATAATTTCGAATATCCCCCTCTTTCACCATCGTAACCGTTGTTATATCCCCGTTTATTATTTTTCATTACAAAGTCTGAGGGACAGAATGTCTTTTGATATCTCCTGGTGCGTTTGGAGAGGTATTTGTTTGTAAATAAGGGATTAGTTGGGTTTTATTCGTGCATTGACCGCTTTTTCTACTCCAAGATTGCGTTTCTAAATGTTTATGGAACTCAATAGTCGATACATTCATGGGCATCTGACTTGGTAACAGCTTTATAGTCTGGGGAAATAGTTTTTGCGTACTTTTTTGTATGGAATATTGGATGTATTTGCTTAAAATTGTACATTTATAAAATACTTCTGTGGTGTTTTGCAAAAAGGCGTAAGTTGACTTATCCGAGAATAAGTTAAGCATATCGTTCGAAATAGCTCGAAGAGATCTATCGATTGCTCTATTCAAAATAGGTTTATCTTCAATTCTCAACGAGTTACAAATTGTCACAAAAGGGTGTAAGTCCTTTACATTCTAAGTAAGGAACAATTCAGCAATTTGGAGATTTTTAGCAAATTCCAATCGAAAAGTTAACTAGCAATCAGTCTTGGAAGTTTCTAGTTTTTTAAATTACGAAATGTGAGAATCTTTTTGATTGTGCGTTTTCATTTTACTCCCCTGTAAAATTAGCAAAAAGGACTTCAGCCTTTTTTGCAAAACATCTCTGTGTTATGATGCACTCCATACATATATAACGGTCTGTCAGGGATTAAGGATAATGACCCTCCCCCATCTCCTTTCCCAGTAAAAATTGAAGAATACTGGCCCGAGAGATATATTTGTTGCTTCTAGAAGACATTGTTTCAAGCCTAAACGCTGAGTGACACATTGTCTTTTGATATTCCCGGGTGCTTTTGGAGAGCTATTTGTTTGTAAATATGCAGATTATCGTGTTTTTCTGTGTGATGACCTGCTTTTTGTGCTCTACGATTACATTTCAAGATGTTTATGTAGCTGATCCATATGATTTACAGTTCAGTCTTAGTTGTCCATCACAAACATTTGACTTGGTAACAGTATTCTGGTCTCGTCGGGAAATAGTTTTTCTTGTCTATCAATAAATTGTCTATATATATATATATATATATATATATATATATATATATATATATATATATATATATATATATATATATATATATATATTCAGTAACAAAAATAGTGGCCCAAGAGATTTATTTGTTGTCTCCAGAAGACTGTGTTTCAAGCCTTAACGCAAGATTCGTTGGGTCGCATCTGAATATTTGATTTACGGGGAAGGGTATTTCAAAAAAAGTTTTTAAGGTCTTTTTCACTGTCAAATAACTAATATCTATGTAAATTTTCTCATTTTGTTGGTGAGATTATAGCACGGAATCTCTTCTCTTTGAATAAGGTGTAGATCACCATTGTGGAACACATGACTAAATTATGTTAGAAAAACTGAGCGTCAATATCTAATTCAATTTCAGTATTATTATTAATTAATTATTATTAATAACTGTTAAAATAATTTCAGAAATATTGTAACTATGTAGTGATTTTGAGTTCCCCCTCTCTTTTGAAATAGTTCGTTTACCTTGCCCATCGAGTATGCCTATGCAGCCTTGGTTTTCTACCGAAATTTAGATAAACAATTCTGTTCTGCATGAATTGTTCGTCATAGTCACGGAATAACACGAACTTCATCGAAAAGATTTGCCAATTGCTCGGTGAACCTGAAATCAATTTAACTTCGTTTTTCTTTTTTCTTGCTTCAGCATTATATGCCTTTTTGTTTTTTTTTTTTTTTTTTTTTTTTTTTTTTTTTTTTTTTTTTTTTTTTTTTTTTTTTTTTTTTTTTGCTAAATAATTGCCAAGCTGGGACATGCTGGGTTTTTGTGTAAACAGAACAATAATCTGGACATGCATTTGCCTTAGAACAGACACGTACACTTTGTTTTTGAGGGCAAATAAGATTAAAAAATAGATAAATTAAAAGGGAGATAATTTAGCGGAAACTTTTTGAAAATCTCGATTTAAAGGGGGGGGGGGCTCAAATGACACTGCGCTTACCTGTCCCAGAACTTTCCCTTTATAATCAAAACGGCCATCATCATTCTTTATTTGAAAAAATGAACTCTTAAACACCTCTCTATGGTGTGTCTGTGCCCCACTAGTGCTGGCTAAAAGCAGAACAAAAAACAAAGCAAGAGATGAAGAAAAGGAGACGTAACAACTACCCATGCGAAAAACTGATTTTCTTGCTATTCAAACGGGGGACCGTAATTCTCTTAGAAGGCTTTAAAGCTACCGAGATCCCAATAGTACAGTTTTCATTTCGATTTGACACTCATTTTGTTAATTTTTTGGCTATTTTTCGAAATCCTCTTATATTTGTTTTTGCAAAAAAACTTTTACTAGTAAGTTTGATGAAAATCGTAGGTACCATTCCTAAACCAGCTTCAAATGGTGATTCTTCCTCCATTAACAGTTTTTTTTTTTTTACAGGCTCTTTGAACCCGGTTAGATTCTTAGAATCCGGTTAGGTTAGTTTTCTTAGAACCCGGGTTCTAAGTTTTTTAAACGGGCTAGCTTTCGGTTACCATGGGCTAGGGTTAGGTGTTTGCTTGGTTTCAACCATGATGGTTTTCATGTCATCATCCCTAATTGCGGTTTTCATAGTAACTGCCTCTTATGTTGGCAAAATGTCGACTTTTCAGAATAAGAAATGAGAACCTCTTCAATAATGAGAACTTATAGAAAAGTAACATATTTTTTTACTGGAATAATAAAAAAAAAAGACTAAAAAAAATAGAATGTGCGGTTTCCAAGGAATTAAGATAATGGATAGATTTATTTAAATCTGCATAATTTAGTTTAATATTTAATTATATAAGATATAATCAATCTAAGAATTAATCAAAGTACGGAGCATTTCTTCGTTATATTTTTTTTAGCAGGATTTTGAATCTGTACCATTCGATGCAGCCTGTGAAAATGACTTTCAAAAACCCCTTAAGTAAATTTCGCTATAAATTGTGCACGCGACAACCTATGCTTTACTAGTGGGTAAAATAACTTCTAAACATATACCAAATACCACACGTCTCAAATATTTAGATCCCGTAATTCCAAGAGCTTATGGTGCTACACAAGGATGGAACTATCCTACCTACTGATTGGCTTTGATTGTCCTATGTTCTAGAATGGTGGACACGGATTAGGGTCTGTCTGGTGTGAACTTTTGTGCTGGTACTGGTTCTGTAACCACAATTAGCTCTTGGCGCTATTGACCTCCCCAAATATTTTCTTTTTTTCTCCTCTATTGCACCGGGGCCATTGAAAAAAGAGAAACAAATAGCTGTCTTGAACAAATGCGGTTCTAGAGCAAAATCTGGGGGGGAGGAGGAATGTGACAAGGGTGCCAATAATCTACAAAATTGACAAGTTTATTTTAAAAAAACGGATAGGAAGAAGAGAAAAAACAAATAAGGGCGCCTAGAAAATATTGGGTGTGCTTCCCCCTCGCTCTCTGGGTCCGCTCCTGTTCTTGAACAGCGGCTTTGGATGCATGATGTTTTCAGTCGGAGTATTGTGAGATGAAAGAACTAGTATAGTGATGGATACCCCTCTTTTCCGGAAAGAATCCCTGTTAGATAAATATTTTGTGCACAATAACATGTCTGCTTGAGTTTGCATTTATTGCGACGACACTTTTCTTTTCTTTTTTCTTTCCCTGGAAATCCTAGTCAAGTCACAATTTATATCCTTTTGTTTTCTTAAAAATCTTTTTTTTTTCTGTACCTTTTCATTATGCAATCAAAGGAATGCTTTGAGAAAAACATTCCGTTCAATTTGTCCTTTCTTTTGGATTCTATATGATTGATAAACTCGTTTATCCAGTTGTGAAGTTACGCACAGGTCGGCCTCATTGGGGGATACCACAGGATTTCTTCTGATCGAAGAAACGAAAGAAGCACATTTTTAGCCGATATTTTTTTTCAATCTATAGGGGAGACTATCATTTGTCCTAGCCTTTAGAGGGCTACTCAGGTCGTATCTAGCGTGTAAGTATGGCCATTGGCGTGCACCATGTGTGCATACATCTTCTTATAGGAAAGGAGTTCCCTGAGGACATCGTGAGCTGAGAATTTTTGTTCCTTGTGAATTTTTTGTACACATAATAAGTTTGCTGTACATTCGGGCTCGTCAATTTACGCTGTTTTGAGATTGCACCTCGACAAAATCCTTGTGATACCCCCCTTACACACACACACACACACACACAGTTGTGATGTCTGTGCCCTATGCTCTCAAACATTATCTGCAAACGTATATTAAATTCATTTAAGTCTATTTAGTCGAAAAATATCATACCCGCTCACATAGGGTTTAGGAAGGGAACCCTGCCCCCAAGATTCGTCTTACGGATTCCCTTCAAGAAAAACTGAATTACATACGGAATAGTGAAGAGGAACTCACCCAAAAATTTGTCCGGGCCATCACCTTCTGGAAAAACTCTAACCTTGAAGGCGCATTTCTGTTCTTTTCAACCCCTCCCTTTTCTCCACCTTCTTAGGCAGCCATCTAAATACCATCCTCGGGGGGTCCAAATTTTATAGTTATGTGTCTCTGATACAAAAAAATAAATAAATAAATAAAATAAAAAATCTACGGTATTCATATTTGTTTGCAAAGATTTCTTCAGTCGATTCCATCAATGGAAAAGTAGTCAACGAGGAATCCATGTCCTTTTGGCAGAGCGCCATAACATTTATTTGTATATTTTCTGGTCCCGAATGTAGCTGATTTTGGCAAAGATTTCTTGCTCTGGCATTTTCTAATTCTAGAAACTTTGGAAATCCGACAAAGCTTTGCTTTGGTCTCTAATAATTATCAATGCAGGAGAGAGTGAACCTGTCTTTTGAAAAGTAATGGGAAGGTTCCCAAATTCAGGGAGTTGGACCCCCGTGATGACATGAAATGAGTTAGAACTCAGTCGTACTCATTGATGTGTGAAGACGATGCGTTTCGAGTTGTCTAAATAATCGTTTCTGAGAAGGGAAGTTTCGGATGAGATGATTGTCCCAGTCAAGTCTTTATCATCGTGCTTAGAAAATACGGTTACAATGAATTCACAAGTTGCCGAAAATTATTGTCACAAATGGGAACATTAGAATATTAGACGTCTTTAGGGGCGTCGTGAACTCACCCTAGAAAGGAAGAAGTTTTTAATGCTGTTCTTAAGTTGACACAGGGGGGCTGTCCCACAGTAAATCCTAAAATTGTCTGAATCTATGGGCACTTCATAAAAATGTTTCTTATCCCCCACCCCTCGAAGAGAATTTCTCCCGGCCTGAATTGAACCAGTGCAAATTTTGAGTTTTGTATTTACTGATCGTATACAAACAGTGTATACATACAGTTTGATTCTGAGGTTGGCGGGAGGGAGGGGGTTCAATTATGGGAAATATTTTTCTCTGCTGTTGAATAAAAAAAGGTACTTGTTGGCTATTGGAAAAACATTCAAGAATTACGCTTAGGTTACATCTCAGAAAACCGGTTTCATAGCTACAAAACAAGTGATGGATGATACAATGTATTGGACTTAGAATGTATTGGCCTTGTGTAATTTGGGCGATATATTTGCACATTTGGGGTAGGAGTTAGGTTAGATTAGATTACGTTAGGTTAAATTACGTTGGATTAGGTTAGGTTTCTATAATTTTGTTTCTAAAGTATTATTTTATCATCCTGTTTGTTATTTTTTATTAGGATTAAATCTAACTTCAGTTTTTGGGTGTGTTTCCAATAACCGACAAGTACCAAAAAAAGAATTTTTTGAGATTTAAGAGGAAGGGGTCGAAATCCAGATTACTATCGCAGTGTTGTCTGCCATATTAATATAACTGGCCTTCGGCATTTTGTTTTTGATTTATCGGACATTATTTGTTGCCGTCTATTTATATTTGAACTTTGCGTTTTTTGTATATTCATTTGATTCGTTTTTTTTTTTTTTTTTTTTTTTTTTTTTTTTTTTTTTTTTTTTTTTTTTTTTTTTTTTTTTTTTTTTTTTTTGGTTTATCATTCATGTATTTTACTATCACACTCATATTGAATATATTCGTTTTGTATATTCATATACAGGAGATTCATACCTCAGGATTGGCTCTAATGTCTCCTAAGAAAATTTTGAGCCTGGAAAAGGGTTTTTTGGTGGCAATCAGCCATTACCTCCCCATAAAGTTTAGTGCTGTTTGTAATGTACATATTAAGGTGCGGCATAGGCATTATCTGGAAGCAGTTCTATTTTTAACTGAAACAGTCACTAGTTAAAAAAGGTTCTGCTATTTGTGCTAGCTATGCTATGTGGGCTGAAAGGCTTTTTTTTTTATCTGCGTTTCCAATACTTGAGTTTATGTGCTTAATGCCAATGAAAGAAAAAAACACAGTTAGCGCCAATATAAAATTAGATATTTGCGGCTTTTTTATGTAAGTGCTGAAATTTATTAAATGGTTTTCATGGCCAGAATTTATGATGCTATTAATTTGAATGCAAAGTTTATTTAAATGATTCAATGGCCTTCTTAAGGCCTTTTCTGTATAAATTTCTGACAACAGAAAAATTATCACAATGTTTTAAGCTTTATCAGGGATAAAATTTATTTTTACCCCCTTTTCTCCTTTTTTCGCCATCGGGAAAAAAGTTTTGTGTGTTGACATTTAAAGATTTGGTCCAATTTTTAGTCTTTCTCAGTCTCTTTGCAATATTTTGTATAATTCCATGTCCTTTTTAATGTAATGGAGGAGTTATTCTGCTGCGCCACTTCTGGTTTCCCTTTGTCCACAACTAGGGACAATAGTATTCTCCCCTTTAACGTCTAAATCCTCAATTGTTGGTTTCAATTTATACGATATTAGCAATTGTAAAATAATGACAATAATAATTAAAATAATAATATAAACAAGATGACCAATCTAGACCACGCTTCATCAATAACAATTCATTGATCTGTTATAACATTCCCATTCCAGTTTGTAGATTCCCCTTGTAACATCCTATTTTATTCATCCTATTCAGATTCTGCTATTCTTATTTACCAATGGAAATAAAATAATCATAATAATAATAAAACAAAATGAAATTCTGGCTTAAAGGAAAGTCCTCACTCTGTTTTCAGTTTTATCAATGAATAATCGTATTTGCACCGTTAATTTTCTTTCTTTATTATTCAATTAGGAAACCTTCCTTGATTTTTGGAATATCTTATACAGTTTTATCTTATTCTCATTGCATTGGAGAAATACCCTGAGTACTGAGAATTTTGGGGCAGTTTCAAACACACATGACAAAATATTTGTCATACTATCACATATACACAGGGGAGGGGGATTTCTTACGAAAATTCAGAAGAACGTTCATTCAAAATCATGGCCTCGAGACGCCGTTCTTGTGCCCTCTTTCCATTAAAGAACTCTTAGATTTACATTGAAATATAAAACTCAGGTAAATTCCTCACGCATAAGTAGCTCTTTCAGTCTTTTCCTTTATGATTGGTAAGTCATGATTGTACTGCTGAGATCCTGCTATATTGCGCGTCTCGCTTCCCTTTGTCCACCATCAAGGACAATTACTCCCCTCTGACGTGGAAATTTCAAGGACTGGTTTAAAATATACAATATTTTTGTCCTTTCAAATCATATTCAATAACTTACGCAATTTCATGTCATTTTTAATTTACCTAAGGGAAATCCTGTCGTGTCTTTTCCCTTATTCGCTCCCCTTTAACATTGCTATTTCAAAAATTGGTTCCAAATGTATCCTATTTTAGCCCTTCAAAAGATTCGAGCGAAATATATTGATTTCCATCTGTAGTTGTCCAGAGAAGGGGGATTCCTACTTATTTCAATAAAGCGTAATTCAGGTTTATTTGAATGGAATCGATGTGGTTCTATAGCCATCTTGACTTTCAAGTCTCATCTATTCTTATTTGAAAGTTCAAGGCGACAGAAAGTGGGACTTATTTTTATCTTCCGATTTATTCAGTGATGAAAAACCGGGATTTTTTTTTAAAGTTTAATCCGCTGCTCTTAAAAAGGAAAAAACTCAAGCAGAACCCGTTATACTGTTATACATGGCAGGGGGGGTAGAAGGGGGCATAGGGAAAAGGAAACAAAATTCATTAAATGTTATATTGACATAACTGTTATACCCGTTATGCTGTTTTTGCAGCGGTAAATACGCGGAGACCCCTGCTCCGCCGTCGTCCGCGCAAAGATAGAAAAATAACAAAAGACCGTAAAAAACAGCGACTAAAATAAAAATAGACCCTTTGCATGCAGCGGTGAAAGGGCAACTTTGATTATTAGAAAAATTGTCTAAAATTGTAACTACACAAGGAAGTATACATGGATGTGTTCTTTTGGTCTTAAATCCAATTTCACGTATTCGAGAGGTAGTTATGCACACACAAAAGGGAAAGGATAAAAGCAGTGGTAAATAGTTCCTAAGACCATACTGGCTAAGCAAGATAAGAAAAAATTCAAGCAGAAGAAAAAACGAGGATATTCCCAGCCAGTGAAAAAGTAAAAATGCCCCGTTATACTGTTTCTCATTCAGTTGGTCTATTTTCATTTTAGTGGCTGTATTTTTTACGGTCTTCTGTTATTTTTCTATCTTTGCGCGGACGACGGCTGAGCTGCTTCTCGGCCGAAAGGTTTGCATTGCATTTTTAGTCTTTCAGTGGTTGGAAATATCCTCATTTTTTCTTCCGCTTGAATTTTTTCTCATCTTGTTTAGCATCTTCGTATGGTCTTAGAAATTATTTACCGCTGCGAAAACAGCATAACGGGTATAACAAAGGCCCCCACCAGCTGAAGTATTTATTTTATTTCTTAGAACAATAATTTATCTTAACATGGTACCAGAGCCGTTCTTTGGAGAGGGGCAACGGGGTCAGCTGCCTAGGGCGCGGTAGCTCAGGGATTGAGCTCTTCGATCAACTTTTTCGCTTTGGGGGGGGGGGGGTGTTGTATCATTTAAATATGTATGTTGTTCCTCGATCTTTGCCCGCGGGCTTTTTGTAACAAATCTTGTCTTGTAAATGAGTATAAAAATATTATTCTTACACATTTTGAATTGAATTAATTATTATCTTGTTTGAGAAGGGGAGAGGATCCGTCTTGAAGCACTTTTGGAAAAAAGGTGTAAAAATACGATTTTGCATTTCAGCCCCCCCCCCTTCGTAAAAATTACTTCATCTAAGTTGTTGGGTGTGTATAACTATGGTTATAATTATGCTAATGATTAACCCTCTGAGGCAGTTACTTGTCACGTCCATGTCTCGGAAAGTATAATAAGCCGTTTTTGATTCGAGTCGAGATTTATTAGATCAGTACAAAATTGTAGGCCCTTTCTCTAAGGGAATGTATTTTCTTTGTTGTCTGTAATTAGGTCTAAATAACAAAATGTAGGCTAGACTTAGGCTTTTCTCATAGACACTTAATCTTACAATTTTTCTTACAGGATTCTAATTCGAATTGAATTCGAATTCATTTCAGCCCCTCTCCCCTCCTGAAAAAATATCCAGTACTTCATCTAAATGGTTGACTGAATGTAACTCTGGTTATAATTTAGGGTAATTATCCCTCCTCCGAGGCAATTCCTTGTTATGTCCATGTCTCGGAAAAAGTAATAAGCCGTTTTTAGTTTGAGTCGAGATTTATTAGATCAGCACAAAAATTGTAGGCCCTTTCTCTAAGGGAATTTATTTTCTTTGTTGTCTGTAAATAGGTCTAAATAGCAAAAAGCAGGCTAGACTAAGGCTTTTCTCATAGATATTTAATCTTCCAAGTTCTTAGAGGGGAAAAAGTTAACTTGATGGAGAAAGGTTGATTTGGGACAAAGAAATGCTCGTTTCCGAAGTTCAACGTGTAAAAATGTTTTTGCCTATTGCCATCTCTGATCATTGAACTTTTTATAGATTTTTCTAAAGTTGGGAAAACTATATTATCTCTTAGCAGTTTTTTCTTAGTCTCGAATGGAACACTTTTCTAGTTTCAAAAAGAGTATCCTAAGAGAAATGGTAAGATTGAATAAACATGAAAAGAAGGTTAGAAAAAATGGATAAAATGTCAATTAACGTAACATAAAAGCAAAACAAACTAATAATTTCCTAAGCAAAATAATTTCTTGCTACCAGAGAATATTGGAATTTTGTAAGATCGAAAATGAAGGCTTGGGAGGTTTTATCTGTAAATATGACTAAAAGAATAAAAAGTAATCTCTTTTATTTTGCGAAAAATCAATATTGTTTGCTACCAATAGAATTTGAAAATGTGTCTAAAAGACTGGAAAATAATCTCTTTTATTTCGCGAAAAATCTAAATTCGTTGCTAACGCTAAAAATTGAAAAATTTAAACCAAAAAGGAAAGCTTGGGAGATTTTATTTGGAAATGCGACTAAATATTAAATCTCTTATTTTGGGCATAATGAAAATACTTTGCTAACGCTAAAAAGTGAAAATTTTAAAAACTAAAAAGGAAAGCTTGGGAGGTTTTATCTCAAAATGTGACGAAAAAATAGTATCTCGTATTTTGAAAAAAAAAAATAATTTGCTACAACTTTAAATTGATAGTTTGTAAGACTTTACAAATGAAAGCATGGGAAAAATCTAAATTGTTTGCTACAAGTAAAAATTCTTTTTTTTTCTTTTTTTTTAGATTTGAAAATGATCTCTAATTTTGGTAAAAATCAAACTTGCTTGCTCCCAGTAAATAATTGGAATTTGTTAAGACTAAAGATGAAACTTGGGCCGATCACGATAATCTATAACTATTCGAAGACAAAGTTTATGATATAACCGCCTAAAGCTTTCATTTTATTCTTAAAATATTTTGATTTTTCTTAAGACAACATAAAAGTTGACATAAAAGAGTTATAAAAATGTGTGGCCATAAAATTTTTCTTTGAGACATGAATACGTTTTTTAGAAAGCAAAACGTGGTATCTGCGTTGACCAAAAATTTAAAATATTTTAATCAATTTTAAAATAAACCACCTGTAGCCAATACATCCATGTCCGGTCCTCATCCACTACTCATCTCATCCCATTCGAGAAAGACATATTTTTCGTTCGGCTTAATTTGTCGTGCTCCATCTGTAAAATGCGGCTTTAGTGGAGTTTCATGTAATTTCTTAATGTACTCGAGAAATTATTTTGCTGTGCTCAGTATAACTCCCTTTGTTCACTGTCACGGGCAATTAAATCTTCTTTATTATTTGAATTTCAAATACCAGCTTCAAATAATTTTAAAAACGTATAAGAACGTATAAAACGTGTGATATTAAAAATTAGAATAACTTAAATGATAATGAAAGCACATACCCAATCCAGACGCACTTTCCAATCAGCACGGTAAAGCACACATCTAAATTTCGACAAATCGATTATAATAACCGCTAATTGAAGAGATGATACTTGGATTACAGATTGTTGTTTGAAGACGAGACAACAAACTTTTCTTTTGTGTGGATGAGGGATTTTGAATTTGAATGATTGAGTGTCTTTTTTTATTTTCCAGGTGGCAGCACAGGTACAACAACAAGTCTTGGCTCTGCCTCTGGACCAGGCTCTACGTCAAGTGGTACATCTAGTCCTGGTTTGAATACAAGATGTGGACTATGCCAGGAAACATTCACACTACCCAAGGTCCTAACCTGTTTGCACACATTTTGCCAACCTTGTCTAGAGCGTGCACAAGATCACCCAGAAAGAGTTACATGTCCTATTTGCCGTACAGAATGCCCTGTTGGTAGCCAAGGCATAGCAGGATTGCTTTCTGATTATGGAATATCAAATTTGATTGAAGCTGCTCAGATAGACTCGAGCCAAGCTGTGTGTACAGCGTGCAAGGGCAAAGACTCGATTGCTGTTGCCAAGTGCTTTGATTGTGCAAATGTTCTTTGTGCCACTTGTGTTATGGCACACCAATACATGCACTGTTTCGAAGGCCATAGAGTGCAAATGATGACTGAATTGGGGCCGAGAAATGATAAATCTGTCTTATGTCCTCAGCACAAAGCTGAACGACTTAAAATGTTCTGCAGAAGCTGTTGTATTCCAGTTTGTAGTGAATGCGTCATTGCCGAGCACAATGCTGGAGGCCAACATGAACTGGAAGCACTTACTGACATTGCACCAAGACTCTCGCATTCATTGGGTCAAATTGTATCTGAGGCAAGACAAAAGGCTGCAGACTTGAGAAGTGTAGCACAATCAGCCGATGGTGCTGCTGGTCGCTTAGTAGCGCAACTCAACAAAGCTCAGAATGATGTCAATGAAGCTTATCAATTTTACCGATCTTTGCTTGAAGAAAAGAAGAATGAATTGTACAAAGAGTTGGAGATGGTTGGCTCAGCCAGGCAAATGGCCTTAAATGATTTGAGTCTGAAATCTTCCACAAATGCTGACATGTTATTAAGAACCTGCAACTTCGCTGAGCGACTTGTTAAATATACATCCCCAGGCGAGACTTTGATTTTTAAGAAACTGCTCGACCAGAAATTTTTGGATTTTATGAGCTATACCCCGGATACTCAGATTTTAACTGTATGCAATGATATTGAGTTCTGTTCAAACTTCCAGTCAATCCAAGCGGGAGTAAAAAACACGTTTGGTTACATTCGATCTGGGGGTGAGCCACTCATACAGACTGGGCGACAGCCCCCTATTGCCCGCCCGACACTAGCGGCTTTGAATCATATTTCGAATGGAACAGCCCCTTCCCCCCTAAGCCATATTGATCGTGCCGTATCGTCATCTCCATTCGAATCCTTAAACCGAAGATTTTCTCCGCCTCAGAATATAGCATATCCGGGTAGTACAATCGGAGATATGGCTTTCTGTGCAGCAAGCGCCTACGAGAAATGGTCCAACGGTGTTGTTGATAGTATTTTTCCTCAAACCCAGCCGTCTGAGCCATCATTTCAAAATACGGAGCCGACAATGTTAGACATGACGTCTAGAATTCTAACCCCAGGAGTATTTCCGCCGAAATCCCAGATTAAACGTCAGAAAATGATTTACCATTGCAAGTTTGGTGAATTCGGTGTCATGGAGGGTCAATTTACTGAGCCAAGTGGCGTTGCTGTCAATGCCCAGAACGATATCATTGTTGCCGATACCAACAATCATAGAATTCAGATATTTGACAAAGAAGGACGATTTAAGTTTCAATTTGGTGAATGTGGCAAGCGAGACGGTCAGTTACTATACCCAAATCGTGTTGCTGTCGTTCGCCCTTCGGGTGATATAATTGTCACAGAGAGATCACCAACTCATCAAATCCAAATATATAATCAATATGGTCAATTTGTTCGAAAATTTGGAGCAAATATTCTTCAACATCCGCGAGGTGTCACTGTTGACAACAAAGGAAGAATCATTGTTGTTGAGTGCAAAGTGATGCGCGTCATTATTTTTGATCAACAGGGCAACGTTCTGCACAAATTCGGCTGCTCGAAACACCTCGAATTTCCCAATGGTGTTGTCGTCAATGATCGCCAAGAAATATTCATATCTGACAACCGTGCTCACTGCGTCAAAGTATTCAGCTACGAAGGAACTTTCCTCCGTCAAATTGGCGGTGAAGGTATTACCAACTATCCCATCGGTGTATGCATCAATTCAAGTGGAGAGATCCTAATTGCTGATAACCATAACAATTTTAACTTGACTGTTTTTACTCAAGACGGCCAACTAGTTTCCGCCTTGGAATCCAAGGTTAAACATGCACAGTGTTTTGATGTGGCACTTATGGATGATGGCTCTGTTGTTTTGGCCAGCAAAGACTACCGTTTGTATGTTTATCGTTATCTGCAAATTCCTCCCATTGGTCTGTAAATCCATTCCATCATAAAGCCATTTTGTTAGTTTTTTAGCAGATTCGTATATTTTACTACTCTCTGATTCTTGTAGTTATAGTTGATATTATTATATTGTTGGTTGCTTTTTTCTTTTTGATATAATAGTGATACAATGTTGGTACTCAATTTATATGGGAATTTTCTCTTTAATTGTTAAGAAAGGCCTCGCTTTTGTAGTAAGTCACTTAGTTGTTCTCTACGTAAGCTGTATATCAAGCCTCGTCTTGATTGACATTATTTACCCTGCCACCAGCAGGGTCTACTTCAACCGGGCAGCCAATCATAGCCTTTGAAATTTTTGAAGGCTGTCCAATCATATTGGCTGTCCAAAAACGATCCACCCACAACGAATGCTGCTGGCAGGGAGAACAATGTCAATCGAGACAAGACTACAGTTTTCTTTCGTGTTGCTGGACTGTTGCCAAATTGAAAATGCTTCAGAATTGTCAGTTTATAGTTAGGGTGGAAGTATTTCATACACAACATAAGTTTGTACAGAGGTTTAACTTATTCAGGTCTTTCATATCCAAGTTACTGCTGGACCTTGAACTGCTATGTAACCAAGGGAAAACTCCCTAATTTTCTGCTCCTTAGTTGCCAAATTAAAAGATTTTCAAAAAGTATTGATTTCACAGGAACATTGAGCTGGTAATTCTAGATTCAAAAATATTCATGACTAAAATAATATGTGTGGTATTGTTATTTGATTTTAATATTGAAAAACATTAAAAATGCTTGCACCTAATTTGGTATAAACGTCTAACTGTTGTTTTACAATGAAATATAAAATTTAATCGTAATGCAAGCCTCCTTAGGAGGGAGGTATTTCAGCCCTTGGACTAGAAAAAATTCACGGTCTCTTCGATACTGATAAGTTTTCTCGTCATCCCGAAATGCGTTAATTCTTCCTTTCTTCCTCACAGAAATAGTGGAAAATTGGGATTTCTAACATTATAGTTGAAACAAAATCTTCCTTTTACAAACAATAGCTCTTTGATAACAGTCAAAATTCGGGACACATTTTTGAGCGTTTTCATTCCACTGTAAAACGTATGGTGTGGAATATCATGCGTTTTGATTACCACCACCGAATATGTCCTGGGGCATAAAGATGAGAAAAAAAATTGTGTTTCTTTCCAATCATTCTTTCAATTTACACAGAATTACCGCCACTTCAAGGAAAATCTATTTGCCAAATTGTCCACAATCATCAGACTAGAGAAAAATAAACATACGAAAATGACCTATTTATTTGGCTTGTTTCTAGAAACTGTCTAATTTGTGTTTGCTTTCCAAAGTGTCATAGAAATTTTTTCAACTCCTTTGGAAAAATTGCAGATGTAGCTATTTTGACATTTTATCCTAGAAAGGAACTGTAAAAACTAGAAATCGAAGAAAAAGTTTAACTTGGCAAAATAAAAAATAAATGATGAAGAAAACCTAGAAATCCCTATACTGAGGAAAAAATGGGGAACGGTACAGTGACGTACGCAAGGTTGGAGGTACGGTGGCGTACACATGGGGGAGCGGCTAGGCCTCTGGAAATTCTGTATTTTGCCAAGTCTGTTGGCACTTCCTAAACAATCAAACTATGTTCTTATTTTTCCCCCTTCCCCACCCCAAAGAAAAATAATTCCCGTGTACATGCCCGGGGGCTTATGGTAGTGGTAAGCTTGCCTCTATGTAGAGTAATGACCTATGTTTTGTTGTCACACAATGGGACGGGATTCCGCCGACTTTGATCAATAGATTTCAAAAGAATATTAAAAGGAGAATCGAATGGTATTTTTCTTTTTCTCTATCTACTTTCTGTATTATAGCGTAAATTTACTCAAATTTTATCTTTACAGCATCTTTAAAAAAACTACAGCACTAGAAATCTCTGAAGGGAGAAAAAAAATCATCAAAACAATGATAAATCGTTGGGGGGGGGGTTGATATTGATAAGTCTGCCTCTGTATAAATAAATGTGTTGTTGTCTCACGTAGCGATCAACTAATCGTTCAGTATTAAGTTATTTGGAAGGTATGTTACTGTTGTATCTTTCATATTTTGTTGTGAGGGTTTTTGTTATTGTGAAGGCATTTATTTTATTTAATTAACTAGTCAGTCCTTTTAAGGTGACTACTTCCATCAAGTCACCATGGCATAATTTTGTATCTTCTTATGTCTGGCTTATCTTCTATCTCTCTACTGTGCCTTTCTTTTCTTGTTTTATCTCTTTGGCTACCTAACCCTTAGTTCACATGCATAAAATTCTTAATCCTGAAATAAAATTCTTGATTATTCCTATGATTCCTTAATTAAAATACTAAAATTACATTTTGGATACTTTACATCTAATAAGAACTAGTTGATTCTATCATAATTCTAGTAAACAATTTTCTGATTCTGTTTGGGGATACATAATTTAGGGGGGGGGGGCACTGGCTATAATCTGGTCAAGACATATTCGTGTCTATGTAAGTTACAATCCTTAAATTTGGGGGGGGATTTACCCCTGCTTCCTGACGTACTGTTACAAACAAATTTGATATACTAATTTGAAAATCTAATCATTTTTAATATTCTGATGACTGATTCTCATTTTAATGTCTTGGTTTCATTTCTTGTTGTTAGTGGTGGATCCAAAATCCGAGGGGGGAGAGTTTTGAGGTTATAGCTAACTAGAATTTCGATTCTTACAAGTTTTTATCATAGAAAGTCACAACTTCATCAAGCCACAGAGCTTGCCATGGCCTATTGGCGTTTATAATAAATTATAATTAATTAATAAAGAAGCTTAGTGATTTTAATATTCTGTTGATTCTGATCAGTGGTCTCAGTCCAGGGAAGTTAAGAGGGGCAATTTTGTGTTTTTTTTTCTCAATCGTAACAAAAAAGCCATTTTCCAATGAAAATGCCAAAAAAGGGGTAATTTCCAAAATCTAAGGGAGCCGATACCCTCCCCCTCCTCCTCCCGATTGACGCTACTGACTGATTCTCTTTTTTAAGTGACTAAATTTTTCTGATTAAGCTTTTATGCAATATGATGAACAGCGTAGATTACAATGGTTTAATTTATTTCAATTAATAAAATATATATTTTCTGAAATTAAATTCCCTAAATGGTCGTGATTTTTTTTTTAACTCCTAATTTGTTAGTTAAGAATGTTTTTATCATATTTAATTACCTGTTTAAGACTAAGGAAATTACGAATTTAATTTCATTTGTGTGGGCTAAGGGTAAGATTTCTCTCAAATAAACGTGTATGGTAGCAATAGGTCCCGAGCGGGAAACACCCAGCAATATTAAATGTTTTGGTTGTTTTACTTTTGCTAACCTCTTTGAGTCTCCTTTCTTCCTGATTTGTTTGTTGTCCTTTTTTTCGCTGTTTATCTTTGATTTTCTGCCAGTTTTCCATTGAAGACAACAAAGTTGAAATATTATTATTAATTTAATTAGTTATTATTTAATTAATCGTTCAAATTATTACTAAAAATAAAATTAGGATTTAGAAGTAGAAATATTCCAGCCCTAGAAAAACATACTATCCATAATTATTTCCTCTTTTTTAAATATTAAAATATGGCTGGTATTCAAATATTTTTGCCTTTACTGCAATTTTCGAAATAAAATTATCCTGTTTTATAACTACTATCTTGTGGTAGCGCATTGGGTTTTGCAATACAGGGCCTGGGGTTTGATCCCACCTGCAATCCTCTTTGGTGACTCAAGTGTCATTCTTTTTTCTTTACACACTACGATTGTCATAATTCAAAAGGGGGTATGTTATACAACTTTAATTTTTTGCAGAGAGTGAAAAGACCAAAAAATGTGTTTTTTTTATCATTATTATTATTAATGAATAATGTTTTTGATTGGCCGCAGGTCCGAATCCAGGATGTTTGTTCCGGGGGGGGGGAGTGCAGAAAAAACTTTTAAAATTTATTTAAAAAAATATATTTATATGCGCTTTCGTTACGTTTTTAAGGTCGGACCAACGTTTCGGGGGGTTTATTCAATATGGTATGTATAAAAAATATCAGTTTAAGTAAGTTTAAATATTTTCGTTTGATCAGTTCAAATATCAGTGGTTTTGTCAGTTTGATATCCGTTTAAATATAAAGATTAAAATTACCCCATTTGAATTCCTGTTTCTGAGAGGTCTTTCCATTAAATTGATTAGACGAAGTAATTGGATTGCTTTTATTTAAGACTTTGTCCTTTACCTTATTTTACCGATGGAAAACTGGCTACTTTTAAAACAGCTCTGGAATAGAACAGGGCCAAATGGTTAAATGTAGGACCAAGAATAGATATTCGGCAACAGAGATTGTTTATTTCCTTGTGTGAACAAGTGGACCAATTATTAGTTCAGTTGTAAGGCCATTTCACGTCTCTTGTTATTTTTCCTCTAAGCACTGTTGCACATTTCCTCTTTCCTGTTCAAGCTAAGATCTGTTTTTGGGCTGTGATTGTAGAGCGCTTTCTTGCGCATTAAAAAAACCTTCAATTAAATTAAAATTTTAATTTAATTGATTAAATTCAGTTGAACTAAATTTTTTCTTCCGCCCTCATACCTGAAGTGCTCAAACTCTACAAAAAAAACTAACACGGCCTTACATTGTATGTACAGAATGATTAATTCTATCGCTTTATGTCATGTTTTGATGCGCTTATTGTAGATGGCCTAGCATGCACTTTTTTATGTTGATTGAAGAAGTAGATTTTTAAGTTAGGAGGGCAGCTATCCTCCATTTTTGTCTTTGATGACCGATCTACGTGAAGTTGCCCACAGGAGTGTGTGGATCTCAGTTGGATTTTTTACTGTTAGTTGGCTGCGCGGTTCTGATGCAAGCAAAGAGCTTAATTTACGGCCCTTTCCCTCTTGTTTCGATTGTGGTGGGCGTGGCCTCTTGACCTGCTTTGTTTAGTGAAAAAAAGATCCAATTTATTTGGGAACTCCAGTAAATGTTTAGTACTTAATTTCCTATTTTTAATTTTGTTTACCGTTATATCCGATATGTTGCGTTTTATTTTGATTCCTAGGTTCAGTTCTTTTTTCTTTCAATTTTAGTTTCATGGGTAATTCATGTTTTGTTTGAAGTTCCTTTATGTTTGGACACAACGGTTTAAACAGTTTTTGAGACGTTAATCGAGAAAGGTTTCAGTAGGAAGGTCGTTTTTTGCTTTTTTAGAAAAAGGGTGGGTTGAAAATCCTGTCTAACCCGGTGGTCTAAACTCGAATAAAACTGTTTAAACCTTGCAGGTTTAGACCTTGTTTAAACCTTGGTTCTTTTTATACTTTTTCTGAATTCTGTTAAGTATCATTTTGAAGATTTGATCGCTGATTTGTTTTTTTTTTAAGTTTTGAAATTAAATAGATGTAGGGGTAACCCTTTTGCTTCACTTCTTTTTTATTACACAGTTTTTGTGACAGCATTTTGCATTGTTAAAAAGGTACTTAATTATTGTTTTAGATCTTTTTTTGTAGACGTTAAATTTGTACAAAAGCGAATTGGCTACTGCTGAATGCAAAAAGCTGTTGTTTATTGCAAGGGTTGTGTTTCACAAAGACAAGCTCCCAAACTGAATGTTAAAAAATAATAATAAAAGCTCATTTTAGCCAAAGCCACTAGATTCGAACTTAGGCGCAAAGCTTTGTCACTCTTGACAGCCTTGAGGGTCCCCACTCCCTGAGTGTCTTTATGGTAGCCACTCCTGCGCCTTGCTGAAGGGAGGTTTGAACCGTGGTTTGTAGTTACAAATGAAGGGACATTTTTGGGGAAAAGAAGTTTTTCTTCAGCGTTGAGGTCCCCATAGACAAAGATCCTAACGGTGCAAGTATCAAGGTGATTGGAAAAATAATTAGTTCTTTGGGGGGGGGGTCTATAAGGGTTTCTTTGGCGCAGGAATTTATGGTTTTAAGTTTCAAACCGTATAAAAAAGAGAAAAAATGGGGCCTATTTTCGGAGGAACAAATATTTTGCTTACATTTCTAATTCTAAATTAGGGTTCCCTTTGCCCAGTCTCAGGATAAAAGAAGTAAATATAATTTTTTTTTTTAATAGTAATGTACCAGTTAATGGCTCCTAAACAATTATTTAACTTTAAATAAACATAGTATGACAGTATGTAGTGACATTTCAAAAAGTAAATGTGATTACAAAATGCATACACTGAAAATTTTGAAAATGTAAGATTACTGTATAAACAGTATCGCCATCTAATGCTTTATCGCCCCAAGGTAAATATCATCAGTGTACACCGGTAACGGGTACATTACTATGTCTTTAGAAAAGAACACAAGATGATTTTGAGCTTCATGATGGTAGGGATCGCATGAGGAGTTTGAGGCTGAGGACAACCTTGTTGAATGTGAGCTTTGTCAATGTGCAGCATAGCCCTTGATTTGTTTTATATTTGAGGAACAATTTAAGTTTTTTTCACGATAATTTGTGGGAAAAAATTTGAACCCTTCTAGATGCGTCATGCAAATTAGTTTGTTGTTCGGCTATTTCTCCACCTTGGAATATAGAGAAATGCTGCATTGAACTAGTTTCATATTGGATTTTTTATAGACATCCTTATATATAAAAAGCATATCATAACTTTTCTATGTTATTACTGAAGTATCTGGGACTGCCCTGATTTTGTTTGTGCAAATTACGAGTATTTTGAGTTTTGTTTGTTTGATGATTCTAAATAAACGTTTCTCATCAGTTTCAATGTACTTTTTTTTAGAAAGATAAGCCTCTACAGATAGCTGAAAATGGGGGGGGGGGCATCTGATGGCCCGCTTCCTCTAACAGCATATGTGCATATATGCCTTACACATATTCACTTCATTTGAAAGCTTTCAAAATGCGAAAATAAGCCTGTAAGAATACTCATTAACGGGGGAGGGGTATATGATAGCCCGCTCCCTTGTAACATCATGCGTGTATATATGCCTTTACATGCTCACTTCACTTAAAAGCTTTCAAAATAGGAAAATAAACCTGTAGGTATAGCTAGGCCTTTTTAACGTGTTCACGTCATTTGAAATCTTTGAAAATAGTAAGATAAGTTTATAAGGATACACTAACTCGCAGGAAGAATAGCTGATACGCCTCTTTCCATGAAACTTAGTATTTGTGCCAATGCCAAATCCAGAGGGTAGGGGTCGGAACCCCCCTCCCCCCCCCCCGCCTGTAGTGTTTGTCTGACTCGTAAAAACTTAACAACAATGGATACGGCCCTGATATGTGCATCTATATTTCTAGTAGATTTTTGTTTCATTTCAAAGTTTCAATACAGGAACATAAGCCAATAGAGATTCCTTGACACGAGGGGGTGATATCTGATGCGCCCATCCCCCTAAAATTTGTGACAGGTGTCTCTATACTTTAATTTCATCCCAATGATTAAAATTAAATTAAATTTCATCCCAATGGTTAAAATTAAATTAAATTTCATCCCAATGATTAAAATTAAATTTCATCCCAATGCTTAAAATTAAATTAAATTTCATCCCAATGATTTCAAAATAAGAAGATGAGCCTAGGAAGCTACCTGAAGACGGGGAGGGGGCATTTGATATACTGTTTGGGTATTTGTTACGCTGTCCATCTGAAAACTTTCAAAATGGGAAAATAAGTCTATAGATATCTGAACATAGGGTGGCAACTGATATGCCTCTCCCCAAAAACTTAGGAAATATGCATGTATGCCTTTGGATATGTACACGTCGTCTGAAAGCTTTTGAAATAGAAATTTTGCAGCAAAGGCTAAAAATAGAGTCAGAAGAAGGTTTTTAAGCTCACCGACAGCTATGGATTTTGCAGAATCAAATGTTCAGTATATACTTTGAACGGTCCTTAGTCGTGAGATCATTAGGGTTCTTTGGATTTGAATTATCTCCAAAACAAGAACTAAAAATAAAATCGCTGAATAATTAAAAAATAAACAGCAATGATCGTGCAGAGCCGCAAATGAGTTTCGACAACTTCTAATTATGTCGAATAATCAGGCTGCCATAACAAAATCAATTAGGATCAAAATAAAGAGGCTCCTGAAATGATATTTTGGGATGTTTTTCTTTTTCTTTCTTTTTTTTCAAATGAATAAATTCCATTAAGGAATGTTTCTATCGAAAAAATAGCGTAAACTGTACGACCTGAATTTATTGATCATAAATGTAGAGCGTTCTTTTTGACATACCTTAATTCATTGGGTTAAGTTTAATTTACCAGAAAGCAAATACAAGTTATTTTCATAAAGCGCGTTTTCTGCTCTGTTTTTCTTTTTAAAATTGGTTCAATGTCAGAGGTAAGTTTAATTTCAAGATCAAGTTCAAGGTCAGAAACATCTTTAATACGCTTTCCTGAAGTTGCTCCTATTTGCAAAGAAGACGACAGTTCCTCAGAGGAAGTCAGTTCACGAAAATTTTGGGAGGGGAAGGTAAGTTTTTTTTGTGAAGATACAAAAGTATCTTTTTTATGAGGGTACGTCTCAAAATTTAGGGGGAAGGAGTGACCTTGGAGGTGGCGCGCCCCTGCGATTTCTGTGAAAAATCCAGATTAATTCATTGGAAGTAACTACCATTTTTGGTCAGCCCCAAAAAGGGTCTTCCTTTTTTATTTTTGTATATTGCACTCTACTAAGTTTTCAGCTATGTACTAACACACTCGAAATTCGCGTCAACATCAAATTAGATAATGTACTAAATGCCAGTCCCTAACAGCCTAAATTGGGGCGCTGTTCTCTTCACCAGTGCATTTCTAGATATGTAGTTAGTGCTGAATGGAGATAAGCTTTAGAAGAGT
Organism: Artemia franciscana; assembly: GCF_032884065.1. Lineage (NCBI taxonomy): Eukaryota > Metazoa > Arthropoda > Branchiopoda > Anostraca > Artemiidae > Artemia > Artemia franciscana. Next base: position 27,049,925 of record NC_088880.1, on the reverse strand, counting down.
CCTGGAGATAGTCCTATTTTCTTGTACCACTTTCTGTGAACGGTCTCTTGAAAGTGGTTAATCCCGCTTTCTACAGCTATGGCGAAAGAACGGTTGAGATGGCTATGCGACGTAGAGTGGGTCAAACAAAAATCAGGACTTCCCTGAAAGGGGTGGGAGGATGTAGGGAATATTCTTGGGAGGATGTAAAGAAGGAGGTTTTTAAATATATAAGGATGGAGGAGTGAGCATAACTGTGTTGGCCTCAGACGCCCTGGTGCTGGAGTGAGTTGTTAGTACTAGTAGTAGCTCCGAAGCGAAAATAAATCAAACCACCTAAGCATAACTGATCTCTTTTGTTTTTCATCTTTTTCGATTAAATATCAAGAAAGTTGGTTTTTTCGTTGGCGGGTTTTAAAAGTGGGTTTTAATGCTTACCCTAGGTTGATATAACAATGCTGTTTTGTTCTTACGTGAAAAGCTCGTTCAAGTTTGATGCAACAACACTCAAATTGTTTATTTCCGTGATTTTTCTAAATAGGATTTTAATGATTAAATCAATAGGATATAAAATTGATAAAATGGTATTAAATCATGAATATTACTATCATTGTTTTTATTTAAATTTTGATTTATGTGGGTTAAGGAAGCAGTTGAATGTTGAGTATTAAGTTAGTGGTAGCAGGTTAAAATATGTTGTAGTTATGTTTTTTTTTTTTTTTTTTTTTAATAGATGAAATATCAATTTGGTCGATTCATTCCTTTCATTAAAACTCAACTGCAAAACTAGAAGCACGTGATTGAGTAGAAAATCCTTCATTCTTTTCAAACAATTCGTGGTAACGAACTGTAGTAAGGAGCGACCAGACGCAATAGTAACCGAAACTCTAAAAAACGGAATGTTGATACCAATAGTTGCATCAAAAGAATCATATTTTAATGCTGATTTTAAATATATGAGTTTCACCAAGTTTAGTCCTACCCAGCAAAAGTTACGAGTCTGAGAAAATTCGCCTAATTTTAGAAAATAGGGGGAAAACTCTATTTTCCCCCTATTTTCTACCTATTGACTTTTGCCCCATAAAAGTCATGGAACCTTAACGAAAATCACACCATTAGATTCATCGTATCAGAGAACACTACTGTAGAAGTTTCAAAGTCCTATCTAAAAAAAGTGTGGAATTTTGTATTTTTGCCAGAAGACAGATCACGGATGCGTGTTTATTTGTTTGTTTTGTTTTTTTTCCCAGGGTAATCGTATCGACCCAGTGGTCCTATAATTTTGCGAAAGTGCTCATTATAACGGAGATTAAAAGTTCTAGTGTCCTTTTTAAGTGACCAAAAAGTTTTTTACTTTTTTAAGAAGCAGAGTTGAGAGAAAGAGTGAAACTTTAGCATAAAGAGCGGGGCGTTGAGGAGGGAACAGCTCCTTTCATAAACGGTGTAATTTCCGTTTGTTTAAATTTTTAATGTCGCTCCTTACTTTCAGTTAAAAAATCATGCTTTTTTATTTAATTTTCTACAGACGTGATCAATGGCTCAGTTAAAATATTTCAACGCAGCCGCTGAACCGTCATGACCGATGAACTTGTATTAAATCACGGATGAGGTCTGATAGCAAGACTTAAGCATGATCGTTTCGTGCGGCAGCACAGCTCCATAGGCTTAGGGTTTGACTGGTAAATAAAGGAGCCTAATACCGCAGCTCCATTTTGTAATTTTTTGGAGATAACAGAAATTTAATTGACCAGTGGAATTACAAGAAAATGTTTTTTCAATACAGCACAGGAAGTGGGATTTGCCATTGGGTGGTTCACATGGCGTTTCATCCCTTAAACGTCAAGTGCTAATACATGTCTCACATTTCACATCACATTTTACTTCTAGTAATATAAAATTTTGACTACTCCTTTTATTTTTATCTCTTGCAGGAAAAACAGCAGCATCAGTGTATTCTGAAATTCACAGATTAAAGACAGCTCAAAGCAGCCTCGTAAAATTTTCTAAGCTGCATACAAAAAAGATAGTCTCGAAATGGCATAATAAGATGGCAGGACAATCGTAATTTCATAGGCAAGTCAACAATAGACTTCATGAATTCTAAAACACCTTTGATATTTACATTAATATATAAGAAGCATAATCTACTGTGGTCTAAGATTTGATTATAGTATTAGCCAACTTAGTATTCAATACAGTAGGCGAAGTCTGCCTACTAAATGGCTGTTATTGACAATATTTCTATCAATAATATTCGATGTGACTGAAATCCAGTATCAGTTAGAATTTGCCCATTGTTTTGTTGCTCGATTGACAGCAATTTATGCTTCTTCCGAAAAACTACAATCAAATTGAGAATTTTTGGTGATGTGTATTTTTTTTTACAACCCCCCTCCAACCCAGGTCCACTTAAACACAGTCACCACACATCCACTTGTTAGTGTCTGCCAAACTGTTAAATATATATGTGACAAATAGCATATTATAAGGATCGCCGGGTATATTTTTAGAAGAGGAATTTTCAAATTATCTTATTGAAGTCTTGCTAATTTACAGCATTCGAATCAAAATTTTATATTATTCTTTATAGATAATAAGGTAACTAAAAATGAAATTTGTTGATTTTTGGAATTGGTTGTGCGAAAATTTACAGTTTTACATAAAATTAATTAAAAAAATCGATAAAAATCAAGAATTGAGTTTTTAAGAAACAAGACGTTCACATACAATTATGCATTTTTCGATAGTATTGGGTGCCAGATTGAAAAAAACAAAATTGCGTGAAAAATCAGCCAAAAGTAAGCTAAAAACATATGAAGGTGCAAGTTCCCTTTGAAGGTGTAATTGTCTTTTGAAATCCATAAATTGTTAGTGTTTTACTTGTTAGTGTGGACTGAAAGCGTTGTCAGATTCAACTAATTAATTTTGCTTATTTAATTTCTCTATTCAGCGTGGCAACACAGACAAAAATGTAAAGCAGCTCTAAAAACATTATTATTTTAAAACAACCAAAACGAAATATTTCAGAAAATCAGGGTTTGGTCTTCTTTGTATTTCAAGTTTTAGGTTAATTTTGTCGCACAAAAGCTATTTATAATTTGTGTCATTACGTTCACTTAACAATTTCGTAGTATCGAAAGAAGAAGAAATTAATAGATAAATTAGAGAGAATGAGGTAATACAAAAATAATCACAAGGGACATTAATTTAAAGCAATAAAAATATCAGACGAACTTGTTGAAAACTCAATCCCTCTTGGGTATGACTTGGGTGGGGGTTGTGAGGAGGAGTAATTTCCCATCCAGATTTCAAAGTAATATTGTATTTTCCTTGAAAAAATAGAAAGCCCCCCCCCCTAGATTTAGGAAAATACCTTTTTTTGTTTCTTCATTAAAAACATTGATGAAATCTCCCCCTGAATTTTTAAGAAATTGTACCTCTGCTTTTTATAACAAAACCATAATTACAGTTACAGCTACCACAAGGTAATGTACATAATTTATTACTGTGATTACAACAATGAAAGAAAAAAGATACTTCGGGAATTGCGTGTCTTTACCAAGTTCTCCTGACGTCAAGATAAAAGTGTTATTCACGCGGATAGGAACATGCTACATTTCTATTGAAATGACTAAATAACTATGAAAATGATACTAAAAGCACGTGATCCTTAATAATAGGCTATTTAGGTTTTCTATTGTTCGTTGACTACTAGCCTAGAACATACCTTAGTTGTGGTAATTTAAAAAGTGGTATGGGATAGAACAGAATTTTTTTTTATCTAAACTCAAGGCTACATTGTCTGTAATAGCACAAGAATATAATAAATCAATCCTTGAGCTATGACAAAATTTGACAATCTTTATATTGTTATTGACGAACAGTTTTGTACGGGTGGTCATTGTTTGGGCTTGAAGTAGGGGTGCCAATTCATGAAAATATAGGCGGGCAAGGTTTTCAATTTCTTTTAATGAAGATGCTAAAAAAGGGTATTTTCAAAATTTCTGGGGGAGAGGCTATTAAGCCCCTCACCTTCCCCTCAACCCCAATTGGTGCTCCTGTATTGAAGATAAGCAAAACACTATTTTGGCGCCAACTGAACAAAATAATAGTAATTTATTTGTACAAAAGTCAACAAGACAGGGACAAAGCAAACAGTTCTGCTTACAGCATTCTAGTGCCCTTATTAAGAGTCAAAAGGATCGGAAAGTAACCAGACCCTAATCCATCAACCATGTGGTAGAACAGGTGAATGTCAACCTGTGGTAGCTACATTCACCCCAAAGACATATTATTAGAATTTTCAGATAGCTGTTTTGTTCAAAATAGTCAAAAGTTCCATCAACCATGCCTCCGAGATGACATGCAGCCCACACACCTCGGGGTAAGGGCTGTAAGTTGCGCGAGTTGCCTCTTGTTTACATTTAGGTTTTGTTATTGGGAAAGGGGGGGTATTTTTGATTCAGGGTTTCCAAGGAGGATAAGGGTATTAAGGCGAAAGTTTGAGGGAAGGTTGAACTGAATCAAAACACACTATGAGTAAGCAGGTTGTCAAAAGGGCATATCAGCAACATCTTAGAAGCAGCTGAGGACATTAAGTTAAAACTTTCAAGGCGTGCTGAGGGAAATGTAAAACTAAATCAAAAGACATTGGGTTCATACAGGGTGTCAAAAGGGTGTATTCACAATACCTTAGGAATTTCCTGGGCAGTTTGAACTACACCAAAGGACAAGGGTATGGGTATTAAAGTGAAACTTTCAGGGAATATTAAACTGAATCAAAACACTCTATATGCATGCAGATTTTCAAAAAAGTGTATCAGCAATATCTACGCAACGGCTGAGGGTATTAAGTTAGAACTTTCAGGGCATGCTGATGGAAATGAAACTAAATCAACAGACGTTATGTCCATCCAGGTTATCAAAAGGTTGTATTCACAACATATTAGGTACGGTTAAGAGTATTAAGTTGAAACTTTCAAGGAATGTTGAGTGGGATGTTGTACAAAATGAAAAAGACACTGTATGCACCGATAGTTTAAAAACAGTACATCTTCAATACCGAAGAATTAGCTAAGAGTATTAAGCGGAAACCTTCAGGACAAGTTGCAAAACATCAAAGGATACTATGTGCATCCAAAACTGTCTATCTGCAATATCGCAGAAACAGCTGAAGGTATTAGGTTGAAACTTTCAAGGCATGCTGATGGAAATATAAAACTAAACCAACAGACGCTATGTCGATCCAGGTTATCAAAATGTTGCATCCACAACATATTAGGTACGGTTAAGGATATTAAGTTGAAACTTTCAAGGAATGTTGAGTGGGGTGTTGTACAAAATAAAAAAGACACTACATGCACCCATAGTTCAAAAACGGTACATCTTCAGTGCCGAAGAATCAGTTAAGAGTATTAAGTGGAAACCTTCAGGACAAGTTGCAAAACACCAAAGGATGCTATGTGCATCCAAAACCGTACATTTGCAATATCGCAGAAACAACTGAAGCTATTAGGTTGAAACTTTCATGGGAAGTAAAGCTAAATCTAAAGACACTGACGCTATGGATATCTAGATTGTTAAAAAACATTATCTTCAATATCTCAGGATTGGCTTAGGGTATTAACTTGAAAGTTTCAGGGTATGTTGAAGGCGCAATATTGAACTATATCAAAAGACATTTTAAAGGGGAGGGGCTAAGAGTATTAAGTTGAAGCTTCCAGTACATGTTGAAATAAATCAAGACACAATATGTGTCTCCAGGTTGTAAACAGAGCATATCTGCAACACCTCATTAGTGGATATGGATGCCAAGTTGAAGCTTTCAGGGAATGTCGAGGAGGATATGAAAGTAAATCACAGGATACCATCAGCATCCACGTTGTCAAAAAAGTATATCCGCAATATCTCCGAACATTAAGCGTATCAACCAGGAGGTTTCAGGAAATGGTAAGGATGAACTAAATAATAAATTGAAACCTAAGGAGGTTTCAGGAGGTTTCAGGGATGTTGTTGAACTAAATAAGAAGACACCATATGCATATTGGTTGTCAAAATGGCATATATACAATACCTTAGGAGTAGCTAAGGGCAGTAAGTTGAAATTCATAAATGATAGAAGGGGGATATTGAACTAAATCATTAGAAGCTATGCGCATCAAGGTTGTGAAAAAAGCAAAATATCAAGAAATTTGAAGGCCATTAAGTTGAAATTTTCAGATAATGGTAAGGAAAATTCTAAACAAAATCAAAAGATACTAAACGCATCCAAGTGGTCAACAGAGCTTATCTACAATACCTCAAGAGCAGATATTTATTTGGGGTCTTAATGGCATGCTCATGGACATATTGATCTAAATCATAAGGTATTATGTGCATCAAGATAGTTGGAAAAGCATATCTGCAACATCTCAGGAGCTTCTAACAGTATTAAGTTGATACTTTCAAGGAACGGTGAGGATGGTGCTGAACAAAATCGAAACATACTTAGTACACTAAGTTCGTAAAAAAGACAAATTTACAACATCTCAGGAATGGCTAAGGGTGTTCAGTTGAAACCTTTAGGGAATTTCGAGGGGAATATTTAACTAAATTAAAAGACACTAAGCCCAACATGGTTGTCAAAATGCCATATAAGCAATAACTTAGTTGAATCTAAGGGCATTAAGTTGAAACTCACAGAGAAAGCTGAGGGGGACATTGAACTAAACCATTACATTATCTTACAGAAGATGTGGATTATTCTAAGAAAACAAAGATACTTTGAATTAGACACCCTTTTTTTTCGAAGTAACTTGTCAGGAGGAGAATATTTCTCAAACTTTAAACAATGTCAAATTTCTCAAACATGAGGTTCTGGATACTGCAGAGCAACACGTTTGAGAAATTTGACATTGTTTGAAGTTTGAGAAATATTCTTCTTTTGACAAGTTACTTGTCAAATGGCGTCTAATTCAGAACGTATTTTTTTTTTTTTTTTTTTTTTTTTTTTTTTTTTTTTTTTTTTTTTTTTTTTTTTTTTTTTTTTTTTTTTTTTTTTTTTTTAGAAATATCCACATCTTTTGTAAGATAATGTAAGGTTAATTAAATGCGTGGTTCAAATTCTGTTTTCCCACCAATCACAACGTCCGGAAACTAAGGGTTTCTAGTTCAGGGAATTCGTGGCAATATTTTATCTAAATCTAGTTTTCTATGATTGAACCCCAATAGTATAAATACAACCCCCTTGGGAACCTTTCAACCAGGCCATTATCCAATGCTGATTGAAGAGTGTCAGCAGTTCCTTGTAGGACAGCAATGTTGGCAAAAAGTTTAGCAGTATCCAGAACACCACGTTTGAGAAATTTGATATTGTTTGAAGTTTGAGAAATGTTCTTCTCCTGACAACTTACTTTGAACAAAAAAAGGCTTCTAATTTAAACATCTTTCTTTTTTTAGAAATATCCGCATTTTCTGTAAGATAATGTAAGTTTAATTAAATGCGTAGTTCGAATCGCTTTTTCCTACCAATCATGGCGTCTGAAACTAAGGGTTTCTAGTTCGGGGAATTCATGAAAACATTGCCCACGGGCGTTAAAAACCATAACTACACCTTTGCTTTTAAATATTTTTCACATGAGAGCCAGTCAGGCGGAATGCAACGTCACGCTCTTTTATTGGCTTAAAACTGCACACAGAGAGAGAGGAGTACGACTCAGGGTTTTAAAAGGCGAAGCTACTTGGCTTCTCTTTCTGACATACGCTTAAGGAACAAGGTGATAGGCTGACAAAAATACGATACAGATGTTAATAACTGATCTTTTCATGTAGCTGTAGGAAAGTTGTCTCTTTTTCTCAGTGGTGGTAAGCTTTAAGCTAACCATCTTTTGTCATAACCATGGCTCAAACTAATGTGAATTAATTGGCTAATAATAACAATGAATCATATATAATTGATGACTAATAACAACTTAGAATTAGCCAGCAATGCTGCCGTAGATGGGGTTGCTGAGACTTTTTGACGAGCATTGGATTATGGCCTGGTTTGTGGTTCCATGAAAGTCGTTTTTTTAGTTTTTATGTTCATCCTTTCTGCTTGACAACGTTTTTATGTTGCGTATCATCGTAAGGAAAACCAAATTGACATTTTAATAGTTTTGCAGAAGAAATGAAATAAATTGAGCGAAATGTTCGCAGAAACAGCTCAACCCTTAGTTTCCATACATCTCCCTTCACTTGAAAAAGCAATTTGAACTACTCATTTAATTTACGGGAAAATGCAAAATTTCTTTGAAAATCGCAGGTAAAATGCGGGAAAAACGCATGTGCTCTCACCTTATCTTACAGAAGATGAGAATATTTCTAAAAAAAGAACTGTGTTTCTAATTAAAGGCTATAATATTCTATTCAAAATAATTTTACGAGAAAAGAAGATTCCTCAAACATATTTTGTGGACAGAGCCTACTGCTAAGCTTTTTAATCAACATTACTGTTCTATAGGGGTCTGTTGGCACCTTTCCACCAATATCGGACTATGGTCTGCTTTTTCATTCCATGAAAGTCATCTTAGTTTTTTTCGCCTTTTCTGCTCAAAGACGCTTTTAAATTGCGTATCAACGTGCTTAAAACCAATTTGACATTTTGATAGTTTTTCAGAAGAGCAGTGGCGTCGTTTGGGGGGAAAGCAGATACCCTCCCCCCAATAATTTTGAGAAAACATTATCAGGACGACACTTTTTTTAATTTTTTTTTTAAATGAAAAACAACCCAGAGTGCATTTTTTGGGTCTCTTGCGACACTTTTGATTACCTTATTAATTCAAATTTATAAAGAGTAATTAAATATAAAAATCAGTTTATAAATGAGCCCATAATTAGCTCTCTACGATGTCTATGTGTCCGGTCCAGCCTTTTCATTCAATAAATGTCACCCAAATTGCGCTTTTAGTGTGTCTTGTGGTACTTTATGTCGACCTTATAGATTCTAATAAATAAAAAAAGATAAGACTTAGCTTTTATGAGTCTTTAAACAGCTCTCTATGATTTTGTCTTAGCAGCTCATCAAGACATCAAGACATCTATTTCAGCTTAAAACATTAGTAAAAAGAAAAATTTTCTTTCAATAACTCATATCGTAAGATCTTTATAAAGTCTCTAAGACTTCCCTATTTTTGGGTATCTCAAGGAGTATCTCATATTTATCAAGCAGTAATTCCTAAAATCTGGTATGATTCTCTATGGCGACGCTCAGAACGAAAATCGGCTAGATGGTTCAACAATGGATGAACTGTCCTTCTTCCCACATTATCTTACTTTTTCGTAAGGATTAGGACAGATTTTGAGTTTGATATATATATATATATATATATATATATATATATATATATATATATATATATATATATATATATATATATATATATGTATATATATTCTGAAATTTGGCATCACCATGAGTTTTTCCTGATTGATAGGTCAGAGCCATTTCACTTTAAAATCTAGGCAAAAAATTATCCATTCAATGAGTCGTATCGTCGAAACTTTTTAAAATCTTCCAATCTTGGCTGTTTTGGGCTATCTGTAGGAGCACATCCTGCCCATTAAGCAGCAATCCGTAAAATCACTATTATCCTCCATGGCAACCGACGTCGACAATGCAAATTGGCTAAGTAGCCCAACGACGGCGGATCTGAGATTCTTGCTGCATGATTCTTTCGTAAGGCTTATAACAGATATTGAGTTTGACATATATATGTTGGTCATATCGGCTTCTTACGACATGAGCTCTTCTAACGGATAGGTCAGAGTGATTCCAGCTTGAGAGTTCGTATTTTACCAACAATTATATAGTTATCACAGCTCATGGTCGTCCAAACATGTCCCCAGGAATAAGGCCTTACAGGGATTACTAACATATATCATCATGGTGGACTCCATTGTTCGTTCAATCAAACACAAAAGGGCATTCTGGTAAAGCAGCATTGCTTCAGAAAGTTTAATATCTGAAGATATTCAACAATTTTTTTCTTAATTTTGGTTCGTACACGAGACAGACCCTGCTTAACAATCTATTTTGCGCTAAAAATAAAAGTCCTCGCGAGATGGAAACACATTCAGATTCATGAAAGCTGGGACTTACTCAGAAAAGCCCGCTAAAACAAGAACATACGAATGATTTTTTGGCCAGGGGAGGGGGCTTAAATTTTTTTTTGCATATTTTGACTAAGAAACACCAAGAAATCCGGGAAAACTAAGCATTTCAGGGAGCTAGGACCCGAAAGTCCCCCCTCCTTTTTGAGTACATTATGTCCAGCTGACTCGTTTGGCTAAGTTGTAAAACAAGGTTTGATCTAAACTTAAAAATACACCTTCTAAATAATGGGGGACATTTGTAAAGGAGGCAGGTCCTTCCTCTAAATCTAGCACCGTCCCACCACTTGTCTGATTTACGTACCAGTCGGTCAAAGGCACACGTTTTAGAAGATTTTTCTCTACCTCTACACAGAAAGACGATAAAGTTAATGTTCCTGACTTTTCACCCTTCGCGATTAATTTTGTCCTAAATGTAAATATAACTAGTAAAAACAGTACTTACGGCTCTGTGTAGCCTAGTTGCTACAAAAACGTTCTCGAGAAGAAAGGACGAACATAAAAATTAAAAAAATGACTTTCATAGTTAAGGTCTCATTTTCATAGCAGCAGAGCGTATTATTGAACCGAGACTCACTAAACAGCTAGAAAGACACAGCTCGTAGGAGCACTAGTTCGTTGAAATGAAGTGGGAAGGGGATTTACTTTTCAAACATAGGGAAGGACGGAGTTCTTTTTAATGCTAACACCAAAAAAGATATTTTCAATGAAGAAACTATGAAAAGATATTTTCGAAATTTATTACGAGGAGGAATCGAGGGGCGGCGAGAGAATACGAACCCCTACAATTGGTTCCACTTGTAGCTCTTCCGAGATATATGACGTGATTTTCTCAATACAGAAACACCCTACACCAGCTTTTTAATTTGAAGGTTTTGTTTAGGCCAATACTCATTTTCAACGTTTCTGACACTAATTTTTTATTGTACGAGTTCGACGTTGTAAAATTGAATGTTTTTAACGGCTAAAGTTTAGACTGGGATTCGCCGTTTAGAAATATCGTGAAAAAGATGGAAGATTCACCCTTCTTGAAGAAGTCCAACGTGTATTTACGCCTGTATAGCCATTCAGGTTACGCCTGCTGCTTTGGCATTATTTTATAGAGAAAGTGAAGATACTTTGTATAAAAAAAGGAAAAAGAAAACTTGAGGAGACAAGATTAAAAAAGACTAAAGCAAACGACAAGTTTCCGGTTCCTGTCATATTCTTCTAATTGAATCAAGCAATTTTGAAAGGAAATTAAATTTACGACGGACAACATACACATATAAGCTAGCTTACAGCTTAATTCTGCTTCGTTCTTCGGTAATTGAAGCAGTTACTGGATGATCATACACGTATAGTCTTGTAAAACGTCTCCTTAAGTTCAACCTAATCTATAAAATGGTAGAGACCACATGCGAAAGATCGTAAAGACGGCTTTCTTGGAGTTGCTTCAACATTGAACTTTTCCAGTTATTTGCTCCACCGAGGAGTGTATCCACGAGAAGAGGGGTCTCCCAGATTAAACCCCCCCATCCCGGGAATATTTCTCCGATTCTTGAATTTGTCGACAAAAATTCAGATAAAAAGACTCATGAAAAACAATTCTTAAACTCGTAAATTTGCCCTAAAAAACAGGTGAAAAATCATTCACCCCCACCCCCAAAAAAATGAGTAAAATCTAGGGGGTGGAGATAAAAAAACACTACAATTAGCGCCACTGCTAGTGGTTCTAGCACCAATTTCGCACCAATCACAGCGTCTGAAAACTAAGGATTTCTAGTTCAGGGAATTCATGGCAATCTTTATCTACCTCTATTTTTCTATGATTATGCCCCACTAGTATAAATACAACTCGTTATAACTTCGCTGGTGCTGGCTAGTTTCACCATATTGCTTGTAGGCGGACAGCAACAAGCGTCTTCAAATGTAAAGTTGACAAAGACTGCCTGCACCAACAGTTGCTGTGCAACTATGAGCGGAATTTTAAAGATGGTTAAAAGTCATCACGGACTAAACTGCGGTCTCATATATATTAAGGTAAGTTATTATTCAATCTGAAGGTGCTAAAAATGTACAATGTTTTATTTGTGTACCTCTAGTTCAGGAAATGCATGGCAAAACTTCATATACCTCTATTTTTCTATAATTTGGCCCCACAATAATATTACAACCCCCTGTGGAACCTTTCAACCAGGCAATAATCCAATGTAGTTCCGTGTAGGACAGCAATGTTGGCTAAAAAATTAAGCAGTATCCAGAACAACGTGTCTGAGAAATTTGACATTGTTTGAAGTTTGAGAAATATTCTCCTCTTGAAAAGTTGCTTTGAAAAAAAAAAAAAAAAAAAAAAAAAAAAAAAAAAAAAAAAACGGCGTCTAATTCAAACATCTTTTTCTTTAGAAGTATCCACATCTTCTGTAAGACAATGAAGGGTAATTAAATGTGTAGTCCAAATCGCGTTTTCGCACCAATCACAGCGTCTGAAAACTAAGGATTTCTAGTTCAGGGAATTCATGGCAATCTTTATCTACCTCTATTTTTCTATGATTATGCCCCACTAGTATAAATACAACCCCCTTGGGAACCTATCAACCAGGCCATTATCCAATGCAGTTTGAAGAGTTTGAGCAGTTCCCTGTAGGACAGCAATGCTGGCTAAAAAGTTTAGTAGTATTCAGAAAAATATCTTTGAGAAATTTGTACTCTTGGAAAATTGGTACTCTTTAAAAACGTCCTCCTCCTATAAAAATGTTTTGAATAAACTAATATTGCAACTTATTCCCCAACATTTTTTTCAGAAATATCCTCATCTTCTGTAAGATAAGGTAAGTTTTAAACCCATTGTACCAGCGATTAAAATTTTTTTTTTGGCATTTTTCCGTAAATCAAATGCGTATTTCGAATTTCGTTTTCCCGCAAATCGCCGCGTATGGTAGCTAAGGGCTAAGCTCTTTCTGCAAGCATTTCGCTCAACTTGTTTTATCTCTTCTGCAGAGGCATAGCTTTACCATTTTATTGGGGGGAGGGGTAAGAGGGGGTCCACATCCGGATAGTTAATGGGCATGGGGCAGTGGTGGCTCTTACCTCTTCAATTTGCTTATATTTCCAGTAGGTATTAAGTGTTAATTAAGTGTTAACGCAGTTTTTGAGTCACACGATTTTTGCCCAACAGATCCTCTGTTTCACTACGCTACCAACCACAATTTTGCGCACAATATATAGATTTAGGTTACGCAGTGGTCTATTTTTAACCTTGATGTTTCAGGATAATAGTGATTTTGAGCACTTTATGTGCAATTATGGAATTGGAAGAATGAAATTTTCGGGACTAGACTAAGAGGAAAATAAATGGATCATGGGAATGTTGAAGAGCAACTGACAACTGAATACTAGGAATGGGGGAGGGGAATATGTCCATGTGGCGATACACCACAGAGAGAGTTTCTCGGAGAATGAAGGGTCGGCAGGAGGTACAGTTAAAATGCAAGTTCTAGGGACGGCCAGTGCCTTTTTTTTGTGAGCCGTTTTCTTTTCATTTTTCCGTTCTGTTGTGAGCCCAGAATCTAATTATCAGAAAGTATCAGACATGCCCATTAGTTTTGGGCACAGTAGTAATAAGCCACCAGACTCAAATATAATTTTTTTTTGTTTCAATATATAGGTATTAAAGTTTTAAGAGGATTTAAAATGTATAATAATCGGTTTCACTTTAGAACCGTTAGTTTTTGTTATTGTTTGGAATTTCACACAACATACTATGCCTTGGAGGACTTAAAATGTAGAATAATCGATTTAACTTCAGAACGGCTCAAATTTGCCACAGTTTCTTTTTGCTTATTGCACTTTTTCTGTTCATTTTTTTTTATTGTACTTTGTATTCCTGCTTTTTTGTGGTGACGGATTAGATATTCAAACAAAATAAACACGTAATGAATCACATATTGCTTCGCGTGGAAAAACTATAAGATTTGCCGGGGCACAATAGTTACAGAATTTACAGAAAACGTTTCATACGTTGTTTCATAAAAAAACCTTTCAGGACGACCTAAAATTAAAATAACGAATTTGGGTTCTAAACGTTTCGAGTTTCCTATGTGTTTCGCTCAAGTTCGTTGAATCAACCCTTAAAAATTCATATACAAGTGTAAGGGGAAGCACACGGCATTTGACCTTACAAACTCTGCGGTGCTGATTTTCGCTTCATGTTCATTCAGCCAGGAAGTGCAATGGGGGTTGGGTTCAGCTAGAAAATGGCATGGGGGGATGGGGCCAGCCATCCTGTACTTTCGCACACCAACATTCATTTGTCGTTGCTGATATTGAACTGACGTTTTCCCCATTTTTAAATCAATTATGTTTAATCAGACATACCACAATCCAGAAAAGGTCCCGGTCAAGAGGTCCCCTTCAATCTATTTCGCAACTAACCTTTTGTCTGCTAACAAAACAGTCTAACATAAAACCGTATTTAACCTAAAAAATGTATTTTTCAAAGTGAACAGTAACAAATTAAGAGTAAAATCACTAAAATTACAAACAATTAAGATATATTTTCAAGAATTCCAACGACGTTCACTAATGTTACCCTTCTTGTGAGCCCTTGTCGAATCACCTTCTGAAAAAAAAAAAAGAATTAAGGCTTACGATCAGTAAATCGATGTCGGTCAGTAAATATATCAACCAGCCTCCACTTAGTCCAACTTATTTATTCATATTTTTTTATTGCTCTCCTTCTATCTTCGAAATAGTACTCCCAATCTGGAACGTACCCTGCGGGAAGCCTCCCCCCCAAAAAAACAAAATATCCTCAAGTTTCATTCTGGGTACTTTTTGGTCAAATTATCAGATGTAAAAAGTGTTTGTTTTATTATTACAATCCCCAATAAAAAGAAAAATGAGTACGTGCCTGATCTCAACATATATAAATAATTGAATTTTGAATCTGCTTTTTATGGCTACTTTTCCGTTGGCAAAATGCAATATAGCGATCGCGATTTTTTCATTTCACAAAGAGATAAATTATCACAAATAATACAGGTCACGGGTACTAAAAGTTTACATTTACCAGAGAAACCCATTACCCTGCTAAAAACCGCCACAAAACACACATAAAATGGAAAGGCATAAAAGACTCAGAGGCGTAGCTAAGGCTTTCAGAGCCCTAGGACAATACCAGTTTCTGCCCCACCCGCATCACTACCACGATATAAATAAAAAACTCAGTTTCACGCCCACTCAGAGGTTTTACCTGGGAATAGAGTCGTTCCCATCGCCCCCTAGCTATGCCACATCGAACACTTGAATATTTACTGATATAATGTAAGTCACAATAGTTAAAATAGCACAAAAAAATATAGTATATAAATATAAAATATAATAGTATCATTAATGATAGAAAATAGTAAGGCTGACCCAATGAGAAGAATAAAAAAAAACTAGAAGGAGTGAAATAAGGGCTGGTTACGGAAAAAAATTTAGTTAACCAGGGTAGGTACAATTGATTAGCTCAAGCCCTTTGAGCATTTTGTACTATGGTTGGATGTTCTTTCAACAAATCACAGTGTCGAATTGACCAATAAATTATTGGACCAATAGAGCCATTTACCATCGTTTTATTTACTACCCTGCTTAGCTAAAAACGTCTATGTAAAAAAAACTAGCCTTTCCAGTTAATCAATATTAAAACGAAATCGTCTATATTATCTAACATATAAGATTGGTAAGTATAAATTGCAAAAAAAAAAATTGGCAATAACTTCACAAGTGAAACCACTACAACTCAATAAACTCTCACAATTGAAACAAAATTGCAAAAAAAATAATGGAATCATGCTAAGTTCTGAGAGGTTACGGTCAATTATGTCAACCTGAAAGGACCAAGCAACGTCACTATGTTAATTCTGGCTAGTATGTATGATAGAAAGCTATATATATATATATATATATATATATATATATATATATATATATATATATATATATATATATATATATATATATATATATATATATATATATATATATATATATATATATTTTACGGTGAGCTTAGAGTACTAGTAATTGGCTGAAAACTGAGCTACCTTTGGTTCCAATGCTATATGAAAAGGTTATGCATAGAAAATTGTATGAATATTCGAATCTCCATGGATTTCTTGCGGAAAAAAAAGTTTGGATTCAGGAAAGGCCATTCTACAATAGATACAGTCCACAAGTTTTATCAACTTGTATACTATCATAGATACTATCTCACAAGTTTTGTCAACTCAGCGCTTGGTGCTTTCAATTTCATTGAGAAGCACTGAGTGAAAGCATTGAGTGCTTTCAATTGTCATAGATTTTAACAAAGCTTTTGATACTATTGTTTTTGAGATCTGATTGAGCAGGCTACGTTGTAAAGGTGTTCAGGATATATCCTTGATTTGGTTTGAGTCTTATCTTGGGAGGAGAGCACTTAGAGTGAATATTGATGGCTGCAAATAAAGAAATTATGAAGTCCATTGTGCAGTTCCATTAGGTTCGGTGCTTGGGCCCCTACTTTACCTAATTCATATAGATATTATACGATTTTATATTCCTAGGACATTAATGGCGTTATTTGCTGATGATACTGTGTTTACAGTAACACCATCTTGCGAAAACATTTGGATTGAATTTAGATAATAAATTTTGTCTAAATGGTGTGTTCTTAAATAAAGCTTTTAGCATTAAAAATTAAAATCTTTACCTTGATTGCAATTTGAATTGGAAATGCCACTGTGATGCAGTGGCAGCAGAAGTGGCAAGAGGATTGGGTCTTATAAGAAGGCTAAGGAATGAGCTTCCACCAAGAATTCTATCCAATGATCCTCTATCATTTTCTTACCAATCTGTATCTGTTTTATGGTTGTTTGCTGTGGACTAGTTCTATATGACAAGTTTTAAAAGAGTTCAAATTTTAAAAAATAAAGTTGTTAGTGTCCTAGGAGATTATGTGAGATTTGAAAATAGTAATTTGTGTTGCTTTACTAAAATGAAAATTTTAAATGTTTATAAGTTAAGAGATTACCAACTAGCAATTTTTGTTTATCAGTGTTTGAATCACTATTCATCGAAGTGCTTATGGGAAATTTTGAAGTCTAACTCGTTTTATCATTGTTATGAAACTAAGCGTTCTTCAGGGATAGTGTCTGAGGCTCAGAGTACTCAACACGGTTCTTTATTTCCGCGTTTTGCAGGACCACAGCTGTGGAGTTCTCTCCCGGAGGGCATAAAGGTGGTAGATAGTGTTAGTCAGTTCAAGAGTGGGTTGAAACGTTACCTTCTGGAAAGTTGATAATGATTTTTTGTTTATAGGTGAAGTGTCAATATATATAAGTAGATTATAAGGGTGAAAACAACCATTATATACAACTCAATGGGTTTCACCGATGATTGTTAAGGGATTATGTAAGCGTTATTTTTGATAATAAATTATTTCTCTGTCTTTTGTTTTCTCCAGACAATTGAAGGACTTTTAAGCTCCTAAGAAAAAAATTCTTTTCTAGCGTCGATTTTGCATTTCCAGTGATGATTCAGAATTCTCCGAATATAAGAAAATGTCCCGAATCGGGTTTTGGTGCTAGCTGTTTTGCGAATTGTTGTTGCGAGTTGCGAAGCAATAACTCTCCTTCGTTTTAACATTTAACTTCGCCCCTTACTATTATTAAAACTATGCTTTGTTACTTAAGTAATTCCGTACAAGGATATGACCTTCATTAAAGCTTTTCTATCAGCTGAATCAAACGCATGTTCGTAATCAACAAAACTGAGGTCTAAAGGGTGTACGAACATATAAGACATTTCAACTAAGAGTGAAAATTAGTCGACACATTATTAGTCGACACATTAGGAGCGACAAAATTAGTCGACCTAAGAGCGAAAATTAGTCGACACATCTTCTTCCCTTCCTAAAATATACACTGGTCTTCTCTTACAACTTTACCAACAAATCCTTTAGATCTAATAGGTATCATCATGCTAAGTAATTTACCTCCTACAGAAATCAAGCTAACGCCTCTATCATAACCGCACTCGCTCTTATAACCTTTATTGTAAAGAGATTTAGTTAGAGTTTTCTTAAATCATTAGATACTTACCCTTTTTCGAAAATTTTTACGTACCCCCAACTAATATAGACATTATCCCCGACTAATATAGACATTACTCCCGACTAATATAAACATTACCCCTGGCTAATATAGACATTACCCTTGACCAATATTGATATTACCCCGGCTAATATAGACATTACCCCTGACTAATATAGAAATTACCCCCGATTAATATAGACATTACCCCCGAATAATATAGACATTACCGCTGACTAATATAGACATTACCCCCGACTAAAAATTTAAACTTTTTTTTTAGTATTTTTAATCTTTTTAGTACTGCTCCAACTCCTACTCGCAAAAGTCTCCAGTTATCATCTTCTCAACCACCATATTTCAAAAACTCATTTACCACGCTACCAGCATCCATGACCTTACTATTTTTTAATCTTTTTAGTACTGTCTCCAACTCCTGCTCGCAAAATAAATTTCCTTCATGTCCCAATTTTTATTTCTCATTCTTTTGTATATTATTCCCTACAAATTTATCAGGGTTTAACACATTTTCTAAATGTTCTGCCCAGCCCCCTTTAACACTTTCTACATCACAAATTGAGGCACCTTTCAGTAGCGCTGATTCGCAAAAATGAAGGGGAGGGGGAGGCAAGGATATGTTTCAATTTTTTAATGAACATAAAAAAAAAACACAGAACAAAATTGAGCAAATATACTTGAACATAGGATAGCAGCGACTTCGCTGCTTGGAGCAGTCTCCTTGCTTTCATATAGCACATAGTTAAAATAGAAATAAGAAGGTATTTTTCAAAGTATAGGAGGGGCAATTTGCCCCTGCCCCACTCCCTAATTAACACGCCTCACCTCTTTCCTACCCATAAATCGGACACAACCAGACTGAATAGTCCCTCTAAATCATTTAATTTACCAATACAATATCCTACTATTATGTCGTTTGGCTCTATCTTCCAGATTTTAGGCTATTTTATACACAGCTTCATTTTATATTTCCTTTATTCCACCTTAATGCCTTCACTGCTTCCATTTCTTATATTCATTTATTCCTTTTATTTATTTATTACAGAAATAAAATATAATATTTTGTTATAACTATAATATAAAATATATATTATATATATATTATTTATTATATTTTAGTTACAGAATAAAATATAATATTTTATTCATTCCTTTTCATCATTTATTTCTTTTATTCTATTTCCAATACTTCAAGCTCGTTTCTAACTTTCCTTCCTAGATATCTTCTGCTATTTCACAAATTATCACAGCCATGCTGACTAAAAAGATTCATGCCACTGATATCTTATTCAAAAAATGATTATTTATTTGATTATTAAATTATTATATATTAAAAATTAATAAGATATTATTTCAAATAAATAATCTAATGGTTATAATCATTTTGTAATTTTTGAAATTTATTTTAGTTAAAATAAAGTAGAGGGTGGAATTAATGAATGAGAATAAATTACAATTAAAAAATGCTTAAATAACTGACCAATTTAACTAATGAATTCAAAAATAATAAAAAATAAATAATTCATTAATTAATAAATTGAAAAATGATTTGGTTAATGAATCAAATTTGGCGAAAATTCGGCCCGTTTTTAACCCCGAATTTAATTTTAGGGACTTAACGGATAAATTCCTTTTATTGTTGAATTTTATTTCTGCACTGAAACTTTTAGTGAGACTTTTATTTCACGATCGCGACGAGGTTTTTTCTTTCCTTATTCATTTTTATTAATTCTTATTTATTTTCTTTTCAATTCTTAACTTATCATAAAAGTTTATGTACATTTTATTTTCTGTTAAAGCCAACTTTAGCTTTACAGGACCAATCACAGAAAAAAAGAAAAAAGAAGAAAGAACAAAACAACTGAACAACTTAATTCCTTTTGAAAGTGTCAACCAAACTTGATTTGACTAAAACCCACTTCAAATCTATTAATATTCACACAGTATACTTTTTAAACTGAAATCCTATTAGACAGCCTTCCCCCTTAGAATTCCCGTTGCCTTCTGACTAAGCTTCTTTCCAACTTCGTTAATTGTTTTTATTTCTATTCCTAGAAACTTTCTCCCGCCCTTTTCCATTGGGGCAAAGGGCTTAAAACTTTCTACCCTTGTTTACGATTTCTAACGCAGAGAGAGAGAGAGAGAGAGAGATTTCCAAACTTTTAATGAAACTAGTTCCAATTGCGATGCGTGTGCGAAGATTAAGTAGCATAGTTTGGACAAACAATGAAACTAATGCTTTGATCTACTTAGGGAGAATAAGACCCAAAATTTTGGAACATATATAAATTCTATTTGTTTATATAATATATATTACTAGCTAAAGAGCCTATCGATGGATAGGTGCGAGGCGAAACTCTTCTAATCCCTCGAATATGCCTGTGATTCCTCAGTACCCCATCCCCGTTAAGAAAGAGACTAGACAGGGAGCTATCACTTCCCCAGCCCTGTTCAATATTAGTGTCCTGGACGCTCATACAAATTGTCTCCCTTCTTGCATTCTTGGGGGATTCGATGTGTCTCAAATTTGTTATGTTGATGACATCTTGAATCTCAGCCGTAAGATCCAGCATATTGAGCAGAATTTCAAAATCTTTAAAGATGAATACTCAAAAATCGGACTGTCTTTTAATCCCGAGAAAACCGAAGTTGATCCTTTTCAATTGCCGAAATCCCTCTGCTTCTCTCCAACGTCTGGACGGCTCTCTTATCAAACCTGCAGACCTTAGAACATACCCGAACCTTCCAATTGACGCATCTATCGGCCACACACGCCATTTAATGATATCTCACGTTGAGCGTAAAATTAGCATTTTTTACGCTGGAATCGTAAAAAGCAAACTACACTTCAACCATTAGCTTCTAGCATCCATCAACAACGCCACATCCCTTCCACATCTGCTTTACATTGCTCCTTTCTGGAAATTTTTTTACAGTTACAGATAAAAAAGCACCTACGATCAGTCTTATTGCTAAGTATCTTTTACATTTGCCTACTTGGACTAGAAACCGTAAAATTATCTATTTGTATAAGCTTGCAGAACCAAATATTAGTATTAATAAATCTCTATCCTGTTTTCAAAGAAATTTTCATCATCCTTGGTGATCAATTTGTTCGCAATAGTTTGGTCGTATTAATGTAATGTATGTAATGAATGTTTTTTTTGTCAAGTATTTGAATTTTTAATGTGTGTTTGTGCCTTTTTTTCTTTGGTGGTTACTCCGTCTATTGTACCTTTTTTTGAGGGGCAATAAATGAATAATAATAATAATAATATAAAACAACATATTCTTTAGTAAGGACTAGAGAAAAATATTACTAGAAACGAGGAAGAGCGGCGATAGACAAGCTTGAAATGACAGAAAGCCAACAGAAAAGACAGGAAATTTTGATTCACATCTTCATCCACGACTACTAGAGATCATTTCGGTTCTCGTTGATTATTCAGTACACAGTCAAGAATTTTGCTGAGAAAAACCGGTTTCAAGTTTCATAGCCACAAAGACAAAGCTCATTTAGTTTCCTACGTATAGTGACAGAGGATAGTGCCTGACCATGGATATTGACATGAAGATTTGGGATTTGCCAAAGACTAAACAGGAGGCAATTATATTTTTAAGCGATTTTCCAGTATAAAAAACATGTGTAATGTAGTGCTCTCTCTTTATTTTGTTTATCAATTTTGATGTTTGAATAGCAAGTAAACGAAAGAAAAAAAGATGTTTGTCCGAAGTCCATCAAAGTATTAACAGTTTTATCGAGGGCTTTGATTAAGCCCTGATTTAATTTAATCAAATCGAAGCTTTGATTTAATTAAAATCGAATAGTTGTTTGCATCGAGTCATGGCTGATTGTAGAAAAAGCCAAGACAGATAATGGGTTGTTAAGACAGATAAGGGGTTGTTGCCCAAAATAAAGTAGTGGGTCAATGGACAAAACATGACTTTATACTCTTACGAGAAGGAACATTTTTGGAAGTGTAACAATAGGCCATGTTTGAAAAAAGTCAATTTGCGTGTAAATACGTGGTTTGCTGATAGTAGAATACCATTTGTTACTGCAGACCGTTTCATTTATGCCGGGTTTACGAATTGACTTCTGTGGCCTGGTGTGAACGAGAGCCAGGGATTTCTAAGAAAACCATTATCGATTAGAATAACTACCTACGTGAAGTATGCGTGTTTTCTAGTGGAACAGAGTACATGTGGCGGGCGGCAGTGACGACAGAGCTCCTTTCAACACGATTCTTACCGACATCTATGCGTTCTGGGCGGTCTGCTTTCCATAAGTTTCTGCTGCGGTTCCCATGATTTTGTTAATAAAGTATTAAATCTTCATCGTATTTTTGGTACATTTCTTTAGGATTCACCTAACTTCACTTCTTGGATGTGTTCTGGATAACGGACAAGTGCCGCCATTTCATCTGCGAATAGACAGCTCATTTAAAAATAGATGTCATTCACACTTCAAATATTCCATCCTCTTAATGTGAATACTAAACCGGTTTTCCATGATCGTATTTCCCAACTAAGAGGCGGTTTTACCACTGCATCAGAACTTGCCATTCATTGTTTCACCATAGTTATCAAACAGTTCGTGGTAATGAACTGTAGTAAGAAACGACCCGGCTCAATAGTAACCGAAACTCTAAAAAATGGAATTTTGATACCAATAGTTACATCAAAAGAGTCGCATTTTGATTTTAAATATATAAGTTTCATCAAGATTAGTTTCACCCATCAGAAGTTACAAGCCTGAGAAAATTTGCCTCATTTTCGAAAATAGGGGGAAACACCCCCTAAAAGTCATACAATCTAAACGAAAATCACACCATCAGATTCAGCGTATCAGAGAACCTAATCGTAGAAGTTTCAAGCTCCTATCTAAAAAAATGTGGAATTTCGCATTTTTAGCCAGAATACAGATCACGGATGCGTGTTTATTTGTTTTGTTTTTTGTTGTTTTTTTCCAGGGGTGATTGTATCGATCCAGTGGTCCTAGAATGTTGCGAGAGGGCTCATTCTAATGGAAATGAAAGGTTCTAGTGCCTTTTTTAAGTGACCAAAAAAATTGGAGGGCACCTAGGCCCCCTCCCACGCTAATTATTTTCCCAAAGTCAACGGATCAAAATTATGTGATAGCCATTTTATTCAGCGTAGTCGAAACACCTTATAACTATGTCTTTGGGGACAACTTACTCCCCCAAAGTCCCCGTGGGAGGGGCTACAAGTTACAAACTTAGACCAGTGTTTACATATAGTAATGGTTATTGGGAGGTGTACAGACGTTTTCAGGGAGATTTTTTGGTTGGGGGAGGGGCTGAGAAGAGGGGGATATGTTGAGGGAACTTTCCATCGAAGAATTTGTCATGGGGGAAGAAAATTTCCATGAAGGGAGCGCAGAATTTTCTAGCATTATTAAAAAAAAACAATGAAAAAATAAATGTGAAAAACATTTTTTAACTGGAAGTAAGGAGCAGCATTAAAATTTAAAACGAACAGAAATTATTACGCATACGAGAGGATCACCTCCTCCTAATACATCGCTCTTTACGCTAAAGTATTTTTAGTAATTTCCACTATTTATTCTACGGCTTTTGTGATTCAGGGGTCATTCTTAATGACTTGGGACAAAAGTTAAGATTTAGTGTAAAGAGCGAGGTACTGACAAGGGGGTGACCCCCTCATATATGTAATAAAAAACATGAGAATACAAAAGCTCGTTACCTAAGCTAATTTATAAGTTACGTATATCTTTTACTAATAAAAACATTCGTAACAAATTGAAAGTTCTAGTTGCCTTTTTAACTAACCAAAAAATTGGATGGCAACTAGGCTTCCTCCCCCGCTCTTTTTTTTCTCAAAATCATTCTATCAAAACTATGAGAAAACGATTTAGGCAAAAAAAAAAATAAATATGCAAATTTCGTTTTAATTATTCCTCTGCTGGAAGCCAAACTCAAAACATGCATTGATTCAAAAACGTTCAGAACTTAAACAAAAAACAAGTTTTTCTAACTGAAAGTAAGGAGCGACATTAAAACTTAAACGAACAGAAATTACTTCGTATATGGAAGGGACTGCGTCCTCATCAATGCCCCGCTCTTTACACTAAAGTTTTTTACTGTTTTAAAAAGAAGAGTTGAGAGACAGAGTCAAACTCTAGCGTAAAGAGAGGGGCGTTGATGAGGGAGCAGCTCCTTTTATATACGAATTAATTTCTGCGCGTCTTAAGTTTTAATGTCGCTCCTTACTTTCAGTTAAAAAAACTTGTTTTTTTATATTTAATATCAGCTAAGAGGCGGTTTTACCACTGCGTCAGAACTTGTCATTCATTGTTTTACCATAGTTATACGGTCAACAAATTTTTTTTTAGCATAAAAGTGGGAGATAGGCAAGCCGTACATAGCAAAAAATCAAAAGGTTAATTTTGGCTCAAATCTTTATCCAAGAGTATCGGAAGTCATCTTGGTAATGGAACTACCCCTACTTAAATGACAGATGCCATTCACAAAGAGACAGTTATAGGGGAGGAACAGAGGGGGCACTTGCCCCGGGCGCAGAATATTTTAGGGGCGCAAAATTTCAAATAAATAATTTAATGATTATAATCATTTTGTAATTTTTGAAATTTTACTTTATTTAAAATAAAGTAGAGAGTGGAATTAATAAATGAGAATAAATAAAAAAAAATGCTTAAATAACTAAATAATTTTACTAATGAATTGAAAAATAATAAGAAATAAATAATTCATTAATTAATAAATTCAAAATAATTTGGTTAATAAATCAAATCTGATTAAAAATTCGGCCTGAAATTTTTTTTTTGAGGAAAGGGGGCAGGGTGCTAATTAAAATCCCCCCCCACTCGGCACAAAAGAGGCCAGAAGCACCACTGCATTCACATATCAAAAATTCCATCATAAAAATGTACACACCCATTTTTCACAACCTTCGAATATCAACCTGATGAATATCAACCTGTTGATATTCATGAAGAGTCAATCAATGGGCTTTCAATGGGAGCTCTTATCATTATGGGAGCTCTTTATGATATTCATGAAGAGTCAATCAATGGGCTTTCAATGGGAGCTCTTATCATTATGGGAGCTCTTTATGATATTCATGAAGAGTCAATCAATGGGCTTTCAATGGGAGCTCTTATCATTATGGGAGCTCTTTATGATATTCATGAAGAGTCAATCAATGGGCTTTCAATGGGAGCTCTTATCATAATGGGAGCTCTTTATGATATTCATGAAGAGTCAATCAATGGGCTTTCAATGGGAGCTCTTATCATTATGGGAGCTCTTTATGATATTCATGAAGAGTCAATCAATGGGCTTTCAATGGGAGCTCTTATCATAATGGGAGCTCTTTTCATTATGGTCCAGTTGACTCAACTATCTTGGGTGACGGATATCGCGATTCGAGCATCACTAATAGGAGATTTTTTGTATAAAATATCCATCAGGCCACATCATTAATATATTATATCAAATATCCACGCTCAAATATGTTTAAAATAGGAGACAAGGCATACACTTTATTGGAAAACTTTATCCAGTTGCATAAGAATTAACCTATACGGAGTGTGTCTAGAAACCGGCTCAGGAAAGTCACCTGAAATTATTTGTAGAATGGGGAGGGGGAGACTTAATAAAAAAAATTTTAAATGTGATTTTGAGAAACTTGAAATTTATTCAAAAATTGAAATTTCCTTTGGAGCTCTCAATTCCATCTCTGTTTAATTTCAAATGGTAAAAAAGAAAAAAAAACTTTAAAAATAAACGTTTAATATTTTTCTCTTGTTTGTACTCTTAATCCCACGCAGTTAAACATTTTTTTTTGTTTTTGGCTATTTTTCTGGGAGGCTTATCGGCTGAATAGTGGTGGATTCACTAAATGTCCCTCTAAGAGTATGCTAAAAGGCATGGAGTTCCCAGTTATTTTAATGATATTTTGTCGTTGTTTAATGCATACGGATGAAAAATACCGCCTAAAGATTAACGTTCGTTGCAGCTTATCGTTTATCTAGGCCAACAGTTATCAATTCTTTCTTTCTTTTTATGTAAGATACTATATTTGAGAAGCCAACTATGGAATTTAAAATTTTTCACAAGTACTCTGTACACAGGCCAAAATAAAGACCACTTGGCAATATGTATTTAAACATCTTATTCGAATGCTAGATGTTAAAGAAGAAATAATCAATGACCCCAACATTCTAATGGCGTTAAACGTATACTTAATTAGTATACTACTACCACTAACAACTCACTGAAGCACCAAACCACCTGAGGCAAACACAGCTATGTACTCTCATCCTGCATCCGAATCTATTATTATGCTGTTGAATAAAACACACAATTTATTCAACTTAGCACAAGGGAGATATATCCCCCCCCCCAAAGAAGAAAATGAAATATATATATATATATATATATATATATATATATATATATATATATATATATATATATATATATATATATATATATATGTAAATTTGAAACTAAATGATTGGAAAGAGACACCTATTGGGTCAGGCCCCTCCAGAATTAAATCCTGGATACAACCCCATTGTGACAATTCCAGGATTTTTCCAGGATATGTTGGGGATTTTTCCAGGGTATGTCACAATGGTGACACCCCATTGTGGCACAGATTACACTCATTGTCACACCAGCCAGACAGTTGTTGAAAATACTTTAGATAGCTGTGAGCTTGTCTTTATATGCAGCACAGAAACATACTTTTAGATGATCCTTGCATCAAAGACTCCAGGAAAATAATTGGCTCTTGCCCCTAACATCTTGATCAGTGGTTAGCAGCCAATTTCGGGCCATGGCCCACCTAGGAATTTCTAGAGTCCTGATGCCTCCCCCATCTTTACATTAAAATTTTTAAATTCAACATTTATCATATATTGACCAGAAATAAGCTGACAAGGGTATTAGCTCGGTATTTTTTTTATCCGGTGTTCCTCTGTTCCGGTGTTCTCTTTTCCGGTGTTCCTCTGTTCCGGTGTTCTCTTTTCCGGTGTTCTTTCATGCCAATGAAAAATATTGTCTGAATGCAACCTTTTATACAATATATGACATCCTTGCAATATTATCATGTATCTTTTGCTCTTTAAATGCATACAAATTGGCATCATTCACAAGGATTTTTTTTAAAATTAAAGCTCTAAAGTATAGTCAGCCAAAGCATGCACATCCTGCCAATGACCGACCAAAATATTGCCATGCCCCACCAGTAGGGGCTACACCCCACGTCGAAAATCATGGCTCTAGATAAAACAAAAATTGTGTCTACACCAATTTTCTAAGTAGGATGGTATATTACCCATTCTTGATTGATAAAGGAAGGTCTTAGTTGCCTAGACCTCATCTAACCCTATTAATTTGAAAACAACGCTAGAGTACGGCAGAAGAGGTCATGGTTCCTCCTAAAGGCCAAAAAGTTCCTACAACATGAATTAAAAATGGGAGAGGCTGGCAAAAATGGTGTAAAACGAGTTTTTAAATAAAAGGGCCCAGGACGATTTCTATTCTTTCCCCCTCCTCAAAATAAGTTAAAATTGTGGCTCTACCAGCTTGGAAAGTAAAATACAATATTACCTTCTGAAAATTGGCACATTTGCCCATATTTTTGGACTATTTCGGCATACTTTTGGCAGTTTTTTTTTCCAAAAATACGAAAATTATTTAATATTTGTTAAGAGAGAGAATTTATTAGTTTTTAATTTATAGTATTGTCCAGGTTAGATTTTCTACAAATCTTAACTCCATCATAGTCATGGGGGCCAAAAATAGTAATAAAGTTAACAAAAATAGCACCTTAAAAGGTTATGCACAAGTCACACCTTAGTTACAATCGCACAAAGTCACAACCATAAAAAGAACTCAAAAAATAATTTTTCATTATTTCGCTTCTATTTAAATAACTAATTATCGAAATACAGAAATTACTCCTAGAAGCTGAAACTCGGACTATTTTGGAGTAATTTGCTCTCTGTATTTATGTATAGATGTGTCATGGAGACTTCCAAAGAATGCAGAAAAAACTATTACTTAGCTTCAAAAACAATTGTCTAAAAAAATTCTTGCAATCCACTGGACCGATAGAATGACAGATGCCAAGAAACTCCCTCCCGAACAACTTTTTAATACCCAAATCAATACTAAGCAGGACGGTGCTTTGTGTTTTCGAAAATATGGCTGCTTCGAGCCGAATCAAAAGAGCTAGAAACACTATTACAATTTAATCCTTTTGTTATATTTTCCTTATGTTGTTACAGCAATTTCCCCAAGTTTTGGTGGGTTCTACCAACATAATAAGTGCCGTAGTCATATGGTATTTGATACACTCTGAGGCGAGTAACTGGGATCTTATCCTTACCGGAGTTAAGGAAATTGATGACTTTCAATTACTGGTAAAAGCCACATGCATATTATACTTTGTTGATGACAGCTATTAGATATAGAGCCGAAATATTCATTTAAAAAATAAGATCTTGATTGTCTTAATATAATTCCTCGTTGTTTTACCTTTTTGTTATTTGTGTTATAATAATACGATAGATAATTTTTCTTAAGTACATAAAGTTAGAACAAGTTAAATAATATAAAATAACTAATAAAACCGATTTAACCGTAGCAATTTGAATTTTAAAGATTACAATTCAATTTTTGACTTGGTACATTTTTACACTGAACCTCCGTTATTGAACAGGAAGCGTAAATAAGTAATATAAATGAAATACACCCCATAACTGCTTCTCCTCCAGTTAAAATATGATTTCACACAGTTCAGATTCCCAGCACCTGCCAAGTCAATAATTTTAACGAGTCTTAAAACATGAACTAGGGGAAGAAACCAGTATATCCCCTCTGCATTTCATCAAAATTTTTCCAATACTCCCCTTGGTCGTAAACAAAATCCCTTGAAATTGTAGCCATCGGGCAAGCTATTTTAATACCTTCATTCTTAGCGATACTTAAATACGTTTATAGCAAAATAATGGAAGTTACACAAAGAAGACTTGGAACCGTCGCGTCGTTTAGTTATTATAAAAATGTCTCAAGTGTACTCGTAAAAATTCAGAAGCAACGGGGGAGAGGGTCGAGACAAATAAAAACTTAAAATGGCGGGAAAGGAGACGGGAATGGGAATGAAATGGTGGGAATGGGATTAAAGGAGACGGAGAATTCCAAGGAGTTTTAAGAGGAAATTTCCACCCGAAACTAATTACAGCCGAAAACGGCCGAAAAATAATGCTCAAAAAAGGAGAAGA
The DNA here is from genome assembly GCF_032884065.1 of Artemia franciscana. Taxonomy (NCBI): domain Eukaryota; kingdom Metazoa; phylum Arthropoda; class Branchiopoda; order Anostraca; family Artemiidae; genus Artemia; species Artemia franciscana. The sequence goes on along the minus strand of NC_088880.1, from coordinate 27,020,408 downwards.
AAAGCACCCCCCCCCAAAATGTACGGTAAAGGAAACCACTATAAAGTGATATATGAAATAAAACTGAGCAATGTGACCGCGCTGCCACCAAGCGACGACTTATCTTTAAGCTGTCTAGAAATGAGTAGGATATATCTCCTTGACTGACTGATTGAATTTACTAGAGCCTTAGAAGGGGAGGGGGGATGAAGTGCTCGGGTCTAAAATCTATACCATATTTCGATAAAACACACTCTGTTCAAAGTTATCCCGCCATTTTCCGAAGGTCAGGGTTCCCCAGACATTTCATATAGTTTCCTTAAGTACCACCCAAGCACAAGTTTATGTTTCTTCTTTTCTTGGTAATCGCTTTTAAGAGAAGCCAAAGGAAGTAAATTTGACAATATGGACACCACCAGGAAGGGACGGAGCGGACATTGGCCCCACTCTCTTGGGAAACAAGAAGAAACAATTAAAATGTATTGGAAGGGAAAATGAGGACAATTCTCCATTTAAATTCTTGTAAAAAAAAACTCTAGTTAACGTATATCCCCCCCTCCTTAGGAAAGCTTCTTGGCTGCACTCTGGGTCAGCATATTCATCTTTTCTTTTATTTCCAGTTTTTAAGAGCCGTTGTTTTTCTGAATCTAATTCTTCTTAGCTTCTTATTATCAGTTCTAAAGCAAGTAACAGAATCTAAAAAAATTCCTTCTTTAGTTAAAATTTCCAGTCCCTTACTTTACTACAGACCACGATATATATTCCAGATGCAATCTATACTATAGTATATTTTCTTCGTTATTGGTTCTTCCTCTAGGCTCTTTAATTCGGTATCGCCCGCAGTGCATCATCTTTGATTATCAGTAAATTCCCGATAATTTTCAACTTGAAAAAAAAAAAACAAAAAAAAAAACAAAAAAAAACAGGCAAATATATTAAAATTTAGAAAAAACAATCAATTCAAATACAAGATTACCCAAGGAATTTGCTACAAGAAGGCAGAAACAGAAAGCTTAGATTTCAGAGAAGTCACCTTTATTTTCTTAATCTACGTATATTAGAGACTCAACTCCCCCAAAAATTTACAGAAATGTTCTAAAAAATATTACTTAGAAATCGGAGATCCTTTGCCGTCAAAATTTCCAAGTATACATCTTTGCTTACTGCTTAAATCTTTCTTTCGATGAATCTAGACACTTCGCAATAAAAAGAGAAAGTGACAGAAAACATTTCCAAAAAGATTTCCAGGAACTAAGTTACTAGGGTGTTTATATTAAGAAAATAATGTTGACTTTCCTTATTATTATGAGTTTTATGTTCAGTTTGTCGTTCTTTATGCTGATTAACAAAAAATACGAAACCCATCTGGAGATAGTAGTATAGATATCAGCAATTCTTCTTTTTCTGTTTTAGCATTAATATGCAATTATCTTTTAGTCACGTGTATCAGTAATGACGTTTTTAGTCCTGTTGCAATGACCCGTCCAAAATAAACTAATATTACCAGACATTTTTTTCGATTTAAACATACAATAAATTTATTTAAAACCTTGCTAGCTCATATACAAAGCATCACAAGAGCTAAGAGCTCATACGGCACTTGAGACGAGGCAAGAAGAGCTAAGAGCCAAGAGATCCTATGGTATGAGCTCTAGCAAAATTCTATGAATCAATAGATTGATTTAAAAGGAAAATAAGAGGCTTAATGCCGGTCAGGATTTAAAATAAGAGCTCTGAGTCACGATGTCCTTCTAAATATCAAAATTCATTAAGATCCGATCACCCACTCGTATGTTATAAATACCTAATTTTTTCTAATTTTTCCTCTCCCTTTAGCGCCCCAGATGGTCGAATCTTGGAAAACGACTTTATCAAGTCAATTTGTGCAGCTCCCTGACACGCCGACCAATTTTCATCGTCCTAGCACGTCCAAAAGCACCAAACTCGCCAAATCAATGAACCCCTCCCCCCAACTCCCCCAAAGAGCGAAATCCAGTACGGTTCCGTCAATCACGTATCAAGGACATTTGCTTATTCTATCCACCAAGCATCATCCCGATTCCTCCACTCCAAGTGTTTTCCAATATTTCCCCCTGCAACTCCCCCCAATGTCAAAAGATCTGGTCGGGATTTGAAATAAGACCTCTGAGACATGGATTCCTTCTAAATATGAAATTTCATTAACATCCGATCACCTATTCGTAAAATAAAAATACCCCAATTTTCACGTTTTCCAAGAATTCCGGTTTCCCCCTCCAACTCCCCCCAATGTCACAGGAAAAGGTCGGAATTTAAAATTAATGCTTTAAAGCGCAAGACCCTTCTAAATATCAAATTTCATTTAAGATCTGGTCACCCTTTAGTAAGTTAAAAATACCTCAATTTTCAAAATTACCCCCCTCCAAATCCACCAAAGACAGCAGATCCGGTCCGATTATGTCGGTCACGTGTCTTAGAAAGGTTCTTATTCTTCCCATCCAGTCTCATCCTGATCTCACCGCTTTAAGTATTTTCTAAGATTTCCGGTTCCCCTCAACTGCCCGCCCCCCAATTGCGCGTGATCCGGTTGAGATTTAAAATAAGAGATCTGAGTCACGAGGTCCTTCTAAATATGAAGTTTTATGAAGATCCGATCACTCCTTCGTAAGTTAAAAATACTTAATTTTTTCTAATTTTTCAGAATTAACTCCGCCCCAAATAGAGCGGATCCGTTCCAATTATGTAAATCACGTATCTAAGACTTCTGCTTATTTTTCCCACCAAGTTTCATCCCAATCCCTCCAATCTAAGCGTTTTCCATGATTTTAGGCTCCCCCACCCCAAACTCCCCCCAATGTCACCAGATCCGGTCGGGACTTAAAATAAAAGCTTTGAGACACGATATCCATCTAAATATCAAATTTCATTGAGATCCGATCACTCGTTCGTAAGTTAAAAATACCTCATTTTTTCTAATTTTTCAGAATTAACTCCGCCCCAAATAGAGCGGATCCGTTCCGGTTATGTCAATCATGTATCTAGGACTTGTGCTTATTTTTCCCACCAAGTTTCATCCCGATCCCTCCACTCTAAGTGTTTTCTAAGTTTTAGGTTTCCCCCTCCCAACTCTCCCCTCCAATGTCACCAGATCTGTTCGGGATTTAAAATAAGAGCTCTGAGACACGATATCCTTCTAAATATCAAATTTCTTTGAGATCCGATCATCCGTTCGTAAGTTAAAAATACCTCATTTTTTCTAATTTTTCAGAATTAGCCCCCCCCCAACTACCCTAAAGAGAGCGGATCCGTTCCGGTTATGTCAATCATGTATCTAGGACTTATGCTTATTTTTCCCACCAAGTTTCATCCCGATCCCTCCACTCTAAGTGTTTTCCAAGTTTCAGGTTCCCCCCCCCCAATGTCACCAGATCCGGTCGGGATTTAAAATAAGAGCTCTGAGACACGATATCCTTCTAAATATCAAATTTCATTGAGATTCAATCACATGTTCGTAAGTTAAAAATACCTCATTTTTTCTAATTTTTCAGAATTAACCCCCCCCCCCCCCAACTACCCCAAAGAGAGCGGATCCGTTCCGGTTATGTCAATCATGTATCTAGGACTTGTGCTTATTTTTCCCACCAAGTTTCATCCCTCCACTCTAAGTGTTTTCCAAGATTTTAGGTTTCCCCCTCCCAACTCCCCCCCCAATGTCTCCAGATCGGGTCGGGATTTAAAATAAGAGCTCTGAGACACGATATCCTTCTGAATATCAAATTTCATTGAGATCCGATCACCCGCTCGTAAGTTAGAAATACCTCATTTTTTTCTAATTTTTCAGAATTACCCCCCCCCCAACTAACCCAAAGAGAGCGGATCCATTGCGGTTATGTCAATCATGTATCTAGGACTTGTGCTTATTTTCCTCACCAAGTTTCATCCCGATCCCTCCACTCTAAGCGTTTTCCAAGTTTTAGGTCCCCCCCAACTCCCCCCCCAAATGTCACCAGATCCGGTCGGGATTTAAAATAACAGCTCTGAGATACGACATCCTTCCAAACATCAAATTTCATTAAGATCTGATTAACCGTTCGTAAGTTAAAAATACTTCAATTTTTCTATTTTTCCGAATTAACGGGCCCCCCACTCCCGATGGTCAAATCGGGAAAACGACTATTTCTAATTTAATCTGGTCTGGTCCGGTCCCTGATACGCCTGCCAAATTTCATCGTCCTAGCTTACCTGGAAGTGCCTAAAGTAGCAAAACCGGGACCGACAGACCGACAGAATTTGCGATTGCTATATGTCACTTGGTTAATACCAAGCTTGAGAGGGTACTCGAGTTATATGACGTCAAATTAAAAATAATATGCAGAAATAACTGTTTTAGTTTAAGACAATGATTATTACTCCACAGTGAACTGTACTTTTTGTTCATGTGGGTTATAAATAAACAGAACCCCTTAACTAAACTCCACACAACCTTGACACTATAAATACAAAGGATTATGGTTAACGAGAACATAGAAGTACATACCTAGAACATACCTATGTTCTCGTATATAACAAGTACATAACGAGAACATACCTAGAGAGCTGAGTAGCCATATTTTACATTCCATCGTATGCTGGGCCACCACCTGGCTCGGGAACAACCCAATTGATATTCTGGCTCGGATCTTTAATGTCACAAGTCTTGCAATGTATACAATTTGTTGCGTTGATCTGGAATCGCATCCCTTCTCCTTCTTCTAAAGGCACGTACTCATACACCCCTATAAACATTGATAAAGTGAGTTTTCTGAGTTTCGAAAAAAAACCATATTTGACTTCTGAAAATATTGACAAAACCTTTGAAATTTCACTAATTAGTCAAAAAGTACTCATTTCCTCCTTTTCCTGGAAATGTATTCTCACGGGCAAAATTCCCTCAAACCCTCATTTTAAATGTAATTTGAAATTCTTATTTTTTTCATCTTATTTAATTATGCCACGAGGAGGAGGATACTACCATCTGCTTATTGATTTGCGAAACTAAGACGGTAGAAAATAACTTTTACTTGGAAAACTCTCGCGGGACTGGCTGCTACCCCGTAAATTGCTATATTTTGACCATTTTAGAAATTTTTCTATTAGCCAACCCCTGAAATGATTACTGAAAATTTTGCTACTGTCGATCAACAGAATCAAAATGGGATTAAAAATACTTTGTCCTGCTGATATTCCCTTTGAGAACAGCTTATTTCAGAAGTGGGCAAATTTCAGGTACAACATTTAAGGCCTGAAGCTACGATGTGCATATTTATTTAACGTAGTTTTATCATTTTTATTTGCTTATTACAAGATAATTTTCCTGAAAAACCTTGCTCCGGGGAAAAGATTCATGTTTCCCAGTTGACTTATTGTCTTAATTAATGTCTATTAATGAATTAACGTCATAGTGGAAAAAGCAATCAAAATCCAGAAAAAAAGCTCATTACTCTAAAAGTTAAGTGGAAAACCGGAGAGAGAAACTTCTAGCTTCATTGTCGCAGCAATAAATATGGATATTAATGACTGGAGCCCCTTAGATGCATCTTATTGGAGTTGGGGGACTTGAACTCATTATGTTTTGCTCTGGTGGTTTATTTCGGAGTCAATCGATTTATTTATTTAACAAGAGTGTTATTTCCCAAGACTGCGTACTCCTTATTTTAGCGACGCTTTGATTTTTAGGGAAGAAAGAGTAAGTGCCTAAACATTTAATCTATTAAGTATTAATTACTTTAATTTGATGTTTTTTGATTTGATAGTTTTTAAAGTTTTTTATTTGTAAGTATAGCTGGTATGCACGTATAATAAATAGTTCGTAGAAGTAAAGAAGGTAGTACCCCCGAAAGGGGATGATATCAATAAAAAAAAAAGAGAAAAACAAACAAAAACTAGCGAACAAAACAATAATGTACTCATGATTTATTCATTATGTCTTAATCTTTAATTTCCTGAGATAATTTAGCAAACCACATTGGCCTGTCATAACAAAAACAGAATTAAAGAAATGAATAAATTGCAACATAATCAGTATAGTTTGGTTTATCACCATACTTAGGAGCTTATATTTTCAAAGCCAAGTTAGCAATTTTTGGCGAATTAACTACAATGAGAAAGAATATTCGGTGTGCTCTTTTCATTTTTCTGAGAGAAGTATTGGAAATTTAGAAAAAAAAAATCAAAGAAACGTTCGACCAATATTTTCGTTGGCTTAAAAAAAAGAAAACAATTCTAGATCTCAATTTCTTTAATTTTGTAAAATTTTCTAATACTTATTTTAGAAAATAAAAAAATTGCAGGATTCATTGGAGTCAATTTATTCTATATAAACCTATCTGTTCTATTTAATTTTTCCATTTTACAAAACTTTCTCCTTTTCTTCTCCTCTCTCTGTAAGTTAGTCTTTTTTCTTCACCGAACAGTCTTTCTCATTGTAGTTAAAAAATTGTTTTTCGCAAACTATCCTTTACAACGTTGACAGCGCTGCTGCCGTTTTTTTTTCAAGAAATTTTCAAAATTCAAGTGGTTCAAACCTCTCTAAAGCGGCTTTTACACTACCTATATACTTTTCTATGCTAAGTGTTGACCAATCAGCTTTAAAATAATATTTGACAGGTGGGCTCATAATATCCCCCCACACCTTGATTTTGAAGCACTTTTTTTTGGTATTGAAAAACGCCCTTTTTTGGTACTTTCAGTGATAAAGTTGAAAACAACAAATTGCCCACTTAGATTCGGAAAACAACTTTGCCCCCCTTCAAACATGAATTTGGGGCTTTAGCCCGCCTCCTTCAAGCAAATTACCCTATATGCATAGTATCCCATCTAAGAATATCCACATTTAAAAAGACTTATCGAGAATCTACTAGTGAAATCGGAACAAGTTTTAAAGAATCCCCCCCCCCAAAAAAAACGCCAATCCTTAGGGTATATCCTACCCTCTAAAATGTCTAGTTACACCGCTTCTGAAGTGTTCCATTCCATATGTTCATCTGCGAATCAGACCTATCTTGTCACATCCACCACGGATCCTACATGCTTCCTAGTTTATGAACATCACCTTATACCCCACAATTGATTGACTACGAAATAAATACTTCAGAAATAAATTCTAACACAGAGTAACCCTTAAGCGGTTCCGATCCCTATAAAAAATGTGACACCCAGGAGACAGGGGTTCAGTCCTCGCAAGGGAACGGACCTTATTAGGGGGAACATCCAGCACTGTAAGTGGCAAACTCAGTGATTAATTAGTACCATAGGAGAAAATGTCTCCACATCCTTAGGTGGTATCTACGCAGGAATAATCTCCTTAATTTCCTTCTTTAAGCACTCGGGAAATAGGAACTTCCTGGGAGGGTGTAAAGAGGGAGGCTTTGAAAAGATTGGGATGGAGGAGAAGCGTGAGTGGCTGTGTTGGCCTCAGGCGGCTTGGTGCTGCGGTGAGTTGTTAGTAGTTATAAGCACTGGAACGACAAAAAGACGACATATACTATGCACTATGTGCCATGAAACCGATTAAAGCAAACAAAACTATTTTGTATTCCAGGGGGGGGGTGCAAGTCACCCCCCCTTCCACTCGTTACGCTAAAGTTCGATTTTTCCCTCAAATACCTCAAGAACAAATGCTCTAATATAAGGAAAATCGAATAAATTTTTTTTTTTTTCAAAAATATCCAAGGAATGGAGTGAGTTATGGATGCTAATGTGCTTTAAACAGCACAATATTCAGTTTTAATGTCTTGAAAGACATTAAAACTGAGACATTAAATAACATTAAGCCAATAAAACAAATGCAATTACAAGTTGAGTACATCTGTTGCGCAAAAAATAGCTGGAGTATATCACAGGTAAAACTTTATGGGGTTGGGAGGGAGTAGCCTCAGATCATATATAGAATCAGTTCTACTCAACTTTTAAGTCACTATTTATTTTTTTTTAATTTAAAAATAATGGGCAAATGGTCTGCAATAACTGTTCATTTTGTATGAATCAAGGGTGCCAAAAACGAAAACTGTGTTTTGCACTGAGGCAGTTTTAGGGGGGGGGGAGAGAGACAGAGGGGCACTTGCCCCAGACGCAGAAATTTCATGGGTGCAAAATTTCAAATAAATAATTTAACGGTTATATCAGTTTGTAGTTTTTCAAAATCTTATTTTTACTAAAGTAAACTAGAGGGCGCAGTTTGAAAAATTTGTTAACAAATGCAAGTTTCGTTAAAATCTTGCCTGAAATTTGTTGGAAGTCAGGGAGGGGAGCTAATCGAGATTTTGCCCCGGGCGCAAAAGAGGCCACAACCACCGCAAATTTTGCGATACAAAATGGCCTTTCTTACTAATTAATTAGGGCGTTTCTTTCAAATAAACCCACTCCCAATATTCTAAGGCCACTAGTTCGAAACGATCGTCCTAGAGAAAAAAAGAAACAACAAGAAACAAACACACATGTATGTGTTGGATTAACAACGCTTCTTGGACTACTAATGTCATTGCGTCGGCCCTACGGCGTGTTTCTACAACTGAGTTCAAATATTAGGTCTCATATTACCAAGCTGAAGTCTAACCGACTGAGCCACCGAATGACTATAAATATACACTTCTCCATTACCAAATTTCTCGAAAAAATAAGCAAATTATTGAAAAAAACATCGGTTTTACTAATAGCTTCTCTACACCTGTGAATGCAGGAAACTGAATCAACAGCAAGAAAAAAGGATTCTTGCTTTCAAGAACAACTGTCTTCGCAGGATACTGAATATTAACTGGAGGAAACACTAACTAACCAGACAGTTCACCCTATCACGCATCAACCCCTGGTAACAGATTTCATACGCCAACGAAGATGGCGCTACTTGGGACGCGTTATCCGTATGGCGGAAGATATACTCCCCAGAATGGTACTAGAGTGGCAACCAGAGAGAATCCGATGAAGAGGAAAGCCAAAAAACAGACTTCGTCCTACATACCAGCAAGACCTGAAGTTTATCAATTCGACAGTCTAACCCCAATGGGATGACGTCTGGGCAGCAGCACATATGAGGGATGATTGGCGGCTCTTTCTCGATGCCTTGGGTGCCTCTGGTGGCAAAAGAAGAACTAAGGTAATGTGACTAATAGCAGAGTTCTATATGCGCATACAGTCAATATACGAAATATCAGACTAAGCAATTTTGATATCCCTTTATATGACACAGCCCTATCGAAAGAGAGAGAGAGAGAGAGAGCGAGAGAAAAAAAGGGGGAAAAAACCTTGATATACAAGCATCCTCAGCTCTGAGATCTAAGGAGAACAGTCCTCAAAATCAAGGTCATTCGGATTAAAAGACAGAGAGGAAATCCAGAAGCCAAAGGAACACTACATTTAATTTGAGTGCATTCGAGCTTCGTCATACTTTCAGTCTGATTTATTAAGAAGCACGTGACCCTAAACAGAAAGAAGCTTTAATGGTTCTTTGAACTAACACAATACAAAGAGACATGCCACGCGTCTCTCAGACAAATAGGACCTACAGAATCAATTTAGAAAACAGGCAGAGTAAAAAGCACAGAATCTTAGAATCCTAATCCTAGGTACAATGATGATCATTATAAAAATCACACGATGCGTGGGACCAGACAGTATGGGAAACTATAAAAGAGGAAACTCATGTTCGTTTTTGACATAAAAACAACCAGCGGAATGTGTGACATTACTCACCAAGATTATCTTATATTGTTAAACGAGCAACAATTGTATATTTGCAAAGATGTCTATATAAATATTTATCTTTCAATCTTCTCTCGAATATGTCACTATAATTTTATATGAAAATAGCCCTGCTACCATTTTCCGCTAAGCGATCTAGATAGATCACGACTCTGGGAAAGTTCTTACCCCCAACCAACCCTTTTTACATTTGTCATAAATCTTCTGCTAACTGAAAGTAGAGACCTTTAACGGTTGAAAGGTTTGAGTATAAGTAGAAGTTTGAAAACATTTTTTTTTGTTGACACATCAATTGATTCCGAGCTTTTAGAGAAACCCATTTCATTTGAAAGCAATTAAATGATCTCGGATTCTTAGTTATCTCGCATTAAAAGGTAAAAAAAGGTAAAGAATACGGAATCGGACTTTACAGTCCCTACCAGCGGTGCTGAACTCCGTTTCTTGGCCCTTCAGCCAGGAAATGCAATGGGGGGCTGAGGGGCAACCATCTTGTGCTTTCGCTCACCCTTCCTTTTTACCTTCCCCAGATATCAGGTACCCATTTAGAGGTGGTTCGACTCTGGCTGAGCTTACAGAGTCGCAACACTGATCCCCGTCCCAAACCAAATAATTGGGTACACTAGGATTCGAACCCTAGCTCTCTTGGACAAAGGATCCTAAATCCAGCGTATCAATCCACTCGACTAGAACCTGGCATTACGGCAGAAAAATTACAATAACAATTTGTATATCAGGGGATCGAGATTTGGTCGAGGGTTGTTGTTTGTTCAATAAGATGGTTCATAACAAGACAACTGTTCGTTTTCTAGCACTAGATAGGTCATGACTTTGGGAAAATTCGTTTTGCCTTAATCAATTTTGAAAGAGATTTTAGATATGAACGACGTCACAGATACCCAGACGTCCAATACCCTAATGCTTTTACCTTCTACAACGAATAAATTAAAACGAAATTAGAGTTGTTTTACGAAAGAGGTTTAAAAAAACAAACAACTGTCTTTCTTTTCTCCGAGCGAAGCTCGGTCCCCTGGTCCTAGAGTTAATTTTTAAAATCTAAATATCGACATTCATGCAATTAATTTTTTTTTATCTCATATAATTACTTATGCTTTTGATTTGGCTGTCTCTCATATAGTTACTTTGACGGAAATGACAATGTTCTACGTTCTGCAAACTCATCTAGTGCTAACTATTTTAAAAATAAATAAATCTTGTGGCTTCAGGGAAACTTCAGATTGAATACGACCTTTAACTACAATTCTCATTTTAGTAAATTAGTATAAGGTTTCTTTTCAGTTTGTCGAGTTCTACAATATACCGTTATAGTCTCAGTATCGCTGGCAGTTTTATTCCTTTTAAAGCCACGAAAAAGTGGCCAAATTTCCCCTCTTATCAATTTCCATGCTCTTTGATAGCTGTTGTAAAAATCACACGCTACGTGGGACTGAAGTAGAAAAGACACTGCTGCAGGTGATCAAGCGAAAAGGTAACAATGAGGGTATTATAAGCAGTTAATTATTAAGACACTTATTTCTTCTATTGTATTATCTCAGAATATACGAGATAAATAACTTCTACCAAAATTAATTAATGCTGAAATAGATAATCTTACAAGCTCTTTCATAATGTTTCTAGGACAGTAGAAGTTAATATTCTGTTTCTGCTGCAAGCAATCTCAAAATAGCTGTCTTCGGCCAAAATCCCTAAAAAGACTAAGTTTCAGCCAAAGTCTGTTTCGGGAGGAGTCACCTTCGATAAAATTTGGAGTAAAAGAAATTTTAGTCTGGAGTCCTAACTCAGTTTGATGACGTCTCATATTTAAGATAATTATATTTAATTGAGCTATTCTTAACGAGGGAATGCGTAGTAAGGCAACAGTTAAGTCGTAGGAATATTTTTCTGAAACTACATTCTCTTGAAGTATCTAAGATCAGCCTTATTGGCTACCACGCAGTAGTGACTCCCAAAATAATCGAGATTTATTTGAAAGCTGTAGTCAGCTTCTAAGAACAAGAGGTTGTTGAATTGGATCTTCCATGCATATAAAAGGAATATAGACAGGGGCAGACAACCAGAGGTAGAGAGATATGGGCAAAGCCGACCTTGGAAGAATGGAGGGTAGTTTTGGTTGCACAAGCCTTACAAATCTAGCAAATACAGCCCCTCTGGGGATGAGGTTCAGTTGATATTGTTCACTGACAAGCAGGCAAAATATATGTCACAGAGTTAAAGACATTTTTCAATTTAATTCGTTACCATCCAATACCGTCTGACCTAGATTTTCATGCATTTAAAATTGTAGTTTTTAGTTCTGGTTCCTTTCAAAATTTGGTATAAAACATGTAAGCTTGTATAAAACATGTAAGCTGGTATAAAAACATGTAAGCATGTTACATGTAAACATATCAGTTGCCAAACAACACACTGTAGTCTTATTTTTACTAAAAATTACAGTTTACTGAAGAGTCAAAGCATGCACGGACACGAGAGAGGGGGCTTCAGACCCATTCCCCTTCAAGATTTGAGATTTTTGCGATGTTGCCTTTTTTTAAATATCACATGCAATTTAATGGCATTTTCGTGCCACTGGCCTGCTCTGAGATGGCAATACACCCTAAAATTAATTCCAAGGAAGAACATTATTCCAGAATTTTTCTAAATTAGTTATAGTGTTTCCGTAAAATAGCAGTTTTGGCCTGAACAGAGCCAGAAAGCTAGCGAGCGGAAATTCTGAGAATAGAGGACACAGGAAACAAGACGCTAACATTTAACAAAGGTAAACAAAGAGGTAGAACTTGATGCTTGTCTTTTATAACAAGAAAGACCCCAGCCCCCCCCCCCAAAAAGAAGAAAAAATGCAGAAAAAAGTAACTGGGATAGGGATGAGAATCACCAAATCATTTACAAAATGTTAGAATAGTCTGCTACTGTAAGCTGAAATAGCCATCTTTTAAGACTTCTTTTTAATGTGAGCAGGAACGGTAATTCAGGTATTGATTCAGGTTTACTAATCTACTAATTATCTATGATTCGTTACTTTTATTTATTCGCAATGAGAAGTTGAAGCCTTATACTTAGGCTCATACATATAATACCTTATACCTGTTTCTCATTCTTAACAAAAGAGAAAGAAACTTATATCCTAGCTTTTGATTAACGGCAATGTTGAGATTCAATAAAAAGTGTCACTTCACCCCAACAACGACATTTATGTTGGTCTTTATAAACTACACTCCTAAATTAAGTGAAAAATTTGTCTTGAATAAAGAAAAAAAATTAGTTCCAAATGATTTTTCGGTTTTTCTAGGGTATGTAAAAAAAAATAAAATAAGATTCTTATTGATTTACACTGAAAAATTTGCCTCGCAGATGTGAAGAGAAAACCAACAACCCTACACTCAGGCAACGCTTAAAATAACAATCAATTGATACAAAATACAAAGTTCCCATAATTTGATATGCAAATGAAAACTTATCAATGCAAAAATCCAACATTCCTGGACACAGTTCCTCTATGTTTATTAATATGCACTTTAAATGACAGGGTTGATATATATATATATATATATATATATATATATATATATATATATATATATATATATATATATATATATATATATATATATATATATATATATATATATATATATATATATATATATATATATATATATATATATATATATATATATATATATATATATATATATATATATATATATATATATATATATATATATATATATATATATATATATATATATATATATATATATATATATATACATATATATATATATATATATATATATATATATATATATATATATATATATATATATATATATATATATATATATATATATATATATATGTATCACTGGCAAATGTCTGAAATACCTTAGATTTAGTCGTTGTATTATTTTCTCCTTGGATTTATAACCAAAATTAATCTAACCTTAACTTTCACCACCATTGCTTCCATAAGACTGAAAAAGCCGACTCGCAAAGCTAATTGAATCCAAGCACAGAAAAAGAATTTCGGACATTCACAGTAATATATACATATCTAAATATCTAAAAACAGGTATTTTTTTGAAAAAAAGGTCCCACTGTTAATATTTTAAAATAACTGGCTTTAAACTATTCCCAAAAACCAAAAATTCAGACTTCTTCAGGTTAGGGATTAATCAATGACCACTAAACCAAGAACTTACATTCAGAGCAACAGTTCCTAGGGACAATTGTAGCCCCTCTTTATTTCTCCCCATCAAACTAATTGCAATACAATCTGCAAACAATATTGACAATTCATCACTTGAAGGCAAGCAATGCGAGATATCATTTACATAAATTAAAAAGTGTCGGCCCAAGTACAGACCCCTAAATTTTAGAACGATGATTCATCACAGACTTAGACAAAACTTCTATGAGATAAACATGATCTTTTTAAATCAAGGGCCATACCGGAAATTTCTATATTTTCCAATTTGTCATAAAGAATTCCATGATTAATGGAATCAAATGCTTTTTTATTTAAAAAAATAAATACTTACTACCAAACGGCTATCATCAAAAGCTTGTGATAAAAAAAAATGAGGCATTGCATCTTCCGTTGATTTACCATTAAAAAAAAACATGCTGAATAGAAGAAAATAACTTGGTCTTCATAAAAAGGAATTAAGTGTACTTTTTATTATCTTTTCAAAAGCTTTAAAAACTGGTGTTAAAATAGTAACAGGTACATAATTATTTGGATTACTATTATTATTATTTATTGGAAAACCCGTTATACAAAAAAAGCAAAAAACGGAGCAATAAACAAAAGAGAAAAAGATAAAAAAAGAAGAAATACACACTGAGCGCGAAGGTAAACACTTAAAAAAAACACAACAAAACCATCTTAGCCTTTTTTCAAACTGTACTATATAAGGTGATGACACAGACATACAAAAATACAAAGTTTTGAACAAGGCGGAGCAAAAGTGATAGAGAAAAGAGGAAAACGAACAAACAACAACAACATAAAAAAAGGCGGAGACTACTGAAATAATACAGAATACCATTCCTGGGCAGTCATATATTATATTTATCATCTTCTTTAAACAAGGATAAAATATCAGACTTTAAGGCTATCTGGGAGAACACTATTTTTCATACAAGAGTTGAAAATGTGCAGAAGTGGGTCAAATAGCACACCATCTACATTTTTAAAAAGGGAGTAGATATGCCACCGCATCCACTTAAAAAAATAGAGAAAGAAATACAATGTAACAGCTTTTGCCATTCCAATAGTTGGATAGGGTATATAAATGCACTCTTGTGAACTTTGTTTGGTAAATAATTTCTAAAAATTCTGTCCTCTCAGGGATCTGAACCACCATATTATATCCAACTTTTCTAAAATGGTCAGCAAATGCTTCCGTAATTCCTTTTTTCAATAGATACTCAATGAAGTGCAATATTAGATTGAATATTTTTATTTTAGTTCTATTTTTCCATTATTATTTTCCAGGCTCTCCGGGACGAATTACATTTACAAAACTGATTTTGATAGTAATCTGCTTTCTTGTGTATGTGCAGCCTATAAAAAATTAATTTTCTTTTCTGTTTTCCAGTAAAACTCTGTTTTCCTGTATTCAGTTTTCCCAATAAAAGTGAGGGCTATAAAAAAACGCAGCGTTGAAAACCATTGTTTTAGGGTGGTAACCAGAAGATTCTTTAATGGGGAGAATGATCTATAAAATATTAAGATCCAAATTTTCCAACTTCCTATGAGACGAACTTCAGATGAATTGGAATATTCAGATGATTACGCATTTAACCTCTTAGGGGGTAAAACTCCCCTCATATTGCAAAAGCTGTAATTTATTATAAAAAATTATATTTTATTTTAGAAAACAAATACACTAAATGACCAAATTTTCTTTTAAGCGTTGTTATGCAAAAATGAACTTTAATGTAAAAACAAGGGTAGTAGCCCCCCTCCAATTAAGAGCAATCCTGGGTACGAAACCAAAGACGGACATGAATTAAATTGAAAAAAAATTGAATAAAAATAAACAGCGACATTAAAACTTATAAAGAACAAAATTATTCTGTACATGAGGCTCCTCCTCAATCCGCCGCTCTTTACTCTAAAGTTTCGGTTTTTTGCCAAAACACTTCAAGAACAAATGCCCAAACACTAGTGCAATTGGAATGGGATGAAAAAATATTTTCACAACACCTCAAGACTGGAAGAACTTTGTCATGCGCACTTACTTAAAGTTTTCCATTAAGATGTTTCGAAAGACGAGTGGCAAATAAAACACTAGCAATTACTCACTGGTTATATTTGGTGCACTCATAGCCTCATATGTTGCACTCAAAATGCTATCACCGAAACTGAGCTGAGAATTGAGAATAGAGGTAATCCCTCCCCCTACTCCTCGTGCAAAGAATAATTCTTCTTCGTTTACAGCTTTAATATCACTGTTTACTTTCACTTGAAAGAAAGACTTTCTATTTTTATTTAACTTTAGCTCAAATATGGTATGCATACAAAATTTCTGACTTTAAGAGGTACTTCAGTAAAATACTTTAGGTATATCGTTATGTTAACAGATCAACAAACTATCCATGGCTGATCAGTCAGACGAGAATTAAGTAGACTTAGCTCAGTATCACCATAACGAAGAAATGGGAGATTAGATGGTATACGCTGCGCATGATCAGCACTTTTATATCGAGAAATGGCGCGAAAATGATCAGAAATATCACTAACCAGTGCCGAATTATCTAAGACATCTAGTGACGAAAAAATATTATCAATAAGAGACACATACGTGTCAGTAACTCGGGTTGGTATACAAACTGAAGTTAGAGTTCCCGAAGAGAGCATTATCAAGAAAAAATCTATAGTTGAAGCAGAATTTTGATCCAGCAGGTTGAGTTTGAAATCACCCATAAGGATTAGTTCACAGGGATGATTTTGGACTGAGTCCAAAACCTCTCCCAGAATTTTCATAAACGAAGGAATCCACTAGGGGACCTGTAAACCAAACCCACAGCTAAATCCTTACACTCTGACTTAATCTCAATAAGAAGGGATTCAAAGATTCCTTCCTCATTTCTGCTCAAATCACTTCGGACATTGTATGCAAGACAATCAGCAATATAAAGAGCAGCGCCACCTCTTGCAATCTGTTTCCTGTTCAGCCTCTCCATCCATTAGCCTGGAATATCTAAACGGATATCCTTATTTGAATCTAGGAAGACTTCACATAAATCAATAACATTAGGAGTTCCAACATTAACGATCCGTTAAAGTTACTGAATACTTTAGGCATTCAGTAAAATACTCTAGGCATAGCTATTCCCCCCACTCTTTTTAGTACTGAAATTTTCAAAACACCGTATTATATTTTTGGCACATTTTAAAATCAATTCAAGAAGCCAGACAAGTGCTTTTCGACTGTCAGTCACTTGTCATCGTTATACAAGTAATTTATCACAAGTGGCTGAAAAAAAATCGGGAAAAGCAGAAAATGAGCGGAAAAAAGAACAAGCCAGTAACTCTGTCTGAGAATAATAGCTACAGCTCTACCATAGAAATATTTACCGAATAACAATACCAGCAAGGCTATATCAACAATATATTATAAGTTTCAATGACAATTTGTAGTAAAATAATAAATGATTATAAACATCAAGGTTTATAAACATTTTATAAATCTCCTATGGAGAGGGACAGGGGCGTCAATGGGGAGACAGCTGCTCCCCTCCCCACAATAATGTAGAGAAAAAATTATTATATGTCCCGTGGTCCTTGACTATCCGATATGGACCCCTCTTGCCCATCCCAATACAAATGCCAGACATTCGCCCCTGGAAAGGGATCCCCTTTTTCTAGCAAAACTCCTTTTTCAAACTAATTTTTCTTCTAGAGGGTTTGAATTTCATGCACTTTGAATTATCTATAACTGATTTCTAAAGGGATAGACAATCTTTTAGGTGTTTCAGCATGTTCTGTTGGTACTTAAAAATGGCTCTCTTGTTTTTGGCTAATTTGCTTTCGCGTTTGGTTCGCAAAAAGAATTAAAGATACGTCAGACCAGGGATCCCCCTTTTCCGGCAAAATTCCTTTTTCAAAAAAAAAATATTGATTTTACTACGTCATCTTTCTTTATTAAAGAAGACTACCCAAAACGGTAGCAAGTGTAAATCAAGTTTGAGTTTGGTGCTGAATTAGGGGCCCAAAATTTCCACGAAAATCATTAATCTTTTAGCTTTAATACTTCAACGACTAATTTGTAAACATTGTAAACTTATTTTTCAAATATGAAAGTAAAATCTAATTTGATCTTTATGTATTTTTCTGGTTCTATAAGAACGGCAAACTCAATTTCAAAGTAAATAACACACATTTTTTTTTCTTCTCATAATCCTTTTAGAAACTGTTTCTTTTCCAGATGTTTCCGGATAACGGAAAGAAATTTCGACAATAATATTTGAAATTTACGATAGTTTCTAGGGAATAGAAACTCTTCTCTAGAATAAACATACTTTATACGTAATGTTTCTGGAAACAAAAGGTTGTTATACGACCTAACTGCAAACCCTATTATCCTAGGAAGTGTTTACTTTTCCCTAAAGTAATTGGGAATCGATTTGTTCAAAGGTCTATGCACTCAAGAAGAGCTTGCCAATTTAAATAAACGGAGATATGTGTGGAAAAAAGCAAGATGTTTTCACTTTTTATTTTATCTAATTTATATATGCACCATTTTAAAAATTTTGTAATAAATCCTACAAGTTCAAAAATCTGTTCACTCTTTCTGTTTTCTATTTCAATGACTGCAACCATAAGCCCAGAGCTGCAATATAACAGCCCCACCTCTCTCGTGATTTATTACTGGCTTTCTAGTTTCTTTTTCTCGTGTACGTTTTTGGCCTCCTAAGGTATGGGGGTGGAGGCTCTAGTCTTAGCCTTTATGTGCATTCATGACTATAACCACAGACCCAGAAATTAAAAGGCAGAAAGCTAGGAAACTTGTACAATGTGATCGTCCTCTCCCATATCCTCCATATTGGGTCATTCTGAAAATGTTTAACTAAATCAGAGGAGTCAAAACTCTGTTCACTCATTTTCTGTGCCAATGACAGAACCCATAGACCCAGAGCTGCAAGGTAACCCCCCACCCCCTGGTGATTTATTACTAGTTTTAACTATTTTCTTTTTCTCGTCTATATTTTCGCTGTTTGTATATTTTTGGCCTTCTAAGGTACGGGAGTGGGGGTTTTCGTCTTACCCTTTATGGCTATTCACAACTATACACACAGACCCAGAACTTTTACAAGGCGGAAAACTAGTTAGCCCTTACAATGCGGTCGTCCTCCCCAATATCCTGCAGATTGAACTGTTCTGAAATTTTTTTTAACTAAATCAGACGAATTAAAAATTTGTTCGCTCCATTTCCGTTTCACAAAAGTTTTACTAGGTTTACCACACTACTACTACTACTACTGCAACTCAGCTAAGCACACTCCTCCTTTATCCCACGGTTTATCACACTGGCAGAGAAACTCACCAATGGTAAAAAAAAAAAAAAATTGCAGACCCTAAACTAACTATCTATCGGGTCATTGAAAACATTGTAAACAAAAGATGGGAATAAATTAGGCACCCTTCTAGAAAACTAGTTTTGTTTGTTTGTTTTTTAGTTTATTATGTGATAATGATCATTCTTTATGTTTTGTTCCTGTTTCTGTTATCTGTCCTATCTTTCCATCCGAAAGGAATAAAAAAAAAAGAAAAAGAAAAGAAAAAAAAGGTATCACATTTGAGACCATTTGTACAAAGTGCTTCCACAATCCCCATTTTTTGAGAATTCACCCAAAAAAGAGATTAGATTTACCGAAATCTACCCGAAAACTAAGGTTCGTAAACACCCGGAGATTAACAAAAATATTTATCGTTAATATTCGCTAGCTGAAACGGGGAGATCCCTGAGAACTCAATTTTCCTTTGGGGAAATTAAGAAAAAGCCCAAAAATCTTGAAGATAGTGGAACCACAGTTTGTACAGTAATTTTCTCCAGTTTATGATTTCGTTAAGGTATCTCAAATGCAATTAGTCAGGCAAAAAATGTACCAATATACACAGTAGAAAAACAAGAAATTGTTTGGACTGGGAGCCTTCCACGCGAAATTTAAGCAAGCACTTTATTAAGATGCAGTCATAATTTTTAATATATTTAAACAGTCTTAGTCAACTTCAATAGAGCTTGCACATAATGTACAAGAAAAAAAAAGTCCCATTTCCGCATTGATTCTTGTGCTCTGTACGATGGAAAGGTAGTGTGATTTTCGTGATTAATCACACAGTGCTGATCTTTTTTTCTTTCTTTTTTTTTGGATGAATGGTGGCTATATTATACTCTATGTAGTGCAGATATGGTCCATCGAAACGACTACCTTCGATATTATAACGTTAATGAGACGAAACATTTCCTTAAATGGAGGGGCTTTTCTGGTATAACTTCATTACTAGCGAAAGACTTTTCTGCCATGTCCCATTTTACACTCAAACTGCTTATTGAATTCGGACATATACGATTCGGACACCGTGTCCGTAGGCTACCAAGAGTATCAGTCAGAATAGCCTATGACTTGGACCCAGTTGGCAATACTCAATGGGCAGACTTCCAGCTAGATGAAAGGGCAGCCTCAAAATATTGATGGGTATGGCTGAGATTACAACTGACGACCTCAACATCTTTGCCGCAGTTCAGTCCATCGGGAGGAGCAAAGCACCCAACGCTACAGAGTGAGAAGCACTAAGTATGTGATTTCCAAGAAGCTCATTTATCGGGAAGAGAAAAGCACCCAACATTATGGCGTCAAAAGCCTTAAGTACATAATTTTAAAGAAGCTCGTCCATCGGAAGGAGCAAAGTACCCAACACTGCGGCGTCAGAAGCCTTAAGCATATGATTTCAAAGAATCTCATCCATCGGGAAAAGTAAAGCACCCAATACTATGGCGTCAGATGCCTTAAGTATATAATTTTAAAGAAGCTCGTCCGCCAGCAGAAGCAATGCACCCAACACTACGGCGTCAGAAGTCTTAAGGATATAATTCTTGAGAAACTTGTCCATCAGAAGAGCAAAGCACCCAAACTTACGGCGTCAGAAGCCTTAAGTATATAATTTTAAAGAAACTCGTCCATCGGAAGGAGCAAAGTACCCAACGCTGCGGCGTCAGAAGCCTTAAGCATATGATCTCAAAGAATCTCATCCATCGGGAAAAGTAAAGCACCCAATACTATGGCGTCAGATGCCTTAAGTATATAATTTTAAAGAAGCTCGTCCGCCAGCAGAGGCAGTGCACCAAACACTACGGTGTCAGAAGTCTTAAGGATATAATTCTTAAGAAACTTGTCCATCAGAGGAACAAAGCACCCAAACTTACGGCGTCAGAAGCCTTAAGTATATAATTTTATAGAAGCTGGTCCATTATGAGGAGCAAAGCTATACGACTCTACGCTGTCAGGTGCCTTCAGTGAATAATTTAAAAAAAAGCTCGTCCATGGGGAGGAGCAAAGCACCCAGCACTAAGGCGACAAAAGCCTTAAGTATATAATTTTAAAGAAGCTAGACCATTAGGAGGAGCAAAGCTAAACAACTCTACGATGTCAAGTGCCTTCAGTATATTATTTTAAAGAAGCTCATGTTTTATTTTGTTTATTTTTTAAAAGTCCTATCACATTTTTTTTAAAATACGCCCTCATAGAGCATATTATTTGATGCGATAAAGGGGGGTGAACAGCGAAAAAAATTTTCATTCCTGGGCTTAGGACTGTTAGTGCCACGGCACTGGCAATACACTGTTTTACCAAAAAAGAAAGAACGAAGCCTGTCACAGGTTTTTCAATAATCAATTAGAAAATGAGAAATATTCCTCTAGTGGGTTTATATCAACCGATTACATTCGCAAACACACACACGCAAAAACAATAACAAGAAAGTAAAGCTACAAGCTCAGCTTTTGGGGCGAAAATATTTGATGTATTTGTTTTTATTTTCCTTTATTCTTTCAGTTTTGTTCTTTATTGTTGTATTTGTTTTTTATAGTACTAATAAAAATGAAATGAAATTAAATGGAATATACAAATAACTCTTCTTTTATCTTTGCATCCAATTTTTTTTTACAAGACATCGACACATCAGTAGCACCAAATTCCTGCTTTTCGGGGACGACCTGCTTTTCATCTGGACCGAGATAGATGATCGAAAAGGACGACCTTTAACATTCTGTCATCCTTCATCCGCAAAACGTGTCCTAGCTATCCCAATATTTTGATTTTGCCTCCTGTAAATTTATGAAAAAGGAGATACACCCTTTCTTTTCGAACAAAAGGTCGCAACTTAGTCCTAGTTTTTCAAACCTGGGAGTAAATTTGCGTCACAAACTTCTACTCATTCATTTCGTTTATCCGAGAAGTTTCTTGGGGGCTCAGATACAACTCTTAAACACTTCATGCACGACGCTCCCCCTGGTTGGCACCCCTGATCAGAGCGGATATGCGTGAATGAAAGAGCTGAAGCTTAGGTAGAAAATATGAATTTTGATAATATTTCTGTCCTTATAGCTTAATTTTATGAGTTCAGACAAATCATTAGAAAAACTTTCTATCGTGTCCCATATTTGTTTTGACTTCCCTGTATGTATGTCTTACAATTGCACTTCTTCTTTTATTATTGTTGCATTATTCAACATTGATGATACTGATGTAGAATCTTTGCTGATTTTGCATATTTTGGAAGAAAATTAGAATTTTCCCTACCCTCCAGCATGGATTTCCATGCCGATTTATAAAATCGGCCAAAATTTCAGTTTTATGTGACCATCCCTTTAATTAAAAAAAAAAGTCTTTGACACTTTTGATTCCAGTGTGAAAACCAATAATTTCCCAGGGTTTTTACGTATTTTGTACAATTTTCCCTGGATATCGCAAGTCTGCCTTTTCTTCTGCAAAAGGAGCCGAATTTCCACAGATCTAGAGATAAATACGTTTAACTGGAAACACTGATTATTTGGATACCAGCGTCGCTAGGGGCTGTACTTCCACTTGGAAGGGTCTCCCGATGCACGTAATCTTTGAAAATGTGTATTCCAATTCTTTCCAAGCAGTCCAAGGAAAATAGCCTAGGTAAAAACTGGCTGACAAGTGGGCTATCAAACGCTAAGTTTCTATTGCCATAGCATAATATAGGGTGTCTTAAATAACATTTAAATATGAGATGTGAGGATCCCTTGTTCAGGAATTAAGTTAATTGACTCCAAAAAATATAAAGCACCAACAGTTCATTGAAGTACCCAAAGCTAGACACATACCTAAAATTGATCGTTTATAAAAGCCAAAAAATAAGGGCGTTTGCAAACTTCCGTCACTTTTGTGAAAATTTTCGTCTTCACAAAATCCAAGACAAAACAGAAAACACAAGAGAAGACAAAATCCAGGGTTGCCGCTCCTGGTCATTTATCACTATTTCTGGTGATTTTTTTTTATTGCCTACACCAAAAAATCACTAAATCGGCACATAAATAACTAGATTATTGAAAAAAGTCAATAAATCAACCAAAAAAACATTAAAAACTAGTGATTGTTCTTTTCACCGGTTGGCAACCTGTCAAAACCTCTCCAGTTGCTTCAGAAGCGTTTGACGAGAAGATTATATTGAAAATACCCATCTTCTTAGAGATTTTCTAATATGATCCCAGCCCAAACTGGTCCGATAGCGGTGATTCGATATAGTCAAATCACTCAAATCAAAAATGCTAATGCCTGTTCGATTTAATCGCAACACTTTCACCCTCTTTGTCTTCAGAGTATTCACTTTCATCATTAAACACTATCAGTCTCATCGCTAATTCGAAACCCATATTTCGGTGTTCTCTCAGGGCTGACAGACACTGAACCAGTCATGGAATAGTCGTCAACATCGCTCATCACCTGTCTTCTGGGAAATTCGCTAGTATTGACTATGTCCAACAACGTTTGAGAGTAACAATATTTATCAAAAAGCCCCGTCTAGCGATTGGTTTCTCCTTGCCGGATGGTTAGCCCATCAAACTCAAAAGCAAAGGGTTGGCGGTTCGAGTCTCGGTCAAGCTATTTTTCGGTTTAAGGCGAGGTTTAGTGGTGTTTCCCTGTAAAACAAGCCAAAAGCTACCCAGGTTTTAAATAGATAATTAGAGGAATCTAGTGGAAAGTACGGAAAGTGTAGGATGATTTCCCAGCCGAGGAAAAGATATTAGTAGATTGGCACAAGCAAAACCTTTTTTGTTCTTCTGATGCCCAGATTTCATCTGTTTATAAGGTGGCAAATCCAACTTTCAAGTCTAACGAAACACAATCGCTACTTCTTACCCCGTAACTTCACCGAAGAATAAAGCTAATGTTTCGCGTTTAATTTTTTACCCTTCTTCTCCCCCTCCCTCCCTTGGAAGACGAGATATATCTTAAAGGATGCAGAATTATGAAACATTCAGAAAGAAACGATAGGTTCTGAAAAAATACTCAAAACTTTAACCCCCCCCCCTCACGAATTCCTTTGGGAACACTTGGATACAGCGGACGAAAAACACATAAACATATATCGCCTGTTGAGCCAATCCATCGAAATCGATTCTCTAATCTGAAGTTGTTTTTACTCCAGTTTTTTGTCCTATCAGCGAGCCCCCATATTCATGACAAGTCAACCGTGGGCCTAAAGATGGATTTTTGATCAGAGCCCTGATAGGCTTTTTATTGGAAAGCGGATCTCTGGACTTAGCAACAGTTGACGGGAAACACTATTAATTTTGTAAGATGAAAAATGATACAAGAGCTAAGTTGCCACAATCAACTACTTGAAATAGGAACATACTCATTTTGACCGTTATTTTAAAACGAAACCAATTAAAGATAGAGAGAGAAAAATAGAGAGAAGAGAGAGAGAGAGAGAGAGAGAGAGAGAGAGAGAGAGAGAGAGAGAGAGAGAGAGAGAGAGAGAGAGAGAGAGAGAGAGAGAGAGAGAGAGAGAGAGAGAGAGAGAGAGAGAGAGAGAGAGAGAGAGAGAGAGAGAGAGAGAGAGAGAGAGAGAATAAAAACAAAAAGAGCAGAGGCGGTTTACGGGAGGGACAGAGGGGACACTTCCCAAGGGCACAAAAATTCTAGGGGCAAACAATTTCAAATAAATAATATAACGGTTATAATGATTTCATAATTTTCGGAATTTTATTTTTATTAAACTAAAGTGAAAAAAGCAGTTAACAAATAAAAATAATGGTACTTATCGGTTATATAATAGACGCTGTAAAATTTCAACACAAGATACTGGTCAAGTAACTTCTTTATACTGTCGATCATTTGGATGACAAAGATCAGATGGGATATTAACCGGTTGGTTTACTAAACCGGTGCCTCTACCCTAAAAAGTAGAGAGAATGTGGGGTTCCGTAAATTGGCGTAATAAACGGCACCGTTGTACATCCCGCCATCATTTACAATAATACTTAGTAGAGTACATGTGGCGAGCAGCAGTAAAGGCAGAAGGAAGACCTCCTTTTAATGCGATTCTTAACGACATTTCTACGTTCTGGGTACATAATTCTAAATTGTAATTTTACAATTTTATCATTAATTTTTGAATTAATCAAACATTTTTTGATTAATTAAAAAATATAAATCAAATTAGTTAAATTAATAAAAATTAAATAATGTCAATAATAAGCTAAACAAGAGCTAAGAGCTCATATGGCACTTGTGACGAGGCGAGAAGAGCTAAGAGCCAAGAGATCATATGGTATGAGCTCTAACAAAATTCTATGAATCAATAGATTGATTTAAAAAGGAAAATAAGAGGCTTAATACCGGTCAAGATTTAAAATAAGAGCTCTGAGTCACGATGTCCTTCTAAATATCAAAATTCAATAAGATCCGATCACCCATTCGCAAGTTATAAATACCTAATTTCTTCTAATTTTTCCCGAATCTGGGAAAACGACTTTATCAAGTGAAATTGTGCAGCACCCTGACACGCCTATCAATTTTCATCGTCCTAGCACGTCCAGAAGCACCAAACTCGCCAAATCACTGAACCCCTCCGCCCAACTCCCCCAAAGAGAGCGAATCCAGTACGATTCTGTCAATCACGTATCAAGGACATTTGTTTATTCTATCCACCAAGCTTCATCCCGATTCCTACACTCCAAGTGTTTTTCCAAGATTTCCCCCCAATGTCAAACGATCTGGTCGGGATTTGAAATAGGAGCTCTGAGACATGAATTCTTTCTAAAAATCAAATTTCATTAAGATCCGATCATCTATTCGTAAGATAAAAATACCCCAATTTTCACGTTTTCCAAGAATTCCGGTTTCCCCCTCTAACTCCCCCCAACGTCACAGGATCTGGTCGGAATTTAAATAAGAACTTTAAGGCACAAGATCCTTCTAAATATCAAATTTCATTAAGATCTGGTCACCCTTTCGTAAGTTACAAATACCTCAATTTCCAAAATTATCCCCCGTCCAATTCCGACAAAGAGAGCAGATCCGGTCCGGTTATGTCAGTCACGTATCTTAGACAGGTTTTTATTCTTCCCATCTAGTTTCATCCTGATCTCACCGCTTTAAGTATTTTCTAAGATTTCCGGTCCCCCCCCCAACTGCCCCCTCCCAATTACGCTTGATCCGGTTGAGATTTAAAATAAGAGATCTCAGTTACGAGGTCCTTCTAAATATGAAGTTTCATGAAGATCTGATCACTCCTTCGTAAGTTAAAAATACGTCATTTTTTCTTATTTTTCAGAATTAAACCCCCCTCCCCAATAGATCGGATCCATTCCAATTATGTAAATCTTGTATGTAAGACTTCTGCTTATTTTTCCCACCAAGTTTCATCCCGATCCCTCCAATCTAAGCGTTTTCCATGATTTTAGGTTCCCCCACCCCAAACTTCCCCCAACGTCACCAGATCCAGTCAGGATTTAAAATAAGAGCTTTGAGACACGATATCTTTCTAAATATCAAATTTCATTGAGATCCGATAACCCGTTCGTAAGTTAAAAATACCTCATTTTTTCTAATTTTTCAGAATTAACCCCTCCCCCAACTACCCCAAAGAGATCGGATCCGTTCCGGTTATGTCAATCATGTATCTAGGACTCATGATTATTTTTTACACCAAGTTTCATCCCGATCCCTCCATTCTAAGTGTTTTTCAAGTTTTAGGTTTTTTCCAGTTTTAGGCCCATCGCCTAAAGTTCTTTAAAGTTGTGCTTTGAAGTTCTAATTTTAAATTCCGACCAGATCCTGTGACATTGGGGGGAGTTGGAGGGGGAAACAGGAAATTTTGGAAGACATGAAATTTGGGGTATTATAGGCAGGGGGGTGGGGGTAAGGTAAGGTTTTTAACCCATTTCTGAGATATATTCTCCCCCCTAATTTGCAAATATATAGCCCAAATTATACTATTGTATAAACTAAAGTATTATATTTACATCATGTTTTGGTGTATTTCATTATGATTAACGTAACTACACTTCTTGAGTGTGTTAGGTATAATACATAAGTACCAGTAATTTTCTTTCAAAAGGCCACAGACTAATAGAACCAATTTTCGTTGTTTTTTAAGTTAATCACCCTCCCCCCCTAAAAAACGAACCAAGAGCCTGTGTATGTACCTTCAGTCCTTTGAGTCTGCAAGGCTATCGAAATATTCAACACCCGACTTTAGAATAATATCAAAAATGATTACCTTGCCCTTTTGAATTATCGATACCGTTCTTTATAGGTAGGAATTTTTTCATACATTTCAGTTACAATTTTATCCTTATCTTTTGACATAGATTCTTTGAATGACCTGCTCATCAAATTCATGGAAAACGTTTTAAATACGTATTTAAATTGCGCATTTGAAAAGGCGGCCTTTGAAACAGGTGAACAATAACTGGGGTCCGCGTTGTCTGTGCCCAAAGGACATGGGAACTAATTAAAAGTCAATAGCTAAGTTCATGAATGTAAAATCATCATTGATGACTGTCACAGTGTAAAAATATTTTCCCTTTACTGTGCTGACTGCATAGATGACTGGAACAGTTACATCCGCAGGACTTTGCTTCTTAGGGAATTTCAATTTCGTCAACAATAGTTACAGCTTAAGGGTATAAGTCTAGAGAAGGAAACATGTTAAGAAAACATTTCATAATACGCACAATAGCTGTAGCTAACACCTTTCGCATGGATCCCCCTATACTTTACCGCCAACCCACCTTCCCCTAAAAAGCAAATATATAGTCCAAATTATATAAAACCAATGCATTCTGTTACCCATCACTTGTTTTCCGGTTCTTCTTTTAAACAGTTAATTCAATTAATAAGTACAAGGTATGAAACAAGAGAGACGCATTGGGAGAATAGAGGTGAAATATATAATTTCGACTGTATATTTACACATTAAGGGGGGGGGTAAAATATAGGGAGTTCCATGCAAAATCTGTTTGCTACAATTGTTATGCATATTGTATTCTTATCATGCTTCCTTCTCAAACATGTTTCCTTCTAAACTCGTAAGTTAAAAATACCTCATATTTCTAATCTATCAGAATTAACCCTCGTCCCCACTCCCCCAAAGAGAGCGGATCTGTCCCGGTTATGTCAATCACGTATCTAGGACTTGTGCTTATTTTTCCCACCGAGTATCATCCCGATCCCTCCACTATAAGCGTTTTCAAAATTTTAGGTCCCCCCCTCAATTCCCCCCAATGTCACCGGATCCAGTCAGGATTAAAAAAAAGAGCTCTGAGACACGATATACTTCCAAACTTCAAATTTCATTAAGATCCTATCACTCCTTCGTATGTTAAAAATACCTCATTTTTCTAATTTGTGCAGAATTAACCCTCCCCAACTCCCCCAAAGAGAACGGATCCGTTGTAGTTATGTCAATCACGTATCTAGGACTTGTGCTTATTTTTCCCACCAGGTTTCATCCCGATCCCTCCACTCTAAGCGTTTTCCAAGATTTTAGCCACCCCCCCCCCACCCTCAATTCCCCTCAATGTCACCAGATCCAGTCGGGATTTAAAATAAGAGCTCTGAGACACGATATCCTTCCAAATTTCATTGAGGTCCAATCACTCCTTCGTAAGTTGCAAATACCTCATTTTTTCTATTTTTTCAGAATTAACCCTAGCCCCCCCAACTCCCCAAAACAGAGAAGATCCGTTCCGGTTATGTCAATTATGTATTTAGGACTTGTGCTTATTTTTCCCACCAAGTTTCATCCCGATCCCTCCACTCTAAGTGTTTTCCAAGTTTTAGATTTTCCCCTCCCAACTCCCCGCCCCCGTCACCAGATCCGGTCGGGATTTAAAATAAGAGCTCTAAGACACGATATCCTTCTAAACATCAAATTTCATTGAGATCCGATTACCCGTTCGTAAGTTGAAAATACCTCATTTTTTCTAATTTTTAAGAATTACTCCCCCCTCCAACTACCCCAAAGAGAGCGAATCAATTCCGATTATGTCATTCATGTATCTGGGACTTGCGCTTATTTTTCTCATCAAGTTTCATCCCGATCCCTCCACTCTAAGTGTTTTCCAAGATTTTAGGTTTCCCCCCTCCAACTCCCCCAATGTCATCAGATCCGGTCGGGATTTAAAATAGGAGCTCTGAGACACAATATAATTCCAAACATCAAATTTCATTAAGATCCAACCACCCGCTCATAACTTAAAAATACTTCATTTTTTCTATTTTTTCCGAATTAACCGGCCCCCACTCCCCCCCAGATTGTTAAATCGGGAAAACGACTATTTCTAATTTAATCTGGTCCGTTCCCTGATACGCTTGCCAAATTTCATCGTCCTAGCTTACCTGGAAGTGCCTAAAGTAGCAAAACTGGGACTTTAGGTTTCCCCCCTCCAACTCCCCCCAATGTCATCAGATCCGGTCGGGATTTAAAATAGGAGCTCTGAGACACAATATCATTCCAAACATCAAATTTCATTAAGATCCAATTACCCACTCATAAGTTAAAAATACTTCATTTTTTCTATTTTTTGCGAATTAACCGGCCAACCACTCCCCCCCCCCCAGATGGTCAAATCGGGAAAACGACTATTTCTAATTTAATCTGGTCTGTCCCTGATACGCTTGCCAAATTTCATCGTCCTAGCTTACCTGGAAGTGCCTAAAGTAGCAAAACCGGGACCGACATATTTGGCGATTGCTATATATCACTTGGTTAATACCAAGTGCCATAAAAACAACTAAAACAAAATTGTTATAACTAAAACAAAGTTAATAAATTGAAAACAATTTCTTCATAACTTAAAATTCTGTTAAATTTGGCCTGAAATTTTTTTGGGAGATTGGCGGAGGGGGCGGGGGCCTTAATCAAGATTTTGCCCTAACCGCAAGAGATGCTAGAACCACCACTGAAAAAGAGGGAGATATAGACAGGGAGGAGAGGGGAGAGAGAGTGGACGAGAAGAAACAAAGATACATGAGTCTCAGAATCTCATTATTTACATAAAAACATCTCCACTGTATTTTCCTCATGTATCTTTTCCGGCTTCACAAGTACTTTAGTCTAATAAAAAAAAAGAGCTGATTTAACTTTTATTTTGACGTTTTTATTGTTGGTTTAGCTTCCTATGCAAATAACTTCTTCTTCTTAAACTCATTTTGTTTAAAATTGAAATATGTCAGCTTTACATGTTTTTACAAGTTTCCAACTAAATTGAAATGGCAAAAAAAGGGAATTGAGAATATAAAACTGAAAATTAAGAAGGAAAAGAAAAAGTTCAAAGAGTAAAAAATCGATCACGTCAGTTCTTAATATTAATGTGAAAAAGAAATCCCCCATAGGTGAACAAAACGAGCAAAAGCATATTGGAATAAGAATATGAATGTTCTAGAGTCTAGAGTGGAATCATATCTACGCTTATGGATCTAATGACCTGAATGTATCTTTTTTGTATTTATTTCTTTTTGGTCGCAAGACTAGAATTCTTAAAGATCAATGGAGCAACACACAATAAGGAACTGTGAGTAAAGAACCCGTATGATTTTGCACAAATAAACAAAAATTCACTTTCCATTTTTAATTCAAACCAGGGGCACATCTAGGATTTTATTCGAGGGAGGAGGATTACAATAAAAAAAAAACACATCAAAATTTGTTAATATGCATTTTGTCACATTTTGCGAGTGGCAAAAATTTTTGGGTGTGAGGGGTCCGAACTCCGCTCCCCCTGGATACAACCTTGTTACAAACATAGGCCTACACAAATTATTAAGTTTATTGTTACTCGCCAAAAGTTAACAACCTACGGAAATTTTGCGTCATTTAAGAAAAAAGAAGAAATACTCTTAAAAAGTGGAGGCATCTAGATGAAAATTCCGCCGTTAAATTCAGCATGCCTGAGAGGCTCATATCAGATATTTAAAGCCCGAATGGCAACAAAGCGATTGTTCATAATGCCACTGAAGATATAAAGAGGTCTTTCAATTGTGTCATAAACATACAAGATGATATAGCACACATAGATATTGAAAAGATAAAAAACATAAATATACCCAGAAGTCGTATGATGGTCATGCAATTATTCCCTACTGCCTAACATCCTTTCATTTTGAGGAATGCACTTGACCTTCAAATGCGATATGGGTGCCGCAGAGTGACAACTTCTTTCTTACTGCTGAAACATTTAGAGTGTAACATGAAACACTAAATTCATATGTTTAGCTGCACAAAAGGAGGAGCGAGGCGGGGGGAGGGGTGTGTAAAAAATAACCGTGCTTTTCTCAAAAAATATGGTTAAAGATGCACGTTTTTATTCATTGTTTTTTCCCAAGGAACTATCAAATCAAGTAAGTGATAGTAGAATGTCGGAATAGGGTTCATTATAACGGCAATAGAAATTATTAGTGTCATTCTTAGGAAACAAAAGAGCGTGTGTCATAGCAAAATGGTGACTTTAATGTTTTTGGTATAGAACAACACTTTTGGCCTGAAGAGGAACAAGATACAATCGAGAAAAACTTTGAGAGAGGCAACTGATTAAAAAACTATCGAAGACCTATTCATATAACCTTACAACCTCAGAGGATATAATGTCGCACGGTGACGCATTCGTATTTGGGCATAACCTATATACAATCCAAAGAAAATAAACAGTTATTATTATGGCACTTGATATTTACCAAGTGACATATAGCAATCGCAAATTCTGTCGGTCTGTCTGTCTGTTCCGGTTTTGCTAGTTTAGGCACTTCCAGATAAGCTAGGACAATGCAATTTGGCAGGCGTATCAGGCACCAGACCAGATTAAATTAGAAATAGTCATTTCCCTGATTCGATCATCTGTGTGAAAGTTTGGTTCAATCCCGCAAGTGTGGTTCAATCCCGCTTTCTGGGGCTATAATGAAAGAAAGGTTGAGATGGCTAGGCCACGTTCTACGGATGAAGGATGACAGATTACCGAAGATTGTCCTTTTTGGCCATCTGGGGCTACACGGAAAGCAAGTCGTCCTTATCTGGGTTGGGAGGATGTCATAAATAAAGATTTAAAGGAAATGGGAACTTCCTGGGAGGGTGTAAAGAGGGAGGCTTTAAATAGATTAGGTTGGAGGAGGAGCGTGCGTAGCTGTGTTGGCCTCAGGCGGCTTGGTGCTGCAGTGAGTTATTAGTAGTAGCAGTAGTAGTAGTAGATCATCTGGGGGGTGGGGGACGGTTAATTCGGAAAAATTAGAAAAAATGAGGTATTTTTAACTTACGAACGGTTGATCGGATCTTAATGAAATTTAAAATTTAGAAGGATATCGTGTCTCAGAGCTCTTACTTTAAATCCTAACCGGATCTGGTGACATTGGGGGGAGTTGGAGGGGGAAACCTAAAATCTTGGAAAACGCTTAGAGTGGAGGGATCGAGATGAAGCTTGGTGGGAAAAATAAGCACAAATCCTAGATACATGATTGACATAACCGGAGCAGATCCACTCTCTTTGGGGGAGTTGGGGGGGAGAGGGTTAATTCTGAAAAATTAGAAAACATGAGGGATTTTTAACTTATGAACGAGTGATTGGATCTAAATAGAATTTCATATTTAGAAGGACCTCGTAACTCAGATGTCTTAATTTAAACCCCGAACGGATCCAGTGTCATTGGGGGGAGTTGAGGGGGGGGGGAACCGGAAATCTTGGAAAACGCTTAGACTGGAAAGATCAGGATGAAACTTGGTGGGAAGAATAAGCACAAGTCCAAGATACGTGACTGACATAACCGGACCAGATCCGCGGACCTCGTGTCGCGGATCTCGTTGTTCTTATTGTATAAACATTTGGAGTGAAATATAAAACGCTAAATTCATATGATTATCAGCATAGAAGGAGGAGAGGAGGAGAGGAGGAGGAAGTGTACTAATATAATATTTCCTTTTTCAAATTATACTGGTTATGTCCAAATAAATCGGTTCAAATTTCTTCAATCAATTTATATCTATTTGAGAGTAACGGTATTTGACATCTAAAAGAAAACCAAGATCTGTCGGAATTGACAGAAGGAAGTCAATACATTCTAGAACGCCAAAGCCATAGTAATTTTGTAATGTTGTTATAAGTTAAAGGCTATATAAACTTATCTACGGATGGAATCGCACCCTTTTTAAGCTTGGCTGTGTAAGCATCAAAGCCCCTCCCATAGAGTGGTTGTTGGGAAGGGAACTCAGGTTAAGAGTCTGCCGAAGTTAGGGTCTTTGATGCTTTTTCTGCGTAAATGAAGAGCACTGAATCATACTCTGGCCTACAGATGCATATCGGGGGGTTTTCAGATTATGGAGTTTCCAATTAGCTCTTTCAAAGATAGGACTTAAACTGTTTTCAACAGTTTTCAAAAAAACATAGTCATTCTTGACTTTAAACCTATCAAAATATGAGGGGGGACTGATTCCCAGCTACCTGGAGTACATCTTGAAATGCCACATGTGTCACACAGTCCCACCACGCTTAGCACATGCAACCTAGTGTATATGATTTCTGAGAGAGAGAGAGAGAGCGACCCCTCTTCAAAATCAGCCTAATTACTTGGACGTTAAAAGTTGATGCACTGCAGTACTGGAGCTAGAAGTATCTTAAGTATCATAATCCACTAATAACCCGCTTTTTTGTCATAAGTGATTTAAAGCCATCTAGATTACATGTAATCTAGATGTCAATTGGGATGTCAGATGTTAATTTGATGTCAAATAAATTTCTATGTAAAATCAGTTAAGGTAAAAGGCAAAGAATGCGACATTGAAATTTACGGTCCCTACTGGCAGTGCTGATTTCCATTTCGTGGCCCGTCAGCCAGGAAATGCAATCGGGGGTAAAGGGTCAACCATCCTGTGCTTTCGCACACCCTTCTTGTTTGCCTTATCCGGATTGTTCCTGGGACCTTTAGAGCTCGGTCGACAACGGCTGAACTTATAGAACTTATTCACATTCCAAAAAAAAAACCTGCAACACTAGGACTCGAACCTTGGTCCACATGGACCAAGGATTTCAAATCTAGCGTGCTAACTACTCGGATCAGTATTTAAGTAAATTCTATCACATACGTGAATATTAAAAGCAAAATAGGGCGGTATTGGAAATATTGAGTTTTACAACCCTACTCAAGCTTTCTGCTAAATAAAAATCTCCAATCGTTTTCCTACACATCAAAATGAAAGACATTAGCAAGAAAAGAAAATGAATAAAGCAAATATCATAGAAACAAGAAAATTTCACATACTCCAATACTATGTGGTTTAATACGATAATTCCTAGGGATCAAACCATGACAAAGCTTTCAATACAACGTAACCCTATATTCAAACAGCTCTTGTAGTTGCGGAGAACCGGTGCCGTGCATTACCCCAGTGGTGAAACGACAGACCCATTTCACATCAAGCAATTTAAGAAAGCCAAAAACTTAAATTTGAGATACGCTGATGATTCTTTCAGTGATACAGCTAGAAGAAGGCAAGGGGGGACGGCTTCCCCTGAGTGCTGCCTTTGAGGGGGTACTTTTGTTTTTTGTCAATATTATGATCTTACCTATACTTTGGTAGTAATGGGGAAGGGGAGGTACAAAAACCGATATTGTTCCCGGACGCTGAAAACCCTAGCTACGCTTCTGGATTCTTCTTTCACCCCTTTTCAAAGCTATCTTCGTCAATAATAATACTGTACTGTAGGCTTTGGTCATAATATGGCGTAGAATATGCTGTTAAATTAGCAAAGTGGCTTCCACTGAGTGCACCACACCCTTATCTCCCTTTGATTTCTTTTCAAAGGGAAGAACTTCTTTTGTCTCTCTTGATATTACTTCCGTAGCCTTCTAACCGAATAGGATCTCTAAGGGTCACAATTACCTTTGTAACAAGTTTCTAGAAAAAAACTAATAATTAGAATCAGCCTTTCCGTCAGCTCTAAGTTGTTCATTGGATTTTTTTTTTCAACGCTAGGATTTTGTTGCTAAACACATTGGGATGAGATACGCATTCGTTTCTCAGAACACAGCGGGTTTCCGCGTATTCGTACTCAGTATAAATTAAATACAAAAAAAAACAAGTTTTTTTTAACTGAAAGTAAGGAGTGACATCAAAAATTAAAACGAACAGAAATTACTCCGTGTAAGAAAGGGGCTGTGCCCTTCTCAACGCCCCGCTCTATAGGCGAAAGTTCGACTCTTTCTCTCAATTCTACTTTATTAAACAGTAAAAAACTTTCAAACAGTTCGTGGTAACGAACTGTAGTAAGGAGCAACCCGGCTCAATAGTAACCGAAACTCTAAAAAATGGAATTTTGATACCAATAGTTACATCAAAAGAATCGCATTTTAATGTTGATTTTAAATATATTAGTTTCATCATGATCAGTTATACCCATCAAAAGTTATGAGCCTGAGAAAATTTGCCCCATTTTAGAAAACATTTTTTGCCAGAAGACAGATCACGGATGCGTGTTTATTTGTTTTTTGGTTTTTTTCCAGGGGTGATCGTATCGACTGAGTGGTCCTAGAATGTCGTGAGAGGGCTCATTCTGACGGAAATTAAAAGTTCTAGTGCCCCTTTTAAGTGACCAAAAAATTGGAGGGCACCTAGGCCCCCTCCCACGCTCATCTTTTCGCAAAAGTCACCGGATCAAAATTCTGAGACAGCCATTTTATTCACCATAGTCGAAAAACCTAGTAACTATGTCTTTGAGGACGACTTACTCCCCCGCAGTCCCCGTGGGAGGGGCTGCAAGTTACAAACTTTTACCTGTGTTTACATATAGTAATGGTTACTGGGAAGTGTACAGACGTTTTCAGGGGGATTTTTTTGGTTTAGGGGGGAGAGTTGAGGGGGGGTGGTTACTTGGGAGGATATTTCCATGGAGAAACTTCTCATGGGGGAAGATAATTTCAATGAAGAGGGCGCAGGATTTTCTAGAATTATTTGAAAAAACAATGAAAAAATAAACATGAAAAGTTTTTTCTACTGAAATTAAGGAGCAGCATTAAAACTTAAAACCAACAAAAATTATTACGCATATGAGGGGTTTACATCCTCGTTATACCTCACTCTTTACGCTAAAGTATTTTTAGCAATTTGAACTATTTATTCTACGGCCATTGTGATTTAGAGGTCATTCTTAAGGAATTGGGACAGAATCTAAGCTTTAGTGTAAAGAGCGAGGTATCAACGAGGGTTGAACCCCCTCATATACGCAATAAAAACATACGAATATAGAAGTTCGTTACGTAAGTTAATTCGTAAGTTACGTATATTTTTTACCAATGAAAAGTTTGTAAAAAATTAAAAGTTCTAGTTGCTTTTTTAAGTAATCAAAAACTTGGAGGGCAACTAGGCCTCCTCCCTCGCTCCTTTTTTCTCAAAATCTTCCGATTAATTGCAATTAATTAACATGCAGATTTCGTTTTAATCATTTATGTGCGGAGAGCCAAGATCAAAACATGCATTAATTCAAAAACGTCCGGAAATTAAATAAAAAAAAAAAGTTTTTTTAAATGAAAGTATGGAGCAATATTAAAACTTGAAACGAACAGAAATTACTCCGTATATGAAAGGGGCTTTTCCTCCTCAACGCCCCGCTCTTTACGCTAAAGTTTTTTACTGTTTTACAAATAGAGTTAAGAGAAAGAGTCAAACTTTAGCGTAAAGAGCGGGGCGTTGAGGAGGAAAAGCCCCTTTGATATACGGAGTAATTTCTGTTCGTCTTAAGTTTTAATGTTACTCCTTACTTTCATTTAAAAAAACTTGTTTTTTTTATTTAGTAGCGTAAAGAGCAGGGCGTTGAGAAGGGCACAGCTCCTTTCATACACGGAGTAATTTCTGTTCGTTTTAAGTTTTTTTTTTTTATTTAATTTCTGAACGTTTTTGAATTAATGCACGTTTGATTTTGGCTCTCCGCACATAAATGATTAAAACGAAATCTGCATGTTAATTAATTGCAATTAATCGGAAGATTTTGAGAAAAAAGGAGCGAGGGAGGAGGCCTAGTTGCCCTCCAAGTTTTTGATTACTTAAAAAGGCAACTAGAATTTTTAATTTTTAACGAACGTTTTTATTAGTAAAAAATATACGTAACTTAAGAATTAACTTACGTAACAAACTTCTATATTCTTATATTTTTATTATGTATATGAGGGGATTTGTCCCCTCGTTAATACCTCGCTCTTTACACTAAAGCTTAAGTTTTGTTCCAATTCTTTAAGAATGACCCCTAAATCAGAGAGGCCATAGAATAAATAATTGAAATTACTAAAGATACTTTAGCATAAAGAGCCAGGTATTTAGGAGGAGAAGAACCCGTCATATGCGTAATAATCTCTTTTCGTTTTAAGTTTTAATGCTACTCCTCACTTTCAATGGAAAAAACTTTTTCATGTTTATTTTTTCATTGTTTTTTTTTTTTTTTTATAGTAATGCTAGAAAATCCTGCCCCCTTTTCATTGAATTTCTCTTCTCCCATGACATATTCCTCCAAGGAAAGACCCTCCCACATAGCCCCCTCCCCTCAACCTCCCAAACCAAAAAATCCCCCTGAAAACGTCTGTACACTTCCCAATAACCATTACTGTATGTAAACAATGGTCAGAATTTGTAAATTGCAGCCCCTCCCCCGGGGACTGTGGGGGAGTAGGTCGTCCCTAAAGACATATTTATTATGGTTTTTGACTATGCTGAACAAAATGGCTATCTTAAAATTTTGATCCGTTGACTTTGGGTAGAAAATGAGCGTGGGAGGGGGCCTAGGTGCCCTCAAATTAAAAAAAAAAATTGTCACTATTCACTAATTTTGTCACAAATTTTTGGTCACTTAAAAAGGGCACTAGAACTTTTCATTTCCGTTAGAATGAGCCCTCTTGCAACATTCTAGGACCACTTGGTCGATACGATGACCCTTGGAAAAAAAAAAAAAAAAAAAAAAAAAACACGCACCCGTGATCTGTCTTCTGGCAAAAAATACGAAATTCCACATTTTTGTAGATAGGAGCTTGAAATTTTTGCGATAAGGTTCTCTGATACGCTGAATGCGATGGTGTGATTTTCGTTAAGATTCTATAACTTTTATGGGGTGTTTCCCCTTATTTTCCCAAATAAGGCAAATTTTCTCAGGCTCGTAACTTTTGATGACAAAGACTAAATTTGATGAAACTTATATATTTAAAATCAGCATGCAAATCCAATTCTTTTGATATATCTTTTAGTATCAAAATTGTGTTTTTTAGAGTTTCGTTTACTATTGAACCGGGTCGCTTCTTACTACAGTTCGTTACCACGAACTGTTTGATATAAGATAGAGCCATCAAAGACTGCTTGCTCAAAACACTTGTAGAAGATGTTTTTGTATAGATTGAGGTTGATAGACATACCTACCTTTTTCGACTGCAAGACACGCTCTCTATTTGAAATTGTCTAAATGTGTTCCAATTTCGAGCAACTTCGAGCAATGCAAAAACAAAAACAAAATGGAAACATGGGGGAGGGGGACGAGAGTTTTTGTAAGAAAAAGTTCTTTATTTCTGAAGATTTCTATTTAGAAAGAAGAAAAAAAGCTGACACTTCAAACTGCCTTGTATGCAGCTTCGGTGTCCAAAAAAGCTTGACAATTTTCCTTCGAAACAAAGAAAAAAGTTTTTCTCTTCCCTTTCCTCTTTCTTTCTTTCTTCATTTTCTTCGAAGGAGGAAAAAGTTTTCCTTAGGTTTTTGTTTGTTCAATCTCCAAACAAAAACAAAACAGAATGTAGTTTGAATTCTTTAAGTCCATTGGAAAGTTTTACTTTACTAGTTCCAAAATTATAAAAAAAGAACGTTCTTCCGGCTTTTAGATTCTTGTATGGAATTCGAAATAAAGCCAGAACAGGTAAAACTCAAAGCAGACAATTACCACTCAAACTAGTCATTTTTGCTTAAATGGAATCAAAAACACCAGCAAAGTATG
Source organism: Artemia franciscana (assembly GCF_032884065.1). NCBI lineage: Eukaryota > Metazoa > Arthropoda > Branchiopoda > Anostraca > Artemiidae > Artemia > Artemia franciscana. Next base: position 26,981,202 of record NC_088880.1, on the reverse strand, counting down.
ATTTTTCAAAAAAGTGATTTTCTTTTGTGTCCCCAAAACTCTATTAATATCCCTTACATTGAAAAACAAAAATGCGCTAGACCAGGTTGGGCTACAAAAAACTTTCTATTCGAACACAGACTAAGGGAAACCCCCATATGGGTATTTCCAGTTCGGCTTTAAAGTTCCATGTAGACAAGGCCAAGAGAATCGTAATGAAGATAATGAAGATAAAAATCTTGAAAATAAAGCTGTACCAATTCGTGACGTCAGAGTCTAGAAGCAATTTTTTTGTGCGTCTCCACTAGTCCACCACCCGATATAGCATATCTTGTGCTTGGTCAAATGTTGCTAACATTTTGAAACATACTTTAGATCCACTTCGCTGAGAAGAAAGCTTAGTGGGAATATAACCTCCTCGGAAGTTCAACCTGTGATATTTTAAATTTACCAACGATGAAAAACTGAACTAATCCTGACTCCCAGTCTTAAAACTTAACTATTAATGTTTATTGCATATTTTTTAATATTAGATAAAAGTTAATATTAAATTATATTGTTATTAATTTAATATTAAACTTGAATAATATTTATATTTTTTAATATAGTCTATTTTTGAAAAAAATAAATATTAAAAAAAAGTAAAACAGTAACTACTTGAGCCTGAGTTTTACTTCAAAAAAGCAAACTTAATTTATAGAGAAAATATTTGAAACAAATTTTGGCAGCATCGGTTCGTGACGCCAAAAATGGGCCAAAATTCAAATTTCTGATAAGCTTGAAATTTACAGGTAATGTGGATATGAATAGGCAGATAATGTGAATAGGAGTAAGGACCGACTCGGCTCAATATTAACCGAAACTCTAAAAACGAAATATTGACATCAATAGATACATCAAAAGAATCGTCTTTTTATGCTATTCCAAATATATACTGTTCATTAAGTTTAGTGTTACCCATCAAAAGCTAAAAGTAAACCCCAAAAGTCAAGGAATCTCAATGAAAATCACTCCATCACATTCAGCGAATCAGAGAACCCTACTGTAGAGGTTTCAAGCTCCCAACTGCAAAAACATGGAATTTTGTATTTCTGGCCAGAAGAAAGTTCACAGGTGCGTGTTAATTTTTTTCCCATCAGGGGTGATTGTATCGAACCAATAGACACAGAATACCGGGAAAGGCCTCATTCAAACGGAAATTAAAAGATCTAGTCATTTTAAGTGACCAAAAAGATTGGAGGGCAACTAGCCTGCCCAAGCCTCTTTTTTGCCCTAAATCGTCCGATCAAAATTAGAAATAACCATTTTGATCAGCATAGTTGAAAGGTCTAATAACTACGCCTTTGGGGATAACATGACCCCCCCCACAGCCCCTGAGGAAAGGGCTACAAGTTATGAAATTCGCCGAATGTTCACGTATAGTATTTATTATTGGGAAGCATGCAGAAATTTCCCGCATGGAGGGGAATTTCATGCTGGGGGGATTTTCCATGGGAAGGTTTATGGAAGAGAAGCCTGATTCTTCTGGCAATATTTTAGAAACGATCAGAAATTAAACAAAAACAATCAGTTTTTACAACTGAAAGTAAGGAGCCACATTAAAGCTTAAAACGAACAGAAATTATCCCATATATAAGGGTGTTACCCCTCCTCAATACCCCGTTCTTTACGCTCAAGTTTGACTTTTTGTCCCAATTCTTTAAGGACGACTCATGAAACGCAAGGGCCGTTTAATTAGAATTGATTAGAGGCTTTTTTAAAAGGCTTTTCACTAAAAAACTTTAGCATAAAGAGCGAGGTTTTGAAGAGGGGAAAGTCCTCCTCATATACGAAATAATTTCTGTTCGTTTTAACTTTTAATGTGACTTTATTTTCAGTTGAAACAAAAAAAAACACGACAAAAACTATCAAAAACTGTCTCTTGTACAGATTCGTGAAATCCGAAAAAGGCCTATAATTATTGTGTCTCCAATCGGCTTGCATGTAACTGGGCATATACATTGGGCAAAACAACTATAGAGAAGAAAACATTTTGGAAATATTGTTTTGTATCGATTCGTGACACCAGAAAATCGACTATATACGTTCCTCAAAATGAATATGAGTCAAAGGGATAGCTTCACAATATCCCATGAAAATGTGTAAACTCCCGAAATCATATTTTCTGAATTTTTCAAAGCTTTGTTTTCAATGCTACAAATATTTTATTATTATTATTATTATTAAAAAAAAAAAAAAAAAAAAAAAAAAAAAAAAAAAAAAAAAAAAAAAAGCTTCAATCTCCTTGAAACAAAAAAAATCTGCTTCCCTGAATGTTTTCAACGAAGCTGAAATTTCAGTGATCAGATCGAAATTTCAGAACCGGGTAAAAAGGACCAATGGAGCCTCCATTAAGAAAAAATCCGGTCGCACCAATCTGTGACATCCGTTTTTTCCAAAGAACAGTTCTCTTTTTTTTCATATAAAAAAACCTTAACCTTTATTCCTAAAAAAGTTAAAAATTAGAAAATAACTATTCAACAAAGTAAAAAAATAATGGTGGACTAAGACACGTATTTATTAAAGGTTACAGGATGATCGTCAGGATGGCTTCAGCTTTATGAAAGACCATAAATTACGCAGACTTTCAGTTAATATGAATAAAAACCACTCAAATGCCACTCAAGCAGTTTAGAAGAGGGAAAATGGTAGCCCCACTCTTATTTGCAGTAGATCTTATTCCTAAACCCTGAATAGCCCAATGATATTATGTAGTTTATGTGTTGTTTTTTATAGTAAGACAAATAAAAAACGTTCTAATCAAAATAAAAAAAAAATTCCGGTATGGCACAAATCACACTTTAGCCTTTAGAAGGTTTAGAGGGAGGTAGTTGAACAGTTATTTTTTGGTAATTTCTGTACATTTTAAATTGGAAATATCATACGACTTTATTTATTTATACAACTTATTTTACTTTTTAATATGACTCTTTGTATTCGTTAGAAAAATCAACTTTGCCAGATCATTTAAAGAAAACAAAGAGTTTTAAAATATTACGAAGCCCCCCCATCAATTGTCAAAAAACTTGTGAAAAAAAGCAGTTGTTGATATTTTGGTTGCACGATGGACAAACAAAAAAGAAATTAAAGAAGACACTTGATACACATCTCTGATTTCACCAATCGATACAAAAGATCCAGCAAAATACCAACAAACAAACATTTACCTCAAAACTGTAACAAACGTACAAGCTGTGTTGCAACTTTGGATCACCGTAATGACATACATGAACACAAAAGAGGGACCCCAAAGAGACTCTTGCGAAGACCCCTTCCCTCACACGGGGTTAGGGCCAAAAAATAAGGAGTAAAAAACAAAAAAGTAGTTTGGAATCATTCATCAAATGAAACAAAACAAAAATTAAGGCCAAATAGACAAAATTAGTTTGGAATCATTTGTCAAACGAAGAAAAACACAAACTAGGACCCAATGGCCAAGGCCAAAAAAGAAGAAGTAAAACACAAAAATAGTTTGGAATCATTTATCAAACGAGAAAAACACAAATTAAGGCCAAATGGCCTTAATTTGCGTTTACCTAACGAAGAGATAAAAATTAACGCCAAATGGCCAAAACCAAGAAGAAGAAGTAAAGCACAAAAATAGTTTGGAATCATTTATCAAACGAGAAAAACACAAATTAAGGCCAAATGGCCTTAATTTGCGTTTACCTAACGAAGAGATAAAAATTAACGCCAAATGGCCAAAACCAAGAAGAAGAAGTAAAGCACAAAAATAGTTTGGAATTATTTATAAAATGAAAAAATACGGAAGTTTGACTTTGTTCTAATTGTGAATCATAAAAAATCAGAAAAAAATCATTAAATGCAATTTGTTCGACAGAATTTTCAATTGCTAGCACAACGTTTTTGGTCATGAAATACGTCCAATATATCGACAACAATTTTCCATCTGACCACAAAAAAAAAAACGCCCATCAGTCACACAAAATGAACACTGAATGTCGATCAAGGGGATTGCGAACAATGCAGAAAGGGAGAACTCATGATAGATCGGGAAAAGGGACCACCCCTCCATGATCCAGAAGAAGGGAAAGGCTAAAGAATCATATTACATAAACACTTGTTGTCAAATAATAATAATGCAACAGATGTGAAGCTGGTCTTTGATTGGCTCCTAGGTCCTTTGTGCTATTTCCCTTGGAACTAATCCTGATTGATTTTATATTAGTAGCAAATATTATAAAGGTCCATCAACAACGTGCAACAAATCAATAACGTTTGAAATAATATAATTGAAATAATATAATTTGCTACACAAAATCAGAATATAATAAATGCATTCCTTAGCTTCAAGTTGGACGCGATAGGTCGTCGCACTCAAAAAATCTAAGTGCAATTAAAGAACTGACTCTAGTGACTACAATTTTTCCTTTTGTTTTTTTGCTGATATTGATAAACAAGGATGGGGTCTCAGAGGAGCATTATAATAATAGATCTAATGAAATTGTTTTGACGTATGGTTTGTGGTAAAAGTGTGATCTGGATTGGTTATCTCGTTCCTTTTTTATTATATTAGCCTGTTTTTTTGGCTACTGATAACATGGCCGTTAGACAGGAGTTGTTATTTTTTTGCTACATTAAATGAATCTCCCTCACAAAGGACTTATCAACTGTCAATTTTTCATAAATGACTTCAAAAGCAAAGAAAATTCCTAAAAATTTATTTAAGTGTCACATTTCCTGAGACGATTTTACTCTACAAGAGACAGAAGAGACAGATCATATTTTGGATGCAAAATATTTCCGGGCCCAAATACTACTAGAAAATCATTCTAAGCAGTGGCAGTGTTGCATCTTTGGGAGAACTCTGCAATATCAGTTTACAGGGTCCCAATGGATATTACTTAAAACCGATTTTATGTCATTCGTTTAATTAAAATTACTGCGTAGGTGTTTTTGTTTGTATTCAGGGTAAGTATTCACAATGCAGCACGAGGTATCGTTCTGTACGGTATTAAATAAAAAAAAAACAAGTTTTAAAAATGAAAGTAAGGAGCGACATTAAAACTTAAAACGAACAGAAATTACTCCGTATATGAAAGGGGCTTTTCCTTCTCAACGCCCCGCTCTTTACGCTAAAGTTTGACTCTTTCTCTTAACTCTACATTTTAAAACAGTAAAACAGTAGCCGGGTCCCTTACTACACTTCATTACCACGAACTGTTTGATAACTATGGTAAAACAATGAATGGCAAGTTCTGACGGAGTGGTAAAACCGCCTCTTAGTTGGTAAATATGATCATGGAAAACCGGTTTAGTATTCACGTTAAGAAGATGGAATAATTGAAGTGTGAATGACATCTATCGTTAAATGAGGTGTCTATTCGCAGATGAAATGGCGGCACTTGTCCGTTATCCAGAACACATCCAAGAAGTGAAGTTAGGTGAATCCTAAAGAAATGTACCAAAAATACGATGAAAATATAAAACTTTATTAACAAAATTATGGGAACCGCAGCAGAAACTTATGGAAAGCAGACCGCCCAGAACGCATAGATGTCGGTAAAAATCGTGTAGAAAGGAGCTCTGTCGTCACTGCCGCCCGCCATATGTATTCTGTTCCACTAGAAAACACGCATACTTCACGGAGGTAAACCAACACTATTGAACCGGGTCGCTCCTTACGACAGTTCATTACCACGAACTGTTTGATAACTATGGTAAAACAATGGTAAAAAAATATAAAATGTAAAAAAATGTATGGAAAAAAAATATAAAATTTCACATTTTTGTAGATAGGAGCTTGAAACTTCTACAGTATGGTTCTCTGATACGCTGAATCTGATGGTCTGATTTTCGTTAAGATTCTATGACTTTTAGGGGGTGTTTCCCCCTATTTTCTAAAATAACGCAAATTTTCTCAGGCGCGTAACTTTTGATGGGTAAGACTAAACTTGATGAAACTTATATATTTAAAATCAGCATTAAAATGCGATTCTTTTGATGTAACTATTGGTATCAATTTTTTGGAATTTTGATACCAATTTGGGGTTTTGGTTACTATTGAGCCGGGTCGCTCCTTACTACAGTTCGTTACCACAAACTGTTTGATTACATGTTGTAAGAAATGACAGAGTATTCGAGCAGCTTTGTGCTTTTATGTTATTTCTATACTGAAAAACAGTGATCCTGGTGGCACAAGCCCTGTGCGGCTGCAGAGGTCAAAAACACCTAGCGCCACCACTGATTCTAAGTACTGTATTTCAAAATGTTGACAACATATTCAGTTACGCACCACTGACTCAGCAGATTTAAAAAATTCAAAAGCAAAAAATTGTTCACACAAAATTTATTCTAAACCCAGTTGTTGTCTTACATGAAGTCATATAAATTTAAGATACACCTTATCATTCTAGGCACGAAGATGCAGCTTATAACAATATCGATTGAAGGTCCCTTTACTTTTCTGATTCAAAATGCAACATGTATCTCATTCTCTATATAGCCTAGTAGCATCAAACTACAACTGAACGAAACTTATTTTCCGGACTAATTGGCTTAGATCAAAGACAACGGAATATTCCAATTAATAAAGATACCGACTAACAGTGAACAATGAATGTAATGTAAATAGTGACGATTATGAGGAAAAGGAAGGACATACAGGAAGTAATTCATATGGCGAAGCAGAAATGAAATATAGCCAATTCTGATACCAGCCAGTATTCTTCGGTGAATATATATATATATATATATATATATATATATATATATATATATATATATATATACATATATATATATATATATATATATATATATATATATATATATATATATATATATATATATATATATATATATATATATATATATATATATATATATATCACGGACTTGAATCCCTTGTCCGTAAGGGTGCAGCTTCGATTCCTGAAGAGTCTGGTTATTTTAGAAAGGGGGTCAATGGGGTGACTCTGTAAGCTCAGGCAGAGTTATGCCAGCTCTAAGCGAGTACCTAAAGAAATCTAGGGAAGGTGAACTAAGGACTAGAAATCTAGGGACTACTTACATAGAAAATATGCAGCAAAGACTGGTTAGGATTGTGGTTGCCAGCAATAGTTTAGGCCTTCCTGTAACCGCAGATGATCTGAGAGAAACAGGAGCGCTCATAGTTCTGTTGAAGGATGCTGTCAATCCCAATCTTTTGCAAACATTAGAGGGAACTCCTGTCTTGGTTCATGCTAGCCCTTTTGCCAATATTGCTCACAGAAATTCATCAATTTTGGCTGACAAATTGGCCTTAAAGTTAGTTGGCGACGAAGGTTTTGTTATAATTGAATCCAGCTTTGGAGATTTTGGAGCTGGAGAGATGGAAAAATTCTGTAATATCAAATGTCGCTACGCTAAATTAGCTCCTGATGCAGCTGTCCTCGTCACTTCGATCAGAGCTCTTAAGACACATGGCGGTAGGCCACGTGTCGTTTACATATATATATATATATATATATATATATATATATATATATATATATATATATATATATATATATATATATATATATATATATATATATATATATATATATATATATATATTGAAATCCCTTGTCTGCGAGGGTGGGACTTCGATCCCTGATGTCGCTCGTTATTTTGGAACAGGGACCAATGGCGTGACTCTATAAGCTCTGCCAGAGTTATGCCAGAGTCATAAACGGGTACTTAGAGAAATCTAGGGAAGGTAAACAGGAAGGATGTGCGAAAGCATAGGGCAGCTGATCTTCAGCCCCACATTGCACTTCCTGGCTGAAGGGCCATGAAAAGGAAATCAGAACCACCTATAAGGACTGTAAGGTCAAATGCCGTATTTTTTACCATGATAGGGTGGTGAATGAGTTTATAATACGGTATTTACGAAGTAAGAGATAAGATACAGAAGACTATGGATATGATTTTTGATAAAAGGAAATTGCTGATTTTAGGAAAACTTTCTAAGAATTCTAAGTAATCACCCTGTCAACAATAACCATCCATAATATTATCAATTTTATTCTCATATGTTCTTTTTTTAATGCTCTTTATATTATTATATCCTAAATAAGGTGCTACTCGCTTCATCTATTTGTTACACAATTCAAGTCCAAAGTAGAAAGTTATCCCCTTTCTAATCCTCCTTTCATCTAGATTACAGCCAGGGACCAAACTCAGCTCGACTGCATCCCATGACTACTCAAGCATTGCTCGATTTCAATTTTATGGTTATTGCCTTTCCAAAATACAAATTATAATCGCATCAACATATGGTAACATTCCAGTGGATTGGTAAAAATTTTTTCTTAATAGATCCTCCCTCATGTTCTTATTTATATTTATTTATTATAAAATTTTAGATGAAAGGCGGAAAGCTAGCCCCTTTCTAATCCCTTATTGAGTTTGCTTCTCCATCGTGTTTTCTTCTTTAAAGTACCCCGTCGCATGAAATATCTTTATCTTTTGACGTCATTGCAAATATACAGGTGGACGAGTCAAGGGGGAGTTAGTGGTTGGAAACTGGGGAAAGAAATAGGGGAACTTTTCTCTGCAGCCATCCATGAAACCAGAAGGGGTTAGCTTGCACTGAATCGAATAAGATTTTAAAGTTAAACACACATGCATTTTCTCTTAACAACGAAAATGACAAATTCATAGGGTGAGTCACAGGAATGCATCCATTTTATTCTTTGGAGGAGTGGGGGTCACAAGTTCAACGAAGAAAAGAAATATGCCCGTTGTATTGGAGATATAGGGAAAATATAAGATTTAGGGTACATGGGTTTGAAGTTTCCCCTTCCCTCTGTACACTTACCTGAATCCTTAGATTAGCATTGGTCAATATACTTAGAAACTTTTTCTCACAAAATTCTAAAGGTGTATTTAAGCAATAGTAATTTTGACGGTAGAAGTGGGCGCGGGAGGGGAGGGTATGTTAGATGAAGCTGGTTACAATAGCTTCTGTATTCTCGAGTCTCCATTTCAATTTGCTTTTAATTTGTTATTTTATTAATTTTCGTGGATGTTTTTTAATGCAAATCATAGATATTCTTAACTAGTCCTTTTTTCTTTGATGAGAACTGATTAGAACTTAATTCTTTTCAAGTAGCTGAAATTCCTTCCAGTGTTCTTAAGCCAAGACCGCATCCAGTGGGGAGGGGTTCAGAGGGTTTGAGCTCCCTCCCCCGAAGTTTTTACTCGTAAAAAACGTAACAATAGTTCACAAATTTTTTTTCATAAGTTAAAATTTTTCATTGCCCCCCCCCCTTCCGACGAAAATTGTGCATGTACCCATGATTTAAACTAAAGATTAGAGAATCTGCCCTAACTCACCAGCAGGACAAAATCGAGCTTCAGGTCCATCAAATGTTGCCAAGTTCCTCTTTACTTGAACCGTATCATCTTTCAAGGTCAAATGCGGAGGCTGGTCAGGCTCGTGATTCGTTCCAGTCAGTGCAACCGACGTCAAAAGGTCAAAGGTGATCTTACCATCAGGCTTGGGATATTCAATCGGTATACATTCCTTCGCGGGCTTCAGTTTTTTGTAGTCTGGACCTATAAATAAAAAGCTGTTTTATTAAGGAAACTTCAATGTTGGCACAAAAAAAAAATCACTGAAACTCCATTTGAAAATTAACGCTTCAGCTATAGCATATACTGATTTTCATGCTAATTTCTTATTTAAAATTACATAAAGGGGTCAAGTCTACCAAATTATTTGTACGCATTCATAAATTTCAACAGTGTTTTCACATAAAAAAACAACGACAGCTTTTTAGTCTACTACAACTACTAACAACTCACCGCAGCACCAAGCAGCATGAGGCTAACATAGCTACGCACGCTCCTCTTCCATCCCAATCAACTCAAAGCCTCCCTCTTTACACCCTCCTAGGAATAACCAAATTCAGCATAAATTCAGTTTCACATGGCAATGAACCAATGATCCACTCCATGGGTCTACTTGCTGCAAGACGTGGCCCCAAGATGCGGCAGATGCTCCCGCCCTCGATGTGGCAGATGCTCCCGCCCTCGATGTGTTTGATTACTCCTGCCTAGGACAAATTTTTAGTGTCTTTCCCCTTGAATGGAGCCGGTAACGTAAATTCAAATACGTTACCACCAAAAACATGTTTTTGCAACAACAAAGATGCTACTCGGTCTGGCGTGGTCATATTTGTCGAAGGTTAGATGGCACTCTCGCCAAACGGACGTTGAACACCTCCAATTCATTGGAAAAAGAAGCAGAGAGGCTTAGCTCAAGAGTGAATTTCATTTATTGTTTTGTCCCTCTTTTCTCTTCTCCTACTATATCATTAAAGCGATTTTCACACAATGATGGGTAAAAAGAAATTGAATATACATTCATTATTAAACGCTTGTTGCAAATAGGCCTTAACAAATTCTGATATGCTGAATGATGAAATTAAAGATAAAATATCTTGCACGAATAAGAGACGAACATTTATCACATTGAATGAGAATCAAGCTCCAAACTCCTTATTTTTGTTCTATCCATAAAATAAATCTATTCCGTTTCCAAGGTGAAGAGAAAATGAACTAGTCTGATTTCATTTTCAGCAAGCGCTTACTGCTTCAAGGATCTATTAATATTTTATTTCTTTCTCAAAAAACAGAAAGCAGCTACAGGTCTAATTAAACAAGGGAAAACCAGTTCTTGAATATGGATTCAAGTTTCCAATGCAGTTGTGTTCCGCTAAACAACTTCTACCGGGGGTTTCCATGGCAAATTGCTAGTAACGATTTAGACGTTTTCCATTTCATGTATATTAGCTAAACTCACAAAGAAAAAAAAAATGACCGATTTACACCTTGTTACTATGCTGTTTATAGGACAGTTAGTGTCCATAATTAAGGGGCGCGGCTCATTTAGTAACTAAACAGAATTGACATTGAATTACTCCTCACGTGTTTCGCATAAAGGAAGAGCTATTTTTTGTCAGAAGAATCTTGATAATTGAGCAAGGGTCCTACGTGGGACTTTGTTGCGACAGACACAGCACAGATTGGATACTTTCGAAAGACAGCCAAAAGTATACTTTTCCTATAATTTTAGTAAAAAGGCAAAATGAAGAGAAAAGGGCTAGGTCCGAGATCTTTGTTCTCCAGCGAAAGAGTAAACAGAAAATAGTAAATTCTGACCAAATACACGCTTTTTCTACAATTCACAAGAAAAAAGAATAATAGAAAGCTAGACCCCAGTAAGGAGAAGCATGACGAATTGAAAAAATTGCTTTCAATAAATTCTTGGTTTTAACAATTCTTCACTTAGTCATAAGCATAATAGAAGGTCAAGACCCTTACTAGAAATCCACTGTCCCTACCCCCAAGAAAAATCCAATAAGTTTTCTTATCACGCAAAAAAAGCAAAATAAGCTAAAATTCCTACTTTCAAAGTCAATTGATTTCAAGCCATGTTGCTTTTATTTTCCCTTCCAATAAACACATTTTCAGTTTTTCTATTCTCTGTTAGTTTTAAATCCTGTATATTAGACTACTTCTTCAATATGGCTAAAATAACGGGCGTTAAATCTAGCTTTTAGCAATTGAAAATTTGAAATCCATGTTTTGAAACCATGATTGGGTAAAATATACACTTTTTCTTTTACCTCAATCAGAAGATCAATGTTTTACTTGTTTTCCCCGAGTCAAGATTGAAGGGCACCCAGGCTATCTCCCGAGGCCTTTATTACTAGCAGGTCCCTCCTAACCAAGAGTCTAATAAATCTACTTTCAGGGATGACGTGACCCCAACAACCACATGGGTAAGGGCCATAAATAGTGCTAATGCTTTTCATTATTGAAAACGCGGAGCTTGTTAGATGTTGGGCGTGGGATTGGCTCGAAATTTCTGGAATCGCTCCCTTGGTAAAGAGAATCAAATACTTGTTGCGGAGGGGCCTAAAATGGACAGATTTTTCGGACTCGATCAGCTTGAAACTTACAGCCGTAAGTCAATGGACCAAGAGGAAACTAACACAGACAAAATTTGCAGAGCACGCTCACCCCGAAAAAGGGACCAAAATTCTTTTTCGCAATCGACATAGAACGTATATCGTAAGTCCTCGGACTAATGAGACCCCGATGCAAAAGGAAAAACAGAAAAACAAATACTGGTTCGCCACAAAATGAGGCTCAACGAAGGACCAGAAATAAAAAAAATAATAAATTCCCCTCGTTAATTCATATAGACAGGAATGGGGGGGGGGGGCGTAAAAACTTGCAATAGGTCTCATTCGATCCGAAACTGAAGGTTTTATCATCCTCTTTAAGGATAAAATTGATTTGAGGGCAACCCGTGACCCTCCCGTGCATTTTCTACTACCCATCTCCCCCGTAACACCTAAGTAACTTGCCCAAAATTTTTGAGATAGTTGTTTTGTTCAAATACGTCAAAAGACATAATAAGTTTGCCTCCATGGTCAATATTATGCCCACAGCCCCAGGAAGAATGACCCTAAATTGTGTAAATTACCCTTCGGTCACAGATAATGTTAGTAGAAAAGGCGGCCAGGCATAGGCTTGGTTGCCCGGTCGGCTAGGAGCTCTTGGAGAACATTCACTAGGCCAAGATTCCCGGAGTTCCCAAGAGTATATGCCTACTCTGGAATTCAAGAGCGTACCTGACTAAATAAATAAAAAAAAAACCTCTTGTGCACCCAAGGCTTCGAATTCCCTGCAAATTTCCTGGAATAGTTTGAGGAATCGAGTTGAAACTTTCAGGGAGTGTTCAAGGTTCTAGGTATTAAAGAGTGTTCAAGGTTCGGGGTAACGGCCTGGGGTAACAAATTGAACCTACTCAAGGAGTACTGAGGAGAAGAGACAGGTGCATGTTTATCTTTGAATTTGGGAGGAGAGTATAGCTAAATTAAAAGACAGTTATCAAAATATCATGTCTGCAATATGTGGGAACGGCTTGGGGGATGTAGTAGAAAATTTCAAGCAGTCTAGGAGAAGAAAGGGAGAGACTCAAGGGGGTTTTGAATTTGTTTTGATTGAGAGGGCTGAAAAAGGTGGGTTTCAGTCAACCTCAATATTTTTGCACTACGAACTGCTATGGGACAAAAACAAAAGATTCCAAATGCTGCTAGGTTATCAAGACAGTGTGTCTTGACAATCCTAGGAAACGTTTGAAATGTAAAGTTGAAACTTTCAAGGAGTTTTTTTTGGGGGGCATGGGGCATGTGGATTTTGAATTCTAAATTGGAGGAGGGGGGCAGAAAAGAACTCTATATATTTTTTCTGAAGTCTGCCTAAAAGTTTTGTCACAAAGCGAGTGAACTAGAATATATTAACGGTAAGCTACCAATGTAAAACGAAAGGCTATATTTACCAATGTTAACAAAATAAGATATACTTGGGAGATCGAGTTGGAACTTTCAAGAGGCAGAGAAGGTTAAGTCGACCAGAGGGACCGACTTGGCAGAGGGCAATTAACTAAAAGACAATATGTTTATCCCAGTTATGAAAATAGCATATCTGAGTTATCTCGGGAACGGCTTGGAGGAAAGCAGTTAGAACTTCTAGGTAGTGTGAGGGGACAAGGAGACTTAAATTCGTTTGAGGGAAGGGAGGAGGGCAAATAATGTTATATCTCCGGTCCACCAAAAATGTTTTTGCACTATAGATCCCCTATGGGGATTCGAATTCATACACGTTTAATTAACGAGGTAAATAAAAAGATAGTATGTGATACTAGGTGATTTTGCAACGGCAAAATCTATGGAATGGTATGGATATTAAGTTAAAACTTCCTGAGAGTGTTAGGGGGCGAAGGGGACTCTAAGTATTAACAAATAAAAAGTTGGACCGAGGCTTGACAGTCTCTGAGGGACTTACATTTTATTCACGGTTAAGTAGAGACGTAAACCAAAGATACTAGTTACTGTCAGGTGATGAAAATAGCTTTTCTACGATATCCTTGGAACAACTTTGGGGACCAAGCTAAAAATTTCAGGCAGTTTTGGGGTGGGGCAAGTGGACCTGTAATATTGACTTGGAAGAGGGGTAGAAAGAACGGTATAGACATTTCGGCTCCAAATTGTTTAAAATTTCTGGTATGATAAACCTTTGTCAGATAAAAATTTATTTCCAGTTAAGTGGCAATGTAGACTGAAAAAAAAGCACGCCCAAGTTACTAGATGGCATATTTGACATTACCTAAGGAACAGTTTCTGGATAGAGTTAAAATATTCTAGGGATGTCGGTGGCCAAGTTGACCTTAAATTCCGACGGGGGAGGGAGGAGCAAAAGTAGATGTAAGAAACCTATGCATCCACGTTATTAAAACAACATAAATGCAGCATCTCGATAACGATAGGTAGGGACCAAGAAGAGACTTTCGAAGTACTGATGGGGGAAGCGGTAGGGGGTTTCACATTTTGCGTTTAGACGGAGGGGATTGGGAAATTTTCGGTTGTGCGAAAATTACACAATAATTTGTGAAACCTTGCAACTTATACATGTAGGCTACTTGGGTAAGGGGAACCCTTACGCGAATTTTTTTCTTGGACTTGTAATATTTTTCTTCCGCCCAGTTACTTGACTTTATATCCTTTTAATCATTATAGAACAAAGTACTAAAAGACCTGAGACGCATAAAAACGGGGCCTCAAATTTCGTCTTTCTCATCCGCTTGAAATTAACGATCATAAATTTCACTTCATTTATTTCAGATACTTCTTATTCCGTTTCCATTTTTCAATTCTTTTCAAACGTGAGGTATTTAATAAATTTGACTATTTTTTTATTTTATGTATTTTATCATTTATTTTATTTTAGTATCATTATTTATTTATTTTATTTATTTCAGATGCTCCTTATTATGTTTTCATTTTTCAATACTTTGCAAATGCGATATCTTTACTTATTTAGCTATTTTGGTTTAGGTATTGAATTTCTATTAGTTACTTATTGGCAATACGAGGCCCCGGGATTGGTTCCCACTGCTACAAATTTGGGCGACAAACTTACTACCTGTCCCCGTAAGAGAAAAATCCAGACATTGAAGTAAGTTTGATTCCTTATGTACCATTAATGGATCTGAAGGATCGTTATCCTATTTTAATTTTTTTTTTATTTGGTAGATATTTATTTTTTTTATTTCATTTTAGCTATTTTAAATTGTTTATTTGACCTTTTAAGTTATCATTCATTTTGTATTTATTTAGGCCTTTTTTATTTGCATTCTTTATGCAAAGCGTCGCCAAGTTAGAAAAACATGAAAAAAAAATTGATAAATGTGTTATAGCTTAGAATGGGAGTAAAGACCCAATTTCATTCTTCTAATAGAACTGAATTAGAAAGACTCCATAGCGTTACAAAGCTAGAACAACACGAAAAAATTTGTAGTATGTTTAGAAGAGCAGTAAATGACCATATTTTCTCTCTCGATAGAACAGAATTTCAAACCAACGCAAATTTTTCTGATCAAGTACTAAACAGCTCTGTCTCACAGCAGTTTTTGTTTCCCTAAGCTAGAAATCCACTTAAAATCCAGTTTCCCCTCTAAAATTAGCTTCACCCTTCTTTTGCCCTCATGTTCCCAGACTGATAAGGCTCGTAAATCCTTAGGGTAAACTATTTCCCACACGGAAATATTGCCCTAATATAAATAAGGCCTCAGCTGGTACAATCACACAAATACAGGGCCTATTTATACATATAAAATTATTCAGGAGTTTAATTCACTTTCGGTCCCTTTTCTAGGATAAAATTTCGAGGACTTTTCTAAGCCACTAGAAAAATCCCTGGAGACGAACTTTTTCCAGGCCTAAGACGAATATGAGAATAGATCGAACATGGAATGAATAAGTTATGTTATGATTTAGTTAGACTAACGACAAATGTCAGAAAAAGAAGGTATTTGGAGAAGGGGAGAAATATAAATTGTAAAGGAATACAATCCCTGGCCCCGAGGGATGTTTTTTCAGTAAGTAAAACAATTCAATGGGAAATGATCTGAATTGTCAAATAGATTTAACGATATTAAATAAATAAAGAGGAAACATAATTTTAAGTCAGACAGTAACTTTATTTGTTTTGGGATACACTACAAACTGATTTGATTCTAAATGTAAGGTAGCCAGAGGTGTCGAATGAGGGAGGGCCGGCGGAGGAGGGAAAACGGCTCAAAAAAGATTTTTTTCAGTCCTACATACCCCGAGGTAAATTGTTACCTTTTACTCGAAATAAAAATTGAGACTTGCTCGAGACCTGTGAATTCTTGAAGTTGAATTGCACAATCGTGACGACAAGAAACTTCAATATTTAATATACGCATAAACAAAGCAGAAAAAAGCCAATAAGACAAAGGAAGAGTGGAAAACATGCTAAAAGAGGAAATGGGGATATCATATTAGAATTTGGTTCTGTTTTACCAAAATGAAGAATAAGACAGGCAAACTAAAAATACAAAAAAGAAAGTCAACCAAAAACTGGATAAAAAGTGGCAAATCCCGTCCGTCTGAAACTCCACTAGCTCGGACTCAATCCCAAAGACTCTTCAAGATCAGACTGCACGACCCCGAAAGCCTATCACCGGTATTTCCTAGAAAAGAAATTGAGTGTCGGGAGCTGCTCTGAAAAGAGTACAATGTGGGAGACCACTGATATAGCGGAAGGCCTGAGAAAATCTAGGTTCATCACATTAAAAGGCCCATGAACCAGGCTTTTTGCTAGCTTTCGGAGTCAACAGAGGTGAAGTTTTCAAATTACTTACTAACGATAATCAGCTTTTAGTTTAAATGTTGGTCGTTTTGGCTTTTAATACAAGTACTTGACTAAAACAATCCTACGAAATTAATCTTTCGTTATGACAGTTTAAAACAAGTGAATTTAAAGTATTTCTCAGATTATCCTTTTTGTTAAACTATAATTAGTTATGGCTATTTTTCAAAATCAAAACATATTCCCTATAAAAATAAAAGCAAAAAACAGCAAAATAATCTTTAATTAGATGATTTTTAGATTAAATGAAAGGCAATTGGTCCAGCCGCATCAATTAGTGATATCGACGATATGACTCCTAGTCTTTTCTTCGTTCGATCCATCGTCCATCGATAAGCACTATCTCTGTAGCAGCACCATCACTTTTGAAGCAGCACCTTAACTCAAATTTCTCAAGAAAAAATTTACGCAGGGAGAACGCCGGACCGATGTTCAATGTCTCGTTTTTGATTGGTGGGATATTCAATGCAAAAGAGGTGCAATAGTAGTAGTGATGCTTAAATTTTCACTCACAAAAAAAGAACAGCAGCGTAGAGAACAAAGAGCGATAAAATGGAAAGAAAAGAAAGCACATAACAACATAAAAATGACTTGAAACACTATAAAAAATTATAATAAACCAGCTCCAAGAATAGAAAAAAAATGCAAAAGAGGGCCATACCCTGGAATAAAATTCAAACATGGAGCTCATACATTGAGCTTCAATAAGACCTTTTATTTGAGACTTTACATAAAAAAGAATAAATCTAGCCACTAATTTACCGTTTTTGTATCAAAATGTTTCAATGGAGCCGAACTTACAGTATCAAAAATGTGCCGGAAGTAGGGCAATACACTGCTTTCCCGAAAAAAGGGAGCAGGAGCAGAACGAACAAGAAATTGATTTCAATGGTATCCTACTAACTATGAACAACAAAACACGAATAGTTTTACGTCAGGAGCTTATGAGTATGTTTTTGAACAAGATGCCGACATTTCTCATATTGACATTATAGATAATGGAGACGTTGGACCAAAGAATGTTTACAGATTGTACAGACACTTCTTTGGTAGCTTTAAGGCTTTCGATAGTATTTACCTCTCTCAGTCATTAGAAACCATTTTGGGTTTACGAGAAAAGGTGAAACATCTTTTAACTGTTTCTGTGCTTCGTTTTTAGTACAGGAGCTCACATTCTACTCATAGTACCAGACAGTGAAAATAAAACGTGACTGTTTGGATGGATTAAGTGCAAACTTATACAACTATATATAAAATAAAAATCGGAAAATGTGTTATACTGCCCTAAAAGCTCTGGCATTTTCAAACAACCAAAAGAAAAATCATATCTTAAGAAATTGTGTATTTAAGTAGAATAGACCTACGATGGGTAAAAGGGAAAAAATGTCTTTATTTTGATGTCCTTGGTATTTTAAGTCTAGTTCCTCAATTATTAGTAGATTTAAATAACGGTTACAACGGTAGCTTCCATGTAGCCACAATTTAACCACGTCACACTTAAACTAAAAGTGCAAACACGTTTAAAAAAAAAACGTGTAGTGAGAAACTGTCAAGTGGCATTTTCTTATATTTGTAGATTTCTGAAAAACTAAAAGGTTAAAAGGCTATTGAGTATTTTATAAATTGATCTTTTGTTTTCTGCAGGATACTTAAAGATGTTTGCTGTTTACACAAATTCTGTTTGTCTCCTAATTCTGTTTGTTGTATCAGTTTTTTGTTTTCACTAAAGCACAAGAATAGTTTTTCACAAATATGTTGGATAAACAACAAAGTAGCAGTTTATTTGTTTAAGTTTCAATTTTGCTTTATTATTTTCATCAGAAAACTTTTTTTTTAAATTAATCTGGTCTATAGTTTTATGAGATAGTATTTTACTGCAGTGTATTTTTAGCAATTGTTTAAATATTATGATTGTTCTTATCACTGTTTTAAAATCAGCTTGGACTCTTGGATGTGTACCATTTTATTCAGTTGGTTTGGAATCATACAAAACTGTTTCTTAGTTTCACATAAATTATGCCACAACAATGCCACACAAAGTACTTGCCACTTTTCGTTTTACAAGAAATAAAAGAGGCTAAGCCATAACCTCGAAGCAAAATAAGTCATAATAAGCACAGTTAAGTGCACTCTACGCAGTAGCAGACAAGCAGTGTCGTTAAATATATTCTGCCTTAATCACATAAAAGTGGGATGTGGGGTTTGTTTGAAAAGTGATACAAATTACGAATTGCACTTATTCATTTATTTCATTTATTTATTTTCCCAATTAACGGGCCTCTGGGCTCTTTGCGATTTTTTTGGATTGTAGTGTTATTTTATGTTTATTGAATAAAAGAACTTGATTTGATTCAAATGAATTTTATTCCATTTAGATAATTGTATTCAGTTGGTTTTGGAACCACAAAAATTGTCTCTTGATTTTAAAAGAATGATGCCATAACAGTGCGACACAAAGTACTCGACACTTTTCGTTTTACAAGAAAAAAAAGCAAATCCATAATTTCGCAGAAAAATAATTCATAATAAGCTCAGTTAATAGCTGTGAACAGTAGCAGAGAAGCAGTGTTGTCAACTATATTCTGCCTTGATCACATAAAAGTGGGTTTGTCACCTAAAAAGTGATACAAATTACAATTTGCTGTTATACATTTATTTCATATAAATTTTATGTCATTTATATAATTTAATCCAGTTGGTTTTTGGAACCATAAAAATCGTTTCTTGACTTTACAAGAATCGTACCACAACAGTGGCACACAAAGTACTTGTCACTTTTCTTTTTACAGAAACTAGCTAAACCACAATCTCATGGCAAAGTAATTCATAATAAGCTCCATCAATAGATGTATACAAAAGATAAGCAGTGTTGTCAACTATAGTCTACTTATGATGGCATAAAAGTGGGATACGAGGCTTGTTAAATAAAGTAATAAAAACAACGAATTTTATCAGTTAATTTTACGTGAATTTTGTTCCATTCATATCATTTTATTTAGCTGATTTTTATCCATAAAAATTGTTTTTTTTTATTTTTTATTTCACAAGAAGGATTGCACCAGCAGAACAATGAGACAAAAAGTACTTGCCACTTTTCTTTTTACAGAAAAAAATAGCTAAATCATAATTTTGTGGTAAAATTATTCGTAGTAAGCTCAGTTAGTAGCCGTATGTAGGGAACACACAAGCAGCGTTGTCAACTACATTCTGTCTATGATCATACAAAAGCGGGATGTAAAGTTATAAAAAATTACAAATTTCATTTATCTATTTATTTCATGTGAATTCTATTCCATTTACACTACTTTAATCAGCTGGTTTTGAGCAATAATCTTGTTATAGGATTTTACCAGAATTACTAATATTACTAATAAGATGGTGGCATCCGCAATATACTTGCCACTTTTCTATTAACAGAAAAACAAGAGCTAAGAGCTCATATGGCACTTGTGACGAAGTCGGAAGAGCCAAGAGCCAAGAACTCATATGGCATGAGCTCTAGAAAGTTTAGAAGAATCAATAGATTGATTTAAAAGGAAAATCAGAGGCTTAATGCCGGTCAGGATTTAAAATAAGAGCTCTGAGACACGAGGTCCTTCTAAATATCAAAATTCCTTAAGATCCGATCACCAACTCGTAAGTTAAAAATACATCATTTTTTTTTAATTTCTCCTCTCCCTTCAATCCCACAAATGGTCGAATCTGGGAAAATCACTTTATCAAGTCAATTTGTACAGGTCCCTGACACGCCTACCAATTTTCATCGTCCTATCACGTCCAGCACTGAACTCCCGTAACTCCCCCAAAGAGACCGAATCCAGAAGGGTTATGTCAATCACATATCTACGACATTTGCTTATTCCACCCACCAAGTTTCATCCCAATCTCTCCACTCTAAGCGTCTTCCCAGATTTCCGGTTTCCCCCTCCAACTCCCCCTAATATCACCAGATCTGGTCTGAATTTAAAATAAAAGCTCTGAGACATGAGTTACTTCTAAATTTCAAATTTCATTAGGATCCGGTCATCCGTTCTTGAGCTAAAAATATCTCAATTTTTCCGAATTAACACCCCCCCCCCAGCTCATCCAAAGAGAACAGATCCATTCCGATTATATCAATCACGTATCTAGAACTTGTGCTTATTCTTCCCACTAAGTTACATCCCGATCTCTCAACTCTAAGCGTTTTCCAAGATTTCCCTTTTTCCTCTCCAACTCCTCCAATATCACTGGACACGAACGGGATTTAAAAACAGAGCTCTGAGACACGAGGTCCTTCTAAATACAAAATTCCATTAAGGTCCGATCACCCATTCGTAAGTTAAAAATACCTCACTTTTTCAGGATTTCCTCTCCCTCCAGCCCCCAAATGGTCGAATTGGGGAAACGACAGTTATCAACTTAATTTGTGCAGGTCCCTGACAAGTTTACCAATTTTCATTGTCCTAGCACGTCCAGAAGCACCGAACTCGCCAAAGCACTGGGAACCCCCCAAAACTCCCCCAAAGAGAGCGGATCCGTTACAATTGTGTCAATCACGTATCTATAACTTGTGCTTATTCTTCCCATCAAGTTTCATCCCGATCTCTTCACTCTAGGCGTTTTCCAAGATTTCCCGTTTCAAAGATTTCTGTTTACCCCCCACTAACCCCCTTATGTCCCCGGGTCTGATTCAAATTGAAAACGGAACATCTGAGACATAAGATATTTTTATATATATAAAGTTTCATTTAGATCAGATCACCCATTCGTACGACAAAGATACCTCAATTTTCACGTTTTCCAAGATTTCCGGTTTTCCGCTCCACCCCCCCCCCCCCACAATGTCACCGGATCTGGTCGGGGTTTAAAGTAAGAGCTCTGAAGCACAAGATTCTTCCCAATATAAAATTTCATTAAGATCTGATCACCCGTTCGTAAGTTACAAATACCTCATTTTTTCTAATTTTTGCAAATTACTTGCCCCCCCCCCTATAGCTCCCCAAAAGAGAGCGAATACGGTCTGGTTAGAACAGTCATGTATCTTGGACTTGTGCTTATTCTTCCCACCAAGTTCATCTCCACTCTAAGCATTTTCCAAGATTTTCGCCCCCAACTCCCCCAATGACACTGGATCCGGTCAGAATTTACAAAAAGAGATCTGAATTACGAGGTACTTCTAAATATGAAATTTCATTAAGATTCGACCACTCCATTGTAAGTGAAAAATAACTCATTTTTTTTAATTTTTCAGAATTAACCCTCCTCCCCAACTCCCCCAAAGAGAGCAGATCCGTTCCGCGTTATGTCAATCACGTATCTAGGACATGTGCTTATTTTTCCCACCAAGTTTCACACTGATCCCTCCACTCTAAACGTTTTCCAAGATTTTAGGTTTCCCCCGGATCCGGTCGGGAGTTAAAACAAGAGCTCAGAGACACGAGATCCTTCTAAGTATAAAACTTCATTAAGATCCGATAAACCGTCCATAAGTTAAAAAATACCTCATTTTTTCTATTTTTCCGAATTAACCGTCCCACCATCCCCCCCCTACATGGTCGAATCAGGAAAAAATAAATATTTCTAATTTAATCTGGTCTGGTCCCTGATACGTCTGCCAAATTTCATCGCCCTAGCTTATCTGGTTATCTGGAAGTGCCTAAACTAGCAAAACCGGGACAGACAGACCGACAGAATTTGCGATCGCAATATGTCACTTGGTAAATACCAAGTGCCATAAAAAAAGCTATAACAATCAAGTGGGCAAATACTTTTTAATAAGCTCAGTCAACGGCAATACGTATTATCAGAGACGCAGTGTTGACAATTATATCCCGCCTAAATTTCTACCACTTAGTTCAGAATCGATTTTGCATTCGTACAGTTGACAACATTGCTACTGATTTTTTTTGTCTTTATTTTCACGGCATTAGTCCATATTTTTAGGGAGTAATGTTGCAAATACAGAAAGTAAAAAGCTTATTAAACGCTTTGACGCCAAAAACTTAACTGACAATCAGATTAGTTCTGAAAAAGCTCAGAAAAAGTTAACCAATCCCAACAGAACTAGGACGGATCCAGATCTTATATTATGTCAATATATTATATTACATACATTTTGTATTATATCTTATCATATAGATATATTATATCTTATATTATGTTGCTTCTTAGATTATCATCTTATATCAAATAAAATTCAGATATCTACTTACATTCTTTTATCTGACTCCTGTAAAATCATTCATAATAAGCTCATTTAATAGCTCTATGCAGGAGCACATAAGCAGCGTTCACAACAACATTTTGCCTATGATCGTACAAAAGTGGGACGTAAAGTTATAAAATTACAGATTTCATTTATCTATTTATTTCATGAGAATTTTATTTGATTTATACCAATTTATTCAGCTGGTTTGATCGATAAATGCGTCATAAGTAAAGAGCAATGTTTACTAATAAGACGGTGGCATCCGCAATATACTTTCACTTTTCTTTTAACAGAAAAAACATATAACAATCTTATGACCAAATTCTTTTTAATAAGCACAGCGAACGGTAATACGTATTACGATGGATGGATTGTTGTCAAATATGTTACCCCTAAATTTCTGGCACTTAGTTCGAAATTGGTTTTGCTTTTCGCAGGGATGACAACAATGCTATTGATTTATTTTAGTATCGTCATTTTTATGGCATTAGTCTATATTTTTAGAAAGAAATGATGCAAACCAAGAAAGTAAAAAGCTAATCAAAGGCTTTGACACCAAAAACTTAAAAACTGAAAATCAGATTAGTTTTGGAAAAGCTCAGAAAAAGTTGACCTATCCTAGGCAAATAGGAGGGATCCAGATCTTATATTATGCCGAAATATATATATATATATATATATATATATATATATATATATATATATATATATATATATATATATATATAAATACATATATTATATTTTATTATATAAATACATTATATCTTATATCATGTCGGTTCTTATATGTTATGATCTTATATTTACGTCAAAATATATATATTTTGACGTAAATATATATATTTATATATATATATATATATATATATATATATATATATATATATATTTATTATATGCTATTTATTGTATCTTATTATATAAATATATTATATCTTATATTATTTCAGTTCTTATGTTATTATCTATACGTCAAAATCTGATAATATCTACTTATATTCTTTAATCTGACTCTTGTCATTCGCTTTGAAGAAATATACAGGAACCCCACCTTTTCTAATGAGATCGTTAAGCATAACTTTGATTAATTAAAGATGTTCGATCGTGGACAAACATTAAAATATTCCTCCTTGTTCGTGACATAGAAAATAAATAAAGAGATGATTCTATATTACAACACTGGTATTAAAAATACAGCACTTTAATCGCGTCTTTCAGTTGATGGAACGCATAAAGAAAGAGAAATAGACATTTTTCATATAGCCTGGAATGAATATACGTTTGATATACACATTGCACTGAATGAAATTGAAGTATCAAGGACAGCGAAATGAAATCGATTATTTATAAATGTGAACTTATACAACTAGATATTATCCTAAGTGTTAGGGAAAAATCTAGAATTCAATTTATAATGGAAAAGGTCTCCAAACTACAGTTTTGGTAATAGCAAATGCCAAATTAAAAAAAGAAAAGAAAAAAAGGGCGAAAAATCGGTAAAAATAAGATAAAACGAGTCAGACTTATCTAATTATTTTGCTTATTTATTTGCACAGCTCAACGTGGCAACAATGACAAAGATGTGGCCTTGCTAAAAAATCTTCATGGTTTTGAAGCCATAAAAGATATTCGAAAATCACGATTTCTGGGCACGGATAGGCCTAAAATGAGTCTAGGGGGAAACCTGTTTTTATTTTGAGGTCATAAATACTTTAGTATTACTGTTGGAAAATTATGTTACACAATTCTACCTGTCAACTTATCACTTGCTCATCAATTTAAAGTAAATTTTATAAAATAGGCAAAATGGACCGAAATGGGTCTCGATTCAAAGTCGATTAGTCAGTTCTACTCTTTCATTAGATCGTCGTACAACAATTGTTAATAAGCAGTGGTGTAAATTTATCAAAATCCTGGGGGAGGGGGCAAAGCTGGAGCCGGTTTTCCTAACTTAAAATGACAGTGAAAAATGAGCAAAAGTACCATAAAGGCAAAGGTATAATAAACAAAACTGATTTGTTTCTGTTGATGCTTGAATTATATAGGTATAGCTTAGTTTTGACAAGATCTTTGAATACATTAAATTTTAGCTAAGGGGAGATAAACTGAGGTACGGGGGGCATTTGTCCCCTTACCCCATAGCAAACTATACCCCTGTTAATAGGCAATATAATTTTTATAACTCCAATTTAATTATATTTTCCTTTCAATAATCAAAGCTACTTTGACCTTTTTGCCCTTGAACTCCCGGCCTTTTTGCAACTCGTGTCACTAGGTAGAATAAGGGCGAATTTCCATAAAGGCAATGGTATAATAAGAGGCGAACTGGGGTCTGGAGGGCAGTTGCCCCCTTGTCCCATAGCAAACTATACCCCTGTTAATAGGCAATAAAATTTTTATAACTCCAATTTAAGTAACATTCCGTCTAAAATATAACTATAACTATTTTAGCAACTATAATAATTTGAAATAAATTAGATAGCGCGTAGATTGGTAGATTGGTGTAGAATTTATTCGTTCATCCTTTACAATTATTTAGTTTGCGATCGAACCTTCGAGTTTAGTTAACTATAGTTAAACTACAGTCACCCCAAAGCATTTTACTTTCAATAATCAAAGCTACTTTGACCTTTTTACCCTCGAACTCTCAGCCTTTTTACCCTGACTTTTCGCAAATCGTGTCATTAGGTAGAATCAGCGCGTAGTCACTTACGGAAGTTGGGAAGTCCAACTATGCATTTTGAAATTATCGAGCTTGAAAAATGCATCAAAAGATTCGACATCGACTGGTACAAAAAAAATTCTTCGCCTAGGCGAATATTCGAGACGCTTCTGAATCAGATCTTAGTTGAAATTTAAGTTCTTGCCTGGTACAAAAAAAATTCTTCGCCTAGGCGAATATTCGAGACGCTTCTGAATCAGATCTTAGTTGAAATTTAAGTTCTTGCCTGGTACAAAAAAAATTCTTCGCCTAGGCGAATATTCGAGACGCTTCTGAATCAGATCTTAGTTGAAATTTAAGTTCTTGCCTGGTACAAAAAAAATTCTTCGCCTAGGCGAATATTCGAGACGCTTCTGAATCAGATCTTAGTTGAAATTTAAGTTCTTGCCTGGTACAAAAAAATTCTTTGCCTAGGCGAATATTCGAGACGCTTCTGAATCAGATCTTAGTTGAAATTTAAGTTCTTGCCTGGTACAAAAAAAATTCTTCGCCTAGGCGAATATTCGAGACGCTTCTGAATCAGATCTTAGTTGAAATTTAAGTTCTTGCCTGGTACAAAAAAAATTCTTCGCCTAGGCGAATATTCGAGACGCTTCTGAATCAGATCTTAGTTGAAATTTAAGTTCTTGCCTGGTACAAAAAAAATTCTTCGCCTAGGCGAATATTCGAGACGCTTCTGAATCAGATCTTAGTTGAAATTTAAGTTCTTGCCTGGTACAAAAAAAATTCTTCGCCTAGGCGAATATTCGAGACGCTTCTGAATCAGATCTTAGTTGAAATTTAAGTTCTTGCCTGGTACAAAAAAAAATTCTTCGCCTAGGCGAATATTCGAGACGCTTCTGAATCAGATCTTAGTTGAAATTTAAGTTCTTGCCTGGTACAAAAAAAATTCTTCGCCTAGGCGAATATTCGAGACGCTTCTGAATCAGATCTTAGTTGAAATTTAAGTTCTTGCCTGGTACAAAAAAAATTCTTCGCCTAGGCGAATATTCGAGACGCTTCTGAATCAGATCTTAGTTGAAATTTAAGTTCTTGCCTGGTACAAAAAAAATTCTTCGCCTAGGCGAATATTCGAGACGCTTCTGAATCAGATCTTAGTTGAAATTTAAGTTCTTGCCTGGTACAAAAAAAATTCTTCGCCTAGGCGAATATTCGAGACGCTTCTGAATCAGATCTTAATTGAAATTTAAGTTCTTGCCTGGTACAAAAAAAATTCTTCGCCTAGGCGAATATTCGAGACGCTTCTGAATCAGATCTTAGTTGAAATTTAAGTTCTTGCCTGGTACAAAAAAAATTCTTCGCCTAGCGAATATTCGACACACTTCTGTATCAGATTAAATAAAAAAAACTAGCATTTTTTAACTGAAAGTAAGGAGCGACATTAAAACTTAAAACGAACAGAAATTACTCCGTATATGAAATGGTTGTCCCTTCCGCAATCCCTCGCTCTTTACGCTAAAGCCTTTAATTGTTTTGAAAAGTAGAATTGTGGCAAAGAGTCAAACTTTAGCGTAAAGAGCAAGGGATATCGGAGGGGACAACCCATTTCATATACGGAGTAATTTCTGTTCGTTTTAAGTTTTAATGTCGCTCCTTACTTTCAGTTAAAAAAACTGTTTTTTTTTTTTATTTAATTTCTGAACGTTTTTGAATTAATGCATGTTTGATTTTGGCTCTCCGCACATAAATTATTAAAATGAAATTTGTATATTAATTCTTTTTTGGCTAAATGGCTTTCTCTTAGTTTTGATCAGACGATTTTGAGAAATAAGGGGTGGGGAAGGAGGCCTAGTTGCCCTCCAATTTCTCGGTTACTTAAAAATCCAACTAGAACCAACTAGAACTTAATTTTTAACGAATGTTTTTATTAGAAAAAATATACGTAACTTAAGAATTAACTTGCGTACTGTCACGTACGCAGGAATTCTTTTCGGGGGGGGGGGGGGGCAAAAACTTCGAAACAGCAGATATAAAGTAGCACTTTTTTATTTAGTAATGCAAAAAGCAGGTATATCGGGAAATACAGATCCTGTAGTATTGTAGTGGATGGGGGGGGGAGAAGACTGAAGCCTCAACAGTGTGTTTTAGGCTCAGGTTATGTTCATAGCGATTTAGAACCAGTGATTAATCTATTATATCCCAATGAAGGGGAAATATTAGGGTTAACAGTACAATATGGATTCTGTATGGGGTTAGTTCTTTTATTGCAAAAACGTAGATTTTAATGAAAAATGATAGTTTCCAAATTTGATCCATTAAAAGCTGTACTTTATCCTGAAAGGGGGGCGGGATAAACGCCCTAATATATAGGATAATTCTATTTTGCCGTGGAAAGCAAACTCTCTTTACAAAAAAAAAAATAACAGCACAATTGCTAATTACTTCAAAGAGGGTAAAAAGTTAGACAGAAAATGGGTTAACAATTGGGCAGTGACTTGACCGGATAATGGCATGCTGTAAAATCCCCCCAAAAAGGCTTCACATATGTATCTAGATTCTTAATAAATGTCCTACTTTATAAAATACTTTAGCATAAAGAGCGAGGTATTTATCTCCTCCTAAATACCTTGCTCTTTATGCTAAAGTATTTTTAGAACCCCTCATATGCGTAATAATCTCTGTTCGTTTTACGTTTCAATGCTACTCCTTACTTTCAAGTGAAAAAACATTTTCATGTTTATTTTTTCTTTGTTTTTTTTATAGTAATGTTAGAAAATCCTTAGTATTTTTAGAACCCCTCATATGCGTAATAATCTCTGTTCGTTTTACGTTTCAATGCTACTCCTTACTTTCAATTGAAAAAACGTTTTCATGTTTATTTTTTCTTTGTTTTTTTTTTATAGTAATGTTAGAAAATCCTGAACCCTTTTCATTGAATTTTTCTTCCCCCATGACATATTCCTCGAAGGAAAGATCCTCCCACATAGCCCGATCCCCTCAACCCCATCCCCCCAACCAAAAAAAACCTGAAAACGTCTGTACACTTCCCAATAACCATTACTGTATGTAAACATTGGTCAAAGTTTGTAACTTACAGCCCCTCCTCTAGGGATTATGGGGGAGTAATTCATTCCTAAAGACATCGTTATTAAGGTTTCGACTATGTGGAACAAAATGGCTATCTCAAAATTTTGATCCGTTGACTTTGGGAAAAAAATGAGCGTGGGAGGGGGCCTAGGTGCCCTCCAATTTTTTGTCACTTAAAAAGGGCACTAGAACTTTTCATTTCCGTTAGAATGAGCCCTCTTGCGACATTCTAGGACCACTTGGTCGATACGATGACCCCTGGAAAAAAAAACAAAACAAAAAAACAAACAAACAAATAAACAAGCACCCGTGATTTGTCTTATGGCAATAAATACGAAATTCCACATTTTTGTAGACAGGAGCTTGAAATTTTTGCTATAGGGTTCTCTGATACGCCGAATGCGATGGTGTTTCGTTAAGATTCTATGACTTTTAGGGGGTGTTTCCCCCTATTTTCCAAAATAAGGCAAATTTTCTCAGACTCGTAACTTTTGATGACAAAGACTAAATTTGATGAAACTTATATATTTAGAATTAGCATAAAATCTGATTCTTTTGATGTATCTTTTAGCATCTAAATTCCGTTTTTTAGAGTTTCGTTTACTATTGAGCCGGGTCGCTCCTTACTACAGTTCGTTACCACGTACTGTGTGATCTTAGTTGAAATTTAAGTTCTCGAGCAGGTAAAACTAAGTTTAAAACGGACCAACAGCTTGTTGTTAATGGACTCGTGAAAATGTACAATTGCATATTTTTTAGGAGGATGAATATAGGATTTTTTTCTGAGAAATTTCTAGGAAAGCCTTAAGAGAATTTCACATTCGATCAGACATACCAGCCGAAATTCACATAGCAACGCTCCTTGGTAGCTTTCGCGAGACAAAATCCGCAGTAAATATCATCCCAGCTGTGTAATATCAACTTGCTTTCTCACCAAACGTTGGTTTACAATATATCTTCTAAAATGAGACTCGTTTTTATTCCCCCTTTTCTTACTACCTCTCAAGCAATCCCCTTGATTGCTACTTACAGCCCCCTAAGCCATCCGATATTTAAATGACAAATTGTACAAGAAAAACGGTTTTGAATCGCCATTCGTAACGTAGTAATTTAGGAAGGTTTTGACAAGAGCCAAATGTTTTTGAAATCGCCTGGTGAAAAAAGAAAAAATCTTGTAAAAATATTCGGTTTACTTTGGACACGGATCTTAGTCGAATTTGCTTCGACAACCGACAAAATTGTACTTAAAATCAATAGAAACATTCTGTTTGAGGACCGACAAAATTTCGCCTCCGATTAGACATATTAGCCAAATCCCCACAACAAGATAGGTAGCAGGTCCATATTCCCTATTTTTGTTCAGGGGGAGGGGTACCAAAAAAAACTTCTAAAACCCAACAAAAATTTGTTTACACGTGTTTTTGTTACTTTTGTACAAATCAAACAAATTCGTGTGTACAAGTCAAGCAAAAGGGGGAGGATCGACACCCCCCCCAGATATGGACCTGGATGGTGGTTTGAAGTGTGTCCGGTTCGAATGTTATTTTAAAAAAAAGTGTAGGTGAGGTGCAAGGTTTAAAGCTATTTTTGTTTTTAAGTTGCCGTTACTGAGAGGAGTGAAGGTGAAATTTGAAGAAAAAATTATAAATAGCAAGGTATTTTGTTGGCTTTCGCTTGACACAATTTGACGAAAATACCCTCCCTAAATCAAATTGATTTTTTGCCAAACACCAGCCCCACATTCAACAGTGCTTGTTGCAATCCACTACAATAACTTGTTGAATAAGCGCAATTTTTGTCCAAACGTTATAAACTTAGAATTATATATTAATCAGGAAATAGTGGCTTTGGCAGGCAATACAAGAGAAATTAAACATTAGGTTTAGCCAAGAAGAAATAAAATCGAAAGATTTTAGAGGCTTTTATTTCTGTGGAAGGTGATGATATGTGAAGACCTTTGATAGGATTCGGTGTCTGGAAATTATGTGGAAATACTCTCCCCTCAGGTCTCAACATTTATCACTAATAACTGTGTGGGCTCCCCTTAAAAAAGAAATATCCTTTAATTGATCGCCTAATACTTAAGGAGTTGATCGCTTTTAAAAGCGGTGTACATCATGGGCGCATACCGCACCTGGTAGAAATGTGGCACACATAACACGAGTAGAGACGAAGCGGTGACAGTCTACCATGCATGGCAGAGAAAGTGGCCCACTGATATTTAGATCAGGTGGTAGAGAGTCTGCAAGCCTTCCTTATACTTAGCTCAGACGCAAAATGATTCACTTGAAATATTTATTTTCGTTTCCTGGCACATTTTCTTAGCCAGGACTGGGTCAGACTCGCGTTTTCACAGAAGTATAGGATTAAACATGCTTTTATCCAGATTTGCGATCTGGCTTTGTTCGATTACATCCCATTATTACTCTAGCATTACAACCTTTTAATTTCACAGTTATTAATTTTGTAAAAATACGGAATTATAATTGTCATCAGCATAGGCACGTATGCTGTGTTCTTTTTCCAGAAGATAAATGTTTTAGGAGACGCAAAGAGGGTGAATTATATGAACAATCTAGAAAATGATTCGAAAAATGATAAAATAACGACATTTTCTCTGTATTTACATACAGGAGGAGGGAGGAGGATCAAAGACCCTCACTCATGCGAATGTACCGGGACGGATAGATGATGCACCATTTCCCAGTCACATAAGCTGCGGGCTCATGCCGTCAGCTTTATTCCAGCATAATTACAATACACACACATGTATTGTGTGTACAATACAGCATACAGTATTGTATACAGTATTGTGTACAGCATAATTACAATACACACACATGCAAAAGAAAGAAAAAAAGGACTAAGTGTGCAAGAGCTTTCGTTAAAATATTCATCACTAAAAGCTAGGGTTTCTGATGGCACACCGTATGTGCATAGGGCAAAAGAGGGCGACATTCATTCTTAGCTAGTTTTCTATTTAGTCTTACTAATGCGATTGTGATCACATGACATTCCTGAGTTAGTATTAAAGAGTCAAAATGGATTTCAAACTTCTCCATTACTCACTCACTTAGGAAAAATGTTGCGACTTCGTTTAGATTGCATAATAGTAAACCATTCACAATAAACTAGAAATACTTCTAGGAATTAAGGTTCCTATGGGAACCGCAGACCACAACATTATCACTTGTCACTCAACCTTCTCAGATTAATATAAATAGACTAATATAAATCATTTCAGATATGTCAGTCTATTGCATCAAATATACGAGTGATAAAAATGCCGCCAAATTGGCGACCCATTTTTAGAGGCAAAAAGTTGTCATCAGCACGTCGTGTCACATTTAGTGACAAAATTTACGAGGTCTTAGTCTTGTTATTAAATTTTCTTTTGTAAATCAACAATTTTTCCTTTCTCGAGGCTGCCATCGCCTTAAGAAAAGATAATGTGTACATGGCTCGCGTGAAGTACGTTTATTAAGCCCCTCTGTCCCAGCTCCCAGACGTTTCAGTTCCCTTTTACAGGGCAAATATAAAATTATGTTTGTTTAGTCATCTTGCGATGACCATAGCCTAGAAACTAATTCTCAAGGTATGGACACAACTTGGGACGAAACATCCCCCCCCCTGTTTACAGATACGTTCCCCGCCAATCAATTTTGTTGACTATTAAAAGAGGCACTAGCCCCTTCAATTTCCAATCTAATGAGCCTTTTTCGAAGGTGGGGGTCTTTCGAGGTTAATCTCTTACTCTTGTGCTTTTGGAATGTATAAACATTTCAAAGACTAGGTTTAAGTATAAATGCTTACGATTTGTTTCAACTGGATTTTTGATTTATTCTATACTAAGTAATAATTTTTAACGGGAAAGGTTTTTAATTAATCACCTGCATCTTGACACTGTTTCCCAGTAATTCTGATATACAAGATAGAATAAAAGAAGAAGAAAAAATCAGAAAAGAAGTTGAAAGGAAATAATTCTTTGGTGAATTAGACTCCTCTGTGAGGGCTAAATTTGAAATCACCGGGCTACATAATTAGGAAGATTTAGAAAACTGCACTAATGAACCAAACGGTGTATCAGGGATTTTCACTCCGCTTTTCTCATTGAAAAACGACTGGAATAGCTATGAATGATAAGGGTGAAATAAATAATAGGTTATTAGTAATAGCAACAACGATAAGTAACAAAAATAGTAATAATAATAGTAAAAATAATAATAACAATAGTAATAAATGGCCTAAAGGTTATAAACAATCACTTTGTGGATTAACTTTCTTTATATTTTAAAGAAAGTTCTCGAAGCAGGTGATTGAAACTTTAAAGAATCAGCTCAAACATCAAATTCAGAAAATCAGATAGTTTCATTGTGTAGCTCCAAGGCCGTATTCAGGGGGGATGGGTTTTAATCCCCCCTTATTTTTCCAAATCATATGAATATAACAAAAATGCATACAAACAAATTTTGACACAATTTTTAAAGTGGCTTTGTGCCCCCCTCCCCCAAAAAAGTCCTGGGAACAGCCTTCCGTAGCTCAACTATTTATCTTTAAGTTCGAAAAATGGTGAAACGAAACCTGTTTTGTTCAATTGGGTACAACCATACAACCATGAAAAAATTAAGATAAAAATTTTGAATGAAAAAGACCTACAGTTGCAGCTATACAGTTGTTGGTGGTGGCAGGTGTCAAATAAAAAGGACGAAAACAAACACTAGTGAAAATGAGCAAAAAATAAGCAGAAAACATACAGCACCAAACAGCTAAAAAAAATTGCCTTCCTTTGAAGTTTTAGTTTCTCTTGGAATCAAAACATTGTTTGGGTTTGAATTTTGACAGACGTAAGGGTTTTCACATTCAACTAATTAATTTTGCTTATTTATTTTTATGGTTCAATGTGACAACACTGACGAAAATTAGCAAAAAAAAATTATTCAACTAATTAGTTTGGTTTGTTTATTTTCAAAGTTCAATGTGACAACATCGATAAAAATGAGCAAAAAATAAATAAAAATCGTATGGCATCAAACAACTTCAAAAAATATGGCTTTCCTTTGAAGGTTAAGTTTCTCTGGAAATCAACACATTGTTAAGGTTTGAATTTTGACGACCGAAACTATTTAGTTTGCTTGTTTATTTTGACGATTCAATGTGAAAACAGTGATGAAAATCACACCGGGTCCTAAAAGCTTCATAATTTTGAAACAACTAAAACAGAAAACTTGGAAAATTGCAGTTTTCAGGTATGGATAGACCTAATATGAGTCAGATTACCAATTGAGAAGCGTCTGAATCATCAGAGCGTTCTAGCGCTCAGTTTTATAGTAAACAGGCATTTGATTCAGCCGATAGAAAAGCTTTAATGAAAGTCCTATCCTTGTATGGCATACGAGATAAGTACATCAAAGTGATTAGTGCTTTTCACAAGAACAATACGAGCATTAATACGGTTTAGGTATGAAGTATGGTTAGCGACTGGTTTAGTGCTGAACCAGGAGCTATGCAGGGTTGTGTCCCATCCCCGTTTGTATGAATAATTTCGATGGACTTTCTCCTGAGCAACACGGCAAAGGTTAGGTAGGAGAGCAGGAATCAAATGAGGAGATAAAAATCTCCTAGACTAAGATTATGCTGACGACTCGAGTGTTCTCGATAAATTATTTAGCAAAATGAATGTAGTTTTGGAGGTTTTGAGAGTTTAGGGTAGACGAATAGGTTTAACAATTAATTTTAAGAAGGCTAAGTGACTTGACTAGGAGTAAATCAAGGGGAAAAGGTGACGTTGGGTTAACGAGAGCATCAATCAAGCGGATAGCTTCACTTACCTGGGTAGCACTATTAATATAGATGGTGGATGCAGTGAAGATATAAAAAGAAGAATAGCCAAGGGATGTTTTTTTTTTCAGTTGAAAAAAGTTTAAGAAAATAAGTCTGCTAACCAAAATAAGAATAATGGAAGCTATGGCAATGACAATGGTCAAGTATGGTTCTGAAACATGGGCCCTTCGAAAGGAAGAGGACGATTTGTTAAACATTTTCCAAAGGATTTATGGAAGAATTGTTTTATGTACCCGTCTGACTGACCGTATTTCATACAACAAGCTATACGGAAACGTGGTTCGAACCCACTTTCGAAGGCAAAATAAAGGTTAAGAGTAAGGGTCATTAATCTTTATCTGTCCATTTTTTTTTTGTTATTCTTTTCTATCTATTTTTAATTTATTTTATTATACTAGCCTTTTTTTATCATTCCTTTTTTATTTATTTCAAATTCATTTTTCTATCATATCTGGCAGAGAGAGAGATCGTATTTCACAGATAAAAAAAAGAAGAAAAAAAAGTAACGTAATAAACGAATATTCAATCAAAATGAAAGGCTTGACGAACAGAAATAAATCGAAATAATATCAACAAAATGAGGTTAATTACTCATCACGCCACAGGAGACACCCTGCCCGACGAAACATAAAAAACACCATCTAGTAAAAAAAAATAACAATGAGTAAATACCGAAACTGTTCCAAAGCTATGCAATCAACGAGGAAGAACAGCAAGGGCTAGAGAAGACAAGCGAAATATAACAAGGCATTCATGGGCATGTCTGCCAGAGGGTGATGATAAGAGGCAAATACGCAAAAAATTAGATTGATTGGACGCAATTAAATACGAAATGATGAAACTACTGGACGCAGACAAAGTTTCTCTTAGAGAGGCAATAAAAGATACAAAGTTATAATTTTAGTAAGAAGTGTCCAGATATTAAAAAAATTGGGAGTTTGGTTAGTAACCCTAGCTTCGAAATCCTCCCATTCCTGCGTGGGCTTACAAAAGCTGGAGGGCTTACAAAATATCTGTATGCAACATTGCCTTAAGTGACAACTATTGTTCAATAGTTAGTAGCCCACTTTCTTTCCTGAGCGTATGAGTGTGCTACTTACTACTACTTACTTTTACTTACTAGAGTAAAAAGATTCTTTTACCTGTCCAAAGAAAAAACGGTTAAGTTTCAAAGTCGATAAAATTAGTTTAGGCACAAAAACTATTTGCCATCTAAAATATCATATACTGCCTATTTTTTAGAAACAAACTTAGGCGAAAATAACTCAAATGTTAAGATACGGGGCAAAATTCTTTGAAGCGAAAATTTTCAGAAAATCCCTGTGACAAGTATGGCAGTGTCCATATTGTACTTTTTTCTAGAAAAAAAGGAAATAAAGAAAATCCCTGTGGCAAGTATGGCAGTGTCCATATTGTACTTTTTTCAAGAAAAAAAGGAACTAAAGTAAAAAGCAAATAATATCAATATAATTCATAAATAGCTAGGAAAACTATATACATCTTTATCTATTTTCTGTTTCCAGAAAAAATATTATCTTTCTGTTCTTTTTGAAAATGCTCCGAACAGCATTTTCCATTATATCTAATTCCCAAGGGAATAATCTCTTTAATATTTACATCCAAAAAAGTAATACTGGAATTATCTCTTTGAGATGTTCTTACTTAAAAGAACCATTTAGAACCAAACTTTTATTTTTAGAATGCACTTTGTCTTTCATTTTTCAAATTCATCTAAAAAGACTTTCAAGCCCGTCATGAAAATACTTTTTCATGAGAAAACAAATTATGAATAAAAGCAGGAAATAACAAAGCAAAAATAATTTATATTTCTTCCATATCGATACTCATAAGGATTATACTTATTTTAGACAATCAAATGGTAGATAACATAGCCTATAATTGCTACAAACATTGGCATATTACGCTAATTTGTGTAATAATGTCATTATTTTAATGGTTGGTGTTCTAAAGCCGGAGGATCTAATCAAGCAACATTTCTATATTTTGCTTTTTTAAGTGAATATTTAAAAATTCAAATATAAGAAAATATATAAACCGTATAAATATAAAACGTTATGGGCTAAACGAAAAGGAGGTCGTTCTCGGTTAGGGTGGGAGGATGTCGCAAGAAAAGATTTAGGGAAATGGGAACTTCCTGGGAGGTGCAAAGAGTGCTTCGAATAAGTTGGGACGGAGAAGGAGTATGCGTAGCTGTGTTAGCCTCATGCGGTTTGGTGCTGCGGTGAGTTCTTAGTAGTAGTAGTATAAGAGGAAATCTTATGCCATGGGACATGCAAAAATTCAACATGCACTGTTGTAACAGTGCAGTGTTGTCAACATGCACTACAGTAGAACATGTACAACAGAAAAAACATTTTTCAAGTGAAGTAAGACAAGCAAATAAGGATCAGTCAAGACCAGAGGAAGTTTGGTGTCGATGGTGGAATTCTGTGAACCTTATGGAACGAGTTCCCACTTTGACAAGTTTTTCACTTCCATAGTTTTATTTGAAGAACTTGATTCAAGTGGTTTATATTGAACTAGTACGATGCAAAATAACAGTGTTGCCAAACTAGAAACCGACAGTGAATCAAAGAGAAGAGATAGAGGTATCTTTTTTAAATCTATAAGTAGAAAAGTATGTCTCCCTGAATGGATGGATTGCAAGTCGGTCGTTCTTACTTCAAAGAAGGTCGGAAGTGATCAAGTCCAAGTTTTAAGAAAATTCAAAGCAAAGAAATATGTTGATGCAAGTCAACTTCGGGTTATCCGTATGTGTAACCACTGTTTGGGAGAGGCCCACAAAATGGATCGGACTGTATCATATTATCGTATATTCATTAACAAAATGGACTTTGCACCTTATCTTTTATAGAGTAAACTTAATAATTTGCACCAGCTGGCTAGAGTATATTACCACAGATAAGAGTTGATAGAAATCAATATCATGGCTTCACGTGAGTGATGATGTTGTGCATGAACAGCGTCAAAGGTTTAAACAGGACCGAACTGAATGTGCATTCCCATGATTCATTAACAAAATGGACTTTGCACCTTATCTTTCATAGAGTAAACTTGATAATTTGCACCAGCTGGCTAGAGTATATCACCACAGATAAGAGTTGATAGAAATCAATATCATGGCTTCACGTGAGTGATGATGTTGTGCATGAACAGTGTCAAAGGTTTAAACAAGACCGAACTGAAGTACATGATGAAGGGAACCAAGGACACGAGTCTGTCGTTTAAGATGACCCGGCTGAACGAACTGAAAGAATAGTTAAAGAAAAAAGCAGATTCACCATAACTGCTTTGTCTAAGGAATTTCCAGAAGCTCCAAGATCTTTGTGCACGCTGCGTCCCAAAAATGACGATGAACGGCCAGAAAACTCGTCGAATTGCATCAGCTTTAGAGTCCTTGATCGTTATCGCCACCGTATAGTCCTGACTTTCATTTTTTTTCCTGAACTGAAGACGTACCTTGGAGGAAAGTACTTTCAAACACAATGAGGACCTTCAAACCAAAATCAAGGATCATTTGGATTCATTGGCGGCAACATTCTTTAAAGAGAAGATTGAAAAGCTAGTCCACAGATACGACAAATGTCTCAATCTTTTCGGTCGAAAAAAAGGAAATTAATGAATTATTTAAATGACGAGAACGCCATTTGGTTTCGAGGCATCGAATAGCCTTCCTTTTACAATATCGATGTTTCTAAAGGAACACTCTAAGGGGCTGTTCTAAGGGAACAGTTCTAAGGAAAATGTTTCTAAGGGAACATAAAATTTACGTCTTACACAACCGATAATTTGAAAGCTTTGTTTTAGCGACTTTAAAATTATGTTCAGATTTGCACAAGTAATCACAAGCCTGCACAATATAGAGCTTGGAGTATTCTGACGGTTTGGGAGAGGGGGTGAGCCTGAGACTTCAAAATGATAGTTTTTTCACTTGATTGATTTTTTTGGAGGATATGTATTGGTGCCAATTTAATTTAGAAATTCCACAACATTTGATGTCCAGGCCTATATTCGGTGCCCATAGTTCTTTAGGTTGAATATACGTTGAAAATTATTAAAAGAGGACAATTTTCCTTTTTTTAAAAGCAAATTTAGATCTTCTCCAATAAATCAAGGATTCCTAATTAGGACAACCATTGAAGACTGAAAATACTACACACCGTTTCAAAACAAAAAAAAAGAGATGGTGACTAACCTCCAAAACTAAGAGTCCAAGGTTCTTTTCCTCTACCAAGTAGATAGAAAATACCCGTGTAAATCATTCCTCCATAGATTCCAAGAGGGGAGTGGAAGGAGGGTCTAACATTTCGAACAGACTTCATTTCATCCCAAACACGGGATTTTCGAATGTTATCTTCATACACTTTTGGGAAGAGACCTTAAAAATGAAGAAACAAGAAAGATTATGCTATTCGAAAAATATGAGAGTGGCAGACATATTAACTATTTCAATCAAAACAAAGATTGACAGTTTGAGAGAAAGAAAGAGAGAGAAAGAAAGAGAAAGAGAAAGAGAAAGAAAGAAAGAGAGAGAGAGAGAGAGAGAGAGAGAGAGAGAGTTCACCGAAGTTAAAAATCCATATATCTGGGAGCTTATAGCCCTCAAAACGAAGCCTCAATTACCCAGTCTTCCAATTTAAGTTTTCTTGTTTAAACTTTCTTATATTGCTTATGAAGTTCCATTGCTATGGAACAGTATAGTATTGCTTGTTTCCTCTGCAATATTTACATCTGATGGTTAACTATTGCTCCTTCCAGGCTATGTTGAGGTGGATGTTCAACTAAATAAAAATTAAATGCATGCATCCAAAAGGGGCGCATCCAGGGTTGTCAAAGGGGCATATATACAATATCTGATAAATCAAAAGACAGATGATGAGCTAAACCAAAAGACAGTATGCGTATCCAGATGATCACAATTATGTACCTCCAATATCTCCGGAGGGAAGAGTACTCAGTTAAGAGTTTCATGGCATATCGAGGAGAACGTTGATTTAAATCGAAAGATACTATGTACATTCAAGGTTATCAAAAAGGTTTATCTACGGTAACTCAGGAACGGCTAAGGGAATTAAATTCAATAGTTACTTGCGACTTTTGCTATATCTCTTTAGCATAATATGTTTTCCTCCTTTTATTTCTTTTGTTTTCAATAGAGGACTTGAAAAGTCTTTCCCTGAAGTTCAATATTACATAATATCTGGTCAATTCTAACGATTCTAACGTCGATTCCAAGCCGAAAGGGTGTATTTTATGCGTTTTCTTAAAACGAGAAAGGGTCCTCTAATGAATCTTTATCAACTGGTCACAGTTCCAGTGGAATATATGCCTCGGGAGAGGTAGGAAGATTGAATTGACGCAAAAAAATTGTTGACCTGGTACCGATTTTTTTTTTGGAATTGAATCTTCTTTAGTAAAGTTGGAATAACAAAAAAAAAAAAAAAATAAAAAAAAATAAAAAAAAAAAAAAATAAAAAAGGCGAAAAGGCGTATCTTGTACGTTTTCTTAAAATAAGAAAAATTCCTCTATTAATACCTTATCAACTTGTTTCAGTTTCAGAGGCATCTATAGGTGGTGGATATCGAATCAAAGCAAAGAATGACTTTGGGAACAATTTTTTGACAATTGACAGTTTTAGGCAATACCTCCTTTGGTTACTAGTCGAAAGGCTGTAGCCTATAAATCGCATTTCGGTTCTTCTTCTAAATGCTGTAATTTATCCTAAAGCTTTCTAA
Organism: Artemia franciscana; assembly: GCF_032884065.1. Taxonomy (NCBI): domain Eukaryota; kingdom Metazoa; phylum Arthropoda; class Branchiopoda; order Anostraca; family Artemiidae; genus Artemia; species Artemia franciscana. The sequence goes on along the minus strand of NC_088880.1, from coordinate 26,940,904 downwards.
AATCGCATCTTGAATATGATTATTTCTCCTCGGCTTTGCTAATTAAATCAATACATCTATCATTAAAGAGAGACGTGCTTTTATTACCACTAAACGATTATTTGGCCCATTAAGTGCTGCTTGTTGGGGAAAAACCATGTATTTCTCTTTCTTGTTAAACCAAGAGACGCTGTAGAGGGAGGGGGCCAAAAAGCTGCCTTCATAGGAGTAATTTTTTATTTCAAATTGATTTAGGAGCCGATCGTTCCAACTGAGGGAACCTTATCTCCACTACTAAAAAAGACACATTCTGCTCTTCTAGGCGGCTATGCTCCTCGCAGTTCATTACAGATTGAGAGGACTAATCTAGCTCCTAAGTCACTTCCCTAAAAATACTTCATAAAATTATGCCTCAGGGCAGAGTTCTGGGGTACTGAACTTAAAAAATAAACCAAGTATATTGGTTGTTTCCTCCCAGTTTTAACCACCTATCTGTGTCGTCAGCTCGCAAAAACTTCGTGGAGGGGCGGGAGGTTGTAAATACGTATTTTCTTAAATCTAGAGTGGGGGGGTAATTTTTTTGTTTTTAAAATTTCCTTTCATTGAAGGTATACAAAAGCCATTTTACAATGAAAATACAAAAACGAGTTATTTTTTAAAAGCCAGGGGACGATAAATCAAGCTTGCTAAAACCGCATCTTGAATATAATTATTTCACCTCGGCTTTGCTAATTAAACCAATCCATCAATCATTAAAGAGAGATGTGCTTTTATAAGCACTAAACGATTATTTGACCCACTAAGCACGGCTTGTTGGGGAAAAACCATATATTTCCGTTTCTTGTTAGACCGAGAGAAGCTGTAGAGGAAGGGGGCCAAAAAGCAGCTTCAATAGGAGTAATTTTTCATTTCAAATTATTTTAGGAGCCGACCGTTCCAACTGAGGGAGCCTTATTTCCACTACTCAAAAAGACCCGTTCTACTCTTCTGGGTGGCTATGAGCCCAGAAAAATCTCAATGAGGGGGAGGAGCAATACCCCCCCCCCCCCCAATATTAACACCACTGCCAGCAAATACAAGCAAGCAATACAATATCGTTCTTATAAAACTTTGGCAGCTAAATGCTGAGAGTAGTCTATTGTATCCGAATATCTCTAACGATATTCATCTCGTAGCTAATACCGTACCACTTCTACCACTTCACTCATCTCCAGTTACGGACGATAAAGCGAGAGCATTTAGCTAAGGGACCTCGGAATACCCATTTCATTTATCAGATGTTGCACATGTTAATCCTTTTTGCAAACATGAAAACACTGCTAATGACTTGACAGCGAAGATGATGCTAATGTTCAAATGAAAGAGAGCTTTCCTGCAAAGTGTGATTTACAGACATCTGCAATAACGGTAGACTTGACAGCGAAGATGATGCTAATGTTCAAATGAAAGAGAGCTTTCCTGCAAAGTGTGATTTACAGACATCTGCAATAACGGTAGACTTGACAGCGAAGATGATGCTAATGTTCAAATGAAAGAGAGCTTTGCTGCAAAGTGTGATTTGCAGACATCTGCAATAACGGTAGACTTGACAGCGAAGATGATGCTAATGTTCAAATGAAAGAGAGCTTTCCTGCAAATTGTGATTTACAGACATCTGCAATAACGGTAGACTTGACAGCGAAGATGATGCTAATGTTCAAATGAAAGAGAGCTTTCCTGCAAAGTGTGATTTACAGACATCTGCAATAACAGTAGACTTGACAGCGAAGATGATGCTAATGTTCAAATGAAAGAGAGCTTTCCTGCAAAGTGTGATTTACAGACATCTGCAATAACGGTAGACTTGACAGCGAAGATGATGCTAATGTTCAAATGAAAGAGAGCTTTCCTGCAAAGTGTGATTTACAGACATCTGCAATAACGGTAGACTTGACAGCGAAGATGATGCTAATGTTCAAATGAAAGAGAGCTTTCCTGCAAAGTGTGATTTACAGACATCTGCAATAACGGTAGACTTGACAGCGAAGATGATGCTAATGTTCAAATGAAAGAGAGCTTTCCTGCAAAGTGTGATTTACAGACATCTGCAATAACGGTAGACTTGACAGCGAAGATGATGCTAATGTTCAAATGAAAGAGAGCTTTCCTGCAAAGTGTGATTTACAGACATCTGCAATAACGGTAGACTTGACAGCGAAGATGATGCTGATGTTCAAATGAAAGAGAGCTTTCCTGCAAAGTGTGATTTACAGACATCTGCAATAACGGTAGACTTGACAGCGAAGATGATGCTAATGTTCAAATGAAAGAGAGCTTTCCTGCAAAGTGTGATTTACAGACATCTGCAATAACGGTAGACTTGACAGCGAAGATGATGCTAATGTTCAAATGAAAGAGAGCTTTCCTGCAAAGTGTGATTTACAGACATCTGCAATAACGGTATTCGAAGCAAAAAGAAAGACAAGGAAAAAATCAGGATAAACACAAATCAAGGGCTATAATCTTTTGTCGAACATTTTTGAACGTGATAATTACAACGTTTTTACAAACTTATGGCATTCCATTCGACAAAATTAAAATATTATAACAACATTTCATGTAATTAATATAATGAATATTTAAAAATAATAAGTTTATTTGAGGAACATTAGTTTTAGCCTAATTTTTTAATTGGGTAAAATCTTGGGTACGTTTGCAGAAATCCGCACAAGCCGAGGCAGCTGGGATTAATTGTACATTTGTCATTTTTTTCTTATATAAAAATATTTATTAACTTTAAAAATTAAACATAAAAAGCCCTGGAGAATCTTTAACAAACATGAGGAGATACAAAATCAAGTTTACTGTAAAAATGCAATATTTCTCAATTTATTTGTATATGTTTATATTTTTTGATACATTAAATTTGCTACTCCTGAGCAAAATTAAAAACAATAATCATAATAAACATAAAAATGGTTAAAGAATGAAACTAACTTCCAGCTGTTTACACTCCCCCCCCCACGGAAAAAAACAACAATAAAGGGTTAATTTTGAGCGGGAATCAAAATTTTTATATTTGATTTATTCTGTGCTTCGAAGAAGTTTAGGAATATATCAACTGCCTCACTGAAACCGTACCGTAGATTTACCATAGATTTGTTACCTGAATAAATTACCAGATAATATACCATAGATTTACACTGACCATTTACCAATATACCATTTAACATAAAAATACTTTGACCGTAGATTCATTGCCTGAATAAATTGCCAGATAGAATAAAAAAAAAGCATTACACTGCACGAGCAGGTGAGCCTAGTGGCTCACTTATTCCCATGGGATGGGCTGGGTGGATAGCCCAAATTCTTCAGAAGAGTAAAAAGCTTGAATCATTTAATGAAAACAATCAGAATTTAAGGGAAACTTAAATATTTTGAGTCAGGGACATTCGAGGGGTGCTATTTTCTTTATAATTTTTGAATCCAAAAATTAGCAAGAATGATAAAAATTAACAGTGGTAATAGATAACCAGTTTTGCCTGCTTTAAACACCTTAGGCGACTTTTGCAAGTGGCTTTAAAGAAAAAACACAAGGAGCTCGCCAAAATACATGCCATTTATAGTTCTCTAAACTCAGTATGGCTTTTACTACCAGTTTTTCCAAGCCTCGTGCCATCAAACGGGAAGACATTTTAACAAAGACACCGGACATCCCCCTTCATAATATTAGAGAGATTGAAAAATAAGCTTGACGATTTGGTTTTCCCTTCGGTATCAAACTCCCTCGTCTAATTTTTCATATGTCACTTCCAACTTTTTATTGATTTCGTCCGCTTCCACGCGATTACAGTCAAGATGCTCATAAAATTACATCTTATTATCAAAAAAGAGAAGAGAGTAAAAAGGAAGCCAAACCGTGATTTAATCTGTAACTTTGAGCCTTATCACAATTAAAAATGACAAAAAGAGTTCGTTTTCCTAACAATAAAGACGAAAATAAATACAGCTAGGAAAAAACTTCCATAAAATAGAGAAATATTCATACTAAAAATACCCCCTCTCCTCCAGCCGAAAGTGCAAGGTGATTTGTACATAAAATATACTTAACACAATTAGATTTGAATCCTGTACTATACCTATTTGAAATAACACTGAAAATGCAAGATAAACAAATATTCTTCTAAAAATAGACGTGAAAGTAAAATTTGATAGGAGAAAACCTCGCTAAAATGGAGAATTATTATATTATACACGAGCGTGTAAATACTACCAGAATTGGGTTTGGACTCTGCTTAATATTTATTTGAAATTATGGATTAGATTTTCACATTGTGACCCGTATTTTTGAATATTCAGCAGTTCAAAAAATGGCAAAATAACATTGTAACTTGTAAAGTGAGGTATTTACTATTATTTCAAATAACTTCTACAAGTTGTAAGTTTATCCCACTTTTTAGTAGGGTTTATTTTGTTATGTTTTTCAGATTAAATTCTTGTCCAATTTTATACATATACAATTCTCCTTTAAATGCACCGGTGTGCCTTGGGTACCACCGAACGGCAGTGCACCCCCATAATGCATCTAAATAAAATGTAAACTTCTAAGAGCAGATCGAAAATAATTATTTATATTCATTACTAGCTGCTGGGGTGGCGCTTCGCGCCAACCCAACACCTAGTTGTTGGGGCTCTTCGCGCCCCCACCAGCCCCCCCCCGCGCGTAAGTCGTTACGCGCCATATTAGTTACGCGCCATTATAGTTGTGTCCCTGTGTCCCACCTGTGATATATATATATATATATATATATATATATATATATATATATATATATATATATATATATATATATATATATATATATATATATATATATATATATATATGTATATATATATATGTTTTTAACTACGTAAAACATGCGAATATACAACATTCTTCGCTGTCCCATTGTCTGTGCATATAAATAGATTGTCAGGTTTACTGACTCTTGAACATGCAACATATAATTGTCCATGGGAAAAACAATCCGTATTCAGATCTATACCTCATTATTCTAATGATGTGTCCCTGTGTCCCGGTCGTCATTAATATTCCCTGTGTCCCGGTCGTCATTTGTGTCCCGGTGTCCCAGTTTGTAATTTCTCTTTGAGTGTCCCGGTCGTCATTTATATTCCCTGTGTCCCGGTGTCCCGGTCGTCATTTGTGTCCCAGTGTCCCGGTCTGTAATTTTTATTCGAACAATCCCTGTGTCCCGGTCGTCATTTATATATCCCGCCTGTGCCCCCGGCGTCCCCGTTGTAGTTGTGTCCCTGTGTCCCGGTCGTCATTTATATTCCCTGTGTCCCGGTCGTGATTTGTGTCCGGGTGTCCCAGTCTGTAATTTCTTTTTGAGGTTCCCGGTCGTCATTTATATTCCCTGTGTCCCGGTCGTCATTTGTGTCCCGGTGTCCCAGTATGTAATTTCATCAGTTGACAAACATGACGTCAGTCAACAAACAACTTCATGACGCATACAGCTCAATCCTTATAATGACGTCAGTCGACAAACATGACGTCAGTCGACACACAAACATGACGTCACTCGACACACACACACACACACAGAGACAACTTATTTATTTATATATACTAGTTGGTGGGGGCGCTTCGCGCCCCCCCCCCCCCCCAAGCCCCCCCGCGCGCGTAAGTCGTTACGCGCCATTGTAGTTGTGTCCCTATGTCCCACCTGTGAATATATATATATATATATATATATATATATATATATATATATATATATATATATATATATATATATATACTAGCTGTTGGGGTGGCGCTTCGCGCCACCCCAACACCTAGTTGGTGGGGGCGCTTCGCGCCCCCCCCAAGCCCCCCCGCGCGCGTAAGTCGTTACGCGCCATAATAGTTACGCGCCATTGTAGTTGTGTCCCTATGTCCCACCTGTGAATATAGATATATATATATATATATATGGTTTTAACTACGTAAAACTTGCGAATATACAACATTCTTTGCTGTCCCATTGTCTTTGCATATAAATAGATTGTCAGGTTTACCGACTCTTGAACATGCAACATATAATGGTCCATGGGAAAACAATCTGTATTCAGATCTATACCTCATGATTCTAATGATTGCCCTTGAGCTTTGTTGATGGTGATTGCTAATCGACCATTCCCTGTCCCGGTGTCCCGGTCGTCATTTACATCCCCCTGTTTCCCCCGGTGTCCCCGTTGTAGTTGTGTCCCTGTGTCCCGGTCGTCATTTATATTCCCTGTGTCCCGGGTCCCGGTCATCATTTGTATCCCGGTGTCCCGGTCTGTATATACATTCGTTTTTTAGTTTTGTTTTTCTCCTTTATTTTTTTCCTTTTTTTTTCTTTTTTAGCTTATTTAGATTTTTAGATTTTTTAGTTTTTTTTATTAGTTTTTAGTTTTTATTTCTTTTTAGTTTTTTTGTCCCGGTCGTCATTTATATCCCCCTGTTTCCCCCGGTGTCCCCGTTGTAGTTGTGTCCCTGTGTCCCGGTCGTTATTTATATTCCCTGTGTCCCGGTCGTCATTTGTATCCCGGTGTACCGGTCTGTATATACATTCGTTTTTTAGTTTTGTTTTTCTCCTTTATTTTTTTCCTTTTTTTTTCTTTTTTAGTTTATTTAGATTTTTAGATTTTTTAGTTTTTTTATTAGTTTTTAGTTTTTTTTTCTTTTTAGTTTTTTTGTAGTTTTTACCTTCTTTTTAGTTTTGTTAATTTTTTTTTTTACTTGTGTCCTGGTCGTCATTTATACTCCCTGTGTCCCGGTGCTTTGTTGATTGCTAATCGAACATTCCTTTTGTCCTGGTCGCTTTCTCTTTGAGTGTCGTCATTTATTTTTTTCTTTTTTAGTTCTTTTAGTTTTTACCTTTTTTAGTTTTTTTTTATTTTTTAGTTTTTTTTAGTTTTTTACCTTTTTTTAGTTTTTTTAGTTTTTTTAGTTTTTTAGCTTTTTTATTTTTTTTATTAGTTTTTAGTTTTTTTGTAGTTTTTGCCTTTTTTTTAGTTTTTTTTAGTTTTTTAGCTTTTTTATTAGTTTTTAGTTTTTTTTGTAGTTTTTGCCTTTTTTTAGTTTTTTTAGTTTTTTAGCTTTTTTATTTTTTTTATTAGTTTTTAGTTTTTTTTGTAGTTTTTGCCTTTTTTTAGTTTTTTCAGTTTTGACGTCACCTGATCCAGTTTTTTCAGGTGACGTCACCTGATCCACGATCCACAGATCCACAGACAACTTATTTTTATATATATAGATAGTTTTTTTTTTTTTACTTATGTCCTGGTCGTCATTTATACTCCCTGTGTCCCGGTGCTTTGTTGATTGCTAATCGAACATTCCTTTTGTCCTGGTCGCTTTCTCTTTGAGTGTCGTCATTTATTAGTTTTTTCCTTTTTTTTTTAGTTTTTTATTGGTTTTTACCTTTATTTTAGCTTATTTTTCAGTTTTTTCCTTTTTTTTAGTTTTTTTTTATTTTTTATTTTTTTTAGTTTTTTACCTTTTTTTAGTTTTTTTAGTTTTTTAGCTTTTTTACTTTTTTTTATTAGTTTTTAGTTTTTTTTTGTAGTTTTTGCCTTTTTTTAGTTTTTTCAGTTTTTTTTTAGTTTTTTATTGGTTTTTACCTTTATAGTTTTTTAGTTTTTTAGCTTTTTTATTTTTTTTATTAGTTTTTAGTTTTTTTTGTAGTTTTTGCCTTTTTTTAGTTTTTTCAGTTTTGACGTCACCTAATCCAGTTTTTTCAGGTGACGTCACCTGACACATCCATCCATCCATCCACAGACAACTTATTTTTATATATATAGATATATATATATATATATATGTTTTTAACTACGTAAAACTTGCGAATATACAACATTCTTTGCTGTCCCATTGTCTGTGCATATAAATAGATTGTCAGGTTTACCGACTCTTGAACATGCAACATATAATGGTCCATGGGAAAACAATCCGTATTCAGATCTATACCTCATGATTCTAATGATTGCCCTTGAGCTTTGTTGATGGTGATTGCTAATCGACCATTCCCTGAGTCGCCATCGTCATTTATATTTCCCCCTGTGCACCCCGGCGTCCCCTTTGTAGTTATGTCCCTGTGTCCCGGTCGTCATTTATATTCCCTGTGTCCCGGTCGTCATTTGTGTCCCGGTGTTCCAGTCTGTGATTTCTCTTTGAGTGTCCCGGGCGTCATTTATATTCCTTGTGTCCCGGTGTACCGGTCGTCATTTATATCCCCCTGTGCCCCCCGGCGTCCCCATTGTAGTTGTGTCCCTGTGTCCCGGTCGTCATTTATATTCCCTGTGTCCCGGTCGTCATTTGTATCCCGGTGTCCCGGTCTGTATATACATTCGTTTTTTAGTTTTGTTTTTCTCCTTTATTTTTTTCCTTTTTTCTTTTTTTTCTTTTTTAGTTTATTTAGATTTTTAGATTTTTTAGATTTTTTAGTTTTTTTATTAGTTTTTAGTTTTTTTGTAGTTTTTACCATTTTTTTAGTTTTTTTAGTTTTTTTTTTTACTTATGTCCTGGTCGTCATTTATACTCCCTGTGTCCCGGTCGTCATTTGTGTCTCGGTGCTTTGTTGATTGCTAATTTATATTATATTTATATTTATATTTTTTATATTTATTAATATTTTTTTAGTTTTCTTTTTCTCTTATTTTTCAGTTTTTTCCTTTTTTTTTAGTTTTTTCTTTTTTAGTTTTTAGTTTTTTCTTTTTTAGTTTTTAGTTTTTTTTTGTTTTTTACCTTTTTTTAGTTTTTTTAGTTTTTTTAATTTTTTAGCTTTTTTAGTTTTTTTATTAGTTTTTAGTTTTTTTTAGTTTTTGCCTTTTTTTAGTTTTTTCAGTTTTTTTTAGTTTTTAGTTTTTTACCTTTTTTAGTTTTTTTTAGTTTTTTAGCTTTTTTAGTTTTTTTTCTTTTTAGTTTTTTTTGTAGTTTTTACCTTTTTTAGTTTTTTTTCTTCTTTTGTATTAGTGTGAAATAATTCAGACGTCATATGCGGACAAACACGACGTCACTCGACAGACAGACAGACAGACATAACCCACAAACAACTTATTTTTATATATATTTATTCATATTTTTTTAGTTTTCTTTTTCTCTTTTATTTTTCAGTTTTTTCCTTTTTTTTAGTTTTTTTCTTTTTTAGTTTTTAGTTTTTTTTAGTTTTTTACCTTTTTTTTAGTTTTTTTAGTTTTTTAGCTTTTTTAGTTTTTTTATTAGTTTTTATTTTTTTTGTAGTTTTTGCCTTTTTTTTTCAGTTTTTTTTTAGTTATTAGATTTTTACCTTTTTTTAGTTTTTTTAGTTTTTTAGCTTTTTTAGTTTTTTTTCTTTTTAGTTTTTTTTTGTAGTTTTTACCTTCTTTAGTTTTTTTCTTCTTTTGTATTAGTGTGAAATAATTCAGACGTCATATGCGAACAAACATGACGTCACCTGATCCACAGATCCACAGACAACTTATTTTATATATATATATATATATATATATATATATATATATATATATATATATATATATATATATATATATATATATATATATATATATATATATATATATATAGATATGTGAAAATTCATTTGATATATAATATAAAAAATTACTCAGCCCGTAAACCAAACTAAAAAATAATAGATATAAATTGTGCTACTATTAAATAACCCGTACAAGCTTGAATATTTCGTAAATATGACTCGAATGCTTGATTTATGTAAAAATAAAAGTTTAAAGGATTTTCCTATGATAACACAAAGTTAGATGAATTTTTGACTCTTCATCATAATGTTTGAAGAACCAAGGACATGAAAATGAAAAGACTATTAGTCCTTAGACTTACCTTAGGTATAATTATAGCTGTAAAACACAGTTTTCCAAGACTTTTCATTTAGTTGTTACAAATTATGGAGTTGAACAATTCAGTTTCAATTCAGAGCTCACAGTGTCAACATCAAAATCGGATATTGTATGGGGACTAATGATTCAATAAGTTATAGCGAAGAAAATAAAAATTCCGTACTAGATATTAGTGACGTATTATCCTGACATATTTTGTATTGACCTCCATATGTGTCTATACACCTCTTATTTTTTCCCTTTTAGCAAAAAAGAAAAAAAAGGTAAAAAAGAAACGCCAAAAGGTGCAATATTTTGTAGTTTTGAGCCTTACCAGAATTCAAAGATAAAAAAAAATCTTAAAAAATAAACGTGAAACTAAACTTTGATAGGAGAAAGCCTCGCTAAAATGGGGAGATACTTATGTTACGCCCGAGCATGTAAATATTAACAGAAATAGGTTTGGACTCTTTAATATTTATTGCTTAATATTTATTTGAAACTATGGATTCGACTATCATATTGGCACCCGCATTTTCGAATCTTCAGCAGTTAAAGAAAACTGCAATTAACATTGCAACATGTGAAGTGAGATATCTGCTATTATTTCAAATAACTTTTACTAATTGTAAGTTTATCCTATTTATTTGCAGGGTTTATTTTGTTATATTTTTCAGACTAAATTCCAGTAAACTTTTATTTATATATATATATATATATATACTAGCTGTTGGGGTGGCGCTTCGCGCCACCCCAACACCTAGTTGGTGGGGCGCTTCGCGCCCCCCCAAGCCCCCCCGCGCGCGTAAGTCGTTACGCGCCATATTAGTTACGCGTCATTGTAGTTGTGTCCCTGTGTCCCACCTGTGAATATAGATAGATTTATATATGTGTTTCAAACTACGTAAAAATTGCGAATATACAACATTCTTGGCTTTCCCATTGTCTGTCCATATACAAAGCCGTATGTACTAATAATGACGTCATATGCAAACGCTCTTTTTACAAACAAACAAACATGCATACACACAACTCGTTTTTATATAGATAGATAGATAGATAGATACAATACAAATTAACTACGTAAAACTTGTGAATATACAACAGTCTTCGCTGTCCCATTGTCTGTGCGTATAAATAGATTGTCAGGTTTACCGACCCTCAAAGATGCAACATACAATTGTACATTGGTAAAGCAATCTGTATTAAGATCTATACCGCATTTTTCTAGTGATTGCCCTTGAGCTTTGTTGATGGTGGTTGCAAATGCTAATCGAATTGGGAATTGCAATCTTTTAAATTGAAAAAGCAGATCCGTTGGAATCATGGGAATGCCAGGAATAAGAACAGCCTCACCCTCATAAGGCCCTGTCAAGATTGTGGCATCTATTAGGTTTTCCATTGTTTTTTTTTTTACGGCAAGTCGCGTGCCATTGCAAAGCTTTGGTGGGTTGATATTTCTTAAAAGTATTATTGGTACGCCTATTTTTAGTTGTAGCAGGTGTGGTGGACACCCTGAAGGATCTATGGAATTTAAAAATTCAGATGGATAATTAACCGCTTCATTTGGTTCCGAAATACAAATTAACTGCGTAAAACTTGCGAATATACAACATTCTTCGCTGTCCAATTCTCGCTGCATATAAATAGATTGTCAGGTTTACCGACCCTCGAACATGCAACGTACAATTGTCCATGGGAAAAACAATCAGTATTAAGATCAATACCACATTTTTCTAATGATTGACCTTGAGCTTTGTTAATGGTGATTGCAAATGCTAATCGAATTGGGAATTGCAATCTTTTAAATTGAAAAGGCAGATCTGTTGGAATCATGGGAATGCGAGGAATGAGAACAGCCTCACCCTCAAAAGGCCCTGTCAGGATTGTGGCCTCTATTAGGTTTTCCATTGTTTTTTTTACGGCAAGTCGAGTGCCATTGCAAAGCTTTGGTGGGTTTATATTTCTTAAAAGTATTATTGGTACGCCTATTTTTAGTTGTAGCACGTGTGGTGGAAACCCTGAAAGATCTATGGAATTTAAAAATTCAGATGGATAATTAACCGCTTCATTTGGTTCCAAAACTGTGTCGACTGACTTGTAAAGGACTGCCTGGTCTTGAATCTTGGTCAAAACAATATTGTTGATTTCGTGGACGTCTATATTTTTGGGTGCGAGAATCGCTCTTTCACTTAGCCATTTATTATTTTTATAATTTTTTAGAATATTCGGAAATACTTTTTCAATCAATTCATTTTTGGACGTCACTAAATTACAGAAATCAGCAGGTAGTTGTATACGTCCTGAAATTGAGTCTACTGGGAGCTTTCCGTTTCCCATTGCCAGCAATTGATCTGAAAATGTTTGACCAGAGTCATCGTTTTGCAATCGGACAGGCATATTTGTAGTTAATTTTAATGTTTTTACGTGTGCCCATAAATTAGAATTTTTCAGGCAAGCATTCATTTCGTCTGCAGGAGTTGATCTAGGTATTATAGGTAATGTTTGCCTGAAATCTCCCGCAAGCAATATTAAGGTGCTGCCAAAGGGTTTCGACATCCCTCGCAAATCTTTCAAGCATTGATCCAGAGCCTCGAGCGATTTTTTGTGTGCCATTGTGCACTCATCCCAAATAATAAGTTTGCATTGCTGCAATACTTTACCCATCCCAGATGATTTGGAAATATTGCACGTGGGAGTTTCTGTAGAATGCAAGTTCAGAGGCAATTTCTTTCTTACTTTCTCTATCAGCCTCAAGCCTGTTTCCCTGCTGTTCTTTTGATTCCTCGGCACGCCTTCTTTTTTTACTTTCTCTTTCAGAAGCAAGTCTGGTTTCGCGTTGCTCTGGTAGTTCCTCGACACGCCTTCGTTGACGTAAATTGCACATTCTTAATCTGGCCATTTCTCTTTGAACCGCAAGCCTGGTTTTGCTTTTTGGTAACATTCTACCTTTTTCAATGTTTTTCAATTTTTCAGTGTTCATTCTAACATTGATGTTAGAAAAAAATTTTACGTACCAAGCATGCAAACACTCGACAATTTATAATAAAACTCAAAATTATAAATATCTGTTATGAGGTTTTCGAATTACTTTAATCTATTGTCAAAATATATAGAAATATTTATGCAATTACCAGTTTCTACATTTTTAGTTTCAGTTTGCTTATCAGTTTAGTTTCATTTTTATATATATTTAAGATATAATCTGGCGTAACGGACAGACAACTTATTTTTATATATATAGAAGATAGATTTTTATATATATAGATACAGTTTCTTCTTTAGTTTTTTTTCTTTTTTAGTTTGTTCTTTTTTTAGTTTCTTCTTTTTATTGATTTGTTTTCTTCAATTTCAAAATGTTCATTCTAACATTGACACTTGGAAAAATCTTTACGTGCCAAGCATGCTAAAGCTCCAACAATTTAAATTAAACCTCAAATTTGGGGTATCTGTTTTAAGGTTTTCGAATTACTTTAATCTATTGTCAAAATATATTGAAATATTTGTGCAATTCCCAGTTTTTTTTAGTTTTTTCTTTTTTTAGTTTTTAGCTTTTTTAGTTTTTTTTTAGTTTTTAATCTTTTTTATTTTTTTACGTTTTTTCTTTTTAGGTTTTTTCTTTTTTTAATTTTTTTAATTTTTAATTTTTTTTTTTAGTTTTTTCTCTTAGTTTTTTTTTAGTTTTTTACCATTTTTCTTTTTCGAATTACTTTTATCTATTGTCAAAATATTTCGAAATATTTATGCAATTTCCAGTTTTTACATTCTAGTTTGTTTTCTTTTATATATATAGAAGATATAATCTAGCGTAACGGACAGACAACTTATTTTTATATATATAGATATATATATATATATATATATCTATATATATATATATATATATATATCTATATATATAAAAATAAGTTGTCTGTGTGTGGATGGATCAGGTGACGTCATGTTTGTCCGCATATGACGTCTGAATTATTTCACACTAATACAAAATAAGAAAAAAAACTAAAAAAGGTAAAAAATACAAAAAAAACTAAAAAGAAAAAAAAACTAAAAAAGCTAAAAAACTAAAAAAACTAAAAAAAGGTAAAAAACTGAAAACTAAAAAAAACTGAAAAAACTAAAAAAAGGCAAAAACTACAAAAAAAACTAAAAACTAATAAAAAAACTTAAAAATCTAAAAAACTAAAAAAACTAAAAAAACTAAAAAAAGGTAAAAAACTAAAAAAAAACTAAAAACTAAAAAAGAAAAAAACTAAAAAAAGGAAAAGACTGAAAAATAAAAGAGAAAAAGAAAACTAAAAAAATATGAATAAAAATACAAAAAAATAAAAAAGATAAAAACTACAAAAAAACTAAAAAGAAAAAACGAAAAAAAACTAAAAAAGCTAAAAAAATAAAAGAAGCAAAAATCTAAAGAAGGTAAAAACTACAAAAAAAAAGAAAACAAAATAAAAAAATCTAAAAAAGTTTAAAAACTAAAAAAAAACTAAAAAAAGATAAAAAACTAAAAAAAAAACTAAAAAAAGGAAAAAACCATAAAATAAACTAAAAACTAATAAAAAAAACTAAAAAAAGCTAAAAAACTAAAAAAAACTAAAAAAAACTAAAAAAGGTAAAAACTAAAAGAACTAAAAAAGAAAAAAAACTAAAAAAAGGAAAAAACTGAAAAATAAAGGAGAAAAAGAAAACTAAAAAAATAAAAATAAAAATAAAAAAACTAAAGATAAAAACTTCAAAAAAAACTAAAAAGAAAAAAGAAAAAAACTAAAAAAGCTAAAAGAAGGTAAAAACCAATAAAAAAAAAACTAAAAACAAAAAAGGGAAAAAATTAAAAATTTATTTCATCATAAGTTTTCAACTGACGAAATTACAGACCGGGACATCGGGACACAAATGACGACCGGGACACCGGCACATAGGGAATATGAATGACGACACTCAAAGAGAAAGCGACCGGGACAAAAGGAATGTTCGATTAGCAATCAACAAAGCACCGGGACACAAATGACGACCGGGACACAGGGAGTATAAATGACGACCAGGATATAAGTAAAAAAAACTAAAAAAACTAAAAAAAAGGTAAAAACTACAAAAAACTAAAAAGAAAAAAAAATAAAAACTAATAAAAAACTAAAAAATCTAAAAATCTAAATAAACTAAAAAAGAAAAAAAAATAAAAAAGGAAAAAAATAAAGGAGAAAAACAAAACTAAAAAACGAATGTATATACAGACCGGGACACCGGGATACAAATGACGACCGGGACACAGGGAATATAAATGACGACCGGGACACAGGGACACAACTACAACGGGGAC
This sequence comes from Artemia franciscana, assembly GCF_032884065.1. Lineage (NCBI taxonomy): Eukaryota > Metazoa > Arthropoda > Branchiopoda > Anostraca > Artemiidae > Artemia > Artemia franciscana. The sequence goes on along the minus strand of NC_088880.1, from coordinate 26,925,771 downwards.
GCCGGGGGGCACAGGGGGATATAAATGACGACCGAGACACCGGGACACATGGAATATAAATGACGCCCGGGACACTCAAAGAGAAATCACAGACTGGGACACCGGGACACAAATGACGACCGGGACACAGGGACAAAACTACAAAGGGGATGCCGGGGGGCACAAGGGGATATATAAATGACGATGGCGACACAGGGAATGGTAGATTAGCAATCACCATCAACAAAGCTCAAGGGCAATCATTAGAATCATGAGGTATAGATCTGAATACGGATTGTTTTCCCATGGACCATTATATGTTGCATTTTCAAGAGTCGGTAAACAATCTATTTATATGCACAGACAATGGGACAGCAAAGAATGTTGTATATTCGCAAGTTTTACGTAGTTAAAAACATATATATATATATATATATATATATATATATATATATCTATATTCACAGGTGGGACATAGGGACACAACTACAATGGCGCGTAACTAATATGGCGCGTAACGACTTACGCGCGCGGGGGGGCTTGGGGGGGGCGCGAAGCGCCCCCACCAACTAGGTGTTGGGGTGGCGCGAAGCGCCACCCCAACAGCTAGTATATATATATATATATATATATATATATATATATATATATATATATATATATATATATATATATATATATATATATATATATATATACATTTCTCCTTTAAATGCACCGTGGTGCCTTGGTTACCACCACACCGTAGTGTGCCCCCTTGGGTACCGCAATGCTGAGGCATCTAAATAAAATGTAAAGTAAACTTCTAAGAGCAGGTCGAAAATAACTATTTATATTCATTATATGTGAAAATTCATTTAATATATAATATAAAAAAATTACTCAGCCCTTAAACCAAACTAAGAAATAATAGAAATAAATTGTGGTACTATAAAATAACCCGTACTAGCTTGAATATTCGGTAAATGTGATTCGAATCCTTGATTTATGTAAAAATAAAAGGTTTAAAGAGTTTTTCCTATGTATAACACAGAGTTAGATAAATTTTTGACTCTTTGTCATAGTGCTTGAAGAACCAAGGACATGAAAATGAACGCACTATTAGTCCTTAAATCTATTTTAGGCATATGTATACCTGTAAAGTGCAATTTTACAAGACTTTTCATTTAGTCGTTTCAAACTATGATGTTTTTTAGAACAATTCGGTTTCAATTCAGGTTTCACAGTGTCAACATCAAAATTGGATATTCAATGGGCATTAATAATTCAGCAAGTTGTAGTGAAGAAAAAAAACATCCGCAATAGATATTAGTGACGTATAATCCTGACATATTTTTTATTGACCTACACATGTGTCAACAGACCTAGTTTCCGGATATCTACTTATAGAGTGCCAAGCCGTTTTGGAGTAACCCTAAAGGCAAGCAGAAGAGGGGTAGTTCCCCGTCACAAGTGCCGTTGTACCTGCCGGGATATTCTCTCTTAAAATCTGGGGATTAGGTAGAACAGGGACTGGCGCTTCCGTTGCTTATTGGGGTGTTCAACTTTAAGGTATTGGAGCATTGGACTTTTTAAATGGGAAATAGTAATTGGTACGATGATGAACTGTTCTACAATCCTATCCTGTGCTTTGTGCAGAAAAATATTGCTAAAAGTATTTCGCCTGATATAACAAAAGAGTACATGGCCGATTTCTTCGAGTCACCTTTTGTTTCTGAAACCCGTAAATTGCATTTTTTTAAAGCTCTTTCTTAATGAAGTCCCTTCAAAGCACGTTGAGCAAATGCTCCATTGAACTGTGCTTCTGACATTATTTCTTCGCTTTTAAAGTGCGATTCGCAGAACATGAAGCTTCCGGATTTTGTTATCAAAATGTCCCAGCGAACTGCCAATGATCGATCCCTGTCGATACCTTCAGTATCCTCAGTGCCAAGGTGGACTCTTGTCTTGAACAGCTGCGTGACATTGCGTCTAAGGTTACTGAAAACAGTCCTAAGCTTGGATCTCCAACTCCAAATACAGAAAAACCATCATAAGCTGTCGTTGCAAGGAGCCCACCCCTGGAGATCAGTGACCCTATCCTACACATGAAGAAGCCCGAAACGCTAGATAGTCCCGACGGGATCGTGACTCTGAAATACAAGTTACAAAGCATAAGCTGGGTTGTCATGGTACGTGATAAGCGCTCAGTTGACATGCTGGCTGCAGCTGTTACTAGCTCCATTCTAAACGCTGACACCGAAGTGATCGATAAAAAGCCTCTAGCAGTTGTCCATGAAATACCCGATAACTGTTCAAGAGCTGATTTAGAGGCCTCAGTGAACGCACTTGTTAGTGCTAATCAAATCGGTCATTCACGCACTCATCGCCTCGAGTTTATCGACAAAGTCACTCTGAAAGCGGTCCTGGAGTCGGGAATCCGCATTGGATATGAAATTTACCGCGCCAAGCCCTTTCAATCATTCTGCGTCGATGCTTTCACTGTCAAAGTACTGATCACCTGATTGGAGCTTGTCCCCGCTCACCAGCACATCCCAAATGTTCCAGATGTTCTGGCCCTCATGTGAATTCCAAGTAAAACCCTTGCCAAGCCTCGTCAAAATGTGCAAATTGAAATATGGAACACGTAAATTTCAGTCTGAAATGCGAAATTCTCCGATTGGTTCTCTACAACGCTAAGAAATAAATGCTCAAATTCAGTTTAGCTTTGTGTCCCTTAATATTAATGGTACGAAAGACAAGGATCCACTAATTAATGAGCTGCTTGACATTAATATTGTGTTTTTACACGAGCACCTTCTCTCTAAAGTGAATGTTGATAGCCTAAAGGGTTTTTGGAACCATTATACATTCTTATGAGCCACCCACAAAAAGGGGCTGGTAGACCATCAGGAGGTCTGGCCATCTATTTCAGATATAACACTCAGATGATATTATTGCAAAATGATGCTAACATCTTAGCGATATATGTTGTGATAAAGCAATTATAAACGTTTATTTTCCCTGTAACAGAAGAACTGTGCAGTCATTGTCTCGTTTTTCGCAAGCATATAATCACCTACGGACATTCCTTAGCAACCTTTCAAAACAAAATACCAAATGGGTTCTCGCCAGCGACATGAACACTGACTTATTATCTAATTCTGACCGATCTGAAATTTTTCTCGATTCACTACCCAGAGGATTCCATCTTGCTGATAAAGATCTTCTCTTTACTTATATTCACAATCGTGGTGGTCTTGCTTCCAACCTTGATCATGTAATTGTGTCAGGTTCAACTCTATTTTCATCAATAGTTCATGTGGACGACTCTAAAATCGACGACGATCATATACAAATCACGTGCCAACTATCTTGCTCCATGGCGAGATCTGTGCAACGTGACTATCCCAAGTGGTTCTCAAAGATAAATTGGGAATATGCCAATGTTCCGCTTTATGTATGGACTTGTGGCAGTTATTATCATCTATTAAAGCACCATTCCACTTACTGAAAACTTAGACTCGGATAGATATCAACTCGTATTATCAGCAATTAGCGTTCTGTCTCAAGTCTGCCGCTAAAAAAGCTGCCCCCTCTGAGCGCGTGTCGGATACTCGCAATCTCTTGTGTAAGGCTGGTCCTAAAGTGAATATCTGTATATTTTAAAGTAAGTTGTCTGTCTGTCTGTCTATCTGTCGAGTAACGTCATGTCATCATGTCGTCATGAAGTTAGTTGTCGTCATGTTTGTTATGACGATGACGTCATTAAACGTATTTAAGAAAATCGTTCAAAGATAAATTTTTAATTGTAAGAAGATCATGGATGGAAAAATGTTTAATTGTAAAATGACTGAAGAACCTACAATGGCAACAGCCGAGGAAGCTGCTCAAAGAGTCTATGCCAAAAAACTTGCAGCTGATAGAGAAAGTAAGGAAAGAAAGCGTGCCGAGGAATCACAAGAACAGCAAGAAAACAGGCTTGCGGCTGATAGAGAAAGTAAGAAAAGAAAGCGTGCCGAGGAATCACAAGAACAGCAAGAAAACAGGCTTGCGGCTAAAGAACGCAAAATCGCGCAGTTAGATGAAAATCCACCTGGACAGCGAGAGTCGAAACATATCAAAACTGAAAATAATAGCGATGATGATTGGGTTTGGGATTTTGACTTGGATAAGGTCATTAATGCCTACCAGATTTTAGTTAAAAAACAAAGGTTCGGCTATATGTATTTTATAGTGACGCTGAAAAATAAAGAAGAAAAAGAAAACTGAAAAAAGACAAAAGGTAACTTATTTTTATATATATAGATGTCCCGGTGTCCCGGTCGTCATTTGTGTCCCGATGTCCCGGTCTGTAATTTCGTCAGTCGACAAACATGACGTCAGTCGACACACAAACATGACGTCACTCGACACACAGACAACTTATTTATATATAGATATATATATAGATAGATAGATAGATAGATATACCAATTCAAAAACGAATTTATTCAAGCCGATGTAGCTGAGTTGGTAAGGCGTTATGTTCCAGGTTCTAGGTTCAAGAGGTTCCAGGTTCGAACCTTGGCTTAAAAAAAGGTAAAAACTACAAAAAAACTAAAAACTAATAAAAAAAACTAAAAAAACTAAAAAACTAAAAAAACATAAAAAAAGGTAAAAACTAAAAAAAACTAAAAACTAAAAAGAAAAAAAACTAAAAAAAGGAAAAATAGAAAATAAAGGAGAAAAAGAAAACTAAAACAATATAAATAAAAATAAAAAAAACTAAAAAAGGTAAAAACAACAAAAAAAAACTAAAAAGAAAAAAAAAACTAAAAAAGCTAAAAAAAGGAAAAACCAAAAAAAGAAAACTAAAAAGAAAAAACTAAAAATTTATTTCATCATATACCAATTCAAAAACGAATGTATATACAGACCGGGACACCGGGACACAAATGACGACCGGGACACCGGGACACAGGGAATATATATAAAAATAAGTTGTCTGTCTGTCTGTCTGTCTGTCGAGTGACGTCGTGTTTGTCCGCATAACGTCTGAATTATTTCATCATATACCAATTCAAAAACGAATGTATTCAAGCCGATGTAGCTGATTTGGTAAGGCGTTATGTTCCAGGTTCTAGGTTCAAGAGGTTCCAGGTTCGAACCTTGGATTAAAAAAGGTAAAAACTACAAAACAGGAGGATATATAAATGACGACGGGGACACAGGGAATGTTCGATTAGCAATCACCATCAACAAAGCTCAAGGGCAATCATTAGAATCATGAGGTATAGATCTGAATAAGGATTGTTTTTCCCATGGACAATTATATGTTGTATGTTCAAGAGTCGGTAAACCTTGTTGGGGGCGCGAAGCGCCCCCAACAACTAGGTGTTGGGGTGGCGCGATGCTCCACCCCAACAGCTAGTAGCTAAATAAAAAGGTAAGTTCTGACTCCGCATGTGGATAACCTTTGATCGTCATCCTTCTGGTTCAGTCCATCAAATAAAAACGAGAGTACAAGTATTCCCAGCGTAGAGCGAGACTGAATGCCTGGGATGGTCCCTGCGACAAGAAATCCTAGGATCGTGTTATGAACAGTGTAAAGTGTTCACCTCCAATTAATTCCTCTCTTTGGCTATGTGATTTCCTTTCCCATTATAAAAATATTTTGCTCTCATTTAATGTTAATCTCCATAATCACTTTAAAAAATTTGTCAACTTAATCCTCCCAATTCGTATCAACCAATCTCAAGTGCTATTGGTGGAATCTGATGTTATACTCCGAGCTCTTAAGCAAGTGAATTGGTCTGGGTCTCTCAATAGTAATGGTCTTTTTTGCTTATGATTGTTCTGAACCACTGAAGCATTTGCAGTTATTGTTTCAGATGTCCTTGAGACAATCCATTGTTCCAGATAGTTTTTTTGTCCGGTTGTATATCTTCCATTGTTAAGACTCCATGTTAAGAGGGGTAAGGACCCCAGTGCTTGCTCTAATTACCATCCTATCACTGTGTCTTGTTTTGTTAGTAAGCTATTTGAATATATGCTGCTACCGGCCATTAGCTCCAAGTGCGATTTCACGCCCTTCCACCTTGGTTTTAGAAAAGGTATGGGCCGCGTTCAAGCTCACCGTATTGTGGGTCGGCTAATGAAACAAGCTTTTGCTAAAAAAAAAAGTCCCCTATATTGTTTGACTTAGTACTTTTGACAATATAATTTATTCAAATTCTTTGTTTTCTCTAGCAGCGTCTGGCATTAACCTTTCTGTTGTTTCTGTGCTTAAATATTGGTATGCTAATTCTTCAGTTAGGGTGAAATAGAATGGTACTGTAGGGGAGCATATTCCAGTTAAGAAAGGTGTTAGGCAAGGTGCTGTGTTATCTCCGAGCATATTTAAGTGTGTTTAAGCTTCGTATCTCCAACCTCTTCAACCGTCAGTTCTTTACAATGATAGTTTAGACATTAGTCACGTTGCTTATGCTGATGATGTTCTGCTTCATAGCCGGACAAAACAAAGTCTAATTGCCAACTTTGACCTGATTTCAGCCGCACTGTCCGCAGTAGGCCTTTCAATTAATGTTGCCAAATATGAGTTTTTGTGTTTTGGGAGTCCTCCATCAGCATCGCCTCTTTGCTTGAGTTTTTCAACTATTCCATGTTCAGAAAGTATTAAATGGTTAGGTCTATCTTTTTCAACATTACTTTCGTCTAGTTGCTCAGCTATTACGTTCAGCGTGCTGAAAAGTATGCGGGTTGGTTACGGAAAAATTCCACCTAATCGTGGTCGGTATAACCGAAAAGGACTTTGCCGTCTTTATTCCAATGTTTGTGCCCCTGCAGTTTTTTTATCTTTGTGATTTTGCTTTATTCCTTCGAAAGAAGAATACAAAGAAAATACGCTCAGGATATTTTAAGCACTGTAAATATCTGCTGCGTCTGCCTCAGTGGTACCGGAACCACAGAGTCGTTTCTAAATGTGCCATTGTTGATACACCCTCGCGACTGAAACAAATATCTGCAGATCTATGTTTTAAAACTCAGCAAATGATTGGTGTTTTTTACCCTCTTTGGCCATTTTTTGAATTGAATTAATTTATTTATGTTGTGTTATAGAATCGGATGTTTATGGTTGTTCTTTTTTTCTTCTTTTTTTGTGTTTACTCCAGAGTTTTATCATTGTATTTTGTGGGTTATAAATAAATTATTATTATAAGATTATTGTTAGTGTTGCTACGTTCAACCACGTTAAAATAAATATGCAAAACAAATTCGTTAACTTTGCAGCGCTTTTCATCTGAAAATTATTCACTGATTACCAAACACAACTACACTTTAAAGGGAAAGCTACATTTGCTAAAGCTGTTTGATCCCACGTTTGTTATTTTCTTTAGCTTTTTTGGTTGATTTTTCACTCACGTTTCTATTTTATAATTTAGCACCCACTACTACAACCAAAAGCTGCACATCTACATATTAAATGAATGAATGGATCTTCTTTTTCATTACCAATCTATAAACAAACAAACAAACAAACAAAAAAACGATGAATTAGAATAAAATAAAAATAAATGAAAACAAAACATGTCATAAAGATATACACAAATTACCAATAATACACAAACTAAAATAGTACACCTTTTAACGGGTGAGAAGAGGCTTTCAACGGCTGGTTACTCAGTTTCTAAAAATGTTCATACCCGGTCTGAAGTGGTTCCATCACACCGAAACGGTTAATGATATACCTATTCTTGAACCACCGAAACTTCTACTAAAACCCCAGAAACCTCGCGTACTTAAAATAGCGCTTCCACAATCCTCGCGTATCAGATTCCGAAAAAATGTCCCAAAATGGGGTCAAATATAGAATATGCAGGAGAGCCACACTATTATTTTCTTTTCATTATAAATGAAATCCCAACCTTATCTATTTTTTTAATGTATAAATAGTTTTAAAAGTTTCTGCTTAATCAATTCAGACAATCAGATTTAATTTTTACTGTCCTTGGTACTCTAGGGGTACTTTAACGGCTTTTTAATGTTATCTTAACGGTACTTTAACGGCACTCTGTAAATATTCATTTAACCAATTCAAACAATCAGATTTCATTTTCACTGTCCTTGATACTCTAACGGCACTTTGACCCTTTTTAATGGTATATTAAGGGAACTTTAACGGTACTCAAACAGTGAAATTCGATTTTCACTATCCTTGGTACTCTAACGGTACTACTTAGCGGTTTCTTAACGGTACTCTGTAAACATCCATTTACCCAAATCAAACAATCTGATTTCATTTTCTCTGTCCTTGGTACTCAAACGGTACTCTAACGGTTTTAAAAGTACCTTAACAGTACTTTAACGGCAATCTGTAAATATTCATTTGAGCAATTCAGATAGTCGGATTTAATTTTCACTGTCCCTGGTACTTGAAATATACCTAAACTGTAGTTTTAACAAAAACACAAGTAGTTCTCTTACATTGGACACAACTGCAGCACTACCTACACATTTTTCAATATAGACACTAGAGGATTGAAAGGTGCACACAAAGTCGTTCCTAGGGTTGGTGGCGCCCGGGGAAGAATTAATTACAGCACCCCTTCCCGATTCAAATATAAGCAAAAAATTGAATCAAAGTGAAAAATTGGATGAAAGTAGGCAATGTCCCAGCCACGTCCCACCCCCATAGTCAAGGTGCCCAGGGCAACTGTACTGGTTGCCCTCAAAAGAACAGTTTTGGGTGCACAAATACTCATTTTCAGAAAATGCAATAAACCTTGTGGCATCAGATATGATAGTATAGCATGCTCGAAGAAATGCCTCAGAATTTAAACATTATTCCTTTTTCTAGCCCCCCACCTGTTCGTAAACCTCAAAATGGACAAGTTCACTCTCCTAAGATTTATATGTGTTACCATCAACCCTAAAACGCGAATAAATACGGCTCAATAGGGACATAATTGAATACAAAAAAAAACATCAAAATTTCAGCATTGTTTCTTTCACCCCCCCAGCCCCATTCATAAAGCCTCACTCAAATCAAATAGTCCAAGTTCCTAGGTTTGTAGGAACATTAACCTTCCCAGAACTTTCAAGTATGTCCGTCAATTTGGAACGTAGTTAAATCCGTTTCCATGTTCCAAAAATGTCAACTTTATTCATTTTCCTAGCCCTTACCCCCGTTCGTAAAATTTTATTCAAATCAAATAATTAAAATTTCTAGGTCTGATGGATACACTGACCCTCCTAAAAATTACAAGCTTTTCCGTCAATCTTAAAACGAGAGTAAATATACTTCGATACAAAATTATTGAATTCCCCAAAAAATTCATCAATATTTCAACATCGTTTCTCCCCCCTCCTTTATTCTCGCTAAATTCAAATAGTTCAAATTCCACCATTTGGTGAACATATTAACCTCCCATAATTTCCAAGGGTGTACGTTAATCTTGAAACGTCGTAAAATGCTTTTTCATGCGACAAAACTACAAATTTGAAGAAATCCCGAAAAATTTCGACATAATTAGCTTTTGTAGCCTTATTAGAGTCTAAAGATTCCCCAAAATTTATTTTCCTGTCACCCAGTTATTAAAGCCTTGTTCGAGTCTAATGATTCCAATTTCTAGATTCAGTGGACCCTTTGACCTTCCCAGAATTTGTTACAATTCCCGCCAATGCTAAAACGTATATAAGTGTATTTGAATAAAAGAGAAAAATCTTTCCAAATCAAGATAAAAGTTAGAGGCCTTAACTTAATGAAGAAATAGGTGAGGGGACCAACACTAATGATAATAGCAAAAATGCATTAGACATTAACTTCCTTCTCTGAGACCAATACACTTAGATAGAAAACGAATTGATTATATGGCCAAAAGACTTTGCTATAAGAAAATTGTATTTATTATCTTTCCTTAGAAAAATTTGAAGCTCTTTCTATTCCAGGAAATAGGAAAAAGTGGAACGACAATTCTATAAAATTAGTTCCCGCTTTGAAATTAAAATAAATAGGCCCACAGAGACAGGCTTTGGATCATGTTGGCCATTTTTTTCCGTTCCTTTGAAAGTGAACATTCTTATTCAATGTCCCTTTTTCTAGGAAATTGGAAATGCTGAATAGGAAAGAGTATCATCTACTTTTTAAACTATAGCGCTGCAGCGCGAACAGGTTCGTTTTAGATAAGAGCCAACATCCTTGTTTACGAGAAAAAGTTTAAAGTAATTTCCGACAGAACTACATCCATTTTATGATAGTAATTTAAGTCTAAAAATTTTTCTAGTAAGTGATGCTAGATAATTTATATCAACTGACAATATTCCGTTCAGTGCCACCATGGGGATAAATTCTTATTCTTTCCTCACAATCATCACTAGCTTATTTTATTAGTTTATTCTAATTTTTTTTAAATAACTTCCTATTATTGCTTTTTCCTTTTTGTTTTTATTTCTTGTTACAACATATAAATTTTATGTGGAAAGCATAAAATGCGTTTTAAAAAACATTTATTTTACCAACTGACCATATCCCGTTCACCACCATCATAAAGATAAATTCCTATTTGTCCCCATCTTCCTCACAATCACTACTAGTTTCTTTTATTAATTTAATTTTTTTGAATAACTTAATATTGTTCCTTCTTAATTTTTGTTATTATTTATTGTTACCACAGATAAATTCCATATGGAAAGCACAAAATGTGTCCACCATAAGGATAAATTATTGTTTGTTTTCATTTTCCTCACCATAATCACTGATATTCTTTTACTGGTTTATCTGAATTCTTAATTTTGTTTTGAATTAATCTAATTTATTTAGTCTTTTAATAATTTCTTTCAATTAATAGTTGTTCTATTAACTGAAATTCAATATTATAACTAAAGATGAATTTTGCGCGAAAAACATAAGAAATCAATTTTTTACCGAAAGAAGCTTCAATCTACTTTGCATGATTGGCCTTACAGTGAACAGTTGCCGAAGATGGGAGTCTGCTCGTTGTACTATTGTATTTCGGACCCACATTCATGGTCAAGTTTCAGAGCATGAAACCAGATTTTTTGTCTGAGCAATCCTATAATATATAGAGTGGGTTGGTGCGCTGGATTCGGGATCCCTTGTCTGAGAGGACGCGGGTTCGAATCCCAGTGTACCCAATTCTTCAGTTTGGGACGGGGGTCAGTGGCGTGACTCTGCAAGCTTAGCCAGAGTCGACCCAGCTCTAAATGGGTACCTGGAGAAATCTGGGGAAGGTAAACAAGAAGGGTGTGCGAAAGCACAGGATGGCTGGCCCCCAACCCCCCATTGCACTTCCTGGCTGAAGGGCCAAGAAACGGAGATCAGCACCGCCGGTATGGACTGTAAAGTCTAATGCCGTATCCTTTACCTTTTTTAATCCTATAAAAAACCCGTCTTATATATGTATAGAACCATGAAATTGACACCCTAAGAAAATATTTGGGCAAATTTTTGGTTTGATGGTTAATTTTGCAAAAGTTTTTTTTTATGTTTTAATCCTTATCTTTTTTCCTTTTTTTTGAACACCATGTGAATGTACAAAGTTAAGCCAACTATTGGCTTGATGCCAGGATCTAAAACTTTGAAAAATTATTTTGATCCATTTGGTTTCTTAATGAGTCATTGTTAGGTCAAGACGGGATATCAAACGCAATAAAACAATTAAACAGGGAAAAATTGCAAGTAAAATAATACATTGCTTTGCGTTATTAAGGAAACTTTGCAAAAAATCAGAAAAAGAAATACCGATGTTACAAAAAGATTTGACATATCAGCTGCCCAACGGACAATCTTATATAACAATTTCTTTGGTGGCTATACATTTCAAATTTTTAAAGTAGTTTTAAGGATCGTATTGCCCTTACAAAGACCTATAAAAAAAAACATATTAGAATAATGTCAATTAACTATTTTTCAATAGTAAAAACCTGACATAACTGCCCCCCCCCATCGAAATCAGACTGCAGGGCCTGCTGTAAAAAGAGAGGCAAAAAGACAAGTTATGATTTCCCGCCTGGAAATGATTCTCAGCCCCTCTCCCCTAAAAGGTAAAACCTGCATTCACATACTAAGTTTGATAAGCTGCCAGTCCTATACTCTGCTTAATCACTAGGTTTTAAGCCTTTTTTAACATCCAGTTGAAGCGATCAGCATGCCCCCTCAAGGGGGTTGTTCCTGATGGATTTGCAGAACACCAAACAAAGTTGTACTATATGGACTTTGTCCTAGGTGTTCCATCCTTGAGGTGATCAGCGCCATCTGTTTGCTTAAATCCTAGTGGTACTCCCTAAAAAATGGGGTGGCACAAGGAAAGAAACCTCCTCAAATGGAGATAAATTATTCTAAAAAGACACTGTGAAACAAAGTCATACCCCAATTCTCATAAGTCATACCCCAAACGGTAGCAGCTGGTTGCTTGTTGTTCTCACCAGTTCCACTGAACTTAGCATTGTTCTTCGTGATATTCAAATAGTTTGACGAAATACATTCAAAGAATACACTGGCTATACATGACACATGAAACCAAGAAAGGAAAGGATATAATAAATGAAAAGTAAAATCAAATTGGTGAGAAAGCGAGGACTTTGTCAGCCAGTAGCAAAATATAAAGACGAAAAACAAGTAAATATTTCGACAAGGACCTCCACCAAGTCGTCCTAAGTGCTAAAAACGAACGAAAAAAAAAATCTAACTGTTCGAAGTGAGTTTGACAAGAGGAGAAAAGATACTGAATCAAAAACCTGCAAGAAATCAATGAAAAGAATTCACCAATTAGATTGAACAAGTATTCTTTGCCTTGCAGTAGATTTCGCCAGTCTTCAATTTCAGTTTTCATTAGATATGCGGACAAGTTGTCTAAATTAGACTGGGCAGAAATATTGAGAGTCTTTTAATACAGTATTTATAGCCAAATTTCTGTTTATATTTTTTTTTCATCTCAATCGCCTCTTTAAAAGATTGCGGTGGGCCATTTAATGTAGGTATTAAAGTTGCCTCTTCAAAAAGAACTAAATGTTCAGGAATTTCGAAAATATGCTGGGCCAGAGCTGCATCAAAGTCGTCATTTTTATTTTCAAATATCAGGGACTTATCTAATGAAATTTTATGTTCATGCAATCGTTTCCCTGGTTGTTGATGACTCCTACCAATGTAAAATCTCACACATGAGCACGGGACTTCTATAGACACCACTACCCAGTATAGGGTCAGTTTTATCCTTTCCCGAGTAAAAAAAAAAGAGTTCAAACTTTGTTCAGTTTTGAAAGAAACAGAAAGATTATATTTTTTTTTTTTCCAAATTTGTCGCTGAGTTTCGAGACGCATGGTAATGTAGTGAAAGTTTTGTTCTCAATTGCCGGAGTAACTGAATCAAGGGGGACGGGCTCCCTATTTTCCTGTATTACCTTTTTTAATCGTCTATCTATGATATTTTCAATAAAGTTGATTGGATAGCCATTTCAAAATAGAATATCTTTAACATAATTTAATTCAGATTTTACATGATTACGTGAACGTATTTTAAGAACTCTATCGACAAAAGAAATTACTACCCCTCTTTTCACAGAAGGAAGGCGATTTGACGAGAAATGTAGATACTTATCATTATGGGTCGGATTTCTATATAAAGAAAATTCAAGGCTAGTATTTTTTATAATTAAAAAATCCAAGAAAGGGAGCTTTCCTGAATCTACCAGTTCTATTGTGATTGAAGATTCGAATCAAAAGAGTACAAATATGCCAAAAAGTCTTTTAGAGAGTCCTAACTATGTTCCCAAACAGCAAGAATATCATCAACAAAGCGAAACCAGAGATATTGTTTTAAGGGGAAACTATTGAAAGTTGACAGTTCTATGAAATACATATAAAAATTTGCCACAAAAGGAGACAAAACAGTGCCTATCGGTAGGCCTTTAATCTGAAGGAAAATTTTTTCTCGGAATATAAAATACAAAGAGAACATGTTGCAAAGACGAACAAACGTCACGATTATGTCAATTTCCAAGGTTTAATAATCTGACCAAGAAAAATTTTCCTCTAATTTCCTTTGTACGGGTCTGTTCACATTTATGGACATCGCATGAAGTGTACATGGAAACTGCAACAAAACTAGATAAGATAGTTTTTTGTTCTATATTGATTTTTCAGCTTGTCAACAAGATTTATAGAATTTTTTTTGTATAAGATTTCTGTGCGGTTAAAAGGGCCTCGAAAATTGTGGCTAAGAGCTTTCCTACACCTGTAACTGGAGAACTATAACACGCTACGATAGGACGTAACGGAGTATCCCTCTTATCGATTTTAGGTAGATTTCTAATTCTTTTCCCAGCTGCTGTGGGTATTTATCTGTGGGATAAATTTTCATTTCTTTGTAAGTATTTTTATCCATCAAAAGGGTACTTATTTTATTTTGATAATCTGCAGAATCCATAGTTACAACTGTGTTTCCTTTGTCCACTCTTGTAATTACAGTATTTTTTATGTCTTTTCAAATTTCGGATGATTTTAATTGTGTTGCGAGAGCAACACTTTGATTTTGTCCCCCTTTTTTTTCTATGCCGGCGATGTCGGTTTATTCATGGAAACTGGTAAGGGTCTAACCTGTGCGGTTTTTACGGAAAGTGTGGACCTCAGGCCGAATTGATGAAGATGGCATTAAATTTTGGAAAGCTCCGCAGAACTCTTGCCTGGGGCCAAAAAGGATGGTTTTTGCTTGTCCACGAGCCAGAACCTATGGTGTGCGAAGGGAAGTGGAGTTGTGTAGCCTATGTCAGAGAGGAGTATCTGGAGTTGTGCAGCCAAGCTTTCGTTTCATCAAACCATTTTCTGCTTTCGAGTGGAAAGCTCTGTTCTAGCAGGCAAGCAGGCAGGCACCACTTTCAAATTAAAGATGGACTAAAATCTATAAGTGTTAAATATATACGGCAGTTACCCGGCCCCACAGAAAATATTTCTTCTTTGAGTGATAAGTAGAAAAATTTACAGAAGCAAAAAAGCGGCATTTTCCCACAGGCCCGAAAGTGCTGCCATCATTTCGGCTGGGTTTATGATTTGTTTTTTCGAACTTGAAATTGAGATAGAGAAATGTTATCAGATGTATCTCTTAAACTTTAAAAGTTCTGTCATTGCTAAAAAAAATTCGAGCTTATCCTTTGCTCCTTTCTAAGTGGTGACGTTAGAAAATTGACCTACGGCAAAAAAAATTTCAACTTTTGAACTAAGACAGATATAATTTTTTTCCGACGGCAATCGATAGCTCTTGATGAGCTGATCAAAATATATATTATCCATTTTTTGGTACAAAAATTCCTTCTTGAGATATACTAGTTTGAAAATTTCAAGGGGTTGACAACTTCAGTAGTAGAGTACACACTGAAACCAAAAATAAGCCGATACCAATTGTGAGACATGTAGGGGACTTGTAAGGAAAGGTCAGCTGTTAGCTCATGATCATCTTTGGCAGTGAGGGGTTTGTGAATATTACCATTTGGTGTACCTATTATTTGTTTCCAGTGTCTTTGATGGTAAGACCGAATTGGTTCCAGTGGTAAGACTTGTAGGGGACTTGTAAGTAATAATCGTCTGTTAGGCTACAATCATCTTTAGTGAAGAGGGGTTTGTAACTTTTGCTAGTTGGTGTAGCCTACCCATACTCACTGTAACCTAGAATTAAGTGTTTATGCAACGGGTACAAACGATAACGTAAAACAACGAGGCAATTTCGTAATAATTAATAGAGTGTCATCTATGGTATTTTGATCCTGAAAAGTTACGGATAGCTTTATAGTACCAACTAGATCATATAAGATACTGTTTCAAGTTTTCATCCGTCACGATGTCTACGATTGATAAGGATAACGTTCAACTGGCTGCAAAGTCAATTTACTCCCTTCTTTCGATATTCTTTTGTTACTGTTGTTTTTTCAATGCTGGGGAATAGCCTTTGATCATGTGATTAATGATCGCGTTCTTCTTTGAACATAACGTTTTAAAAGCTTCGATAGGCTGACAACTTCAGCGTTTAACCGATAGCAAAGAAACAAAACCAAAGTGTTGCTACGCCGCAACACTTCACGTTGCTCAGGCAACAGTAGGTCTAGTTTCATCCTTTGATTGAGTTGAAAGCGACAATGACGGCTTGTAATCAAGAATACTTTTTACGATTTCTCCTCTGAGTAGGTCTGGATTTTCAACCTCACCATGAGAACTAAAAATACCAGACTCCATATGACCAATATTGTTTTAGATTTTTAAAATTGTCTTAAAAAACACACAATCTTATATGCCAGTTCAATTTTTTAGAAACTTGCAAAGGAAATCAAATTCTTCCTCTTTCTTTACGTTTCAACTTACAATTAGGCACACGATCTGAAGGCCCGCTTATCCAGAGAATGGGTTTCAAAACTCTAACACATATTTTAAAAGACCATAGACTTAAAAGATACGCCCTTAGTAATAAAATATTTAATTTCAAATCTGTACTATATCCGGCTTCTTCCGTTCCATATTTTCACCAAATTTTACATAGATCACAAAGGTCTTTCCGACACGTTTTCCATTAAGCGAAAGTTCGCTTATCGGAAAAATTTCCAAAACTCGAATTTCAAAATTTTCAACAAACACGGATTTTTCTTCCTGGGTTTTGTCCTGGCTCTCCTTGGGGAAATCAATCATTCAATGTTTTCGCATTCAAGGAGCTAAGTATTCTATCAAAATGAACTGAATTTGCAATGACTCAGAAACAAGTAAATATATCAGAAATTATTACGAATGTGGAGTCCAGTATCTCTAGCTTTCGTGGTGAGGTTGAAAATCCAGACCTAATCAGAGGAGAAATCGTAAAGAGTATTCTTGATTATAAGCCGTCATTGTCGCTTTCAACTCAATCAAAGGAAGAAATTAAAATCATCGAAATTTGAAAAGAGATAAAATACACTGAATACAAGAGCAGACAAAGTGAACACAGTTGTGATTATTGATTCTGCAGATTATCAAAATAAAATAAATACCCTTTTAATGGATAAAAATACTTACAAAGAAATAACACTTATTCCACAGATAAATACACACAGCAGTTGAGAATAGAATTAAAAATTTTTAAAGACAACAGACTAATCGCCCCTGAAATATACAGAAAATTCTACCCCGAAAGTGGTTCAGCCCCAAAATTTTATGGTGCACCTAAAATCCATAGGAAGGATACTCCGTTACGTCCTATCAAGCGTGTTATAGTTCTCCAGTTACAGGTGTAGGAAAGTTCTTAGCCAAAATTTTCAAACCTCTTTTAACGACACAGAAACCTTATACAAAAAATTCCATAAATCTTGCTGACAAGCTCAAAAATCAAAGTATAACAAAAAAAGTATCTAATCTAGTTTTGATGCAGTTTCCATGTACACTTCATGCGATGGCCATAAATGTGAACAGGCCTTGCAAAGATAATTAGAGGAAAATTTTGCTTTGTCAGATTATACAACCTTAGAAATTGATACACTAACGACTCTTGTTCGTCTTTGCAACAAGTTCTCTTTGTATTTTATGCTCCAAGAAAAAATCTCCTTCAGATTAAGAGCCTACAGATGGACAGTGTTTTGTCTCCTTTTTTGGCAAATGTTTACATGGATCTCACAGAAAAATCTGCTTTCCCCTTAAAACACTGTCTCTGGTTTCGCTTCGTTGATGTTTGGGAACATTGCTGCTTGGGAACATGGTCAGGACTCTCTAGAAGACTTTTTGGCACATTTGAGCTCTTTTGATTCGACTCTTCAATTTACAATAGAGCCGGAAGATTCAAGAAAGCTCCCTTTCTTGGATGTTATAATTATCAATAATACTCCCAGCCTTGAATTTTCTATACATAGAAAGCCGACCCATAATAATCGGTATCTAAATTTCTCGTCAAATCACCCTCCTTCTGTGAAAAGAGGGGTAGTAATTTCTTTTGTCGAAAGAGTTCACGTAATCATGTTAAATCTCAGTTAAATTACGTTAAAGATATTCCATTCTGCAATGGCTACCCTATCAACCTTATTGAATATATCCTACATAGACGATTAAAAAAGGTAATAGAGGAAAATAGGGAGCCCGTCCCCCTTGATTCAGTTACTCTGGCAATTGAGAGCAAAACTTTCAATACATTAACACGCGTCTCGAAACTCAGCCACAAACATGGAGAAACTTATAGATAAGTCCCTGAGATTTGAAAATAAAATAACAACTTTGACCCAGCTCTAGCCCATGCATATTTACGAAAATCATGAACATTTAGTTCTTTTTGAAGAGGCAACTTTAGTATCTACTGTAAATGGCCTACCGCAATCGTTTAAAGAGCCAATTGAGATAAAAGAAAAGTATATAAAAAGAAATTTGGCTATAAATAGAGACACAGGAAATATTTCCTTAAGCCCAATTTACAACAAATTAATATTAGAAGACTCTATCAATATTTTTGCCCAGTCTAAATTAAGATAACCCGTCGGCAAAATTTATTGCAAGGTAAATAATACTTGTTCAATCTAATTGGTGAATTCTCTTTCATTGATATCTGGCTGGTTTTTTATTCAGTATCTTTTCTCCTCTTGTCAATTTCACTTCAAAAGGTTAGATTTTGCTGTTTTTTTTCTTCTTAGCACTGAGGACCACTTGGCGGAGGTCCTTGTCAAAATATTTGGTTGTTTTTCGTCTTCATATTTTGCTACTGGCAGACAAATTCCTCGTTTTCTCATCTATTTGATTTTACTATTCATTTTTTATATCCTTTCCTTTCTTGGTTTCATACATTCGAATAGTTGAAGCCACAGCAATATTGAGAACTCCGTTAGAAGATCAATAAGTCAGAAATGTGAGTTGGTATCAGTAATCTACCGTACCATATGCGAATTAAATTTAAAAACTATTCATACCACTTATCAAAATTTTCTTCCATCTAAAATGGAAAAAAAGGAAGAAAATCACCTGGTTCTTCCATTGAGATTTGGCAAATATTAGGACCTTAAAGCATTTCCACTCCTTGGGATTTCAGTCCTAAACTTGGCAGCTCTTCAAAACCATAAATATAAAATATTAAACTCAAAAACTCTTAACCTCTTTTGAAACAGTAAGCTGCATTGAAACTGCGTTGCTATTCGACTATCTAGGGCTATGATGAGAGAAAGGCCGAGACGGTAAGGGCAGTTTCGCTGATGAAGGATGACATATTGCCAAGGCTTTGCCAGGCTTTGAATACATTGGGAAGGAGGAGAGTTTGCAGCTGTGCTGGCCTGCGTAGCTGAGTGGTAGTAGTAGTAGTAATAACTTCAGATTTTCTTTTCAAACTTCAAGATTTTTCAAGTGTCATTTGGGGATATATTTAAATACTCAAAAGTACCCCTAGGACCTATGTATGTGAGACTTCAAAGACAAGAAAAAACTTCAGAAATACATTTTGACCCTCCAGACAAAATTTATGATACGCACAGCCTACATCCAACTTTAATTCACATAAAACTGCAAAATAAATACCCCCCCCCCCCAAAAAGCAGAGGTCGTAAAGTCGGGTATATAAACAGCAGAACATATACCAATACATACCGTCATAGTCATAAAAATAGTGTAAATTAACTTGGTTAGAAAAAAAAGAACAATAAAAACAAAGAAATGCTGGGAAAGAGGGGCATGAGAGGTTACCCCAACATGGACAATGTCGAAATATTAATTTCCCTTATATATTTTAAATCCAGGAAATTCAATTCCATATAGTATATATGCGTTTAATGTAAAAATAGCCCCAGTGTTTAGAAGATAAATTCACATTTGTAGATGAAGGGGACACAAGCTAAAGTGGAAAGATATCAATATAACCTCTTACATATGCATAATGATTTGTAGAATAAAAAAAAAAAAATGCTTCCTTTGTTTTCCTTGTCAAAAGCACAGAACAAATAAATGACAGACCGAATGATACTTGAAAAAAGAAAATACAAAAGAAATGCATACAAAAGAGAGGGGGGAGGAAAGCTACCATGGAGCTAAGGTACTTGGCAAACAGTTAATTAAGTAATAACTAAAGAAATATGTCCAGCTTCATTTACTAATTAAGCTTTATTCTACCAAGCATTTGTGATAAAAACTATTAATGAAGATTTATTAAGTAGCAAGATTACCTCCGAAACTAGGGAAGAAAGCAATCTAATAGAACAGCACGGATTAATCGACATTATAGTTTCACTAACAAAACCTCAGCACCCTTCCCCCGAAGAAATCTCCTACCAATAGTCCTGAGTATGAGCATATGTTTGTGGCATGGAGGCAATTGCTGCGACAACAATTATTAACATTAGCAATATATCACCAAGGATATAAACTAACAATACCCCCCCGGACCTATATTGAGTTTATTCACAGCTGAAAACCACAATTTCTAAGATTTTCTTTTTATTGTTTCTAAACTATAAAGTTTTTAGGGCAGCGCCACATTTTGTCATACTCAACCATGAGAATATATGAGTAAAACTAATTATTTAAGTTTGCAAAGCTTTTCGTCCGAAACAATTAGCCGATTCTTAAAGACAAATATACCTTCAAAGTGAGCCTATATCTTCTTAAATTCTTTGGAAACTTAACATAATTTTTACTAACCTTAAGTTTTAAGGGTAAGTTTTACTTAACTACCACTTGGCTAGACAACTGCACCCTCAAAAAAGGTAAATCTTCTTAAGCTGTTCAATGCAATATGTTTTCACCTTATCATTGCTTGTTTTTCTCTTATGTTTATTTTTTTTTATTTGGCGTTTGCTACAGCCAAAAACTGTGTGACTACATGTTGGTGTCTTTTTTTTTTTACTAAAAATTGAATTTCTGGTTATTTGTTAAAGAACTTCTAAAAGAACTTTAGCAGTTCTTTGAGAAAGACTACTTTGAGAAGTATTCTTAAAGAACTTTAAAATTTTAACGTAAAGAGCAAGAGTCGATGGAGGGTCAACCCCCCTCAAATACTGGATGATTTCTGCCTTTTGATTGCCTTAAGGATATTTGCACTTTGTGGAGAATAACTTTTATATTGAGAAGTAGGCTCATCATTGAATGTTTTGACATTTGTCTAAACATCAGCAAAAATGAAACAAAATCACTATAATAAACAAGACTACTGTAAAGAACTGATGACAGTAGACCGACTATTTTTATATATAATGTTTGATTTTATTAATGTTTTTCAAATTTAAAAACGTACTTTCTTTAAAGTTAAACTCTAATAAGGCAACTTTTTACCAAAACTAAATTTTTCGGCTGCGCAGGCTTCACATTCACTCTTCCAAGCCTGGATGATTTTTCACCACAAGACGGAATCTCTTTTCTTTTTCTTATCTCCTCCTTCCTTTTTGCTATTATGCGTTTTATATGTGTCCACATAGGTTTGATTTTTTCGCTGTTGAGATTAGAAAGGGGTAAATTCGTGAAAGAGGTGAAATTTAGAAAGGGGTGAGATTAGAAAGGGGTAAAGAACTTCCTGGAGCACTGTGCTCACTTCCTTCATCATTTGCTGGAGCTTCTTTAACTGGAATCTTGGTCCACTCATTGATTGACGGAGTCGGTGCATTAGATAGTTGACTTTGGTTTTGAAGAATTACTTCATTTTCACCATTTACTGATGAAGGTCTTGAATCATTTGGGTTCACTTTTTTGGAGTGTCTCTTTGCCACCAGAATTTTTCTAACACCAAATGAGAAATGGCTTCATTTTCTCCCTCATCTGGAACCACTTTTACTGGAGTCTTGGTTTGCTCATTGATCGGTACAGTCAGCAGACTGGATCGGTAATTTTGGTTTTGAAAAGCTACTTCATTGATGTTCTGAATAACTACTTCATTTTTGACATTTTCTGATGAAGATCTTGAATCATTTGAGTTCAGTTTTTTGGAGTGTCTCTTTGCCACCAGATTTTTCTCACACCAAAATGAGAGATGGGTTCATCTTCTCCTTCATCTGGAGCCACTTTTACTGGAGTCTTGGTTTGCTCATTGATCGGTGTAGTTGGCGCACTGGATGGGTAATTTTGGTTTTGAAAAACTACTTTATTGAGGTTTTGAAAAACTACTTCATTTTCAACGTTTTCTGATGAAGGTCTTCAATCATTCGAGTTCAGTTTTTTGGAGTGTCGGTTTGCCACCAGAATTTTTCTCACATCAGAATGAGAAATGAGTTCATCTTCTTCCTCATCTGAAGTCACTTTTACTGGAGGCTTGGTTTGCTCATTGATCGGTACAGTCGGCGCACTGGATGGTAATTTGGGTATTGAAAAACTACTTTATTAATGTTTTGAAGAACTACTTCATTTTCGACATTTTCTGATGAAGATCATGAATCATTTGGGTTCAGTTTTTTTGACTGTCTCTTTGCCACCAGAATTTTTCTCACACAAGAATGAGAAATGAGTTCATCTTCTTCCTCATCTGGAGACACTTTTACTGGAGCCTTGGTCTGCTCATTGGTCGGTACAGTCGGCGCACTGGATGGTAATTTTGGTTTTGAAAAGCTACTTTATTAATGTTTTGAAGAACTACTTCATTCATGACACTTTCTGATGAGGATTTGAATCATTTGAGTTCAGTTTTTTGGAGTGTCTCTTTGCCACCAGAATTTTTCTCACGCCAAAATGAGAGATGGGTTCATCTTCTACCTCATCTGGAGCCTCGTACCAGGCTCCTCGAATGGTACCTCGTACCAACTAGAAAATCTAGACCTTCCAGGACTAATAAAAGGAATTCGATATGTTCTCGATATCTTCGAACGCCTAAGACCCACGAAGGTGTAGAATCAACTGAGGTTATTCACAAATTTTAATTTTAATTTTTATCTTAAATATTAATTGTAAGGATTTTGTATTTGCAGATACCTTATCAAAATATTAATTATTAATTAATTAATTATTAATTAATTATTAATTAATTAAAAATATTAATTAAAATATTAATTATAATATTGAAGTTTTAAATCTAACAAATATGAGGAAAAACCGTCTCTTGAATCCAACAAATATGAACTAATATAATATAGTAAGTTTAGTAAGTATAGTAGGTTATAATATAGTAAGTTTATTATGAAAATAGCCACCCTGTTTAGAAAGTGAATCCATATTTGTGGGGGAAATGGAAATTAGACAGGTATCAATATAATCTCCTGGATATGAATAATGATTTGTAGAATCCAAAATATCCCCTTTGTCTTCCTTGTCAAAGGCACAAAACAAATAATTGACAGACCAAATGATACTTGAAAAAAGACAATGCCAAAGAAATGCATCAAGAAAGGAGGGGGATAAATAAATAATAGGACAAAGGGAAAGCTGCTATGGAACCAGGGCACTTGGTAAACAGTTAATTAAGTAATAGCTAAAGAAATATGTCCAGCTTCATTTACTAATTGAGATTTATTCTACCAACCGTTTGCGATACAAACCATTAATGAAGATTTATTAAATAGCAAGATTACCACTGAAACTAGGTAAGAAAGCAATCTAAGAGAAAAGCATGGATTAATGAACATTATAGTCTCACTAACAGAACCTCAGCCTTCTTGCCCCGAAATAATCTCCTACCTATAGTCCTGAATATGAGCATATGTTTGTGGTATACTAAGGAGGCTATTGCTGGGAGAACAATTATTAACATTAACGATGCTTTACCAAGGACAGAAACAAACCCCCCCTGGACCTATATTGAGTTTATTCACAGCTGAAAACCACAATTTCTAAGATTTTTCTTTGGGTTGTTTTAAAATTATAAAGTTTTTAAGGCAGTACCACATTTTGCCATACTCAACCAGGAGAATAAATGACCATGACTAATTATTTAAACTTGCAAAGCCTTTCGTACGTAAAAATTCACATTAACCATATGCTGATTTTTAAAGACAACTATACGTTCAAAGGAAACCTACATCTTCTTAAATTCTTTGGTGAAATACTTAACTTAATTTTTACTAAACTTAACTTTTAAGGTTAAGTTTAACCTAATTACAACGCGGCTAGACTACTGCACCCTCAAAAAAGGTAAATCTTCTTAAGCTGGCCAATGCAATATATGTTTAGCTTATTCTTTAGTTATTTTATGTTTAGTTTTTTTTTTAATTTGCCGTTTGCTACAACAACAAAAATGTGTGGCTACATGTGGGGGTCTTTTTCATTAAAAATTGAATTCCCGGTTCAGTTGTTAAATATTATACGTAGTTGTGTAAGTTTCCAGTAACAATCGGATTTGATTTTCACTGCCCTTGGTACTTCAAATTTTAAAATTAAAAATTAAAAAGAAAAAAAATCAGCTGTTTTTACCAAAACCTATTGTCTATCTTTTTAAATTTTTTGAAAAAAAATGTAAAAAGACTAAAGATTTAAAAAATTAAAAATTCCAAATTAAAACAGCTGATTAAAACTAAAATTAAAAAAAAGAAATAAAAAATTTAAAAAGAATTGGCTCTGGTAAACCTGTAAAATCTATTTTTACCCTATAGGTAATAACTTTATTACAGTAATAAAGTTAAAATACTAAAAAAAATTAAATATAAATTTAACAAAAATGAAGATAGGGTCATTGTGGCACCGTCACAAGGATACCATGATGACGCAAGAAAAGCCGTAATATAGTTAAGTGGCCATAGTGTTACGTTGATTAAGCCCTAATGTAAAAATGTGGAATATGTCATAATATTGGGTAACGACTATCAAGTGAATCAAAGTAGAACGTGCCATTTTAGCCCCCTGCTATTGGGCACAGACTTCTATAGAAAAAGTTATAAAAAAGAAATTAAATAGAGATTTGTTGATGAGAATGAAGTCATTTTGCGACAAGCATATAGCTGTTAATTGCTCCAAAATGACAAGATGCTTATACAAGACCGTATCCAGGGGGTAGGCTTAGGGAGTTTGAAGCTTTTTCGTATAGAAAAAGAAACTTCCGTAAAAGTACGTTCGTTGATCCACGGTTTGCGGTATATGATTGTCTTTAAAAGAATCATTGTTCTTACCCATTCCATTCAGGGACAATCTGAAGAGGAAACCTGGGAGAGGGGGGGGGGCGACATGCTTCTGCCTAAAACCATCTCATTTGGTGTGACCAAATTCAAAACATCTCAAGCAAAGTTATTTCCATAAGATTTTAATTTGAAATAAACTATTTAAAATAGATTATAATTGCATTACCTAGTAACTAAATAGATGGCACTGTGATGCATGTGATAAAATGTTCGATTTTCTACTCTTCCGCAAATGCTTTATTTTCTAATTGTGGAAAATTAACAGAGTGTAATTTGATTTTGAACTGCGAAGCTAAGAATTGTATTTTAACACGAGTGATGGATGATTATTAATATAAAATCTAAGCGATCAAAGTCATATTAAGAAAATTATCATATTGAGGAAGTAAATTTTGTTCTCAACTGGGATGATGGTTCATTGGAGTCTCAAATTAATACTAAAAAAAAAGGAATACATTGTTCTCCATAACGAGACAAAACTAGGCATAAAAATTCCTCGAAAGCGATAATTTCTAATTTTAAATATAAAAAGACGGCACTGTAGGAATGTTTTAAAATGTATTCGAGTTTGTATGTGGCAAGAATGTGATGGCACATTTGAGACACAGACTTATTCATTTTTTAGGCACACGAATGGCCATGAAACGTCCTTGAATTCAGAATAAGCAAAAAAAAACTAACATCAGACATATATGTATACAACCCAGAGCCTTAGAGGGTCAACTGGTTTTTCTGGATGGGTTGGTGCTACCAGGGGCGTCACCTATGAGGGGAAACACTCTCCCATCTATTTTTTCTGCCAGTCGGTAAAATAGTGGCTTTTACCGGCTCATTATTTTATTAGGTAAATGGGCTGATGGAAATAAACCATGTATAATCAATGATCGGTAAATAAAAAAAAGAAGAAAAAAGAGTATCGCTCAAATTACTGCCAGTCCCCCAAATCTGGATGTCAATACTTCCACAATTTCATTTCTTTTTCAGAAAATATTTTTTCCGATTTTTTTTTCTGAAGCAGTTTTCTTGTCCATACCCTTTCTTGTGTATAGTATTATTCGAATTGCGGAATTTTGGAAATTAGCTCCCATGCACCTGACTTATATTACTATTTCGTTAGGCAAAATGCTCCTTTGTCACTGACACGAAAGCTAAATACGTCAGAAAAATAGAAAATACTTTCTATTTTCTCAAAACTAGTGTTACAACTATATACCTCAATTTGTAAAAGTGAGGTATTTCACTTTTTTCAGTTTGTCACTGACTCTTTCCCAACGCTTTCTACAACACAAACCAATGAATATCTTCCACATAAAATGGTTGAAATAGTGTATTTGCAATATTTCAGGACATTCTAAGAATATTTAGAAGATTTTGGGGGAGATGCTGCATCAAATCAGCAAACACTATTTGCAAACATACTTTTGAAACGGAGAATTTGCAATGTCAAAGCAACAACTACGGGTTGAAACTTTCAAAAAAAGACAATACGTGCATTCAGCTTGTCAAAATGGTGTATATGTAATATCTCAGGGAAGGTTAAGGATATTAGGCAGAATGTACTGGGAATGTTAAGGGGGATATTAAAACAAATCAAATGACACCAAATGTATCTTGGTTGTCAAGAGGGCTTACCTGCAGTATCTAAGAAACGGCTGAGGTTTTAAATTTGAAGCTTTAATATCCAGACAAAGGATATCTGTGAGGATATCTATGTAAGGATATCTATGTGAGGATATCTGCAGCAACTTCAGAACGTGAATGGGTTATTGAAATGAGAAATGAGTACCTTCGTTTTTAAGAGTCTAATTGTCTTGAGAACAACCATCCTCCATCCTGTGTTCTTTTTCTTACCCGCCTACTATAAGTACACCAAAAAGCTATTTTGTTCAAAATAGTCGAAAGGTCCAAAAAATGTCTAAAGGGATTGGCATTCACACAATCCCTGGGATGTTAGCACCCACAACCATAACACCCAAAACTCTTCGGATAAGGATAATAAATGACAAAAGTTACTCATCTACCACGTCTAACATCTAACAGATCATATCTACCATATTTATCAAAATGTGTACAAATAAAACGGTTAACTGTGATAAATACATTTGAATTCCAAAACCCTAGAAGTATTTATTAAAATATGTCAAGTATTTTATTGATGCTTTTGTAGTGAACAAATAAAATATATAGAAGAGCACGAATGTTCTCTTCGTGAGCTTCGTTCTCTTCGAGAGCAAGAGCGCTAAGAATGTTCTGATCCCGTGTTTCTCTCTCTACCAATATTTACTTGTCTACCAGAGGGACTGTTCCTTATAATCTCAATCCATATGGGGGCTTCCCACTCTCTCAATAGTAACATGCAACAAATATGACACACAAGATTACATATTCCTACAAGTCTACTTCTGCATGTCTTCTTTTTTTTAACTGTACATTTTGTCCGGTAAAAAAATAAAAAAAAAAGTGTTTTGACGCAAATACTATTTTTAACATCGAATCTGCTTAGCATATTTTTGTGAGGGTATGCAAAGTGGGAGGGATAGAGGATTTGTCAAAATTTTTCATTGAATGAACATTTTTTCTCGTGATGAGCCTTGGCACAATCAGAAATGCACAACAGAGGAGTACATTTGAAAACGGAAAGGAAAACACCCAGAGACAAGAGCTGTAAATGATCCTAAATCATTGACAGTTTCCTTGCATGATGAATGACGATAAACAGAGCAACTATAAATAGAGGACTATGGGCAGACGAATTGCCTGAGCTTAGTCTGAGATAATTCAAAGGAAAATCACCAATTTCACCTGAGCGGCTTCCTTGCGAACGTCTTTCTTCAAGAAAATGAAGTGTTTCTTGTTCAATCAGGAGAATATATTTTCAAATTTGAAACAAAGTTCCAGAATCGTAAAAATGACTTTGCGTCACAGAGAAAAGGAGTCAGCCGACCGAGAGCTATTTCTCAAAATTAGCATTTAATCTTA
Organism: Artemia franciscana; assembly: GCF_032884065.1. Classification (NCBI taxonomy): domain Eukaryota; kingdom Metazoa; phylum Arthropoda; class Branchiopoda; order Anostraca; family Artemiidae; genus Artemia; species Artemia franciscana. The sequence goes on along the minus strand of NC_088880.1, from coordinate 26,897,835 downwards.
GAAAGGATATTCCAAGATTTAATTCACTTTTCCTTCAAATCATTTGTAAATGAGTAGCATCGTATTTTTAAAAGATACACCCAACGGGAAACCAAGTGATGCAGAGACGGGATTCTCAGCAGAACCAACCCGAGTAGTGACACTACACTACTGCTACTAACAACTCACTGTAGCACCAAGCCACCTGACACCAACACAGCTACGCGCCCTCCTCCATCCAAATCTGTTCAAAGTCTCCCTCTTTACACCCTCCCAAGAAGATCCCATTTCCCTTAAATCTCACCCTACGACATCCTCCCAACCCTGTAGCGGAGATCCCAAATACGCCCCCGAATGGAGTATAATAATAATACGGCCTAGAGAACAGGCAGCACTATTTTTAGCAGTTAGCGAAGAAAAACATGTGATCTGTGGGCTGTTCAAATGAAAACACGTTGCCTAGCGTTAGAGAGAGTTCAAATATAGGCACTATTTAATTCATAACACAAACATGTCGAAAAACACTTTTTTTTTCAAGAAAGCCAATCATACGATGGTAAATAACGACAGGCGATTTATCGCGCACCGAAGTCTCAACTCTCTTATTTCAAATGTCCCTGACTTGCCTAGTTTTGCGCTCCCATAGCACCAGAAATGCGCATCTCCACTACCATGACTGATAAGGTTATATAGATGGTCAAAATCGCCAAGCCGGGGGTAATTCATCCAGCAAACAGCATAGCCAGGCCAGTTGCATATTTATCAACTAGCAAGTTTAGTATTCGAACATATTCACTAGGGCACGAAGTTACGTTCCCACTTGAGTCACCGGAAAAAGTTGCAACATTCAGAGATCCGATAGACAAAACACTCATACATAATTCTAAATAATCCCCGCTCTAGGGCAACATGAATGCAACTAAAAAAAACAACGAAGAAATGAAGGTATTTCTATTTTTGAAGTGCGTTTTTGGCATGATCTACATCTTTCTGTTTTTTAACGAGTTTTACTTCCCTCTTGGAACTTACTACCCGCTCTGAGCAGACACGCTGGAGAACGGTTCTCCTTCGGGTTTTTTTTTAATGAGAATGATAATTTTGGGAAGTAATTGCTAAATGAAACATATCGATGTTTAATTGCTTTAAGGCGACGTTGTGCCTTAACAAATTGCCCCATCTCGTCCATTATCATTTTTATTTTTATTTTGTATAACCAAACCGTTTATAATCAATTGAATGGTCTTGCCAAAACTTGTAAAACTTGAATGAGAATAAGAGATCAGAATAAACGAAAGAAAACTAAAAGCCGATACCAACTTTGCCGGGAATCTTTAAAAAAAAAACAAAAAAACATTTAACTTCTCCTGTTTTGTGCTGAATATATGGATACTGAGATTTAACGAAACTTAGATAATTACAAAGTGCGAATTTTCTGTTTAAATGGAGCACTTTTCTTTTTTTTCTTTTTTTTTTAGTTGAGGAGAGGACAGTACCAAAAATGATTCTAGCGTATCTGCTAGAAAAACGTTAGAAATAAGCTATAAGGAAAAATCGTTTGTGCAATTTGGCAGCTTTGGGAGTTCCCCGTGGTGCTAACCGCTTCTATTGAAGACTTTGCCGAAACAGGGGACGTATTGTTTATAATATAAATACATTGAATATACAGCGCTTTGCCTAACAACTATTAAAATATTATACTTTTCTTTATTTTAAATTAGCCTTTTATTTGCTTCTCGAACTGTTGACACGTTCAAGATCCCCAATAAATTTCTATCAAAATCTTAGGGAATATCATTTAAGTAATTTGACAGCTTAGGGATTACTCTGTGGTGCTGAAAAAAATCGTTAATGGGCCGTTTTTCTTTGAGACAGTCAGCCAACTCAGAGGCACGCAAAACGATGTTTAAGGTACAGAATGGCCTTAAAAATGGAAACTACAAGTAATCACGAGAAGTAAGTTATCTTCGACATCCTATTTAATAAATGAAATGGGTGCTATTAGGCACTCAAAGAAAATTGTGTCTCCCAGAACTAAAGGAATTAAGAAAATTCATTTTATAATTAGCTTTTCTAAGTATACAAATAAGGAAAAAACAAAAAGAATACTAATAGAGACTTTACGATGCAGACAGAGTACAAGGGTCCCCAGAGTCTGTTCATATAAGGAAAATTAACATATTTAATAAAGAATAAAAATTCCATATATATAAGCTAAGTTCCCCCTCACCCTTTTTCGTATCTCATTTTCCTGCAGTCCTACAGTTTAACTATTTCAGCGTAAGACGTCAATCTTGTCCCAATACATAGAAAGCCATTCAATAATTTAGTCAGTGTCCGTGCAGCGAGATCGTCCCAAGAAGTACAGTCGACAAATAATTCTCAATAACCTTTTTCGTTAAACGCCAACCCACGATTACTAGAACATTTTGCCTGAATATTAAATTGATTCACTACAAAGTACAACAGTAGCTATTAACCGTGTTATTTTTAACCTTTACATTTAATCGAGAAAACGCAAAATCGACCATTTGCGCCAGTGAGCAGTACTTTTCAAATAAAAAGTCTATTCTTTCAAACAAACACAAAATAGAAACAATAGGGAAAATCTTTTCGAAACAATGGAAATCAATTCAGTGGATATTTCGGCCCTATGTCCAAGGGCCGCCTTCAGCACAATACGAGAAAATTAAATTTATATAAACTAAAATTAAAATGTGAGAATTAAAAATAATAATGTTTTAAAAAACTTTTTAAAAACAGCGCTAGCATCCTTACTTCGATGAAGTTCAACTAGGACTTTAAAAACATTATTAGTTTTAATTCTCACATTTTAATGTAAGTTTTGTTACCACCTCCCAACCTCCCTATGTGCACTTCTGATGGTTCAACAAGGGTCTCTAGGACTGTGAGACTGGTAGTGTTGTAGGCTATATACATTTTCCTTATAAGGTAAATCTTTGCTAATACAACCAGCTACAACAACTTCAGCTTCTATTTTTATGACAATTACAAATATATAAACAACACTTTCGCACTGAAGAAAAACCTGCGAGGATTTGTCGGTCGTGCGAAAGTCCACGTAACTACTGACCTATTAAATTAATTATTTAACTAAAATGAAAACAAAATAATATTAATAATGATTATACGATAAAATATAAATTAAAAATAATAACAAATCCATTTTTCATCAATCATAAACGCTAAATTTGTCCCTCCCCACCATGCACTCTCAACCCCGCCTACTAGGAGATCCCATTGTAAGACTGAAGATGGTTTAGGATCTGGTAAAAGACTGGGAACCCAGCCTTTTGGCTGAAAAAGTTACTGGATTTCGAAATCCAGTAACTGTATGATAGGACCCGAATGTTAAATTCTTTGTTCCTTACTACCATTTCTAATTCACAGGAGCTTTTTTTTGGGAGGGGGGTGTTTCTTTGAATATTTTCGCTGTAGAATTCTAATTTTCAACATTCTAAAGCCACTGTGAGTATTCAAGGAAATGCAAAACGGAAGGAAAATTTAGTCTTATTATTGGGCTGTTTGCTTTGCAAAGGCTTTTCAAAAGATCCAAAGGACAGCTTTTCCAGGTAGTCTAAATTATCTGGGTTATTCTAGTATCTCATCGCTAGCGCCGATTGGACTATAGGGGGGGGGGCTATAGGCATAGGCTATAATTAGCTTTACAATTCGACCTTAAATAACAACAGTTTACAAGGTTAGAGCTAGTGATGATTCTCAGTATTATAAATAGAAAGTGGTGATCCAAATACAAAACTCCAACTGATACCAACCATTCACTGCAGCAACAAGCTACTTGACGAGTAACAAAACGGAATGAGGGCGTCAGAAAAAAAAAATGGGAAGGCCCAGGTATCCCCAGCCCCCTTATCGAGAACCCATTATCTAGACACTCAAAGCCTCAATAAGTTATGAGATATTCTTTTCACCAGCATGACCCAATAGAACAAAATTTTTAATCCATACTAAGCGGGAGACCCCTTTCTACACAGTTTTGAAAAATTCTTAGGAAACAACGCCTAAGCCTAATGTCAAACACCTAAATCCTTGGGAGTAACCTGATCTCCTCAGTCTTCATTAGGCCTCCATTGAGCATAATAAAAAAGAGATCTAGGGGAGATCAGGTCAGGACAACACTAATCCTAGCAATGAAATCAGGTCCATAGGTTTATGTATTTGTAGCTATTCCAAATAAATATTCTAAACCACAACTTTTATTAATTTCTTGCTTTATTAGTGGATGGTATTGATACTGAACTGTGATCATCCTTGGAAAAAACAATTTAGTCTAACTTAAGAGCCAAATTGGAGAATAAAGCAAACTTACTGGCTCGGGATTGAAAAATCATAAACTATTTATTAAAATAGTAAACTATTTGTTAAATATTTCTTCCTTAAAAAAAAAACAACTCAGGACTGAAAATCGGAGTTTAAATTATCAAATTGGCAAATATTTCAACATTTTTTTGCGGATTGGTAAAAATATAAAGAAAGCAAAGATTTTCTTTTCAAATATAGAGTCAAAAATATACATTCTCTTGCAAATAAGAGCAGGCAGCCATAAATTCTGGCACTCAACGTTGTAAAACTACTTATTGACCAGAAATACCATTTAAGAGAGGGGGGTGAATGATTCTTCCCGGTTGCCAAAGCATTCTTGAAACCCTTAGAAAACATATTAACAGAGTTCCTTAAAAATATAAAAAATATAACGCTCCCACATCGGGAGCGTTTTCTTTAAATAGTATTAATTTAATTTAGTTAATTTGTTGTTTCTTTTTTGTTATGTAAATTTCCTATGGCCCACGGGCTTTTCTAGAATAAATTATTATTATTATTATAGATTACTGATGCCTCAAAATAAAAGAAAAATATACACCAAAATTATATGCCCTCCCCTCCCAAAAAAAAATACCCAATACCCAAAACAAAATATATACAAAAAGTATAGAAACAGAAAAAATATCCCCTCCCCAAAAAATATAGAATAGCGAACACAACAGTATTCTTAAAAGCCAATTTGATTCACTATAGGATTAAAAGAACTTAAAAACACAGTCCATACCCTAGTACACCGTAGATAATACCGTAAAATTTGAAAAAAATAGTCCTTAACATTTTCCCGGGGCTGTAAATATGGTACAATGTATCTCATAGCAGTCATGGCAGCCAGCCATGATAGTATCGCATAGCTGTCATATCTTATAGTCAGTATCCCTTAGCCACCCATGACAGTATATGTCACAGCTGTCACGGGAGCCAGCCATGACAGTCAACTTGCACTAAAGAAAGAACTCATTAACTAATTAGTCGACTAAACTACCCCCCGGTTTTCGTGGAATGAACCATATAAAATGAAAGCGCAAGAACAGAAAAAAATCTATCCTTGAGTAACTATCGTTGAACGGTATAGGGCCAGAGAAAAATCGCTCATATGCAGTTTTTGAAGCAGAATAAAAAAAATTAAATAACAAGTACCAAACGTTACCAACTGACACGTTATGGTGAAGTACATATAGTCAGAAGTCATTAGCCAAGATGCTTAGATGGGAAGGAGGGGGCGGTTATAGATTAGTTATAACAATTCTCCTTGTAAAAATTCCTTTTCACTCAAATTCATAAATTATTCAGGAATAATGATAAATATCATTTATTCTTATCGTGACAATAAAATAAATTACAAACATAGAAGAGCATCTTAAAAGAGTTTGAAACCCTTATATACTCTGCTAGCGGGTTAATGGTACATCAGAACTACAATTGTAGTTGAAACTACAAATAGTACTATTAACAACTACAGCACTATAGCTACTACATCTACACACAACTACTACAACTAAAACTAGTAACACTACAAACAACTTGTCAGAGCCCAAATTTGTATGAGGCCGACACAGGACAAAACCGTATCAATTTCTTGCATATAATTCCGTCAAAAGTAGCTAGCCTTCGAAGTAATAGACCTAGCGACAGATAGACTTCAGCCACAGTTCTGAGAATTTTGTGGCTCGAAAAATTCTGTATTCGCGGAATACATTTTCAAGGCAAGAAGAACTGAGAACATATATGGTTTTACTGCTTATAGTGACGAATTATACTGCCCCCTTCCTTAAAACCACCCGAAGCTCATATAATATACTTTTACTTCTGTAAATTATACTGCCCCCTTCCTTAAAACCACCCGAAGCTCATATAATATACTTTAACTGATTCTGTAAAATCAAGGTATTTTGCTGCGCAATTACCGACACTAATAGTTTATTTTACCGACTACCCTGGGACACAAGGTCATATCCAGGGAGGAGTGCTACTCAGTATGAGCCCTTTCCCTGAAATTTCATTCTCCTCGTGTAAAAGTAAAAAAAAAAACAGATGTAAACACATTTTGCGTTTCGTAAAGTTTGTTTTTAACCCTCCCCCCCCCTCCTCGAACAAAATTCCTGGATATGAACTGGGGAAGAGAGGAACCTGACATCACCCCTTTGTACACCTAACCCAACATCCTTTAACGCATGCATGATATGTTTTGATTTTGAAAGACCAAACTGTTTGTCAACAAACTTATTTCCTCCAATCAAAATCCACCTTTAAAAAAACAAACCAATCAAAGAAGAGACGATTTAGTGTTCGCGAGGGAAGAGCTAATGCGTTTTTATCCCCACCCGTAAGATCACAGAAGGCTGTCAATAGGTCTATAAAACTAGTTCAGTAATGGGAAAGACCCAAAAAAACAAAACTTTCACAAAAAGAAGACGACTTTTTATACTACTAGAAAGTTTTATAGAAGTAAAAGACTTAGAAAAAAGAAATGAAACTTTTTACACGGCAGAGAATGAAAAATGGAAATAAAGACAATCTAGGTTATGACGAAAACTAAAAATAGAGCAGATGATATTTAGTAGGCATGCAAGTTTTATTTATTACAACATGTTTTTCTTTCTTTTCCAGTGGTGATTTTATCTTTATCATCTTTTTTCTTTACATGGATAGTAAACTGACTCGCATGATTTCTTTATTTTAATACAATGCCTATTATATATATGTGCATTATACAAAATATAATGCTAAAAATTTTGTATTTTTATCAATTATTTTTTCGAATCTCAAACGTTGAACTCGTTGAAGACGTTAACATCCAATCAACAATCCATCAGGATCTGAATCTGAAGCAACTGAATCTGAAGCATCTGAATCTGAAGCAACTGAATCTGAAGCATCTGAATCTGAAGCAACTGAATCTGAAGCATCTGAATCTGAAGCAACTGAAGCAACTTCGGTAGCTTGGTCACATAATACGGAGAGTCAGTTCGGTCTACCCAAAATCATCTTTAAAGGCCAAATCACAGTTCTTGTCATTGTGGTCGTCCCCCAGAGAGGTGGAAGAAAAACTTTGCGTCATCGCCTTTCCGACCTTCTTTGCCTAGTAGAAGATCGTGAGGCATACAGAAGGCATATCCACGCCATTGCCAAGAAAGAGGCCCCAAGACAACCTTCAAGGACGGACGGCACTTAAATCAAGACTATGGACTATTTGATCCATGAATTTCTTAAACGTGAGGGGGATTTCAGGGATTCCTCCCAAAAAGCTCAACTACACCCCACTATACATAATGCCTCAAATCGCTCAGCACAGTTAGATGAAGCCTAAAAATAATTTTACAATTTCCTTCTTCTGCTTTCGTTATTTTATCTTTATTTTTTCTTTAAACAGTTAGTAAATTGATTAAACAGATAGTAATTGATTGAAAAACGATTTGTTTATTTGGAATAGTAAAATAAAAAAAAATCCACTTGTATTATAACACAATAACAATAAATTATATTTTAGAGTTTTAGTTTCTACTGGCAATACTCTTTAACAACAGTTTTTGACCTGTTTTATCCAAGAATCTCTAAAACATGGGAGGGAGGGGCCACAAAATGTAAGGACTCTTCTCTCGTAGCTAATAAAAAAAACCCGCTACTATGAATACAGTGAATAGTAAAACGAATACTACTACTATGGCTGCTAATACCAGTATAGCTAATACGAATAGAACTAATATGCCGACTATTAATACTACGATTACTACTATTATGACTCCTTGTAATACGACTACTAATATCACGGCTACTACTAAAGCGAATACTACTACTGCTGCTACTGCTACTACGACTGCGACAACTACAACAACTACTACAACTACGACTACTACCATACCTACTACTACAACCAATACTACAACTACCACTAACAATAAAAAAAGAAAATAAATAATAAAGCTGACATTTAAAAACGAGCAGAAATTATTAAAAAAAAGCTTTTCCCCAAAAGAACTTTTTCAAGGAAGAGTAAAGATCTACATTAAGCCTAAAAACGAAGAGAAAATACTTCAAACATGAGCAAGGCTAACCTTCTAAGGTTAGCTATGGCTTCTGGAGACCATCCTGGAAATTGTCATAAAGTATTAAAATTATTTATTATTTATAATTATGTTTCATATTACAAAAAGAAAAACGACAATATTTATTTAAATAATTGTTATGGTTGTATGTAGAGCATAGGTTAGATTTAAAACTTGTACCTAAATAAACGTATTTTGTTAATTTGGCCGCAGAATTTCTTTTATATTTTACCCATGTTTAGCATAAGCCAAAAAGGATATTAAAAATATACAATAAATAATTTTTCTTTGGTTTTTACAAGTAACTTTATAACTTTTTTGTGTAGCGCAAAAAGGCATTGACAGCTTTTCTTTCTTCCTGTTCCCTCTCTTATGAGCTCCCCACACTCTTTGCTTTGACGAGTTTTTACTAGTGATGTTGGTGATATACAGTTACAGCCTGATATATAGTTACTGTATAGTGACTTATAGCTAGAATGCGTAGGGTAGTTTATAACTAACTGACTTATGGGATTGTATGAGACAATATATACATATTACACCATGTAGTTGAATAACATTCGTTCATCTTGGAACATATTACATAATTAGCCAAGAATGGAGGCTCTCTTACGCGGGGCTCCTAAAAACCTCCTGGGACCACTCCAGAGGAGTAAAAATAGACCCACAAGGGGGAGCTATACCCCTGATGGGCAACATTGGAACTTTCTAAGTGAAACGTTCAATTGTTGGCTATAACGACTGTTTTCTGCAGAGAAATCTACCACCCTCCCTCGAACGAGCTATCTTGACTAATACCGCTCTTTGCCAAGACACTAAGACAGAGACGCCAAAACTTTCTGGGAGGGTGTAGAGAGGCTTTGAATAGATGGGAATAGAGGAGTGGTGAACGTAGCTGTGTTGGCCTCAGGCGGATTAATGCTGCGGTGAGTTGTTAGTAGTAGTAGTAGGTTTTCATTAGTAACTTGGTGATTTTTGCTTGGTAACACAAGATGATATCGAATTTTTCTTCGAAAAGTAACCTCCGTTTCCTCTCTTATGAGCTTCCCACACTCTTTAGTTTTGAGGAGTTTTTATTACTGATATTGGTAATTAAAATATGTCGGGTAAATTAGAACTAATTGACTCAATGGATTTAAATAAAGAAATATCTATTAAAGTACGCCATGATGTAAAATGTCATGGATTCAGTTTGGCAAGTAGCAGATAATTTACCGAAAGTGAATACTCATTTTTTGACTCAATGGATTTAAATAAAGAAATATCTATTAAAGTACGCCATGATGTAAAATGTCATGGATTCAGTTTGGCAAGTAGCAGATAATTTACCGAAAGTGAATACTAATTTTTTGAATCAATGGATTTAAATAAAGAAATATCTATTAAAGTACGCCATGATGTAAAATGTCATGGATTCAGTTTGGCAAGTAGCAGATAATTTACCGAAAGTGAATACTCATTTTTTGACTCAATGGATTTAAATAAAGAAATATCTATTAAAGTACGACATGATGTAAAATGTCATGGATTCAGTTTGGCAAGTAGCAGATAATTTACCGAAAGTGAATACTCATTTTTTGACTCAATGGATTTAAATAAAGAAATATCTATTAAAGTACGCCATGATGTAAAATGTCATGGATTCAGTTTGGCAAGTAGCAGATAATTTACCGAAAGTGAATACTAATTTTTTGACTCAATGGATTTAAATAAAGAAATATCTATTAAAGTACGCCATGATGTAAAATGTCATGGATTCAGTTTGGCAAGTAGCAGATAATTTACCGAAAGTGAATACTCATTTTTTGCAGGAGCTTCTAAAAACCCAGTGGGATCACTCCAGAGGATTCAAAATAGACACTCAATGAGGAACTGTCGCAACAATCTCAAGGGGAAGTTACAACAAAATCAACCCCTCCCCCCTCTGAATCGAGCTATCTTGATTAATATTAATGAATGATCCTAATTATATTAATAATATTAAACAATGATCAAATAAATTGATCATTGTTTCCCAAGACACTACGACAAACAGGCGGAAACACGTGTTTATGTTTCAAAAGTTGTTTTGATCCAATGCTAAACAAAAGTAACGGAAAGAGATAAAAAAAAATAAGCACATAGTACTTTAACTAAGGTTTTAATAAATAGCTTTGTGATTTTATTCACCGCTCTTCTTTTTTCTTAAAAGCTAACTTTTGTTTCCCCTCTTTGAGCTCCCCACACTCTTAAATTTTGACGAATTTAAATTGTAATATTACTAGTTATATTAAGTAGAGTAGCTTATAGCTATTTGACTCACTTTTCGTTTCTGTTTCTTTTCCTTTTTCCTCGACAAGGTTTTATTAGTAGGGTAGTAATACTAAGTAGGGTAGCTTAGAGTTATTTGACTCACCTTTCGTTTCTGTTTCTTTTCCTTCTTCCTCGACAAGAGTTTCGAATATACTTTCGGCAGCTACCATTGCACTTTTCATTGCATTGTGTGATCCTTTAATCTTCGGTACATTCATAAAACCAGGACTGCAACCGACAAGACAACCACCAGGGAAAGCCAATTTCGGAATATTTTGATATCCCCCTTCATTTAATGCTCTAGCACCATAAGAAATCCTGGAAAGGAAAAAAAATTAGTCCCCAAATACAATACAAAATAATAATACTAAATAACAACTTTGCAAATCTCGGCTCATTATAGTTCAATCCCCCTTTCTAGGGCTATAATGAGAGAAAGCTTGAAATGGCTAGAAGACTTTCTACGGATGAAGGATAACAGATTGTCAAAGATCGTCCTTCTCGGCCAATTAGTAAGGGCAAAACGAAAAGCATATCGTCCCCGAATGGGGTGGGCAAATGTCATAAGGAAGGATTAAAGGGAAATGGGAACTTCTAGGAGAGTGTAAAAAGGGAGGTTTTGAATAGACTGGGATAGAGGAGGAGCGTTCGCAGCTGTGTTAGCCCTAGGCGGCCTTGTGCTGTTAGTGGTAGTAGTACCTCTTGGCTCACACAAAAGTTTCAATACCTCTTATCTCGCGGAGATAATTGATCAATATGTCTTTTACACCTTCAAGAAGAAAGCAAGCAAACTATTCCTTCAATAACTTTTTCAACTGATTTAGCGATTTCTTCTAAACACGTTAGTAATTTAATTCTTGAACAGGTGGCAACCCTACTGAGTACACCCTATCGGTTTCAATTAGATATTGGAATCTGATACAATAAAATTGGGTGAATAGTGTTGAGAGGGATCTCTTTCACTTTTAATAAAAATTATAAGCTAGGATGCGTATGATTAATTGATCTAAGCTTCATAGAATGTTTTGAAAGTAAAAATATAATAGAAAGAATGAGACGGCCAAAAAGGCAATAAATTTTGAGGAGTTGTAGATTCATCTAAAGTTTTAAAAACAGGATTAGAAGACTTCGATTTGACAAATTCCGGGAAAATTGAAATTTCTAATAGAGTTTCTGCTTGTTTCTGAAATTACTCCTTTCTTCCCCAAAATCAGCAAAGTCTTCCCAAGTTTTACACAATTTGAATTTTTGTACCGTATCGACGAATTTCAGGTCAATTCCCTGAAATATAGCTGGGCTCAGCCTCGTTTCTCATACCTTCAGCCTTCTTAATCGTAACAAGATTCCAAACACAATACAACACCCTAGCCAATAAAGTTAAATAAACTAATGGATAGGGGTATAAATGGTATGTAGTGGGGTATAAAAACATAAAAAATAGATAAAGCCAAGAGAATTATTACACAATAAGCACTCAGTCACTCTAAATCAGTGACTAAAAATTGTAGAAAAAAATTGTATAGTAGAAATTTTCTTTTATACTTGATTGTCACAGATTCTCATCACGCATGATTAATATTCACTTATTATGCCAAATCTCAGCTGCTTTTTCAAGCAATTAACTGAGTTTTTAAAAAATTCAACTTTAACTGGACAAATAAACAATGTTCCATTCATTTTTTTTCTACGCAACAGCAACAAATATGTGAGTTGTTGTTTAAATTATTTCCAAACCACAGCAATAATCATGAAAGGGAAAATTCTCTGAGAATAAAACTGTAATCAAGCTCGCTCATTAATGCCGTTCACATATCCCAGAAATTTTGCCCACAAAGAGCAAGGCCGTATCCAGGGAGAGGGGTAGGGGGTTTGAACCACCTCCCCTCAGGAATTTTTATCCGACTCGTAAAAACAGAATAACAATGCATATAAACATATTTTTGATTTATTTTTTTAAGTTTTTTGTAGCTTTCCCACCCCCCCCCCCAAAAAAAAAAATCCTGGATACGCCCTTGACACAGAGTAAAAATAAAACATAGATATATACGATTGACTCGATTATTCTGCAATTCCGCTGCTAAAAAAAAAAATAATCAAAATAATATTTTCAATAGTATGAATACAGAACAAGAGCCAAGAGCTCATATGGCACTTGTGATGAGGTCGGAAGAGCCAAGAGCTCATATGGCACTTGTGACGAGGTCGGAACATAAAATTGGACTCTGCACTAGAGTATCGATTTTGCTGTTCTTTGTTTATTGGCAATTATTACAAAGATAAACTTGCAAATACAGTGTTCCAGTTGTCTCTCCTTGTTCGGTATTCTATCTGTAAAGAAGATAAATTAGTTACATAGGGCGTTTCTTTTCTTTTTTTATGAATACTATTGTAGCCTATTCTTTTTTTATTGTTTCATTGTTGTATTCTTGTCGAATTTTTCTTTTTGATGTTTTATCTTTTTTTAGCACATTGTTGAAAAGTGATGAAAATGGGATAATGTTCTTTGTTTATTGGCAATTATTACAAAGTTTCATCCCGATCTCTCCACTCTAAGCGTTTTTCCAAGATTTCCGGTTTCTCCCTCCAACTCCCCCCAATGTCACCGGATCCCTTCGGGATTTGAAACAGGAGCTCTGAGACCCGAGGTTCTTCTAACTATCCAATTTAATTAATCCGATAAACCGTTCGTAGGTTAAAAATACCTCATTTTTTCCAATTTTCCCGAAAGAACTGTCCTTCCACCCCCCCCCAGATGGTCGAATCGGGGAAGCAAATATTTTTTAATTAATCTGATCCGGTCCCCGATACGCCTACCCGCTTTCAGCGATCGCTATACTGATCACGTATCTTGTTTCGGATTTTCTTCATGTAAAAACTGAGGTGGTCCGGGACTCGAACCTAAGACCTCTCGTACCCTCAGCGAGAATCATACCCCTAGATCACCAACCCACACTTAAGAAGAACAATCATTTGTTTTGTCGGCAAATAGGATTCTTCACAGCTATGTCGTTCTCTCGCTCCCCCTTCCCCAGACGGTCGAATCGGGGAAGAGACTATTTCTAGTTTAATCTGGTCTGGTCCCTGATACGCCTGCCAACTTTCATCGTCCTAGCTTATCTGAAAGTGCCTGAACTAGAAAAACCGGGACCGACGGACAGAAATTGCGATCGCTATTTGTCACTTGGTAAATACCAAGTGCCCTTGAGGCTACAGAGGTTCTAAAATGACAATTTTGAAAGAACAACGAACTTTAGAAAGAATATTAACGTTTAAACAATTCATGGTCTAGTATATTTCATTCCAATTTATCAACTTTTGGTGATAGCTTGTTTTTGACATGAGTTTGACTCAATGCTAATTCAACTAAATTAGAAAAAAACATTCCCCTTAAGGTACTTCAGACGAGAAAACTTGCTAGTGTATTTTGTTCTTTTCTAATAAATTTTCCTACTATATCAGGGCTTCTTAAACTTTTGTAATTCCCGACCCCATTAATGATTACGAGTTTCATAACAACCCCAACAAATATAAAAGAAAAATAAATTAATATTTTTTGATTATATATTTATTAGGTAACAATACACACATGCATATGAAAATATATAAATTTAGAATTCGTTTTGAAACATATCAAAATCTAAAATTGACATTTTCACAAAATGTTACAGAAATGTTTTTATTATAGTTTCAAAAACAAAACTGGATTCTGACCGTCTTAATTCTCTCGAATATATCCAAGTAGTTGCGTGGTAAATATTAAATTAAAGTTTACGTTAAAAATTTAATGAGATGGATGTGCCTATTTTCATTGCATAACAAATGAAATCTTGGCGTAATGTTTGAAACTGCTGGATGTAAGACCTCGTCAACATTTTTTATCGCTGAACGATATTGAGATTTAATGTGTGTTAAAGCGGAGAAAGTAACTTCACATAAATAGGTAGTGTTGAATGGCAGAAGTACATTTAACGCCATATCGGCGATTGTGGGAAATTCAGTTCTTGTTTCGATCCAGAATTCAGTCAAGGGTTTTTATTGGATTTGTAGTTTTAAGTTTTAGTTACACGAAAGCTTAGCAAATTCCTCTTGAGCTTTAAGTGGCAGATGATCAATCTCACTTAAGCAAATCCAAAACGGCTTTTGAATCCAAACCATTTTTGTAAATCAATATTTAATATAAGATATATCCGGAACTGTATTTCTAGCGCTTTTAAGTGATCTACAATAGTTTTTGCAATAAAGGTTTTACAATGAATTTTCTCAATTACAAAATTGTCGACACTGGAAAATATTTCGAACGAATTTTTTTCGACCCTATTTTTCCAAATGCTGATCTTTTTAATAAAACTTTCAATTTTATCGTTTGAAGTAAGTATATCGCAATTTTTACCTTAAAGAGACAAGTTAAGAACGTTTAACTTTTAACGCAAAAATATCTGACAAATAACACAGCTTGGATAGCCACAAGTCATTTTGAAAAAAAGCAGCAAATTCACATTTTCGTTCAGTTAAAAATATTTCGATCTCGTCCTTTAATAACAATAATCTTTTTAAACTTTGACCCCTTGACAACCAATTTACTTCTGCATGTAATAACAACGTTGTGTAGTTGGAATCTGTATCCTTACAGATATTTGAAAATAAGCGACTGTTAAGGGCATGGCTCTTAATAAAATGTATGACAGCATCCTGAAGCACATCGTTCAATTCTGGTGCTAATTTTTTTGCTGCAAGAGCCTATCCTGTGGTGGCGCAGTGGGTTTGACCTTAGCTTGGTAATACGGGACCCAGAGATCGAATCATGCTGCAGCAATGCACTGCAGGGCCGACGCAGGGACCTTAGTAGTCAAGAAGCGTCGTTAATCTGATACAAATACAAATACTGCAAGAGCCTCTCGGTGAATGAGGCAATGAGTAACAGTTATATTATCATAATGAACAGCTTGAAAAAAATGATTTAAAACCAATATTTTTGCCCATCATCGTTCTTGCACCATCTGTTTTCGGTTTCGGTTTTCGGTTTCTGATTATTTCGGTTTTAAGAGATTGACAAAACATATCTACATTTTTTATAAATTTCTATAACATCTTCTGTTTTACAGTAAATTTATACAAGATATTATAATGATCGGAAATAGAAATGCCGGTATAAACAGTCTTTCCGAACCAGAAGACTTTATGATATATTTATCTACGATGATTGTTATTTTTCTTTATAACAATAATTTTACAAGTTAAAAAACATTTTTTGTTAAATGGTATTTTTACCACTCGCGACCCCATAATTTTGCTACGCGACCCCAAATGGGGTCGCGACCCATAGTTTAAGAAGCCCTGTTCTATATGTTTCTTTCTTTTCTTCATTTTTTTATTCGTCATACCTTCTCTTTGGCTACTCAATTTTGCATATGGGGGAGGGGGAATTTTCACACGGTAGATAACTTTTCAAGGGAGGAAGAATTTTACATGGGGTGAAATTTTCCAGCGAGTAATTTTCTGCGGGGGGAATTTTCTGCCGTAGAAATTTTCCGGAGAATATTTTTAGGGGGGAAGGGAGTACAATTAACGCTTTCGGTGTCCTTAGTCTTCCTGTATTATCATTATTTTCTTATCAAAATATTAACAGAACACCGACAACAATATACAAGTGTAGCTTAACACGAGATAGAAAAAAAAACTCAACAGCTCAATTACAATTCAAACAAGTATACTAAACCACGGATAACCTGCTGTTTTTTTTCTGTTTCCAGAAAGTTTTGAAACTGCATTTTCTAGATCATCAGTTTTATATAGATTAATCAATCTTGAATTGCGTGTTCATAAAATATATGGAGCAAATATTCGGCAAAACGAAAAAACACGGAAAAGATTTTGCTTTATCAGAGTGAATATCATCCAACAAGGCATAGATAGTAAGGTATGAAATGCAGTCGTAACAACGGAGGTATCAAGGGCCATGATCTGTGACGAATAATTATCGATGCAATTAAAAAGAGAAATTTCGATTTCCTTAATTGAATTCTAGGCGGAAGAAAATAGAGTTAAAAGAAATTTAGAGAGACGGAAAACCTTTATATAATATTGTAAACATGTAGGGGGGGGGGCAGTAGGGGCAGGGTCAATCAAAGGATCTATCAAAAGTCAATTTATAAAAAAAAAAATTGGTAAACCCCCGTTGACAGTGCACAGTGAATGTCAAAACTAAAGAAAGCATGTTCAATTGAATTGATTTCTAGCCCGAGTAGCGGCTGGTCTAGTATTAAATATCCAAGCTTCCCCGGGTAGGATGGTAAACAAGCAATGTGAATTTTAGCTAAGTTAGACTACCTTATAGTAATTGATACACAGCCCAAATTCGATCATTCAAAAAAACTCTCAAACTGGTATTTCTACCCAGAGGCGGACATAGTTGAGGAGGGTCCCCTATACTAAGTGTCGCATTATCCTGCGATTTTTGAGTGCGACATTTCACAGCCAAAGTTTAAAAAAAATCTCATCTGTCTGAACCCAGGGTATGTACACAGAAAGACAAAAATATAGGTTTTACAATACAAGGTGTTTATTTTCGAAAACAACTTATGCACTAAAACTATCTACATTCCACGCACAGGTATCCGGGTTCAATATAGAATCCAAGGAGACTTTAAATAAATAAACTTTAGGTCGTTACCCGTACGACCCAGGCTTCAAATTTTTATTATTCGGATATCTCTCCTCTATTACAGAGAGCGACTTATAAGCATGAATCGTACAGCATGTCGATTTTTAAAAGCGGGTGGTTACGTACTTGTTCTAATTGGTTTACCTTTTATTCATTTACGATACTTTTTAATAGTTACGAAAAATTAGGCAAGAGAAAACGAGTTTTAATTTCAACAAAGCAATGAACAAAAAATAAAAACAAACCAACACTAATTAAAAAATATGCAGAATATTTCGGCCCCAGGTCCGGGAGCCTTTCTCAACGGAAAAAAACGAAACGAACGAAAAAAAATTGCTTTTAAAAAATAACACACACAAAACAACACGACAACTGAATATACGAAGAAGAAGGAAAAAAATAAATAGATAAGAACAACTCACAATACAAACAAACTTTTATTGTTCAAACGTTTTATTGTTTTAACGTTAACGTTTTATATGTTATTGTTTTAAACATTTCTCTTTCTTTATTTATTATTATTTTCTTTTTCTTCGTGTGTTGAGTTGTCGTTTTTTTGTGTAATTTAAAAAAAATGTTTTTTTCGTTCTTTTTTTTCCGTTGAAAAACGCTCCCGGAAGTGCGGCCGAAATATTCGGAACATTTTAAAATTAGTTAGTAGCTTTTTTTTGTTCACTGCTTTGTTGAAATTAAAACTCGTTTTTTTTTTGCTTAATTTTTCGTAAATGGAAAAGCAGTATTTTCTAAGAAATTATTTTTAACAGTTCAAACAGTTCAGTTTACTTGGCTGCAGAGCGCCTTTCAAAAGCTAGCAGTGCTAAGCGTTCCAAATGGAAGAAAAACAAAATGGAATATAAGAAAGGAAGAAAACAAAAGAAAAACAATGAACAGAATTGTATACGTGTTATTAATGTGGAAAGGAAAGGAGAGTAATTTAAAATGATTTTTTTGGTGTTATTGTTTATATCGGGGGGAGGGGGTGGAATTTGTGTTACTATTTTGGGTATTTATGTATTATCCCGAACACACTACAGAAGTTTGCTTTGTTTGATATGAGTAAACCGGTATTTCTCTCACATTCGGTTATAATTAGCTTATTCTTTCGTGAAATAAACTACGATGCAGGTACATTTTAATTGAATATTTAAAATATAAAGATGGTTAGGTTAGGTATTTAATATAATCCGTTCTAGGCGGCCCAATTTCAATAATTCTTTATTGTAGTTTCCATAATTTCGTTACTAAAGTATTATTAAATAAAAAAACAAGTTTTTTTAAACTGAAAGTAAGGAGCGACATTTAAGACTCAAAACGAACAGAAATTATTCCGTATAGTAAAGGGGTTGTCCCCTCTTCAACACCTCACTCTTTACGCTAAAGTTCGACTCTTTGTCACAACTCTACTTTTTAAAACCATAAAAAAACTTTAGCGCAAAGAGCGAGGTGTTGGGGAGGGGACAACCCCTTTACTATACGGAATAATTTCTGTTCGTTTTAAGTTTTAAATGTCGCTCCTTACTTTCAGTTAAAAAAAACTTTTTTTTAATTTAATTTCTGAACGGTTTTGAATTAATGCATGTTTTGATTTTGACTCTCCGCACATAAATAATTAAAACTTTGCATATTACTTCTTTTTGGCTAAATGGCTTTTTCATAGTTTTAATCGGAAGATTTTGAGAAAAAAGTAGCGGGGAAGGAGGCCTAGTTACCCTCCAATTTTTTGATTACTTAAAAAGGCAACTAGAACTTTTAATTTTTTACGAACGTTTTCATTAGAAAAAAAAACGTAACTTAAGAATTGACTTAAGTAGCGAACTTCTATATTCGTATGTTTTTATTACGTATATGAGGAGGTTCACCCCTTCGCCAATACCTCGCTCTTTACACTGAAGCTTAAGTTTGTCCCGATTCCTTAAGAATGACCCCTGAATCACGAAGGCCGTAGAATAACTAGTTGAAATTACTAAAAATACTTTAGCGTAAAGAGCGAGGTATTACGAGGAGGTGAACCCCTCATATGCGTAGTAATTTCTGTTCGTATTTTATATTTATTTATATAACTTTTCATATTTAATTTTCATTATTTTTTTAATAATGCTAGAAAATCCTGCGCCCCTTTCATTGAAATTCTCTTCCCCCATGACAATTCCTCCATGGAAAGATCCTTCCACGTAACCCCCTTCAACTCCTCCCCTCCTAAACCAAAAAAAATCCCTGAGGAAAGGTCTATACACTTCCCAATAACCATTATTATATGTAAACACTAGTCGAAGTTTGTAACTTTAAGCCCCTCCCACGGGGACTTTGGGGGAGTAAGTCGGCCCCAAAGACATAGTTAATAGAATTTTCGACTATGGTGAATAAAAGGCTGTCTCAGAGTTTTGATTCGGCGACTTTGGGAAAAAATGAGCGTGGGAGGGGGCCTTGGTGCTCTCCAATTTTTTTGTCACTTAAAAAGGGCACTACAACTTTTCATTTCCGTTAGAATGAGCCCTTTCGCGACATTCTAGGACCACTGAGTTGATACGATCACCCCTGGGGAAAAAAAACAAACAAACAAAAAAAAAAAAAACAAACAAACACGCATCCGTGATCTGTCTTCTGGCAAAAAGATGTAAAATTCCACATTTTTGTAGATAGGAGCTTGAAACTTGTACATTAGGGTATTCTGATACGCTGAATCTGATGGTGTGATTTTCGTTAAGATTGTATGACTTTTAGGAGGTTTGCCCCCTATTTTCTAAATAATGGTGGATAAGACTAAACCAGATGAAACTTATATATTTAAAATCAGCATTTAAATGCGATTCTTTTGATGTAACTATTGGTATCAAAATTCAATTTTTTAGAGTTTCGGTTACTATTGAGCCGGGTCGCTCCTTACTATACAGTTCGTTACCACGAACTGTTTGATAATTTCACAGTATTTTGGTATATTTCATTATAATTAACCTAACTTCACTTCTTGAGTGTGTTCTGGATAATACGTAAGTGCCCTATATTGTGACTTGAATTAACAAATGATGTGTTATATGACCTTGTTAGGCTTACTATAAATCTAACTATCTATCTATAATGGGCTGCCTATTTAGGTATTTTGGCCATTCAATTCAAATGGTACTTGTCGGACTTTGGAAGCACACCCAAGAAGTGATGTATGGTGAATCCTAATGAAATATAACAAAAGAAGGTAATAAAATAATACTTTAGAAACAAAATTATGGAAACCTAACCCAATCTAACCTAGCCTAACTTAACCCAACCTAGCATAACTTAACCTAACTAACATTCCCACCCCTAAAGTGCAAATATACAGCCATAAAAGTTCAATGCATTCTGTCAACGTCCAATGCATTGTATCATCTACCATTCTTTTTTGTAGCTATGAAACCGGTTTTCTGATATGTAACCTAAGTGTAATTCTTGAATTTGTTTCCAATGCCCGACAAATACCATTAAAATCCCTGATTATAGGTATTTTACTCGAACGGGCTACCCTAACTTCGGAAACTCTG
Organism: Artemia franciscana; assembly: GCF_032884065.1. Classification (NCBI taxonomy): domain Eukaryota; kingdom Metazoa; phylum Arthropoda; class Branchiopoda; order Anostraca; family Artemiidae; genus Artemia; species Artemia franciscana. The sequence goes on along the minus strand of NC_088880.1, from coordinate 26,876,983 downwards.
CTATTACACTATAAGCGAGTGGGTTGATTCTGGTTTATTCATTCTCAATTTCTGAAAAGCCTCTTTCCTACTTTATGAAAAGAAAGAAGAGGAAAAAAGGGAGTCTGTATGTGACGGTCGACTCCGTTGAGAGTTTATTCTGCCTTATTGGTTTTTGTCCCGAGGCTTAGTTTTAATGAGGATGCCTTTTCTTTGAGTCTTTGTTCATCTTCAAAAGACGTTTCATCCAAGGTTAAGTATGTTCCTGACGGGAAGAGAAATCCTGTATCTCAGAATCAATTGCTCCCAGGTTTTAAAATTTCTGAGGAAGCTATTGCAATCTTCTAATGCAATTTTTAATGCATAAATGCGGTATTTTTAAAAGACGTCCCTGTGATGTTTTCTCTTTTCTTGTGGTAAAAAAGGTAGAAAAAAAAGTTTAGTTAGAAATGGTGCAGATTTTATTTCACAAAATTGCACACATTTTTGTTGGTAGTATGGTAATACTAGATGGCAGTACTAGACTGTGCTTCATGCCTATCTCTCGACTACTACCAAGCAATCAAACCTTTTAAGTACCAAGGACATCCCAACAAAACATTTTTTGTCCCCTGGGCCTGTCCCAGGTCTATTCATGGCCTGTCCCAGGTCTATTCATACCTGAAAAACGCGATTTCCAAGATTTTCCCGTTGATCGCTTCATATTGTAAAAGCTTTTTAGGAGAGTATCACGCGTTCTTGATGTTACCACGCTTGAACTGTGAAAATAAATACGCAAAACTATTCAAATCTGATAACGCTTTTTATCAGTAATACCGAAACATTGACATCCAGTTGATTTCCAAAGACAACTATACCTTTAAAGGAAAGTGATATCTTTTTAGTTGGTGGCAAGCTTATTTTTCGTTAGTTTCTAACCCATGTTTCCTTTGTTTTGTTCTTAATTTCATCCCTGCCAGAGTAGTACCTGTAGTACTTTTCAACCAGCAAACAAGACATGGTTGGAAATGGAATAGCTTTTACTTTACAAAATGTTAATGTCATTGAAAACCAAGAGAATTAAAATGAAAAAACTATGCTTCGCACTTTCGTCTTGCCTAGTAGCAAGTGATAGATCTTTTAAGTTACCAAGGACACCATATCCAAACATTTTGTGCCCCTTGGACCCATCCTAGGTTTATTCATATCGGAAAAATACAATTTTCCAACATTTTTCTTTGATTTTTTTTTTTTAACTGTGAAGTTTTTAAGTAATAGCGCATGTTCGTCAGTGTTGCCAGATTTACCGTAGAAATAAATAAGCAAAAGAAATCTGTTACATTTGATAGCGGTTTCTGTCCGTAATACTCAATTATTGAAGATCTGTTGATTCCAAAAGACGATTAAACCGTGAAAGTAAATCTACATGTTCTTAATTTGTTTAGTTAGCTTACTTTTTGATGGTTTTTCATTCATGCTTCCTTTTTTTTTTAAATTGGACGCCTGCTGGGGCCCAAAACTTCTTGACTGTGTATGGAGATCTTTTTCATTAGAGATTGAAATCCTACTTTTCTATATCATTCAAAGAAATATTTTTTTTTCTAAACCTTCACATAACAGATTCAATCCTCATATTTCATTTGTATTGCCCTTGGTATTTCAACTTGCTGAAATATCAAACAGTTCGTCGTAACGAACTGTTACGAACACCCCCTAAAAGTCATTGAGTCTTAATGAAAATCATACCATCAGATTCAGTGTATCAAAAAACCCTACTATAGAGGTTTCAAGCTCCTATCTGCAAAAATGGGGAATTTTGTATTTTTTGCCAGAAGAAAGATCACGGATGCGTGTTTATTTGTTTTTTTCCCAGGGGTGATCATATCGGCCGAGTGGTCCTAGAATGTCTACATGAGACGATCTTTCCATGAAATAATTTATAATGGGGGAAGAAAATTTTAATGAAGGGCTGGATTTTCCAGCCCTATTAAAAAAAATAGTGAGAAATAAATAAAATGAACAAGCTTTTTCAACTGAAAGTAAGGGGCAACATTAAAACTTAAAACGAACAGAAATTATTACGTACATGAGGGGGTTCGTCCCCTCCTCAATAACTCGCTCTTTACGCTAAAGTATTTTTAGCAATTTTAAAAGAGCAATTTATTCTAATTAAACGGCCTTTGTGATTAAGAGGTCATTCTTAAAGAATTGGAACAAAATTCAAACTTTAGTGTAAACAGCGATGTATTGAGGAGGGGGCAAACCCCTTGATATACGTAATAAAAATACACGGATATAGAAGTTAGTTACGTAAGTTAATTTGTAAGTTACGTATATTTATTACTAATAAACGCGTTTGTAAATAGAAATAAAAGTTCTAGTGGCCTTTTTAAGTAACCAAAAAAATTGGAGTGCAACTAGGCCTCCTCCACCACCACTTTTTCTCAAAATTGTCCGATCAAAACTTTGAGAAAGCCATTTAGCCAAAAAAATTGCAAAATTAATATGCAAGTTTCTTTTTCAATTATTCATGTACGGTGAGCCAAAATCAAAATCTGCATTGATTCAAAACCGTTCAGAAATTAAATAAAAAACCAGTTTTTTTACTGAAAGTAAGGAGCGAAATCAAACGAACAGAAATTATTCCTTATATGAAAGGGACTGTCCCCTCCTCAACGCCCCGCTCTTTACGCTAAATTTCGACTCTTTCTCACAGCTTTACTTTTTAAAACAATAAAAACTTTAGCGCAAAGAGCGGGGCATTGAGGAGAGGACAGCCCCATATACGGAATAATTCCTGTTCGTTTTAAGTTTTGATGTCGCTCCTTACTTTTAGTTAAAAAAAACTTTTTTTTTATTTAATCGCAAGGAAGAAACCAAACTATAAAAGTTAAAATCTACTTACAATTATATCTTTAGAAAACAAGAGCTAAGAGCTCATATGTCACTTGTGACGAGGTCGGAAGAGTCAAGAACCAAGAGCTCGTATGGCATGAGCTCTAGCAAAATTTTAAGAATCCTTCAACCCCCCTGATGGTCGAATCAGGGAAAACGACTTTATCAAGTCAGTTTCTGTAGCTCCCTGACACATCTACCAATCTTCATCGTCCTAGCACGTCCAGAAGCACCAAACTCGCCAAAACAGTGAATCCAATACCCCTAACTTCCCCAAAGAGAGCGGATCCAGTCCGGTTACGTCAATCACGAGTCAAGGACATTTAGAAGCATTTTCCAAGATTTCCGGCTTCCCCCTCCAACTTCCCCCAATCTCAGCAGATCTGGTCGGTATTTGAAATAAGAGCTCTGACACATGAGTTCCTTCTAAACATTAAATTTCATTAAAATCCGGTCAACCGTTATTAAGTTAAAAATACCTCAATTTTTCCAATTTTTTCAAATTAATAACCCACAGCTCCCCCATAGAGAACGGATCCGTTCCAATTATGTCAATCACGTATCTATAGCTTGTGCTTATTCTTCCCATCAAGTTTCATTCCGATCCCTCCACTCTAAGCGTTTTCCAAGATTTCCAGTTTCCCCCTGCAACTCCCCCCCCAATGTCACTGGATCTGGTCAGGATTTAAAATGAGAGTTCTAAAGCACAAAATTCTTCTAAATATCAAATTCCATTAAGATCTGATCACCCGTTAGTAAGTTACAAATATCTCATTTTTTCTAATAATTTTGAATTACTCCCCCCCCAACTCCACTAAAGAGAGCGGATAAGGTCCGGTTATGTCAGTCACTTATCTTGACTTGTGCTTATTCTTCCCACCAAGTTTCATCCTGATCTCTCCTCTTTCGGCGTTTTCCAAGGTTCCCGGTCCCCCCCCCCAATGACACTGGATACGGTAAAGATTCAAAATAAGAGATCTGAGTTACGAGGTCCTTCTAAATATAAACATCATAAAGATCCGATCATTTCTTCGTAAGTTAAAAATACCTAATTTTTCTTATGTTTTAGAATTTACCCTCCCCCACTCCTCCAAAGAGAGCGGATCCGTTCCGGTTATGTCAATCACGTATCTAGGACTTGTGATTATTTTCCCCACCAAGTGTCATCCCGATCCTTCCACTCTATGCGTTTTCCATAATTTTAGGTCCCTCCCAACTCCCCCCAATTTCACCCTGATCCAGTCGGGATTTAAAATAAGAGCTCTGAGACAGGGTTTCCTTCCAAACATCAAATTTCATTAAGATCTGATCACTCCTTCGTAAGTTAAAAATACCTTATTATTTCTAATTTTTCATAATTAACCCTCCCCCAACTTTCCCAAAGAGAGCGGATCCGTTTTGGTTATGTCAATCACGTATCTAGGACTTGTGATTATTTTCCCCACCAAGTTTCATCCCGATCCCTCGGCTCTAAGCGTTTTCCAAGATTCTGCCCCCCCCCAACTCCCCCTAATGTCACCGGATACGGTCGGGATTTAAAATAAGAGCTCTGAGACATTATATCCTTTGGAACATCAAATTTCAATGAGATCCGATCGCTCCTTCATAAGTTAAAAATACCTCATTTTCAGGATTAACCCTCCCCCCATCTCCCCCAAAGAGAGCGGATTCGTTCCGGTTATGTCAATCGCGTATCTAGGACTTGTGCTTATTTTTACCACCTAGTTTCATCCCGATCCCTCCACTCTAAGCGTTTTCCAAGATTTTAGGTTCCCCACCCCAACTCCCCCCAATGTCACCTGATCCGGTTGGGATTTAAAATAAGAGCTCTGAGACCCGATATCCTTCCCAACATCAAATTTCATTAAGATCCGATAAACCGTCCGTAAGTTAAAAATATCTCATTTTTTCTGATTTTTTCGAATTAACCGTCCCACCACTCCCCCCCTCCAGATGGTCGAATAGGGGATTTCTAATTTAATCTGGTCTGGTTCCTGATACGCCTGCCAAATTTCATCGTCCTAGCTTACCTGGAAGTGCCTAAAGTAGAAAAACCGGGACAGACAGACCGACAGAATTTGCGATCGCTATATGTCACTTGGTTAATACCAAGTACCATAAAAAGCATATTCTTTTGATATACAAGGAGTGTAAGTCATTGCATACTATCTGGAAACTTCTAACTTTCTAACTATAATAATTGTATTAATGTAATTGCTTCTTTAAAGTGCTTTAAGCCAAATTTATTTACCTACAGCCCTTCTAATGATGGTATATATCCTCTACGCTGCCCTTTATTGTTTGTCGTCTTTGAGTTGTTTATGTAACCAGTGGTTCAAGACTTTTACAGTGTTATCTTAACTTCTAGGGATAATTGTGGTCTCTTAACTAAGCCTATGAGCCTAGACGTAAGACAGATATTCTTTAAGTATCTTCAAACGGGTGCTAGGCCTATTGCCCTGCGGATAATTCTTCCCTGCGGAAAATTGCTTCCCAAGAGAACTCCCCCCCCCCATTTAAAATTGAGCAGCCAAAGGGAAAGTCTGACAAATAAAAATAATAAAGAAAAGAAGGAATTTTGGAACATTCTACCTATATCCCAAAACATACGCAGAATGTATCATTTAAAACATCTATAATATTTATTTGTATTCCTAAACTATCAATTTATTACTGAAGAAGACTATTACAATATCCAAGTTGAGAGAGCATTGTATCTTCAAACTGAATTGAGCCAATTGAATTTTGCAACTAAACCACATGGAAAGTCTGGAATAACTTTTCGATTGAAATAGTATAAACATTTCAGCATAAGTTTGATCTCATTAATCACACTTTGGTCTGAAGTTATTATTTTCGCAGACTTTTTTTTGAACGTGCTGTCACCCAAAGCTTTCGGGTGACAATGATCTGATGTTACTTCAGACTTAGAACAAGTGGGACAGAATCCCTATGTGTCATATTTTTGAGGTATTGCATTTTCGAGTAACCCCTGGTTCCCACTGCTGCGATTTCGCGCAAAATCCTGCGACATGCGACAAATGACACAAATCTTGCGGCAAACGACGCAAAACCATCCGTTTTGCAACAATGAATAACGACAAATCGCATGCGTTGTTCTGATAAAAAAAAAAAAAAAAAAAAAAAAAAATCATAACCAAAGTCATGGAGCTGATTGAAAAGCTAATTTTGGCTGTTTGGCTGTTCTAGAGTTTGTGGCAGCGACGCAAAAGTCTGCGTTTCTTTGTGAACCTCCATCCGATTCTGTCGTACATCTGTTCCATCAGAAAAAAATCGTGTCGGGATTGACCCAGCAGAGGGAACCAGGGGTAAAACCCAAAATCAAAGCACCCAGAGCGAAGAATGATACACTTCAGTGTAACCAAGGGTAAAAAAGACTGATAAGGAGGTCAAAACACAAAAGCATACTCATTTGCTTTTTTTGATAGCTATCAGTTACGTGGTTACGTGGGAGGATGTTTCCATGGAGGAATATACCATGAGGGAAGAGAATTTCCATAAAGGGGGCGTAGGATTTTCTAGCATTATTGAAACAAAAACAATGAAAAATAAATAAAACAAAGTTTTTTTTCAGCTCGAAGTAAGGAGCAGCATTAAAACATAGAACGAACAGAAATTATTACGTATATAAGGGAGTCCGTCGTCTCTACAATACCTCGCTCTTTACGCTAAAGTATTTTTAGCAATTTCAACTATTTATTCTACGGCCTATCATCCACAGACAATGTGTCCCTTAAAGCCAACAAATCATCACTTTTATCAAGGAATTGTTGAAGAAGTAGCGAATAGGGTCATGCGTGTAGACCAGATATCAAGAACACTTGTGTGTTGCATCATGACGACAACCCTTGGCACACGGTTATTTTGATTAATCACTTTTTGGCAAACAAAAATATTTCCACGGCTCTTTAACCCCATTATTTGTCCAACTTGAACCCTAGTGACTTCTATCTATTTCAACAATTCCAAACCCACTTAAAAGCACAAGATTCAAGGATATTCTAAAATGCTCAACCGACCAAGTGAAGACTATTACAGCATCCGAGTTCCAGAACTACTACTAACAATGGAAACATCGTCCCCAGCATTCTAGGGATTCTTAAAGCAATTATTTGGTGGACATAAGGGGAATATTGTGAAATATTCATTTGAATACAATTTGAAAAATACGTAAAACTTCTTCATTGACGCATCTCGTAATATATAAATAAAGTTCTGCTTTTTTTAGCGTTTTAATTACCTCTGAAAAATGTCAAGAGTAATTACTATCAATTACCGTGAACTGATTAATACTAAGTAAATCTTTAACGAGGCAGAAAAAGTTTTTATAAATCCCAATTGTACATAGGACCTAAATTGTATTTAGTCTGAATACACTTGGGTCTTAACCGTTCCTGACCATTGTCACCAAATGAATCCAAATGGGGTATATACCCCATTTGGATTAAAACGTATAAAACCCCCAAAAAGCAGGATTATATAATATTTGTTAGCTTGTTTTCTCTTCATAGTTTTTCTCAGGTCAAAAAATGCATTTCTTTTTCTATCTCCCAGTTATATGGAGCATCAAAGAGTGTAACCTTGTTACAACGAAGATGACACATTTTAAAAGAATACTGACTCTTTTGAGTGTAAAAAGAGACTATTTCTAAAAAAGTCGGTTATTCAAAAATGTCTATTTATTTTTCCTTCTTTAATTAAATTTCCAACGAAAACTTCGTTTTAAATGCTAATTTTGTTCCAAGTTTTCTCTTAAGTGCTTTTAGTATCGAGTTAATTTCCTGCCATATGCTTTTTTCGTCTGTAAGAAAGTCTTCTTTCCAGCTATTAAAGAGTTTGGATGATAATTTGAATTTGTTCTAAACTGTGTGTTCGTTTAACATTATTTTATTGTAGTAAAAATGCTAATTTATTCTTTTAATCTCTTAAGTTTCTTACATTAAGTTTTAAACAGTTAAAGAATCATGCCATACGACAATATCTATTCTTTGTGGACAAACAATTTTCATTTACAAGGGTCCCTGTTAGGCCTAAAAATCGTATCTGACATACTGAAATTTATGAAATAATTGCAAAAAGCAGTTTGTTAAGCTGCTCTCAAAGGGAGAATCAGTAGAATACTGTATGTTCAATCACACTTGAATCCTGACCTGAATCACCCAATTGGTCCTCTCTTTTGAGCAGCTAATCAAACAGTTCATCGCAATTATATCAGAAGTAGGAAATTTTGTGAAATTCGCTATTATTTTTTAACTTTAATCCTCATTCAAGTTTGCGGGGGGGGATACAAGAGGGGGTGCATTTTCCCAATGTACATGAAAGACAATTTTGCTTTTTTTTCGAATGAAAATACCAAAAAAGGGTGTTTTTCTTTCCTTTTTTTTGGGGGGGGGGGATCTAGGAGAACTATTTCTTTTAAACTACAAGATTTATGTATCTCTTGAAACATACAATTTTCCCACAAGCTTTCATCAGTAACTTGCACCAAGAAGACGTGATACTTATGTTATTACATTCAATAGTTACTGATCTTCCCATGCAACGAAAAAGAAATTGTTATTCTGGTATCTGGCAAACATCTGGATGGGAAGGTTTATGTAAGGTAGATTTTCATTACTTCTAGTGAAGCTTCTTTTTCTTCTAGAGAAAGAATAACCTTCTCCCCTTTTTTAAATTGAAAATGCAAACTTAATTTTGTCTAATTAGGGCAGAAGAACACCCTCCATTGGTATAAAACAAAACTAAAGGTACAAATCCTAACATAAAAACTGTGGATTACCTTCTAAATTTTCAAGTAAACCAACGAAAAAAAGGGTAAGATTTTTCGCGCAACAAATTGATATGATCATTTTTTTTTCCCAAAATTTTTCGTCCTCATTCAGGTCCGCCCGCTTGCGTTTTTCTTGAGAAATTTGGAAATAAATCAAAAACATTTTCGTTTTTTCATGTTTTTGAGTAATTTATCAATTCGATAAAATACTCGCAATTTCCAAAAATTTCGTTCAGTTAATGGATAAAATCGAAGCTCATATGTCAGATTATAGTGAAGTTTCTGTGTTATGTTGAGACATTAAGTCCATAAGACTGCATAAAAATAACATACCCGAAGTTGTACGGGAACATAAACTTAACACTCATTTGAGTTCATGCTATTAAAGGCAGCTCTCTAGTGTTGGCCAATAATAAAGAGCAACGTGTCTCCAGTATGTTTATAAATATTCATAATACTTTCAACAAAGCATAAATTAAACTGTGTGTAAAAACCAGAATTTTTGTTAAGGGGGAGACGGGTATTTTTTAGGGGAGGGAGTACAAAAACTTTCCCCCTTAGCCCGTCCCCTGAATACGACCTTGGTACATAGCAGAGGTTTTGCTTCGTAATGTTGTCTTGATTTAAAAGTTAACGTCACTCTTTACTTCGTCTGAAAAAAGCTTGTCTTCTATTATTTTATTGGTTTCTAATGAATTGAAAAGCGACGTTAAAAGCCTGTGTCCGTATGGTCAAGAGTTCGAGTCCTGGTTTTGCTCAATTATTTGGCCGTCAGCGTTGTCAGCGGTGCGACTCAGTAAGCTCAGTCAGAGTCGACCCAGCTCCAAATGGGTACCTGAAGAAATCTAGGGGAAAACACGGGGAGTGTGATTGGTACCTGTTCTAAGCGGATTATTGTCAGCATGAAAAAAGGGTTTTTGTAAGTTAAACTTTAAGACAAGTGGAAATTATTCTACACTATATAAATCAATGGAAAAGAGAAAGCAGGGAATAAGAACGTTTTTCCCCTTTCAGCGATGCATGAGGTGCTGTCACTGTTTTAATTTACTTATAAATGAGTGTCTGTTAATAAAGGACCGATAATTATTCAAGTAAGATTGAATTTTCAGTATTTAGTAAATTTTTTCTTTTAATTATAACTGATTAAATAAAACACTGAAAAGTGGACAACAATAGAAGGTCCTAATAATTTAATGAGGCATTTAAATAATTTTACCTATAAATAAAACATCAATAATTAATCATTAACAGTTGACAAAAAACTAATTATTGACTAGAAGTAAAATAATTCATGTTAACTGGTTGAATATTAGAAAGAGTATCACTGAATACTCTTTGTCCAAAAAGAAAGTTATTCGAATTCACAAAGATCCTGAGGGGCAGATGGTTTTCCAAGATATTGACTGTTTTATAAAACACAATAATCAATTTAACACTAAAAAGTTCTCTAAAATGTAACATAAATCTACATTTAATTTAAGTTTAATTAAAGTACTTAATTTAAATTCAACATAAATTTAAGCTTAAAATTCTCTAAAATGTAACATAAAGCCTCATATTAACATGACAAAGTTGTTAGATAGTAGTGCCAAGAATTGTTAATTTAATTTTGCAGATTTTATTCTGATGAAAAAACATTTCAAAATTCTAGGAAGGAGGAAGGGTAAAAACAAGTTGTACGGCCAGTGTCCCACCTCCTTCTAAATTTTTACATGCTTATGAGCGCGAACGTCTATTAGTTTTGCCATTGCCAAACTCTGTCAGCCGTTGTTATAATTCTTACCTTCTTCAGTAATTAAATAAAAACAAAAGGTTTTTTCGACTGAAAGTAAAGAGTAACATTAAAACTTAAAAAGAACAGGAATTATTCCGTATATGGGGATTGCCACCTCCTCAAAACCTCGCTCTTTACGCTAATTTTTTTTTAGTTCTTTTTGAAACAACTTTTTAATCTAATTAAGCGGCCCTTGTATTTCAGGAGTCGTTCTTAAAGAATTGGGACAAAAAGTCAAACTTTAGCGTAAAAGCGAGGTTTTGAGAAGAGGGACCCCCCCCCATAAACGGAATATTTTCTGATTATTCTAAGTTTTGATATTGCTCTTAATTTTCAGTTGAAATTTTTTTTATTCTTCCAATGGAACAAAGTTGAAAATCTTACGTAAAATAACCCCTTCGGAAAATTTACCCTGACAATTCCATCCTCGCTGAAAATTCAATCCAAAAATTTCTATGGAGGCTAGGGGGGATAGTTGCCCTTCAATCTTTTTGACCATTTAAAAATGGCACAAGAACTTTTAATTTTCGTTCGAACGAGCCCTCTTCCGATCTTCTAGGATCACTGTTTCATTGAGATCACCCCTGGGAAAAACAAAAACAAATAAACATGCATCCGTGATCTTTCTTCTGGAGGAAAAAACACGAACTTTAGGCTCGACAATGACAAAATTCTATGGTAGTGACGTCATGACAGTGAGGAAATTCTGTAATGATCACACTTCTATAGCGGCTGGCAATTCGCAAAGTACAACGTGCACAAAATTCTAACAATTGACCTTGCACAAAATTAACCTTTTGAAGGTAGTAATCTGCTTTTACTATGTGACAGCACTTTCTTTGCTCGTAAATAAGTTGTTTTTTTTTACGTGGCAACCTGGCTTCAAGTAGATGATTTTTTTTAAATCCCACCCCACCTCCCACAAAAAATTAGTTCATTTGTATTTATTGACCTCACCTTACACCTTAGAAACTCCTGAGCCTCCAGAGGGGCCCAGGGCATCCACGAGAAGCCACCAGTCAACCCTCATGTGCGCCGCAGCAAGAATATCTTCTCACGTCGGTTGAAGGGAAGCATTTATGTTTCGCAGGTCCGTTCGATAGGTGCGCCTCAGCGTATTACGCGGCCTGCCTCTTCTTCTTCTGTCTATTGTGTTTTTTTATTCCGGGAATTTATTTAGTGCTTTATTTTTGTTTGAATTTGTTGATATTTATGTGTGTATTTGTTGTTTTTTTTATTTGCCTAATTTTGTTCTCTTTTTGATTTGCCATGTTCGTTTCTTTATTCCCCCCCCCCCATCTTATGCTCCGTCATTGTCACATTTTTGGAGACGGGTTTTCAATTAAATAAATAAATAGACTTAGAATTTACCTCCTAATAAACCCCCTTTCGATATCTTACAGTCATTGGTCCGCACAATCATCCCTAGCGAGAAGAAAAAACGCATCAGTGACCAACTTTCCTCCGAAAAACGCAAATTTGGCATTCTTGTAGACAAGTGCTTGAATATTTGGTGTTCAAATAATGCGTAGACAGAGGTATAAAACCTCTATCTACCTCTATTTGCGTAGATAGAGGTATAAAACCCTCAGACATATCGCATTTGATGGCGTAACTTTCTTCAAAATCTCGTCCTTGTTTGGGGTTGCTTTCCTACCTTCTCAGATATAATACAAATTTCATTATGCTAATAACATCAAATGGGCAAATTCAACTTCATTAGTTTTATAGGGTTTTTTCGTAGCACATACTATTTTCAAGTTTCTACTTGTTGGAGTTTCGCTCACTATTGAGAAGCGTTATTCTTAAATTTCTATTCATGATCATAAACAGTTTATGATGTTCTGATGACTAGATTACTCAGATGATTTGCCCCCAACCACGCATTGCACTCTCAGCCGAAGGCATCGAATCAGGAGATCCGTACCTGCGCAGCGCAGACCATTAGTCAGCATACAAAAAAAGTTTTTTTTTGTTTAAAGATGACTATATTAAGGAGAACCCAACTATGAGCCAGACTTGTATCAGTCTAAATACCGGTCAAATCTTAATGCCCCTTCGAAATTTCAATGAAATCCAAAACTTTATAAAAGAAACAGCCTGAATTTGGAATTTCTACATCCACTATTCCAGAATCATCTCCTGAAAATCAGGAAGATTTACCAAACTTTATTGCACGCAGCTGAAGATATAACTCAATGTCGTATATGAATCCGATAGCGCTTGGTCTCTGAGGAGTTTACTTTCAAAGCTGGGACAGTCTCTTTTGTTTCAACCACTAAGGATTTCGTAAACTTAGACGAACTTTTCTTCACGTCTGACGATTCCCATTTTGGGAAAAAAGGTTTCAAATTTGTATGTCTGCCATTTGTGAGCCACAATCAGCTGATGACGAGACAAAAAAAAGAAAAAAAGCAAAAGCAGTAATGGTGCTCCACAACACGATGAACTGCCACTCACAAGATTCTCTTGATTTGTCAATTTTGTAATTAAACACTGCTTTAGTACTTCTTCATGAATGACCACACAAGCTATCAAACTAGCCACAACAAATTCCTGCTAATTGCACCGCAAAACTTTAAAAAGTTCAGGAGTACTTTTTCTATATTGGACTTCACTATCAACGGAATATATAAACAATGGAACAGATAGGCAAATAAAGTTTTGTTTGATAATTAAATAAATAGGAGGAACAGAGATAGGTCCTTTTTAGATAAGTCTAAATGTTTTTTCCCCTTCAGAGGTATACAAAATAAACCCATAAAAAAGATGCTGAAGACTAACAAGAAGAGTTTTCCTAGGGATATGTTATTTTTGAATTTCAATTTATATTTTAGAGCAGAATATGATCTAAACTAAAAATATGACCTATATTTTGAAAATGCATATTTGAAAGGATGAAATTCAATAAACATTTTCAAACGTTACTAAGAGCTACATGGCGCCTTACCTTTAAAGCATTTCCCATTCTGCAAAATAATAAATTATCCTTAAAAGCACTGAATAACTTATAATGGAAGTCGAGTTTTGCAAGAAAAACAATAAATTTTGATTTCGTTAGGTGTTTTCCGAGGGGTAAACCACTTTCCGTCATCTGGTGAAAATCTCTGAGCGCCACATGCGCTGAATAGTTTCACCACGCGTGGCAAAATTGTTGCAACACTATCGCCATGCTTGGCATGCGCCAAATGGTATACGTGATTCCTGACAGTCAGCGACCCCTCGATCTTTTCCCACAGCATATTGACACAGTGAAACATTTTATACCAAGAAACAGAATGAGGTTCAGATGATTTTTTCATGGTGGGGGGGGGATCAAATATTATTACCTAGTACGTTATATTAATAAAAAATACTTAGATAATTAATACTTTGAATTCTTAACAAATACATAATTCACAATCCTAATAAGATTTTCACACTGAGCTATAAAAACGGCGAATCAATATCACAATCAAGTGCTGTGTCATTCTTTTAGACTACAAATTACAGTTCAGGGCAGCAAGCAGGGAGGTTCCACCCCCTAAAAAAATAATCAATTTTTCCGATTTTTTGGAGATTTCTGATCAACCTATCAAACATAATTGCCACCCCCCCCCCAAAAAAAAATCCTGAGTAAGTGTCTGTTACAGTTGAAATCAAAATCTGAACATGGTAATTTGCTTCTTTTTATAACACGCATTCACTATTTCAGTCTCAACAGTTTTGTTAAGCCGCCTTAAGCACTTATAGTAGATTTAGGACAAAGTTATTAGTTGGGGACCTGCGCTGGTGGGCCACACTGCTTTTCCTGAGACCATAAAATTGTAATTTTCTAAACAATATTAAAACGCTACATGGAGGGTTGCGACGTGGAAAGACACCTATCGTTTGGAAGTAATAGAGCTCTGATTGATAATTTCAGGCGTTTTGAACTGGAATTGTTAGGTGTCAAGCACACTGGTATGGGTAGGGCTTGTGTTGGATAATGAAGATTCCAAGTCTTACTGATGTTGAAAAGGTATAATGGAACTTTGAAAAAGTTACAATACATTACTCTGTCATAAAGACGAACTGTCTCGGCTCTATTTATGTTTAAGCTAGCAAGGCTTTTCTGGTTAGGTTAGACTATTCTTGGACGGGTTAGCTTGCCAAAGAGAAAAAATGTTTGGGATTTGTGAAAAAAAATTAATTGGGTCCAAAAATATGTAAGATACAAAGCAAGGTTTGCGATGTTGTGTTTGTATCCAAAACGTAATAATTTCAAGGCTAGAATTGATATCTTATCTTTGTCTTATAAGCCGCAAAAGGAACTTAAGTCACCTATTTCTATTTCATCATTAAAACGTAAAAGGTATCCCATTATCTCTTTATATATATTTATTAGCTTTCCACTGGCAGATGTAAAAGAATTGGTATCTGGTTTCATCTGCATCAAGTAAGAGAAAATAGAAAGCCCCTGAAATCTGCCCAAGCTGCTTTTGATAAACATTTATATCCCTTTAATTTCCTATTTATGATGAAATTCAGTAGAAAAACTATCATATATCCAAGACAAATCAATCTTTTTGTGACAAAATATGATGAAACATGTAGGAATACGTAGGTTTAATAAATGAATTAACTGACGCGTACTTTAAAAAAAATAAAGCGCCCTTTTGTTATCTGAGTCTAAAACCTTTGGGAATAGGCAAGAGAGAATAAGACAGAATATTTGAAAGATTTCACTCCCTGCGACAGTGCTTCATATCATGACAGTGCTTCCATGTCATGACAGTGATTCATGTCATGACAGTGATTCATGTCATGACAGTGCTTCATGTCATGACATGCCTGCGACAGTGCTTCCAACCAACAAAATGAACGCAATCAAATTTGAGAATTCAATCTCATAAGCAGGACATCCACTATCCTTGAATTTTTCAGATTTTAAATTAATGTTAACAAAAATTAAAAAAATTATTTTTTTTAATTTTAAAAATTTAATTTTTGTCAACATTAATTTTTGTTAACATTAATTCTTGTTAACATTAATTTTTGTTAACATTAATTCTTGTTAACATTGATTTTTGTTAACATTAATATTTCGTATAAAAATAACAAAAATTAATAGTTCGTACCTCATACTAGCGTTTGCTATTACTACTATTACTGACAACTCGCTGCAGCACCAAGCCAAATGAGGCTAACACAGGCCAACATTGGCCTGTTATTGGGTGAATAAGCACACTTCTTCACCCAATCTATTTAAAGCCTCACTCTTTACACCTTCCCAAGAACTTTCCACTACCCTAAAATCTTTCCTTACGACGTCCTCACACCCCAGTTCGGGGACGACCCACTTTTGTTTGACCCTAGATGGCTGACTGACAAGGACAACCTTTGGCATCTCATCCTTTGTCTCATTACAGCCCCAAAAGGCTCCTTTAGGCAAACAAATGGAAATTATTATAAAAAAAAGAGTAAATTGATAAATGTAATGTTCAAAGGTTAATACTGGCAACTCTCTTCATCCATCACTCAAGACTAAAAGTTGTTTTTATCTGGCAAAACTTTAATTGCATAATTTTGTAATTTATTTAATAATTCGCCTGCCTAAACATAACTACAAACATCTCCGTTTATTTTGTTTTACTGTATTATTTACACCTCTTAAAAAAGAAACTTTTCTTCTATGACTTCTACAACTTCCCACTCTTGCTGAAAGTTGAGTTTTCGCATTATCACCAAAACCATAAAAGCATTTAGACGTTCTTTGATGATTTAGAAAGCTAGAGCGAAAAACTTCTGATGTAAATAAACTTCACCGAGTATTACATTACAGATGGATATAATATTTACCCACTGGGAAGTGGCGTTATTACTGTAATGGGCGAAGAAGATTCAAAAAGAAAAATCTCAATACAATGTCAAGAAATAGAAATATACGAAAGAAAATGAAAATACAGCATGCTTTGTTAAAAAGCAGCATCTCAAGCAGACTAACGTCGAAAAAGAATAACGTTGTTTTCTAGCTTAAGAGAGCTAAGCTAGATATACAATGGTTGCCGACAAGTGGGAGGGAAGGGGGCTGAATTACATTCAAACCTGCCCTCCCTTACATACACACACACAGACCCTCAAAAATTAAAATTATAAAAGAGTTTAAAAATGCGCTAAATAACAAATTATGACATTTTTTTTTAATTCTTCTAGTTTTTACTTTCTGTTTTTTGAATTTTCTTCAGCTGGTCTAGCCACCCTCCACCCCTCAAGAAAGGATTTTTTGTATCCCCTTGAAAGGTTTTAATGACCGGATCAACATTAAAAGATGGCTCTTGTGATCCAAGAAAGACATGCACAGGTCAACTCCCGATCGGGGAGGGAAGGGCGAGGTCTTCAAAATAGAAAAGTACATTCTTTATAATTGTTATATCAAGGGGAGGGGAGATCCCCCTATCCCTATTAACACGTAAATACTAATATACCCATCAAGTGTCAATGGTGGGATAGCCCCCTCCCAGATGCCAAGTCGACGAGTTTGTCTTGCTTTATTTTTTTCTATACTGTAAGCTTTAGTAGGTGACATGTAATATTTACATTACTGCTACTGTTACTAACACTTGCTTCAGCACCAAACCACCCGAGGCCATCAAAACTACGCACGCTCCTCCTCTATCCCAATTTATAATTCATTGAAGGGAAATCTCATCAAACGGTACTCAGACTGACTTAAACATCAATAGGTCAACATGCATAAGTCCGTGAAGGACAAAAGGTGATACACTTATTGTTAAAGGCACATCTAATGCAATATAGGTCAAAACGTGCATAGTATAGGAAACAGAAAAAAAAATGCATAAAATAAACTCCCGGTGTATCATCCCACATAATTGGATATAGAATCAGCCCTCATATATAATATATATCATGAGCAGAAGAAGCTTCGATGGCCTTCACTTTGGTAAGGCAAAATCCTAACTTAACTTGGGTTTCCGGGCCCTCACGAACTAGTTACACCATATTTTACAAATAATTTACGTCGTTTTGAAGACGATATAAATCTCACTCCATCCCACTCTGTCCTTTTATTGTATACTATGGACCAGAGTTCGTTCTTTACTAGGCTGCCTCCACGAGGGCAACCATGATATACAGAATACTAATCAAAAGAGCCCATTTTGCAAAAATGAGCTTTTTGATTGACCCCACTTTGCATGGACTAGATCGTAAGGAGCTCAGGCCTTTGGCCCTAGTTTTAACAAATGTATAGTCCTTACATGTAATTACTAATTCCTCAAAAAGAAAGGGAAAATCACTTTCAGAAAAATTTGCCCCGGAATTCCTATGCTCCCCAAAAAAGATCAAAAAAGTAGTTACATCACACACTACATACTACAATACCATCCCATGATGCTCTTTGTGTGGTAATAGCCAACATTACGCTCAAGAGGGTCCTGGATGTAACGATTATGGAAGCAAAGAAAGACACTTGGAAACAGATACCAAAACTCACAAACAAAACCTTTACAATAGCTGTGTCGAGATTCTGTGCTTTTTATGGGGATTTTTTTTAGGGATTATAGGGAGTTGCGCTTGGAAATATTTGGTAGGGAGGTCGGGGGTAGCGATTGGATTTTAAAAATTTTGAGAAGTAGGTGTTACTCAAGTATAAATAATATTGGAAAGTTCGTCCGGGTAGGTATGAGGTATCGTGACGATTTTCTTAAATAATTAGTTTTAGGGTCTTTTCAGTCTATGTTTTGTTGTTGTATTTTTTCGCTTGTTTTGTGTATGTCACCATGGCCCAATTGGGCTTTTGCTTGAACAAATCTATCTATCTATCTATCTATCTATGATAATCCTAAATATACAAAATTCACCAATTAAAAAGATACAAACTTGATAAAAGTTGAACAACTTGAAAAAGTGGGTAAATATCCCCGGTAAAATGCAAAATCTTGACAAAGAATATATAGTGGAATTTACCATGTATGAAAGGCATAAAACCACTCTATATAAAAATATGAAATTAAGCATTTTCCCCAGGAAATACGGTCGGAGATGTACGTTTTCCTGCCAAAGGGTAATTATAATGAACCAGCAGTAGTCTATAATCAGAAGAAGACTCATTCGCAAGGAAATTGAAAGTTCTATTGCCTTTTTTATTATAGTAAGGAGTATAATGCTCGCATTTGGCTACTAATTACTCATAATTAGATTCAAAGAAATATTAATCTTATTTTAAGTTATAAACATCACAGACAATAACTTAGATCCCCTACTTAGGCAGTATCTTATTTTGCACTAAAAAGTAAATTACACAAAAACTTAACTAACCTGTTTCCTCCTTCAAACGTTTTCCTCACTGCTGGATGCATTTTGAATTTCTGGAATTCTTTAAATGGATGTAAATATGGATTATTATAATCCAACCCTATTACGTAGCCAACAGCGACGAGGGGTGATTTGTTCTCATCAGTTACGTGGTATATAAATGAGCCACCGTATGTATTTTTATCCTAAAAAATAAAGGCTGTAAACACAAGGTAAACCCCTACACAATGTGTAAACCCCTAGCCTCCCTAGCGTTCATTAGGATTTGTCATACCCAACAATTCAAGTAATGGCACGGTACAGGAGAGGGGGATCCTGCTGAATACTGAGGGGTAGGGGGGTTTAAGACATAGTACCAAACTTGTTCCTTACTCTGAAGTACAAACTAGATCCTTATGGCCCACCTTCGTCTAATGTGGATCATATTTTAAAAGAAGTAAGCTCTTTTTCCATGGAGGAAACTAGAAAGACGATAAATATGCCATCGTATGTATTTTTATCCTAAAAAAGGCTGTAAACTCAAGGTAAACCCCTACCCAAGGTGCAAACCCCTTGCCTCCCTAGCGTTCATTAAGATTTGTCATACCCAACAATTCAAGTAATGGCACGGTACAGGGGAGGGGGATCCTGCTGAATACTGGGGGGCAGGGTTTTTAAGACATAGTACCAAACTTGTTCCTTATTCTGAAGTACACACTAGATCCTTATGGCCCTCCTTCAACTAACGTGAGTCATATTTTAAAAAGAAGTAAGCTCTTTTTCCATGGAGGAAACTAGAAAGACGATAAATGAGCCACCGGTTGTACGTTTATCCTAAAAAAAGGCTGTAAACACAAGGTTTACAGCAAAGGCAGGGGGAAAACAAGACTACCAGATTACTTTTATAAGGGTCTTCGACTTATTCAAAGTCTTATTTAAGAATACAGACCTATTTGTGGTAAAAGAGGAGCAGTGCTGTTCAGTTGAACTGAACCGAGAGGAGATCAGAGCCAATGGCGGGAAGGTCAGATTTTCTCCTTTTCACTTCACACAACGTTACAACGTCGAAGAGAAATTTTAAACATTACAGGCAATATAGACAAGAAAGTTGATCATAGTTGCAGCAGCATATGCAATCTAGTAAAGACTGGACTATAGCCCATAATAAACTGAAATTTAAAAACACATTAAAAAAAAATGTTTAGTGATAAGGAAAAATTTTCATTTAAAAGTTATACAAGCATGATAACTATAATATAGGTTTATTTTAATAGTGAAAATTTATTGTGAAAAAGTTTTTAAGATTTTACAGCGACGGGTCAGAATGAAAAATGGACAACTGGAATCAGCATGGTCGAAAACCCCTTGGAGGTTCTGAGCCACCAATCTTGAAAAAAAGGAAAGTCGCTTTTTTGCACGGAAAGCACTGATTCCTTCATTTTCTTTTTTTTTTCCTCGATCTTAAATAAAGACTTTTTTTAAATTGTACAAGTAAGATTAAATTTTGGTGGCTTGAAATAATTACAAGTTTTGTAGCAAGTGATATGGTAATGAAAATGGTAATGAAAATGGGAAGTGATTGGAATATAGAATAAATGAGATGGCCTTACAAGTAAAAATTATTTGCAAAATTGAATGTCAAGCTTATAAATGAAAAGAAGAGGGTAATTAAGAAATCAAATGGTGGCTTATCAGCTGTAAGAGGAATCGAAAAATACAATTGCAACATTTCAAGAGATTAAAAAGTTGCATATACTTGAGCTACACAGACCTTCTAGACCTTAGAAAGTACTGCCACCACATCCACTTAATTAAAAGATTAAAAAAAGTGGCAACATAAATAATAAAACAATGGCACAAGATTGAAACTCCGATTTTGCACATGTTTTTTCCTCGGAGTTGGCGGTTTACCCCCATGTAAATTATTTTTTTTTTATAAGTCAAAAGTGATTGGAGACCAACCTGCTCCTGTTCTAAAACCGTTTTTGATATCTGATCCTTTTGTTACCCCTTAAGATATCTGATCACATTTCGTGGTTCTTATTTTGTACTTTCTCTTAGGCTGCTCAGTTCTGCGTATGAGGGGATTTAAGCGGGGGTATTTCCATTGGGGTATTTTTTGCAGGCGCGGGGGGTGATAGGCTCGACGTGTTTTTTAGTGCTTTCTTTCATTTTTCTTTTATAAAATACATTCTTTTTTTCTTTTCTTTTCTTTATAAGAATCCTCTGATACCCCGGTGAAAGTAAAGGACTGGACAGTTACATGGAATGTAAATTTTCATACAACCAAAACAAACGAGTCACTAATTTTTAAAGCAAGAACGGCAGAACATTAGCCTGATTTCTTTTTCGAATGGGAGTCAGAAGTTGCTTCTCGTTTTCTAAGGGTAATTTTCTCATCAGGTCTCAAGAGGGTAGAAAATCTTAGCGAAGTGAAATTACTATGTCCCTGGAAGCTAGAACGTCACCCCTGGGTATAAAATTCTTCCCAAACAATCCACCATTCCACATCTTGCCATAGGCCTGTTCCTGGATATACTTGTTTTTTTGCCGGAGCCCCTAAAACTCATATTGCTCCTTCCGAGCGACTCCAAAAGTAGGACAATCAGAGCAACAAGTTAGTATGTATGTTACCAATCCCACTCAACCATTTCATGAGCGCCATGACCTGGCGTTTATGATAAGGTTTTACTAACACAAAAGTTCTCATTCGGAGGATCTGTCATGCCTGGCATACTTGGCGGAATACCCGGCAGCCTGGCAACTCATACCTGGCAGAGATAAGTAGAAAAATTTACTATGAGAACATGATTAAGATAAGATCTATTTCTGCCAGATGGTTATCGCAAACCGAGATGGGCCGAATTTGCAAGGTTTCAATAAACACTTAAAACTCGCGCAGAATTAAAAGGGAATAAACCAAATAAAACACGAGGACAGTTAAGTCTTGTGACTAAAAACCACAAAATTTAGTTAAAAAAAAGAAGGCTCAAAGTTTGAAAAATAAACAATTATCAATTGTAAGGTAGGGGGGGTCACATTTCACACATCAACAATGTGCGGGATAGTTCTTTTATATCTTTCGGTGACAAATTTTATTGGGGTAAGAAGCTCGCGCCTACTGGTGCCATGTCAGCAGATTAATTAAGTAAGTCAAGAAGGCGGATATTGTTGAAGCGGGGGCTGCCTTCAAAGGGGACTGCCCCCTTTAAATTGATAACAAGGGATAAATAATAGGACTTGCAGCATGTTGCAAGCGGAAAGCGCCACGAAACGTGCAAAAAAAAAAATAGCCAACAAGAGGAAGGCTTAGTTTTGAGGGAGCTCTAAAATGGAAATAGTTTAGATTAAGACTGTCCAACCCGAAGTGGAACAAAATTACTAACAGTAAAGTGATGCTCAGTTGAAAAAAAGATTAACTCGGAAAACTGAATCTGAGATATCAATGTTGCGCTCTTAAAACAACAAAACTGGCAAGTCTAGCCTCCTCTTCAGAAGACACCCATGGTGGGATCTAAGAAAGTGTTAAGGCCACCTTTCTTATCTTCCAGCAAATTCTCGACATATTATTTGGGAAATGAAAATACTTTGAAAATTCCAAAATGTATCTGGCCCATTATGATACTGAACCCGTAGTTCAAGATTAGGTTGAAGTAGGCATATGCATTGTTAAGTGGTGGCACAGTGGGTTTGACCAAAGCTTGATAATACGAGACCCAGGGTTCAAGCCCAGCTGTAAGATGACACTGCAAGGCCGGAGCAAGGACCTTATCAGTCAAGAAACGTCGTTAATCCGTTCCACTTCAATACTGAGTCCTCTGAATTTAGGCAATAAACCAGACTATTTGACACTGTGTTTTTGGAATTAAAAAGGGTTCTGCTAGTTAATTATTATTTATTTAAAATATTTAAACTTTTAAAATACTTAAATTATTTTTGCACAACCCATCAACCATCATGACGCACGGCTTTCAACGGTGCGAAAGAAATTTAGCGTAAAAAGGAGTTATTTATTTATAATTATCAAAAAAAAATTATAAAAACTGTTTTATTTATTTATTTTAGACAAAATATGAGTAAGTCATAGGAAGAAAAAAAAACATTCGAAAAAACTCAGCTGTGAGAACCGACGTTTCAAACCGAAAAAGCACAGGTAGCACTACATTCAAACTGCGAATCACAAGGAGGTATTTCTTCCCCTTTTTTCTAGAATCTATTTAAATAGAATCGCCTTTTAATTACTTTTAGAATCGCTATTATTAGAATCGCTTTTCATTGTGAAAGCGTCCTGGCTGAGTGGGTTGGTACGCTGGATTCGGGATCCTTTTTCTGTGAGGATATGGGTTCGAATCCCAGTGTACACAATTCTTCAGTTTGGGAAGGGGGTCAGTGGCGTGACTCTGTAAGCTTAACCAGAGTCGACCCAGCTCTAAATAGGTATCTGGAGAAATCTGGAAAGGTAAACAGGAAGGGTATACGAAAGTACAGGATGGCTGGCCCCCAACCCCCCATTGCACTTCCTGGCTGAAGGGCCAAGAAACGGAGATCAGCACCGCCGGTAGGGACTGTAAAGTCTAATGCCATATCCTTTTACCTTTTTTTTTACCTTTTCATCACTGTGGTGGTTGGCTAAATAACATATTCATTGGCTACTTATCTTGGCTACTTTATTGGCTACTTGATCTCGTTGAATGGCAACTTGATCACTAACTAGCCGCCATGACGCGTGAACTTTTGCACAACCGACAAAATTTGATGCTTATATATGAATTTCAGTTTTGCAAGAAAACACAGATACGAGAGCACAAGATACGACAGTTCTTGGTCAAATTAAAACAGCACACGCAGCAATGAAGTTAAAATGTGAGTCATTAGATGACATTTATGGACTGTTTTTATGAATTCAACTGAAATAGAATCAACTTTTTCATTATTGTCATCAATGACTACCTGACTCTTGGCGCTAATCCACATGATTAAAGCCAAATTAGAAAAAAATATATACTTCGATAAAACGAACTTTCCCTAATTAAAAATTGGTTTGCTCCAGCAATCTAGCATAAAAAAAATCATACTTTAAAATTACTAAATTTCCAATGATAGTAAGACATTTCAAACTAGCTAAAAACCTAATTATAGTTAGAAAATCCTATTACAAAACTAAATTAGATTTTCATACTCCATACAAGCGAATGATTCCCTCCCTTGTTAATTGCTAGAAAAATATTCCATTATATAGTTTAAAACAGATCAGAATAGAAATCGATTCAAATAATAGACTTGAATGAGGCAAATAGCTCGTTGACAAAATGTACGAAAACAAATGAAGGCGAAAGGTTTTAGGCCAAATCATACAATTTGTCTCCTAAAGCAAGCCTAAATTATCTAAAATACTATGAACTATCTACTGTGTTTTTAAAGATAAAACATCTAACAGATGATAGGATCATAGCATCATTAAAGCCAACCCCCCCCCCCAGGAATTTTTGTCTTTTTCGTATAAACAAAATGCATAAATACAAATTTTTATGCGTTTTTAAGTTCTTTTGTGAAAACCCCTCTTAAAAAAATACACCCTCCAAACAAAATCGTGGATCCACCGTTGGTCAAAGCCTACTAAATCTAAGAAAAGAAGAACAAACAAAGGGACAACAAGAGGAAAATACATAAAAGCATAAGGACAAAGCAACACGGAAAGGAAGAAGCAAAGAAAATAATGATTAAAAATAATGAGGTGGCGACTTACCAATGGCCATCCAATAGTATGTTCAACCCTTCCAGGTCTGTGCTTCTCCGGCTGAATTTCCCACAGCTCCTTCAACCCAATAGCATACGACTGAGGCTCACAATCTTTCCTCAAATCAAATCTAGAGTACAATTGTTTGGCTAAATGCCCGTGACATCCTTCTGCAAAAATTGTGCATTTGGCATGTAACTCCATACCCCTTGCAAATTGGTCTTTTGGGGAGCCATCTTTGGCAATGCCCACATCCCCAGTTGCTATACCTTTCACACTACCATCTTCATGAAATAAAACTTCAGATGCTGGGGTACCAGGATAAATTTCTACCCCAAGCTCCTCAGCTTGTTCACCAAGCCATCGCACTACATGGCCAAGACGAACAACATAGTTCCCATGATTGTTCATTGGCATACCTAAAATAAAGGATATTAATTATTTATAATATAATTTCAATACTAGTTAGTATAATAACAAGATAATATATATATATATATATATATATATATATATATATATATATATATATATATATATATATATATATATATATATATATATATATATATATATATATATATATATATATATACTAGCTGTTGGGGTGGCGCTTCGCGCCACCCCAACACCTAGTTGGTGGGGCGCTTCGCGCCCCCCAAGCCCCCCCGCGCGCGTAAGTCGTTACGCGCCATTGTAGTTGTGTCCCACCTGTGAATAGAGATAGATATATATATATATATATATGTTTTTAACTACGTAAAACATGCGAATATACAACATTCTTTGCTGTCCCATTGTCTGTGCATATAAATAGATTGTCGGCTTTACTGACTCTTGAACATGCAACATATAATTGTCCATGGGAAAAACAATCCGTATTCAGATCTATACCTCATTATTCTAATGATGTGTCCCTGTGTCCCGGTCGTCATTTATATTCCCTGTGTCCCGGTCGTCATTTGTGTCCCGGTGTTCCAGTCTGTGATTTCTCTTTGAGTGTCCCGGGCGTCATTTATATTCCTTGTGTCCCGGTGTCGCGGTCGTCATTTATATCCCCCTGTGCCCCCCGGCGTCCCCATTGTAGTTGTGTCCCTGTGTCCCGGTCGTCATTTATATTCCCTGTGTCCCGGTCGTCATTTGTATCCCGGTGTCCCGGTCTGTATATACATTCGTTTTTTAGTTGTGTTTTTCTCCTTTATTTTTTTCCTTTTTTCTTTTTTAGTTTATTTAGATTTTTAGATTTTTTAGTTTTTTTATTAGTTTTTAGTTTTTTTGTAGTTTTTACCATTTTTTTAGTTTTTTTAGTTTTTTTTTTTTACTTGTGTCCTGGTCGTCATTTATACTCCCTGTGTCCCGGTCGTCATTTGTGTCTCGGTGCTTTGTTGATTTTTTTAGTTTTTTTTAGTTTTTTAGCTTTTTTAGTTTTTTTCTTTTTAGTTTTTTTTGTAGTTTTTACCTTTTTTAGTTTTTTTTCTTCTTTTGTACTACTACTACTACTAATAACTCACTGCAGCACCAAGCCGCCTGAGGCCAACACAGCTACGCACGCTCCTCCTCCAACCTAATCTATTTAAAGCCTCCCTCTTTACACCCTCCCAGGAAGTTCCCATTTCCTTTAAATCCTTATTTATGACATCCTCCCAACCCAGACAAGGACGACCTGCTTTCCGTGTAGCCCCAGACGGTTGGCCAAAAAGGACAATCTTCGGTAATCTGTCATCCTTCATCCGTAGAACGTGGCCAGTGAAATAATTCAGACGTCATATGCGGACAAACACGACGTCACTCGACAGACAGACAGACAGACATAACCCACAAACAACTTATTTTTATATATATTTATTCATATTTTTTTAGTTTTCTTTTTCTCTTTTATTTTTCAGTTTTTTCCTTTTTTTTAGTTTTTTTCTTTTTTAGTTTTTAGTTTTTTTAGTTTTTTACCTTTTTTTAGTTTTTTTTAGTTTTTTTAGTTTTTTAGCTTTTTTAGTTTTTTTATTAGTTTTTATTTTTTTTGTAGTTTTTGCCTTTTTTTATTTTTTTCAGTTTTTTTTAGTTATTAGATTTTTACCTTTTTTTAGTTTTTTTTAGTTTTTTAGCTTTTTTAGTTTTTTTTTCTTTTTAGTTTTTTTGTAGTTTTTACCTTTTTTAGTTTTTTTCTTCTTTTGTATTAGTGTGAAATAATTCAGACGTCATATGCGGACAAACATGACGTCACCTGATCCACAGATCCACACACAGACAACTTATTTTTATATATATAGATTAATATTTTTTTAGTTTTCTTTTTCTCTTATTTTTCAGTTTTTTCCTTTTTTTAGTTTTTTCTTTTTTAGTTTTTAGTTTTTTTTGTTTTTTACCTTTTTTTAGTTTTTTTAGTTTTTTTAGTTTTTTAGCTTTTTTAGTTTTTTTATTAGTTTTTAGTTTTTTTTTAGTTTTTGCCTTTTTTTAGTTTTTTCAGTTTTTTTTAGTTTTTAGTTTTTTACCTTTTTTTTAGTTTTTTTTTAGTTTTTTAGCTTTTTTAGTTTTTTTTCTTTTTAGTTTTTTTTTGTAGTTTTTACCTTTTTTAGTTTTTTTTTCTTCTTTTGTATTAGTGTGAAATAATTCAGACGTCATATGCGGACAAACACGACGTCACTCGACAGACAGACAGACAGACATAACCCACAAACAACTTATTTTTATATATATTTATTCATATTTTTTTAGTTTTCTTTTTCTCTTTTATTTTTCAGTTTTTTCCTTTTTTTTAGTTTTTTTCTTTTTTAGTTTTTAGTTTTTTTTAGTTTTTTACCTTTTTTTAGTTTTTTTTAGTTTTTTTAGTTTTTTAGCTTTTTTAGTTTTTTTATTAGTTTTTATTTTTTTTGTAGTTTTTGCCTTTTTTTATTTTTTCAGTTTTTTTTTAGTTATTAGATTTTTACCTTTTTTTAGTTTTTTTTTAGTTTTTTAGCTTTTTTAGTTTTTTTTTCTTTTTAGTTTTTTTTTGTAGTTTTTACCTTTTTTAGTTTTTTTCTTCTTTTGTATTAGTGTGAAATAATTCAGACGTCATATGCGGACAAACATGACGTCACCTGATCCATCCACAGATCCACACACAGACAACTTATTTTTATATATATAGATATATATATAAATCTATATATATATATATATATATATATATATATCTTCTATATATATAAAAATAAGTTGTCTGTCTGTCTGTGGATGGATGGATGGATGTGTCAGGTGACGTCACCTGAAAAAACTGGATTAGGTGACGTCAAAACTGAAAAAACTAAAAAAAGGCAAAAACTACAAAAAAAACTAAAAACTAATAAAAAAAATAAAATAGCTAAAAAACTAAAAAAACTATAAAGGTAAAAACCAATAAAAAACTAAAAAAAAAACTGAAAAAACTAAAAAAAGGCAAAAACTACAAAAAAAAACTAAAAACTAATAAAAAAAGTAAAAAAGCTAAAAAACTAAAAAAACTAAAAAAACTAAAAAAAGGTAAAAAACTAAAAAAAATAAAAAATAAAAAAAAACTAAAAAAAAGGAAAAAATTGAAAAATAAGCTAAAATAAAGGTAAAAACCAATAAAAAACTAAAAAAAAAGGAAAAAACTAATAAATGACGACACTCAAAGAGAAAGCGACCAGGACAAAAGGAATGTTCGATTAGCAATCAACAAAGCACCGGGACACAGGGAGTATAAATGACGACCAGGACATAAGTAAAAAAAAAAAAACTATCTATATATATAAAAATAAGTTGTCTGTGGATCTGTGGATCGTGGATCAGGTGACGTCACCTGAAAAAACTGGATCAGGTGACGTCAAAAATGAAAAAACTAAAAAAAGGCTAAAACTACAAAAAAAACTAAAAACTAATAAAAAAGCTAAAAAACTAAAAAAACTAAAAAAAAGGCAAAAACTACAAAAAAACTAAAAACTAATAAAAAAAATAAAAAAGCTAAAAAACTAAAAAAACTAAAAAAAGGTAAAAAACTAAAAAAACTAAAAACTAAAAAAAAACTAAAAAAGGTAAAAACTAAAAGAACTAAAAAAGAAAAAAATAAATGACGACACTCAAAGAGAAAGCGACCAGGACAAAAGGAATGTTCGATTAGCAATCAACAAAGCACCGGGACACAGGGAGTATAAATGACGACCAGGACACAAGTAAAAAAAAAAATTAACAAAACTAAAAAGAAGGTAAAAACTACAAAAAAACTAAAAAGAAAAAAAAACTAAAAACTAATAAAAAAACTAAAAAATCTAAAAATCTAAATAAACTTAAAAAGAAAAAAAAAGGAAAAAAATAAAGGAGAAAAACAAAACTAAAAAACGAATGTATATACAGACCGGTACACCGGGATACAAATGACGACCGGGACACAGGGAATATAAATAACGACCGGGACACAGGGACACAACTACAACGAGGACACCGGGGGAAACAGGGGGATATAAATGACGACCAGGACAAAAGGAATGTTCGATTAGCAATCAACAAAGCACCGGGACACAGGGAGTATAAATGACGACCAGGACACAAGTAAAAAAAAAAATTAACAAAACTAAAAAGAAGGTAAAAACTACAAAAAAACTAAAAAGAAAAAAAAACTAAAAACTAATAAAAAAACTAAAAAATCTAAAAATCTAAATAAACTAAAAAAGAAAAAAAAAGGAAAAAAATAAAGGAGAAAAACAAAACTAAAAAACGAATGTATATACAGACCGGTACACCGGGATACAAATGACGACCGGGACACAGGGAATATAAATAACGACCGGGACACAGGGACACAACTACAACGAGGACACCGGGGGAAACAGGGGGATATAAATGACGACCGGGACAAAAAAACTAAAAAGAAATAAAAACTAAAAACTAATAAAAAAAACTAAAAAATCTAAAAATCTAAATAAGCTAAAAAAGAAAAAAAAAGGAAAAAAATAAAGGAGAAAAACAAAACTAAAAAACGAATGTATATACAGACCGGGACACCGGGATACAAATGATGACCGGGACCCGGGACACAGGGAATATAAATGACGACCGGGACACAGGGACACAACTACAACGGGGACACCGGGGGAAACAGGGGGATAACCTGACAATCTATTTATATGCAAAGACAATGGGACAGCAAAGAATGTTGTATATTCGCAAGTTTTACGTAGTTAAAACCATATATATATATATATCTATATTCACAGGTGGGACATAGGGACACAACTACAATGGCGCGTAACTATTATGGCGCGTAACGACTTACGCGCGCGGGGGGGCTTGGGGGGGGCGCGAAGCGCCCCCACCAACTAGGTGTTGGGGTGGCGCGAAGCGCCACCCCAACAGCTAGTATATATATATATATATATATATATATATATATATATATATATATATATATATATATATATATATATATATATATATATATATATATTTATTATAATAATATCATCTATGGCAATGCATAACAATTATAATATACTAAAGAATATAACTATTTTACTAGATACTAAACAGAAAAGATTAACCTACTTTTTAAATCTTCGAAATCTACTTTTTAATCTACGACTTTTCCATGACTTAAGAGACTTCACAATAAAGAATTAAACTAGTTGATACATGAATGAATATTATCAAAAGACCTTATGTTAACTAGGTTCAAAATGCCGTTGAAATTACGTCTGGAAAGCCTAGACAACTTGATTTCCCGTTGATGGCAGGTACATTAATTTAAAACAAAAGTATCACTGTTCCCACTTTTCCTTTACCATGTCTGGTATAATCAATATCTGAAATATATATATATATATAAATATATATATATATAAATATATATATATATATATATATCCACCCCAACACCTAGTTGGTGGGGGCGCTTCGCGCCCCCCCAAGCCCCCCCGCGCGCGTAAGTCGTTACGCGCCATATTAGTTACGCGCCATTGTAGTTGTGTCCCTATGTCCCACCTGTGAATATATATATATATATATATATATATATATATATATATATATATATATATATATATATATATATATATATATATATATATATATATATATATATATATATATATATATATATATATATATATATATATATATATATATATGTTTTTAACTACGTAAAACTTGCGAATATACAACATTCTTTGCTGTCCCATTGTCTGTGCATATAAATAGATTGTCAGGTTTACCGACTCTTGAACATGCAACATATAATGGTCCATGGGAAAACAATCCGTATTCAGATCTATACCTCATGATTCTAATGATTGCCCTTGAGCTTTGTTGATGGTGATTGCTAATCGACCATTCCCTGAGTCGCCATCGTCATTTATATATTCCCCTGTGCACCCCGGCGTCCCCTTTGTAGTTATGTCCCTGTGTCCCGGTCGTCATTTATATTCCCTGTGTCCCGGTCGTCATTTGTGTCCCGGTGTTCCAGTCTGTGATTTCTCTTTGAGTGTCCCGGGCGTCATTTATATTCCTTGTGTCCCGGTGTCCCGGTCGTCATTTATATCCCCCTGTGCCCCCCGGCGTCCCCATTGTAGTTGTGTCCCTGTGTCCCGGTCGTCATTTATATTCCCTGTGTCCCGGTCGTCATTTGTATCCCGGTGTCCCGGTCTGTATATACATTCGTTTTTTTAGTTTTGTTTTTCTCCTTTATTTTTTTCCTTTTTTCTTTTTTTTCTTTTTTAGTTTATTTAGATTTTTAGATT
Source organism: Artemia franciscana (assembly GCF_032884065.1). Classification (NCBI taxonomy): domain Eukaryota; kingdom Metazoa; phylum Arthropoda; class Branchiopoda; order Anostraca; family Artemiidae; genus Artemia; species Artemia franciscana. The sequence continues at coordinate 26,845,832 of NC_088880.1, read as the reverse complement.
TTTTAGTTTTTTTATTAGTTTTTAGTTTTTTTGTAGTTTTTACCATTTTTTTAGTTTTTTTTTTACTTATGTCCTGGTCGTCATTTATACTCCCTGTGTCCCGGTCGTCATTTGTGTCTCGGTGCTTTGTTGATTGCTAATTTATATTATATTTATATTTATATTTTTTATATTTATTAATATTTTTTTAGTTTTCTTTTTCTCTTATTTTTCAGTTTTTTCCTTTTTTTTTAGTTTTTTCTTTTTTAGTTTTTAGTTTTTTTTTGTTTTTTACCTTTTTTTAGTTTTTTTAGTTTTTTTAGTTTTTTAGCTTTTTTAGTTTTTTTATTAGTTTTAGTTTTTTTTTAGTTTTTGCCTTTTTTTAGTTTTTTCAGTTTTTTTTAGTTTTTAGCTTTTTACCTTTTTTAGTTTTTTTTTAGTTTTTTAGCTTTTTTAGTTTTTTTTCTTTTTAGTTTTTTTTTGTAGTTTTTACCTTTTTTAGTTTTTTTTCTTCTTTTGTATTAGTGTGAAATAATTCAGACGTCATATGCGGACAAACACGACGTCACTCGACAGACAGACAGACAGACATAACCCACAAACAACTTATTTTTATATATATTTATTCATATTTTTTAGTTTTCTTTTTCTCTTTTATTTTTCAGTTTTTTCCTTTTTTTTAGTTTTTTTCTTTTTTAGTTTTTAGTTTTTTTAGTTTTTTTTAGTTTTTTACCTTTTTTTAGTTTTTTTAGTTTTTTAGCTTGAAAAAAAAAAATTAACAAAACTAAAAAGAAGGTAAAAACTACAAAAAAACTAAAAAGAAAAAAAAACTAAAAACTAATAAAAAAACTAAAAAATCTAAAAATCTAAATAAACTAAAAAAGAAAAAAAAAGGAAAAAAATAAAGGAGAAAAACAAAACTAAAAAACGAATGTATATACAGACCGGTACACCGGGATACAAATGACGACCGGGACACAGGGAATATAAATGACGACCGGGACACAGGGACACAACTACAACGGGGACACCGGGGGAAACAGGGGGATATAAATGACGACCGGGACAAAAAAACTAAAAAGAAAAAAAAACTAAAAACTAATAAAAAAACTAAAAAATCTAAAAATCTAAATAAGCTAAAAAAGAAAAAAAAAAGAAAAAAATAAAGGAGAAAAACAAAACTAAAAAACGAATGTATATACAGACCGGGACACCGGGATACAAATGACGACCGGGACACAGGGAATATAAATGACGACCGGGACACAGGGACACAACTACAACGGGGACACCGGGGGAAACAGGGGGATGTAAATGACGACCGGGACACCGGGACAGGGAATGGTCGATTAGCAATCACCATCAACAAAGCTCAAGGGCAATCATTAGAATCATGAGGTATAGATCTGAATACAGATTGTTTTCCCATGGACCATTATATGTTGCATGTTCAAGAGTCGGTAAACCTGACAATCTATTTATATGCAAAGACAATGGGACAGCAAAGAATGTTGTATATTCGCAAGTTTTACGTAGTTAAAACCATATATATATATATATATATATATATATATATATATATATATATATATATATATATATATATATATATATATATATATATATATATATATATATATATATATATATCTATCTATATTCACAGGTGGGACATAGGGACACAACTACAATGGCGCGTAACTATTATGGCGCGTAACGACTTACGCGCGCGGGGGGGCTTGGGGGGGGGGGGCGCGAAGCGCCCCCACCAACTAGGTGTTGGGGTGGCGCGAAGCGCCACCCCAACAGCTAGTAGATATATATATATATATAAATATAAATCCATGCCCAAGGAGTATGGATATTCTGTTTTAAGCGTTTTCTGTTGCATATTACCTTCTGTGCTATGTTTGACTTTAATGACTTAGCTTTTGAAAGTTCTTTTATAAATATTCTAATCAATCGCTCGTCATTTTAAGCTAAACATCTGTAATAAACCTTAGTTAAATCAAATAAAAAAAACAAGCTTTTTCAACTGAAAGTAAGGAGCAGCATTGAAACTTATAACGAACAGAAATTATTACGTATACGAAGGGGCCCCTCCCCAATACCTCGCTTTATTGTTTAAGTTTGACTTTTTGTTCCAATTATTCAAGAATAACTATTAGAAGAAGAAGCTTTTTTAAAAGTTATAAGAAAAAGCTAGCGTCAAGAGCAAGGTATTGAAGAGGAAGCAGCCCTCTTATATACCTAATAAATTCTCATCGTTTTAAGTTTTAATGTTGCTCCTTACTTTCGGTAGAAAAAACATTGTTTTATTTAATTTATAATCGTTTTTTAAATAATACCGGGAAATTCAAATCCCCTACATGGAAAATTCCATTCCTACGCGAAAAATTCCACCATAGAAAGATCCTCCCAAGTAATCCCCCCATCAAAAAAATTCCCAACCCCGAAAAGTATCTGTATACTTCCCAATAACCAAAATTATTTAAACAATGTGCAAAGTTCATAACTTCCAGCCCTTGCCCGGGGAAAGGAGGTCAAGTCATCCTCAAAGACATAGTTAGTAGATCTTTCGACTATGCTGAACAAAATGGCTATCTCAAAATTTTGATCAGGTGACTTTAAAGAAAAAAACGGTCGTAGGAGGGCTAGTTATTATCCAGTATTTTGGTCACTTAAAAAGTGCACTGATAATTTTTAATTTTCGATCAAATAAGCCCTCTTCCAATCTTCTAAGATCACTGCTTCGATATAACAACCCCCGAGGAAAACAAATAGATAAACACGCATCCCTGATCTTTTTTCTGCCAAAAAATGCAAAATTCCATATTTTTTTTTACATTGAAGCTAAAAGTAGGGTTCTCTTATATGCTGAATTTGATGATGTGATTTTCATTAAGATCACTTGAAGTTTTGATGGTGTTTCCCCCCTTTTACAAAAATTAGACAAGTTTTCTCAGACTCCTAACTTTTGATGGTTAACATTAAAATTAATGAATTACATATATTTTGAATAATCATCAAAATTCGATTCTTTTGATGGATCTATTATTATCGAGACTCTGTTTCTTAGAAATTCGGTTTCTACTGCGCCGCATCGCTCCTTACTTAGACATCTTTACCACGAACTGATTAATGAAAACTAAGACGGGTGACATGGGTTAAAAAAGGTCAGAAAAACCCTGCTACATCGATTCGACGGGATGCTATACACCCCTATAATTTCAAGAATTTAAAAGCTATTGCATTTTAATCATGTACTATGTTGAACAAGCAGGAATGGCTAACTTTTCGTTTATGTTGGCCAGCTCTGTTCTTCGCTCTTTAAAGGTATCAAATAGAGCTGTTAATTTACAATGATCTTATTTGGAATGTCCCTTCTGTCCCACTCTTGTAACACCTTGTTCGAAATGTCAAGAAACTTCATAGCCGCTGTTTTATTAGCCTCGTGAAACCATAATCTCATTGGCTCAGTCAAAACCAGGTGCCGACAGGTTAGTTTATATTTATTGTTCCTGTATAAAAAAAAAAACCTAAACCAATATCATTTATTGTTTGGTATTGAGTGAGTATTTATTGCGATCGTTTGAGTAATCAAACTAGGCCTACGAATAAAACACAAAAATATAGTTAAACTATTTCATACAACACTATTTTATGCACCAAAAATTTAGTATCAAACGGCTTTACGTTCCCCCTCTCCTCCTACAAAACAGCGATGGATTTAAAAGTTAATACCTATTGACATTTTTAGATTTTGTCCACCGTGGCTTATTTGGCGTAAAATTTGTCCACCGTGGTGGACGTTTGTCACCGTGACTCGAGTCACCACCACGGTGACTAATATCATGTATATTACCATTCCCCCCCCCAAAAAAAAAATTATAAGATAGAACCTGCTTCGATTTTCAAAATCGTAGACTCGAAAGAAAGTACAACGAAAAAAAAACGAACGAATGAAAACAATTATGAAAAAATAAAAATAAATGAAGGTACTTTTCAGACAGTGACTAAAAGGAAAAGATATGTATAGGGTTTGGTCTTATAACGTACTTAACCCAAAAGTGTATTCTTCAAAGCTGTTTAAAGAGGGCCTAAATTCTGCTACATATCTCATTAATTTTTACAACCCTAATTTTCCTCTGCTCACTGAACTTTTCCTCCACTTCCTGCCTTTCAAATAATGAGCTGTTATCCCAGTGGAGAAAGCTAACCATATCTTTAACTTGACAAAAAAAAAACTTAATACCAAAATGCCACTGGCCTACGGTCACCGTGAAATAGGCGGTCCAATAAAACTAATTGTATTCTTTTCTTCTAGCATTCTTCCAAAACTGTTTGGAATAGCGACATAAAAAGTAGTCAATATCTTGGCTGGTGTGTGGTTTTGTGTTTTCAGTAAAGCAATAAGGAATTATTCCATAGAATATAGAATCATCTGGATGCTCATTAGGATGGGTTGGTTAATGAATATACCATTTCCTTTTTCAATGCTAAGAAGGTAAGTTAATTAGAGTCAACCTAACGAAAAAGAGTGAAGCTAGTTTTTGCACTATTGTATTGTATATATTATATGTTATACAAATTTGTGTGTATTATAAATATTATTTTAAACATAAAACATAGCGCATACCAGCACTTACGGATGCCTTGGAATTATTCTTACCATTATTGTGAGCGAGATTGCCACCTGAAATTGGTGTGAAGGACTGCCCTCTTATGAAAATTTTGTCAAATGTAGGTCTTAAGGTCTCTTGAACCTTAAAACCACTTTGTGAGCCTCAGCGTCGTTTGACTGTCTCAAAGAAAGAGAGCCCATTTTTCCCAGGACTACAGGGAATATCAAAAGCTCCTTAATTACCCAAGTGATATTTCCTTTAAACTGGACAACAATTTTGGCGACATATCCTAGTATGTTTTTTCTTGTTTTTACAGTAAATGAATACCTCCAGGCAAAAACCTCCAAAACTTATACATTTTTTTCTGTTACACATAATTTATTGTACTATAATATCATATTATATATAATACTATTACAATATTATTATCTTGTAGTGATTATATTATACATATAATTATATACTCTGTTTTCTTTTGAATTAACAAACCAGTGAAAGATATGGGTCATGTTTATTCTAATTAACGAACCAGTGATAAATGTGGGTCATATTTATTCTATGTTTTTTTCTTTTCTCCTTTCTTGGCCTCTGTGCTTCTGACAGCTTGTCTTTAAATCACTTAATTAGCTGTCACTCCAAAACTATTTGGATATCTTCCTTCTATTTTCCTTCCTTCTCGTCTCTTTTACTGGGACTCCTCTTTATTTAAGCAGCCGGATGATTTCCATTTACAAATCTTAAATTACAACTGACTTGAAAGCCAAAGCAAGAATGGCATACTTTCACCTTTAACGGTTTGGACCAAAGGACCCCCCTTCCCCATATCTCACCCCTTTAGTTTGAAAAATAAATGAAAAAGCACGCTTATTCACGTTTTGGCCTTCCACCTAGGATAAAATCCTCTGATTACAGGTAAGACCAATGTGAATATATACAGATAGCAAAATACAGCAACAGACAGCTTAAGAGGTAACAACTTTTTCTTTATTCAGTTTTTGTAAATTCATTTGTCCTCACTTTTGTTTTCTTTTAGACTTTATATATTCGATACTTTTTTTATTTTTCTTTCTTTGGCTTTCTCCCATTGTTTTCTGTACAAAAAAACAGCTTACACCAAAAAGTGTTTCAAATTTAATGCCATCTACATTTAAACCAAAATCAGATGGTCTCTTTGCAGTTCACTGCCAGTATGTGGGCTAATTAGTATCAGGTCCCTCATAATCATCATCCTGTCATTATCGTAATTCTCATAACCGTTTCTTCATAATCATCATCGTAATTCTTGTATTCGCAAGTTTTTACTGTCAGAAAGAAAATGAGGGTAGAACCAATTTCAGATTTAGGACATTTGGTTGTTAAAACCTTATATCCTTAATTTCTTTTGGTGATATGAATCTACTATAAAGGTTATTTACCTAGCAATCACAATGATGAAAATGACGAATAACACAAATTAGTCTGAAAATGGTACTTGACAGAAACATGGCCGATTCAAGATAGGAATAAAATACAATCATGTTTAGTCAGATAAGAAAGTTCTATAAATTAAACATTCAACAATTTTTGGATTTAAAAATAAAAACAATACTTGTAATTGAATTCTGACAATGTAATTTGAAATATCTATGAAGCTGATTACCCAAGGCTAGATAAGGAAGATCCATTGATATCTTTGATGCCCTTGGGGACACAGCTGAGTCTAAGGTAATATAACGTAAATCACATTCTGTAAGAGAAAACTTTTGCCTGGATACATTTTATGTAAGTCATATACGACACTATATTCTCAGTTACTTTTTGCTTTCTTACCATAAAAAAGATACTATCTAAGGGAAAAATTATGCCTGAAGGCATTTTAAGCAAGTTATAGATGACACTGCATTTTCAGTTAACTTACACTTTTTTACTATTGTAAGAAAAAATAAAAAATAAATGGGTAGAATTCTGGTAGAATGGGTATGGGTAGGCATGAGTAAAATAAGTGCTATCCATACACTGAGTAGCAGCAAAAACAAAAATTCTGACTTCATATTACGTTCCATTTCAGTCTCATTCCATTTCAGTTTCATATCAATAGATTATTTCCTTTTCTATACAAAATTTCAGCTTCCTCTATACCCAATACTACCAAAATTCTAATACTACCCCCCCCCCCTTCCCCCAGAATTTTTGTCGAATTCTGAAAACCTTAATGAAAATGTACAAAAACAAATTTTTGATGTGTTTTGTAACGTTTTTATAGCCCCAACCCCCCACCAAAAAAATACACCCTCTCACCCAACAAAAAATCCTGGACATGCTCTAGCCTCGAACCGTTGACGAAAGAATACAGAAAAAGGGATGAATTGTTCTACTTACCAGGTAATATTGGTATAGGAAATGCCCTCTTTTCAGTCAAAAAGTGAAATTTGTCCTCAGTGACTGGTGCATAGATAGGTGCACCCTTTTCCTTCCAGTCTGGTATTAGTTCATTGAGAGCAAGTGGTTCGATACAAGCACCAGAAAGTATATGACCACCTTGAATAAAAAGAAGTGAAACTTGGAAAAAGTAAGAGTGGTGGTGGTCCTGTGGTGGGATTTATTTCTGCTTGGTAATTCATGACCTGGAGTTCGATATGAGCTGCAGAAGCACGCCAAAAGGCTCGGAATTCGATTCCGATGACAAGAATTTGCGGGAGCGCCTCCACAATAATCCAAATAAGAAGAAAATGAAAATAAAGAGTGTAGTTGATATCTGAATAAAAAATAACTCAATAAAATGGCAATAGCCGAACATTTATTGGCAATAGCCGAATTCTGAATGTGAGGGAATCCCCAGTTTCCTACATTTAATCTAGCAGTATAGGCACTAACGGATTTTTCTACCAGAGATATTTGCTGCAAAGAAGCTTTCCCTTATTCTGAACTTCCTCCCCCTGTCCTTACTCTCAATAGAATTTTATCCTGAAACAAAATTACTTGATTTTACAAACCTATTTGAAAGACCATACAGCATTCGGTATTAGAGGTAAAAAAAAATGACTTTTTGCAAAGCACCAATTAGTCTATTCTAAAATTAATGTTAAATACGTTCAGTGATAAACAAATATAAGCAGTTGCTAAAGTGTACTAGTACCATTTGATTTTCTATTTCCTTTTATATCAACCGTAAATTTATCTTCACTTATTCACTTATCTTTAAACGTTCTTAGATTTACCTAGAAAATATCTTAACTATCACTATAAATCGGTCTTGTTAATTTTGACTGGTCTTGCAAATAATAACTATCTGATTCCTAGACCAGGTAACTGATCAACATTATCTTTATCACCAGTAATTCCTATGAGAAATCAACAGCTCCCTGAGCCTTATCTTGCACAAGAGAAATTTAAAATATTTAAATTATACCTGGAAGCATGAGACACTGATGTTGATAATGATCATTCTTTATGGATGTGATCAGATTTGCGGATTAGAAGATACTGACCATAAGTATCATCGTAAAATGGCTATTTAAACAATCAGATTGAATTTTCACTGTCCTTGGTACTTTAGAGGGAAAATTTGGGCTAGAGACCCCTGCTTAAACTTTTTAATAGAAACATAAGAAACATAATAATAAACATAATAATAATTATAATAAACATAATAAAAAATAATAAACATAAATAATAATAACATAATAATAATAATAACATAAAAATAATAATAAACATAATAAACATAAGAAACATACCTAAAAAAATTTCCTGAATTCAAGGAAATGAAAAATAATATCATTAAATTCATCAAATGTAGTACATTCAATACATTGCTTAAATATCCATTAATGTAAACTTTATATTTAAAGTTTAAATAATTTTTTCAATTTTCAACAAAATTAAAAAAAATTATATTAAAGTTTGATTATTTTTTATAAAGACTTTTTTTTGTGCTCTTATTACTAGTTTCACAAAATTAATGACCTAACTTCAAGAAAAACCTTTGGTTTAGATGACAGGCATTTTCAGTCAATGCAGCCAACTACACTAGCTCCCTAGTGAAAAAATTCAATAACGCTTTCATGACACAAAAACTGAGTAAAAAGGGACTACTTTACTTTTGGAACTTAATCACTTTACGCTTTAACTGTCCAAAACAATAACTCAAAAACCTTTAACAGAAGAATTCTCAGAAAAAAAAGGTAGTCTCTCACAAAAAAAATTCTCAAAAAACGGCACTTTCCCCACTTTTTTAGGAAGGCAGGCTAACAATTTTCTTTTTTTTGAAAGGAAAATAAAATGAACTAAATTGTATTAAACGGAAATAAATTACCTACCTATTTCTGAAGATTTTTCCACAAGGCAAACTCTTATATCTGTATTGTTTTCTTGAGCTAATTGCTTGAGTCGAATTGCAGCAGACATACCCGCGGGGCCGCCTCCAACAATGACAACATCAACTTCGTCAGAGTCTCTTGCCATATCAACATCTGCAAAAATACACGATAACATATTAGGCTAAAGAAGCCATATCATAAACAATATATAAATAGAGAAGATATAAGATCGATAAAACAGATCAATTAAAGTAAACAATCTAATAAATGATGAAATGATAAATATAAAAAACAAATAAAAAATCAATTATTTAACGATATTAAAAAGAAGTAATAAAAAAATTAAAGTGATAAAAATAAAAAACCGATAGACAAAACTAAAGATTAAAGAATAAGATTAAAAACAAAAGCATAAAATAATACTGGATATTCCGCTAGGTAAGCCACAAAACCAGAGCCGTTACATAAATAGAAAATGTAAAATAAGATGTAAGATAGAAGACAGATAAAAAATAAGAAATAAAAAAAAATAACAAGAATAATTAAAAAAAACAATAAAAAGGAGCCAGGATAGATAAGAATATAATAGAACTAAATATTGGGCTATGTAAGCCATACAAAAAGGGTCACTATATAAATAGATAAGGTAAATAAAGTGTATATTAAAACCAATGAAAATGAGTTAAAAAATGAACTTCAAACAAAAGATACTTGTGAACATTTTTATTACCTTAGCTTAAATACGCAGCTTATTATTCATTATAAAATAAATTAGGGCAGTGCTTAACAACATCCATAAAGCTTGTATTGATTATTTCAGTGACTTTCAAATTGATAATTTGGATAAGAGTGATTTTGTCCACCTTCAGCCAAAAAAGAATAAAGCAGTTATATTATAGCCATATATTTTTGCTCAGAATAGATTATATAGTGGGACAAAGGGTGGCCAAAAAAACGGTCGTCTTAAAAAAATGTATGTTTTCTCTTCTTGTTATATAGTAGGTAAACTAACTTAAAATGACAATATATATATATATAATAAGATAGCCTAATAACTTGCAAGGCAAGGGCTCTCAAAAAAGAAGTTTTACTGTAATGGGTTAGACCTAATCAAAAAAGAATTAAATAAAAAACTTTAAACATGATTAATTCCGTCTTCTGTAATGTCTCTGTAGGTATAATGTGTATTACCAAAAAGCTTACTGACAAGGTAAGGCCTAGAGGTATTCTTAGAAAAAAATTCTATACTTTTAAAGCAAATTAGAAAAAAAGGGTAAAAAAGGCACATGTACAAGTTGTCACTAACAATAGCTCCTTGCATCTATTATAAATTTAGGTAATGTTTAGCTGCTACTTTTTTATTTGGATTTTGGAATTTTTATTGTTTTAAGCAACAATTGAAAAATGGAAATTTCGGAAAATAGTATATCAGATCAATCTTCAGACATTTTTAATTGTTCCTAATTTTCATACACTGTTGCCTTATCTTGTCAAATAAAACCATTTAAAAAGTTTCGCAATAGAGAGGACCTCAGAAGAGCATTTGCCAGAAGGGAGGCCTGCAAGTTGGCTTTTTCTGGGGAGTCTAAAAAATCAATTCATTGTGTACTAGCTATTATGAACTATTCTAATTAAAAATTATAGTTAATAAATGACATTTCAGTTACTGGTTCATTAATTTTTATGGTAAAAATCAACATTGTATGTTTTGTGCCATGAGCGCCATGGCATAACTCATTGCACCATGAAAACATTTTATAATATGTAAATAAAATTAACCTGTTTTTTTAAATATTTAATACAAGAATTTGTGCATTTTCCCAGAAAAACAGCATAATTAACTTTCCTTAGTAGTGTTGCTCAGATACATCATTATTTTTGTTTTGTGCCACTTTTGGTTGAAACTCAGTGATTAAAACGAAAAGATAACATTTTTGTCCTTCAGTTGGCAATATCTCAAGCAACAGTGAACAGAATTCCATCTTGACTCAAAAAATATATAGCAATACCCAGTTCAATATAATAAATACAGCCAACCAACTTTGCATTGGAATGTCAATGGCAAATGCCATTTATAAATACTTTCTCTGCAGACACTTGATCACAAAAACGTATCTCAGGTTTGGCCACAATAACAAACTACAGATAAGGGACTATTGTTGTTATTATTGTTTTGAGGTCTTAATATTTGCTTTGCTTGTGTAACAAAAGTGGGAAATAGCTCAAAACCAATAACAATAACAGGACTGAGATTGCATCTAAGGACAATTTCTAAGCATACCCCCCAATTTATGTCCTGTATTTAGAAAGAACCCAAATAGATATATAAAATACACAACATTTTTTAAATATCCATTATTTGTTTATAAAACGATTTGAATTATCAGATTTGGAATATGTTGAGCTTAAATGAAACAAGAGAATTATATCTCTGAAGGCCCAGCAAAATATTGGGAAACAACAGTTCGATTTGTCTAAAGTTCTGTATCTTTTTCTTTGAACCTTTTTGCTAATATTTAAGTTTAATCCCCCACCCCACCCCCAAAGGAAATGAATAATCTAATCTACCCAAAAATCTTTATTGTTTGTCCTGAAAAGGCTTTTTTCCAAACTTTCTTGTGATGCCAAAAAGTTTCATACATTTTATAACCAGCACAATAAATGAGGCATTCAATGCAAAAAAAAAAAAAACCCTTAAACCAACCTGACCAATGCTATTACCTTAAATTCCAGTAATAGTTTACATTTAGCATTAAAATCTTACCTTTCCAACGTGAGTCAGTTTCCCTAGGCACTACTGTATAATGTGTTGTGATTTTTGGATATTTTCCAGCATCAACATGATTTCTTCTACAAATAGACCTTGAGCAATGACTCGCTAGAATATAAATAAAATAACTAACGTTGCATAATTTATTTAAGTTGTTTATTCAAGTACTGCCATTTTTAAAGCATGTAACATTTTATTATTTAGTGTAAGTTTTCTGAAATTATGATTTATTTAAAATTTGAAGAAAACATTTATTTTCTTAAAAATTATGATTTATTTAAAATTTGAAGAAAACATTTATTTTCTTAAACATTTATTTTATTTAAATTTAAATAAATAAATCTTAAAACAAGTAAAAACTAAATTAAATAATTTAAGGTCAAACCTGAAAACAAACAAAAATCACTACAAACAGGATTTAGGTGACTACCCCCCTCCCTCTCCACCATAAAAGTATAAACAACATTGAAAAATACAAATAAAAATTACATTGAAATAAAATCTTGAATTGCTGAGTTTCCAGCAATGAATATCATTATATACCAAATAGAGTTTATTTTTATTACTGTACTTCAAGTGCTGTTCAAGACATATATTCATATAGTTTTCATTCTAGTATTTTTTGAATTTTCACATGGAAGTTTATACTTTGAAGAATTTAATATTTTAAGATTTAGTGCATATTTTTTTTAAAATTGAGCCCACTATAGTTAATTTTCAAGACCAAACCAAAGGTAGGCTACTTTCAAAATTTATAGCAAGTTCCCTCTCAATTCCCTCTTTCCCTCTTTCAATTCCCCTTCTTTCCCTCTTCAGTTTTCCTCTTTCCCTCTCAATTTACACCAGGCCAGTGCCTAGAAGTAAGGCAGAATTCAAATACAAAAAGGAAACATCCTTTGATTCTTCTTTTTGTCCTATTGTAATACATTAGGATCAGTCTATGCTTGGTAATATAGGACCTGGAACTTGAATTCAGCTACAGCAACCTGCTGTAGGACCTAGAATTAGGTTCCAGCTCTAAGTTTGCATGAAAACATCTTCATAACAATCCAGACAATAAGAAAAAGAAAGCTTTTGATCTGTAAATGCAAAGTAGGATCCATTTCTTCATGGCAGTATAGGACCCAGAGTATGATCTTTAGTGCACCAACTAGCAACAATACCTATTGGCTCTAGTGATAGGATTATGTGAAAGCATCTCCATAATAATCCAGAGCAAGGCAAAGATTACCTATTAATTTAATTTCCTAAATATTATAATTGCTGCAATCATGTCCCTCCTTAATGTCTTCAGAATTTATGGTAATCATATACAAGGTTCCATAACTGACATAGGGACAAGGTGAACACTGTGGTTGATTCCTTTTTATGCTCTTTCCAAATATACTAATCAATTTGCTCACAAATGACCCCCCCCCCTTTCTGATGGTCCTGTATGCAACCTTCATATTGCAGAAGTATTTCTCCATTACATCAGTCTAGTCATACATTATAGTTCCTATATTAAATTGGTTATTTTCTCAGTATAGAATTTGTCTTTATGTGTGATTAAGTGCATAATTTACCAAAATGTAATTTGAAATGATTTTTATAATAATAGAAGGAAATATAGCATTCTGATTATATGATAATCTGATTAATAAGGGCATCCTACATATTGTAGAGTAGGAAATTCATCATTTTAATATTTTTGTTTAGTTTTATAGGTTCAATAGGCCATTGATAGGACCATCAATGGGAATGGGGGCATGCAAGTAACTTGTTTATTGTATTTGGAAATTTCATTAAAATAAAGGAATTTGGTAGTGTGTTCACCTTGTTAGTTATGGAATCTTGTATATATTTACTATGGATCATAAATCATGTTGCCCTCCAGAGGCACATTCCTTTGATTTTGGTGAAAACAAATATCTTGGAATTTTGACCTAATGTCACATTGGGCTGTTGAGCAGATAGGGATTTTAGGGTATGTCTAATTGTCATTTGATCATTTTTGACCTCTAAAGAGGCACTCAAACTTAGATTGAAACTGGATAAGGCCATCCCCAACCTTCTTATGAAACAAGAAAGGAAAGGATATAACAAAAGGAAAAATAAAATCAAGTAGGTGAGAAAGTAGCAATTACAGAAGCATCAATTATTCATCAAGATCATTAAATTGCAAATTAAATGACAGTATAAGTCTAGAATTAGGGCTGTTGAGAAGGAATTGTTTTAAGAAAAGAATTTTTACTTCAGAGTGAGGCCTAGGGTAAAAAACAGTATATAATTGAGCAAAATTATGTATAACTAAAACCCTCATATCTTGCTAACAGAGAGGAAATGGGAAGAATTATATAGGCTATATCAGAGAAAACCTAAAAATCTAAGCTAAATATCAATGTGGTTATTACTAAAATTGTCTAAGATAAAATACTTGAAATCATTAGTTTATTGACTTACAAGGACCTCTTTTTGGGAATACCAATTATCCTATTTTGATGTATAAAGCTTTTTATTGCTTCAGTTTTATTCATATATTAACAGAAAGCTGATTTAATTTTCATTCTAAGAATGTAACTTCTATTACTTGATATCTATTCTATAAATCACAATGTTAAATATATTTTTTTCTTTTGATTGTCAAAATAGACACCACATTTTTAATTTATGTTGACAAATCATTGGTGAATATTTGACCAAGAAAATGGGGTTCTTGCTTGCTACTGCCCTCAAATTGCACCAATCTGTAGTAAAATAGGGTTGGTCAAAAAACCATCTTAATTTCTCCAGAATGCCAAAGAAAAGTGGTCTTTCCCAAAAAGAGGTCTTTTAACCTCTTCATAAGTTACATAACCTTCATATCTGACCATTAATCCTCAGTTTATGAATTATTTTGTTTTAATAGTTTATAAAAATTGAAAGCTTACTTAGTATATACAACCAATTATTGTTACTTTTGCAATAGGCTATAAATTAGACACAGGTCAAAGATTAAACCAGGCTTTGTGTTACTCAACAATGAATAAAACAGCAATGCATGCAAATATATCAATGGGAACTTTGGAATATTTCTTAAGAAACTTTAATAATAAAAGTGTTATTCCACTGAATATTTTGATAAAAACAAAAAAGTACCAATTAAGCTTAGAGCATTCCTCATTCTTTCGATTTGTGTAATCACAAAATCACCAACCGTAAATTTATAATCGCTGCCAAAATAGCCAGGGCTGCCGAAGCTTTTTACGAATAATGTCTCATTTCAGCGAAAAAGGGACACTTTAGTGTCCTAGAAAATTAGCCAATATACTTTAAAAGTTGACAAAAAAAGGCTTTAAATGGTTTTCTAACAACTCCAGGGCCAGATTTACGTTCTTTTTTTTTCAAGTAAAAGTAAATCGGCTCTTTAAAAAAGTAAAATCTCATGTAAAACCTCAAATCGCCTAGTACGCGAAGAAGAAAAAGAATTCAGTACAAATTCTCGGGTTCTTTCGAACCTTCGGTTGCACTAGTTATTCTTCTTCCGAAAACTCGGTAAAGCACTGTTTTTATTATGGTGTTTTCCGGCACCAGAGCTGGCTTTGCCGCTTTTTGGACGACAGTTTTCATTTTCGTCGTTTTTGGCAAAACTTTTCAAAGCGCAGTCTTATTTCAGGAACTGCAGAAGATCCTGAATCATTTGTGCTGCGTTTGTGGTGTTACAGGAACGTAAAAAAAGTTAGAGTACAACTAAGATGAATGACAAAATGTGTTGTTTAGCTTTTAAATTTTCAGCCAAAATGTCTACTCTGTACGGCGAGAAAACGAAAACGGCGGTAAAACCTGTCCTCACTATGAGCCGCCCTAGCCGCCTCGGCCGGAAAAGCCATAATGAACACATGGCTTAAAATATTCGCGCCGGCAGACCACAGATACGATGTCTGTCGCAGCCGACACAGCTGAATTGCCCTCGCTCCCTCTTTTCCTTCAGTAGCATATCAGATCTCCTGCAAAATTTTGTCCACCATTTCCCACAGACTGATATTGAAAAGCGAGTGAAACACGCTTGGCTTGGAACGTGCTTCACATCGTTTTCACCTGGCTTTCGCCAACGCGTTTGGTAACGCTGCTCTTGCAAAAATACACAACCACAGCGTTATTTTATCCAAACATTAATGTATTCATGAGATCAATTAACTAAGAGATAAACTTGATAAGGAGAGAAATAATGACAAGACAAATATCACTTGTTCTGTATAAAGCTAATCTATTCTTCAAAAAACAAAGAAATGTCAAATTCTTTGCAAATAGTGACAAGACAAATATCACATGTGCTCATTCAAATGTTGAAATAAAAAAGAAAAAGCACAGAAAACCACAAAAAAGGCTTTTGGTATCAAGAATAGCTATGTTTTTTCGAGGAAAATCCGTTTCTCTTTGCCCACTCTCTTTCTTCTGAGAAGAGGTCGACGGTGTCTGTAAAAGACAATGGAAAGGCTTATTTAATCGCAATCCTTTTCACCAAAAGGAGAATGGTGCACAACAAATGTCTAAGCAAATCCGAAATATTTTGCGCTAGGCCTTTACCATCTTCGCGGCTCAAGATGGACCGAACCGAAAAACCTAGACAGTATGAAGAGACCTTTATAAGGAAAAGACTGTGCTGGATTTCACATACGGTGCATTCTATGTTATGAAGGCTTACGAAAAGTGAGCAGATATCTAGTCCTAGTGCCAGGAGAACCCAGGACCATTCCTAGTCCTAGTGCCCCTAGTCCTAGTGCTAGGGGCACCTAATACCGCTGTAGGAGCACTTGAGCGGTCCCAGGGCACCCGACAATTCTCTAAAGCGGTCCCAGAGGGGCCTGGAATGGCTCTAGGGATCTAGGGTTTCTTTAGGGGAAACTAGGACCACTCTAGGGGGAGCCTTAATGCGGTCCCAGGGCACTCAAAAGGGCCCTAGAGTGGTCCCGGGGATGCCTGGGATCGCTCTAGGGTCCTGGGGATGATTTAGGAGAACCACTTTAGGGGCTCCCTAGTGCGGTCCCTTGCCACCCAAAAAGGTCTTAGACCATTCTCAGGGCGACCTAAGCTGACCTAGAGGGATCGTAGGGGCCCAAAAAGCATCCAGAGGGCGGTCCAAGAGACTCCAGGGCCCGGCAACCCGGGTCGTTTCGCTAGCGTGAGAACTTGCTCATATTTCTAGTATATTTGAAAATTTAGATAAGTTCTCCGGTCACACGGCGTGAAAACCTGCTCATTTTCCACTATATTTGAAAGTTTAGATAGGTCCCTCGGTCACACGGCGTGAGAACCTGCTCATTTTTCCAGAATATTTGAAAGTTTAGATAGGTCCCCCGGTCATATGGTGTGAGAACTTGAGTGGGATTTTCAAGTATACTTGAAAATTTCGTGAAGTTCACCTAAAAAACACACAAAAAAGCCGCATAGTTCTTTTATTGCGTGTTTGGATCGGGCCCCGTGTCACCCCCCCCCCAAACACGCAAAAAACGAAAATCGTGTGTCCATTAGGTTGACTTTGGGAAGAACCTGTTGAGGTTCACCCTCGTCCAAAAATGATTAAGCAGCAGCAAATCGGATGAGGATCAGATAGTTTGCTATTAACTACTATCAAGACTGCACCTCTGTATACCCCTGTAGACTACAAGTCATAAAACACCTTAAGCTTTTACTTACCAGCAGTTATATGCTTGCTTCAGTTTTTTATCAAAAAAACTTTTTCTAAACTCTCTTGAGCAAATCACATGTTTCACCCCGTTTGAATTTTCGCGCTTTTGAAAAGGAAAGTACTGTGGATACGATAATAAAAAAATCTCTAAGACGAGAACAAACTTGAAAAGCACAAAGCACGAATTAAAAGCAGTTGCAGTTAAGAAAAAACTGAAAATAAATACATATTGCACTAATTTTGAAAAAATGCCAAAAAGTGTCCTTTTTTTTCAAAAAGTTGCTTTTTTTTCTCAATAGTGGCATGGTGTCACCCAGAGTGAACAAGTGTCAAAAAAGCACTAAAAGTGTCCCTTTGGCAACCCTGAAAATGGCTAATTTGAAACAATAGATCAGTGTCATAGATGCCGTTAGACTAGACAGAAATCAAGTGACGCTTATTTTTTTTTTCTTTAAGTCCCGAAGAGAGCTGCCTTTTGACCACTTTGACTATCTTCTTAGCCCCAGTTATTTTGTTACCCAAGGGTCATCAAATGGAAGGAGCAAAGAATCACATTGGTTTGAACAGTTCTGCACTTGTGCTCAATCCGTCAGAGACGATAAAGCGCACGTCTTGTGAGTATTATGTAACTAGCAAATTTATATGAGGCTCTTTATGGCAAGTGACACATGCAACTACTTCAGAGACTTAAAATACGCACCCATCTAAGTACAGCCAATTGAGCAACAAATCACAGGCAAAACTAAAAGGGATTTATTCCATGGCGAAGAGATTTATTCCAATACTTTAATTCACGCCCTAAACTTTAAGCACTTCGGAGTAAGTGATCAGATTAGTGAGGCTTCTTGACTAATAAGGTCCCTGTGCTGGGCCTATTGTATGTTTGCTATAGCTGGGTTCCATCTCTGGATCCCGCATTACCAATCTAAGGTCAAACCAACTGTGCTAACATAAGGCTGAGCACTTCAGTCTTCTTTTTAGTATCATAGAAAAGGTGGTATCATCTCAAGAGAGATTTATCAGTGTTTTTATTCAATGAATTTCATATATTTTTGATGAAGCAGTAGCTTCAACCTAGTAAAGATGAATCTTTGCCCATAATACCCGAAAGAAATGTGTTTTTCGAAACATTATTTTACGTAAAAAATGTTTAATGCTGGTATTCAGAAATGCCAACTATTTTCCATGTTAAACTTCAATGTAAATTTTGAGCATAAAATCAAAGTTTTATGCTCAAAATTAAATGCTGGAAAAAAAATTTCTGCCGGGAAAGCATTTAAAATGGATAGCACTAATGTATCCCCTTTTTCTTTTTTCTACTTTTACTTCTTTTTCCCAAAGGCTGGCAGATTACTAGATGGTCATAGAGAGGCGATTGACAGTTCATTTGAAAAATTGCGCTTACAGTCAGTGCCCTTTACGTAAATTGAGATCAATAGCCCCAATTCAAAGTGTTTTTTTCAACCTTCTGCGATTCCGCTTACCAGACTTGTCGTTCATTAAGGTAACTGAGCCATTCGTACGTTTCTAAGTGACAAGTTCAAAGCTTACATTTGTTACTAAGGAGGAAGTTTAAATTTTCGATCTGGTTGGATAAAAATGTATTGCTCATAGGGCAATAATTTAAGTTAGTAGAGAATCATAGCGCAGTTTATTTTCCATTCCATTAAAACTTGTTGTGTTTTTATATTTAAAAGAAAAGTTTTTTACTCTTATTTCATACTCTGTTGTTCAGGATCCTGAGGTGGCAAGAGCGAAATCGTGCTGTACCCAGGTCTTCTAATAGGCGTTAATACCGCTGATGCGGTCGGAGCTGTATCCTATGTACATGTGGTCGATTGAAAAAGAGATGGATTAGTGAATTCGGGATGGTTTCAAGGTGGTTTCTTCACCCTTTATGAGAATTTAATAGATGGCAGGGTATCTGTTTATAGTTTCCCGGATATTGGGTCGAAGCTCACGGAGCGTGACATCCTAAAAAAGAGGAAGGCAAGCAAAAATGAAAAAAAAATGCTGGTCTTTTTTTTTATATAAAAACAGCTGTTTTCTGTTCCCCCCCCCCAAAAAAAAACAGAACAGAAGACAGGTCACTAGGTTTCGACAAAACTGTTTTTTTTTTTTCCATTTTTTTTTTCTGTTTCTGCATTTATGAAAATAGAAACAGTGCTGAGGCTTAATAGATACATAAAAGGAAACGAATTTCATTTTGATTCAAAATATTCAAAGCTTGGTAAATTTAATGTCACCCATCTATGGCGAAGAGCCTAAGAAAATTGGCCTGATTTTCAAAGTAACTAGACATCCCTTCCAAAAGTCAAGAAATCTTACTAGAATTCGTATTATCAGATCCAGAAACCGAATTGTAGAAGTTCCAAGTTCTAATATATAATGTGGAAATTTGTATTTTTGACTAGAGGGAAGATTATGGATGCAAGTTCAATCCTCTTTTAAGGACTGATTATATTGATTGAGTTATTCTAGATGATCGGCAGAGAGAGTTAATTTGATCGGCAACCGAAAGTTCCATTGCTCTCTTTAAGTGATTAAATAAAAAACAAATATTGTTTTAACTAGAGTATGGAGCGACAGTAAACTTAAAACGAACATAAATTGTTCCTTATATGAAAGGGGCTGACCCCTCCTCAACGCCCCACTCTTTACGCTAAAGTTTGACTCTTTCTCACAACTCTTCTTTTACAACAATAAAAAACTTTAACGTAAAGACCGGGACGTTGAGCAGGGGACAACCCCTTTCATATACGGAATAATATTTGTTAGTTTAAGTTTTAATGTCACTCCCCATTTTAACTGTACAGGACTTTACCCATGCGAAGTGGCCATGAATTTATGTCCCCTCCCTCCATTCTTCCCCTTTCAGAGAGAGTGTTTTGCAAGGTTTGTTGGTTAATCAAACAGCTTGTGGTAACGAACTACAAGCAAACAGCGATTTGGCTCAATAGTTACCGAAACAAAAAAATTACAACAGTAGATAGTATCTATTGTTGTCAAATTTTTATTAAACATGAATAATCAAGAAGGTGCTAAGCCTAGATAGGGTGTTTCACAAATTAGTGGTGATGGTTCCGAACAGCGAAAAGCTTCACGAAAATACGGATTTTTGTTTTACATCGATAATCAAAAATGATAGAGAGAGAAAAAGTGACAAAGTCCTAAAGTTAATTGAAAAAGAGTAAATTTAAAAAGTGATATAGGTGCTAAAAATAATTGGCAAATGAATTCAAAATAAAACTGTCGGAATAACAACCAATTCATAAATCAATTACTTAAAATGATAAAGAATAAACATCAATTACAAAGAATAAAAATAAATGAAATGACAAAGTGACAAAATGGCAAAAAATAAAAATAAAACTCAAAAGTAAAACACCAATTACTTAAAATGAAAATTCATCCAATTACAAATAAATCGCGCAATCAGTTGATTGCTTATCAATAATCAGTTTTTAAGGAAAAGTGACCCCATACTCAACTTTTAGAAATTTCCCTTCTGTTGATTTTTGCTTCCCAACTCATAAACATCTATTTTGTTCCAAGAACAATCTGTGCTTGAAATCAATCAGAATCACTATGATTTTGAATAAGACCAACCTATCTGGTTTAGAAACAGAGTTTGGAAACAGAGGAATAGGAGGGGTTTTTGCACTTACATCTACTTTCAAGCCTTTTTATGGGTGCTATAACTTTTAATTTTAAATTTGCTGAATAGGAAACTGAATTTACTTGGGCCACCTTTGTAAAAACAATAAAAAGAGAAAGATTACGGTGATATTTTGTTGATTTTTTTCGCAACAGTAGTGACAGAAGTTATATTCTATCTAGAGGTACAGCAGCGAACAAGAGACACGATAGGAACAGGCGGAGAAGGGGCCGTAGGAGGGCGGAATCTATGTGGGAAGTGTCTTTTGGAAAAAATGTTGTTAGTACGAGGCTTTGTCATTGTATTTATTGAGTGTAAAAAAGAGGCATTACATTACCTCTCCTGGACTCAAGCGTTTCTAAGATATCCTCTTATAGATTGTATATTATGTATAGTATTGCACTTTATGTAACTCATACCTAAAATGACGAAGGTTCCAAACAAGACTGTTGTACCAGTGTGTAACCTCAAATGAAATTACTTTGTTTTTCATTGTGAAATTTGTTTTTGTAGATCACCTATCACAGGTTAACATAAGGTTAGACAATTACTTTCAAGCAGAAATTTTGAAAAATATCTAGCCGTCAGAATTTACTTTTTTAGAATAAGAATCTCTTATTGAGCCGTCTTGTGACATTTACGGAAGACAAAATTTGGTAGCAGGGAACTTCCTGATTTTTGGATATCAATAAGAAATAAAATCCATAGCTTGAGGGAGTGATGCTCTACAAATATTAGTTTCATTTGAAGCGCCATGTTTGTGCGAATCTGGCTTTTCGGCTGTCCCAGTAATAAACAGTAAGTATCGCTCGAAACTTAACATTGAACGAGAAATTAGAATCACCACGTCCAATTTTATTCTAACATCAAACCAGAGGGTGTGCAACATAAGAGGGTGTGCAGAGAACATCAAACCAGTCCGTCCTATTAAAGATTTTAATAATATCAATCATTTACCGACGTTCAATAGATTATTTCCGAACTCAGATTGTTTATCTTTAAGCTAACGTAACCACAATAAACTGCACTCAAACTAACTGTCAAACCGTTGTTCGGTACGTTTAAACCATAACCAGCTGCTACAAACAAAACCATGGCGGCCATCCAGACTGAACTTGAATATTAACGAAATAGTTGAAATTAAATGTATCATATTTACTCAAGGAAAATCAGTTTTAAAAGGATAGTCTTATTATTTCTTGAGAAGATCATTTTGGAAAAAAAATTACGTATTACGGAAGCCACGGAAAAAAACACTGTTAACGCTGTGGCAGTTAATAGCAAGGTTTTTGATATTTAAAACGTAGAAAAATCATACAAATGAACTTTATAAAACAAACGAGAATAAAACAATGAAAGCAGCAGCGAAAACAATAAACAATAAAAAAAAAATGTGAAAAGGAAAATAATTGCAGCTCAGATTTTGCTATAGATTGGGTAGACGTAACGCTAAAGAACACATTTTACATTTTTTTGTTTTTATTAAAGAATAGCTATTTTAACAAGAAAATCTTTCACTGGACCTTGAAAAAAAAGATGCGAAAGTCTCAAATTTTTTTTACTGTTCTTGATTTTAAGATAAAGAGATCTTTTCGGTTTATACAAGTAAAAGATCGCTTGAAAACCAAATAGAGAAAAGGGAACGGACTGGACGAACCGGTCATATTTTCTTGGATAAGATTATTGAAAAGTTTGGCAACAGAGGCATTTGATCTTATAGTTTAAAATAAGGAATTATATCGTGTGCATGTGAAATTGCAACCCAAGGTCACCAGATAAGAGAGGACAGCTAATCAACCATATCAATATTTGAAATTAAATTTAATCTTTTTCTTTGTCAAAAAATAACAAAAACTTGGTGAAACGGACATAAATGGAGCGTGGGCCGCGATATTCCTGCTATTGCATACCTCACTGATCTGAACGATACTAGCAATTACAAATAAGCGCTTAAAAAAGCATAAACATCAGTAGAAAACTATTTTAGGATTATTCCAGAAAAGGTGTGAATGGTAGTCCTGCATAGACAGTTGTGCATTAGGTAAGTTACAGCCAGCCTGTGACTTGCGAAGCGTACGGGGTTGGCTATATTATCTATTGAATTTCTTTAATTTGTTTTTCAAACTGAAACAGAAGAAGTAAAATGAAACTCAGTTTGTTTCTCACAAGGAAATATTTAAATATAGAAGAACAATTTGAATGTAGTATTTCTACAGGCATTTTGTCATATTTTTCGTTAAACTAACCTTGCTTCATTCCAAGACAAACTTAAATAAATGGATAATTTGCTGTCAAAATTGTTAGCATATTTGTGGTGGCTAAGAAAACCTACTAAAACATGTTATAAGAAATGCCCAAACACAGTATTTCTACTCACTTGTATAATTAATATCTTGTAACTTTATACATGATGAATTAGTACAGCCAAGTTGAGTTAAGTAATTATTTCAGGAGAGGATGTGGATTAAAATGTAACCAATGTTAATCCCTTATCTTTTGCATTTTAGGGGGGGGGGTCAGAAATCCTCTCAATGGCTTTTCAACTGCTGATGCGTTAGATGGGAATAGACACTAAAATCCTTGTCACCAGTGTTTATTAACACAAAAACGTTTACAAAAATGAGAACTTGAGATATATATTATGATAAATTACAGACCCCTTATTAAATGGCTGCTTAATAAGGGTTCTTACTGCATATTTGTAAATAAGCAACAACACATTACAAAACCAAGTTTGACGTGCGTATACCCGAGTTGAAAAAACATTAGCAGTTAGCTGCCTTACACTTTTTTTTTATTATTTTCAAACATCAACTTTTTCCATGTCACAATTCAAGTCTTTATAGGTCAACACGACCACATGTTCTCTGGAGAGCTCTTTGCCTTGAGGACACTCCGCTTCGCCATCTGAAAATATAGGTTAAGTAAGGTTCATAGTGCTGGTATTAAACTATGTAATTTACTTTTCGTTTTGTAGGTGCACAAAACGTAATAATGTTGTCCCCATCTAAAAACCTGTTTAGAGTAATAACGATAGGAAAATAGAAACATTTTTCGTTCACTGTAATCACCTTACATCTATTCATACCTGAAAACCATGATTTTCTCAGTTTTTACTTCGCTTTTGTTTCAAAGTTATGGGGTTTCAAGGGAAGTATCTCATTTTGTCAGTGATGCGATGTTGAACCAAGAAAACAAAATATCGGAATTAATTAAGTAAATTTAAAAAACGCTTCTCGTCCTTCACAATCTTAGCATTAAAAATCTCTTGATTCCTAAGAATCCCAAATATAACTACATCTTCAAAGGGAAGACCCTGCTTCTTCAGCATTTTGATGCCATATATTTTTAGCTTGTTTCGCTTATTTTTATCTGTACTTCTTCTTTCAGATTTTACTAATTTTTCAAAGATGTATATGGCCAGTTTGATCAATCAGAATTCATTTTTCACTAAGACGTTTTAGGCTAAGACGTGACTATATACATGCTTGCTATTCAGAGAGTTTTCCAACATCAAAATACCGTTTGACCACCTCTGTAGATCTTCAGTTTGAAGATGTACGATTCAAAGATGTACGAGCTTTTCGATGAAGCTGATGAAGAATAGCAAAGAATTCTTTTGTTGCGAAAACTGGACTTTAAATTTCTTAGTGTTTTCTTCAATGTTTTATTATTGTATTGTATAACTAAGAACAAGCCAAGTTTCTTGGTCTGACTAACCGTTTTACGTTTGTAATAGCGTTTTATTTTAACGATTAACGTTATTTTAAATGTAGGCCCAGTTTGATGTCTGAAGACTTATTATTAGCTTTGCAGATCATTTCAGATTAGACTTAGGTAACCTGGAGAAAGACACTTAGCAAAGTTCACGTGATGATGTGTAAATGACTTGGTTTGTTTTATTTCTCCTGTAACTATAGAAATAGTGGTAACTCTAAAATAGTTACCACTTGTTCTAAATTAATTTAAAGATAGTTGGAGTTTATTTTTAATGGAGGCACTCCTTTTGAGTCCAAATTGAGTCCTTCTCAGTCCTTTAGAAGGACTTCAGGAAATCCTTTTGAAATTTATAGCAAACATATGTCTGAGAGCTTGCAAATTCCCAAGTCAGAATTTCCAGGTTATTATAATCCAATTATAATTATTCAAGGTGGCAAGGGCGCTGAAGGCAAATCTTAATGTTTGGGGAATGTTGCCTTATTAAGCAATTACGCAAACTATCTTATTAAGCAATTACGCAATCACTGGATGTAACTACAGAGAAGGCTTAAGAAAAGAAGTCCCTAAAATGGTTACCAATCAAAGCTAGGCTAAAATCTAACGGACTGAAAAAGGTTTAGCTTTAGTTTAGTTTAATATTTTTGTAATGTATCTGAACATAGATTTTCTCTAATATATGGCTGTACATGTCTCTAGTATCTTAATATAGGTGTCTCTTATTTATACTTTTGGTTTTAACCAAGTATTTTTATTTGTGCATTTTTTGTCTCTTGTCCTTATTGCACTCAAATAGCCAGGGGAGCAATGAAGACGGTTGTCACCGCGGCACAGCCTCTGAGGGTTACACCGAATTCTTAATGTCAGTACTATGATTTACTTAAATTGTGATAGTAACGGTGGAGAGGGGAGGGGCGACATTGTCCCTGGGCAATGATAACCCTAACTACACCTCTGTTTTATTTTTACCCCTTTAAAGGATTGTTCTATCCTTCAAATTATTTTTGTCTCGCAGTTTCTGTTTTATTTATCGATTGATTAGATTTTCACTGCTTGATAGTTTGATTGTAATCAGGAAAAACTAAAATGAACTTGAAGTTAAAACTTCGAAGAAAAAATAAAGTAATATCCTCATACTATTAAACAGTTCGTGGTAACGGACTGTAAGTAAAGAAAGACTCAGGTTAATGAAAACCGATCTAACGAAATTGAATTTTTATGCTGGTTTTAAACACATAAAATTAAGTTTAGAATTACCCAACAAAAGAAAAAAGCTTTAGGAAATTGGCTCCATTTTCAAAATAGGACAAAACACCTCCAAAAGGAGCTTTAAGTAAATTTAAAAAACGCTTCTCGTACTTCACAATCTTAGCATTAAAAATCTGTTGATTTCATATTGATTACATATATATATATATATATATATTATATATAATATAGTCCAGCATATAAAAGAACCTTATTATAAAAGTTTCAAGCTCCTATCTACAAAACAGGAAGTTTTTCATTTCTTTCCCAGAAGAAGGATCACTGATGCCAGCTTGTTTATTTTTCTATTTTCCCAATGATGATCGCATTTAACCAAAGACTCCAGAGAACTGAAAAAGCACTCATTCGAGTGGAAACTAGAAGTTCTAGTGTTCCAAGAATCTCTATTGATTTAGCAGAAAATTGCATTACAGCGAAAAACATTTTTAGCCTTAAGACTAAAGATGTTGCCACAATGCAGAATATTCTCAAAGGGTAAATAGCCCCTCCCAATTAATACGCATTGAGAGAAGGAGTACTGGTTCACACCAAAAGAGGCGTCAAATACACATTGTTAACAAAAAAATATACAAAACACATCAACTTGAAACTCTAAACGATCTCATTATTGAAGCAATTTGTATTTACTTAGGTTATAAGGCTTACTATAATTTCCTACTTTAAAACGTATTATATTATCGATATGATAAAAGTTTGTGAAACAGCATGTTAAGTTGACCATCATACGAATAGAGTTGTGAAATCCACGTTTTGACGCCACACCAAATGTTTAAAAAAGTGCTCAATTAAACTTAAACTCAAAACTATGTATTCATAGTAGCCTACAGGGTGACGCGAATTTAATTAAATAAGATACCAGTCTTTAAATCACGCAGTAAAACAAGAATTAGTAAATAACACTCACACAAGAAACAAAATTATCTCTAAATTGTAAATGAACGTATGCCCCACCCTTTGCCGACTGATACAGTAAGCTCCAATATTGGCAATTACAGAGTTGGTCTGGAAACTATTGAGAGCAGCGTATCTATTAGGAGAGAGAAATTTGAAAGTATGGCTTACCTTCAAGTACTTTCCCCTGAAGCGAATGGCCATTCTTTTTTATAAGCACAAGCTCACAAGCCGGACGAATGTCACGCCATGGAGTTGTTAGAAATTTGATACGCTAAAAAAGACAAACAAAGTGAAATTTTAGAGGAAAAGTCTTGGGAAAAAATGATTTGCTGATTATACAACATAATAGAAGTGATTGATTATATATACAAGAGACTCAAAAGTTAAGTTAGTCAAGTTCATAACTTATGCGAATGGGCCACCTACACTTAAAAGGAAACAACTTTAAAAACTTCAAAATATATTTTTTTTAGATTTGAGCAGTTTATTTTTAACAGATTTAGTCTTGTGGCATTCTACAACCAATTACCCAAATGCCAAGCTGTTTTACCAAGTGTCTTCCTTCTTGGTAATATATGGTAACCAGGGTGGTAACCCAATATGGTTTTCCTATATATGTCGCTCAAATGTAACTTTGATGCGTCGGTGTCTTCTGTAACTACAAACAGGTTTACCAGCTAGGAGGTTTTACCCCCCCTCTATATTTGAGAAATACTTTTTGGAGTTTGTACTGAAAAATAGGAAAAAAAACTTAAGTGCGTCCCTCCTGATTATGAACAATATTTTTAATCTTTATTTTTAAAATATATAACACCTTTAATATAAATTAAAAAGAGATATACTGCTAGTCTTCATTTTAATGGGTTAATCATTCAGTCAAGAAAATGAACACTGTGTTTTATAAATGTTTCACATTGCCTTTTGAAACATAAGAGTGTAAAATGGTACATGATAAGGCAGATAAAATTAATCCACCATATTCTTACGGAATCTAAGCGGTCTTAGAACGTGATTACAGGCATGAAATGCGTTACAACTAAATATGAAAATAAACTCGTTATTACTATTGATTTTATCGGTGGAATGGTTGATTTATTTGCACCTAAGTTAAGATTATTCTATAAATTCTATATAAAAATTGGCCAAAAAAGGAGACAAAACAGAGCCCATCGGTAGGCCCTTGATCTGAAGGAAAATTTTTCTCGAGACATAAAATACAATGAGAACTTGCTGCAAAGACGTACAAGCGTCACTGTTGTGTCAATTTCCAAAGTTTTGGAAAATTTCCAAATCTGCTCAAGCAGAATATTTCTCTAATTTGTAAATAATTGGTAAATTCTCTCTCATTGATCTTTAGCTGGTTTCTTGATTCAGTGTATTTTCTCCTCGTGTACAATTCACTTCGGAAGGTTAGATTTGGCTTTTTTTTTCTAGCACTAAGGACGACATGGCGGAGATCCTTATCGAAACATTTGCCTGATTTTCCCCTTCATATTTTGCTACTGGCTCAAAAGACCTTCGTTTTTTCACCTATTTGATTTTATTTTTCATTTATTATATCCTTTTCTTTCTTTGTTTCATACTTCACTTAGACAATGTAGTCTTAGAATGTGATTACAGGAATGAAATGTGTTACAACTAAACATGGAAATAAACTCGTTATTACTATTGATCTTAAAGGTGGAATGGTTGATGTAATTGCACCTAAGCGTTTTGATTCTAAAGCAGCTGATCTTGAAGAGAAATTTAAAAAATTAGATAAAGGTATGATTTTAAAGGCTATTGAACGAAAAAACGAAGATAACATGAATTATTTAGATATTCATATCGAACTATCTACTACATATTAAATTATTACATTTCATCGGTCGTATAGAAAGAATGAAATATAACTAAACTATTTTTAAAAATTACATCTAAAATTCTTATTTTACAAGATCCGTATCGATCTTTAAGCTCAGGATCCGACAAAATGCAGAAATGTCGGAACTTGTAATTTAAAATTGTGTGATTTCAATTGAAAGGGGGGGGGGGGGTAAATTGATGAGATGATCTAGGTGGTGTCTAGAGCCCTTTTTACATTGTGAAAAGTTATAAAAATGAGACCAAATTTGGTTACCTAACATAATTAATTGATGTTGAAATGGTGTAAAATGGACTGAAAATGATGTAAATTAATGGGTTTATCTAGGTGAAAGTATCAATTACTATGATACTTTCAGACATATAAACAGACATAGACAGACACTGGGACAAGCGACCGCCCGCCAAGATTCACAAGTAGAGAAAGTCAGAGAGACAAAAACATATTCAAACACACAAATTCAGAAATACAAACAGACAAATACAGACAGTGGGAGAAGCAAACACCCGCCTAGACACGCAGGCTCGTAGAGTAAAAGAGACAAAAACATATACATACGCACAGATTCGGACATACAAACAGACAAAGACAGAGACTGAGACAAGCAAACACCTAATACCGCTGTAGGAGCACTTGAGCGGTCCCAGGGCACCCGACAATTCCCTAAAGCGCTCCCAGAGAAGCCTGGAATGACTCTAGGGATCTAGGGTTTCTTTAGGGGAAACTAGGACTACTCTAGGGGGAGCCTTAATGCGGTCCCAGGACACTCAAAAGGGCCCTAGAGTGGTACCGGGGATGCCTGGGATCGCTCTAGGGTCCTGGGGATGATTTAGGAGAACCACTTTAGGGGCTCCCTAGTGCGGTCCCTTGCCACCCAAAAAGGTCTTAGACCATTCTCAGGGCGACCTAAGCTGACCTAGAGGGATCGTAGGGGCCCAAAAAGCATCCAGAGGGCGCTCCAAGAGACTCCAGGGCCCGGCAACCCGGGTCGTTTCGCTAGCGTGAGAACTTGCTCATATTTCTAGTATATTTGAAAATTTAGATAAGTTCTCCGGTCACACGGCGTGAAAACCTGCTCATTTTCCACTATATTTGAAAGTTTAGATAGGTCCCTCGGTCACACGGCGTGAAAACCTGCTCATTTTTCCAGAATATTTGAAAGTTTAGATAGGTCCCCCGGTCATATGGTGTGAGAACTTGAGTGGGATTTTCAAGTATACTTGAAAATTTCGTGAAGTTCACCTAAAAAACACACAAAAAAGCCGCATAGTTCTTTTATTGCGTGTTTGGATCGGGCCCCGTGTCACCCCCCCCCCCCCAAACACGCAAAAAACGAAAATCATGTGTCCATTAGGTTGACTTTGGGAAGAACCTGTTGAGGTTCACCTTCGTCCAAAAATGATTAAGCAGCAGCAAATCGGATGAGGATCAGATAGTTTGCTATTAACTACTATCAAGACTGCACCTCTGTATACTCCTGTAGACTACAAGTCATAAAACACCTTAAGCTTTTACTTACCAGCAGTTATATGCTTGCTTCAGTTTTTTATCAAAAAAAAAACTTTTTCTAAACTCTCTTGAGCAAATCACATGTTTCACCCCGTTTGAATTTTCGCGCTTTTGAAAAGGAAAGTACTGTGGATACGATAATAAAAAAATCTGTAAGACGAGAACAAACTTGAAAAGCACAAAGCACGAATTAAAAGCAGTTGCAGTTAAGAAAAAACTGAAAATAAATACATATTGCACTAATTTTGAAAAAATGCCAAAAAGTGTCCTTTTTTTCAAAAAGTTGCCTTTTTTCTCAATAGTGGCACGGTGTCACCCAGAGTGAACAAGTGTCAAAAAAGCACTAAAAGTGTCCCTTTGGCAACCCTGAAAATGGCTAATTTGAAACAATAGATCAGTGTCATAGATGCCGTTAGACTAGACAGAAATCAAGTGACGCTTATTTTTTTTTTCTTTAAGTCCCGAAGAGAGCTGCCTTTTGACCACTTTGACTATCTTCTTAGCCCCAGTTATTTTGTTACCCAAGGGTCATCAAATGGAAGGAGCAAAGAATCACATTGGTTTGAACAGTTCTGCACTTGTGCTCAATCCGTCAGAGACGATAAAGCGCACGTCTTGTGAGTATTATGTAACTAGCCAATTTACATGAGGCTCTTTATGGCAAGTGACACATGCAACTACTTCAGAGACTTAAAATACGCACCCATCTAAGTACAGCCAATTGAGCAACAAATCACAGGCAAAACTAAAAGAGATTTATTCCATGGCGAAGAGATTTATTCCAATACTTTAATTCATGACAAAAACTTTAAGCACTTCGGAGTAAGTGATCAGATTAGTGAGGCTTCTAGACTAATAAGGTCCCTGTGCTGGACCTACTGTATGTTTTCTATAGCTGGGTTCCATCTCTGGATCCCGCATTACCAATCTAAGGTCAAACCAACTGTGCTACCATAAGGCTGAGCACTTCAGTCTTCTTTTTAGTATCATAGAAAAGGTGGTATCATCTCAAGAGAGATTTATCAGTGTTTTTATTCAATGAATTTCATTTATTTTTGATGAAGCAGTAGCTTCAACCTAGTAAAGATGAATCTTTGCCCATAATGCCCGAAAGAAATGTGTTTTTCGAAAAATTATTTTACGTAAAAAATGTTTAATGCTGGTATTCAGAAATGCCAACTATTTTCCATGTTAAACTTCAATGTAAATTTTGAGCATAAAATCAAAGTTTTATGCTCGAAATTAAATGCTGGAAAAAAATTTTCTGCTGGGAAAGCATTTAAAATGGATAGCACTAATGTATCCCCTTTTTCTTTTTTCCACTCTTATTTTTTTCCCAAAGGCTAGCAGATTACTAGATGGTCATAGAGAGGCGATTGACAGCTCATTTGAAAAATTGCGCTTACAGTTAGTGCCCTTTACGTAAATTGAGATCAATAGCCCCAATTCAAAGTGTTTTTTCAACCTTCTGCCATTCCGCTTACCAGACTTGTCGTTCATTAAGGTAACTGAGCCATTCGTACGTTTCTAAGTGACAAGTTCAAAGCTTACATTTGTTACTAAGGAGGAAGTTTAAACTTCGTATCTGGTTGGATAAAAATGTATTGCTCATAGGGCAATAATTTAAGTTAGTAGAGAATCATTGCGCAGTTTATTTTCCATTTCATTAAAAGTTGTTGTGTTTTTATATTTAAAAGAAAAGTTTGTTACTCTTATTTCATACTCTGTTGTTCAGGATCCTGAGGTGGCAAGAGCGAAATCGTGCTGTACCCAGGTCTTCTAATAGGCGTTAATACTGCTGATGCGGTCGGAGCTGTATCCTATGCACATGTGGTCGATTGAAAAAGAGATGGATTAGTGAATTCGGGATGGTTTCAAGGTTGTTTCTTCACCCTTTATGAGAATTTAATAGATGGCAGGATATCTGTTTATAGTTTCCCGGATATTGGGTCGAAGCTCACGGAGCGTGCTGGCAAAATACCCCAGTCTACTTACAAGTATCTGCCCGCCCACAGAGGCCTTACTCGTTTGCTTTAGTTTCTTGTTTTTTCTGTTTTGTGTAGTGTTTGTATTGTTTCTTGTATTGATACTCCGCTTTGATTTTTTGTGGCGGGTCAAAAATAAATTATTATAGAATGTAGAGGTATACACAGTGCGACGACATATAGTATATGGCATATAAAGTGTAGATGACAGTGTGTGACATCCTAAAAAAGAGGAAGGCAAGCAAAAATGAAAAAAAATGCTGGTCAATTTTTATATAAAAACAGTTGTTTTCTGTCCCCCCCCCAAAAAAAAAACAGAACAGAAGACAGGTCACTAGGTTTTTGACAAAACTGTTTGTTGTTTTTTTCCATTTTTTTTCTGTTTCTGTATTTATGAAAATAGAAACAGTGCTGAGGCTTAATAGATACATAAAAGGAAACGAATTTCATTTTGATCTAAAATATTCAAAGCTCGGTAAATTTAATGTCACCCATCTATGGCGAAGAGCCTAAGAAAATTTGCCTGATTTTCAAAGTAACTAGACAGCCCTTCCAAAAGTCAACAAATCTTACTAGAATTCGTATTATCAGATCCAGAAACCGAATTGTAGAAGTTCTAAGCTCTAATATATAATGTGAAAATTTGTATTTTTGACTAGAAGGAAGATTATGGATGCAAGTTCAATCCTCTTTTAAGGGCTGATTATATTGATAGTGTTATTCTAGATGATCGGCAGAGAGAGTTAATTTCATCGGCAACCCGAAAGTTCCATTGCTCTCTTTAAGTGATTAAATAAAAAACAAATTTTGTTTTAACTAGAGTATGGAGCGACAGTAAACTTAAAACGAACAAAAATTATTCCTTATATGAAAGGGGCTGACCCCTCCTCAACGTCCAACTCTTTACGCTAAAGTTTGACCCTTTCTCACAACTCTTCTTTTACAACAATAAAAAACTTTTACGTAAAGACCGGACGTTGAGCAGGGGACAACCCCTTTCATATACGGAATAATATTTGTTAGTTTAAGTTTTAATGTCGCTCTCTATTTTAACTGTACAGGACTTTAACCATGCGAAGTGGCCGTGAAGTTATGTCCCTTCCCTCCATCCTTCCCCTTTCAGAGAGAGTGTTTTGCAAGGTTTGTTGGCTAATCAAACAGCTTGTGATAACGAACTACAAGAAAACAGCGATTCGGCTCAATAGTAACCGAAACAAAAAAATCACAACAGTAGATAGTATCTATTGTTGTCAAATTTTTATTAAACATGAATAATCAAGAAGGTGCTAAGCCTAGATAGGGTGTTTCACAAATTAGTGGTGAGGGTTCCGAACAGCGAAAAGCTTCACGAAAATACGGATTTTTGTTTTACATCGATAATCAAAAATGATAGAGAGAGAAAAAGTGATAAAGTGCTAAAGTTAATTGAAAAAGAGTAAATTTAAAAAGTGATATAGGTGCTAAAAATAATTGGCAAATGAATTCAAAATAAAACTGTCGGAATAACAACCAATTCATAAATAAATTACTTAAAATGATAAAGAATAAACATCAATTACAAAGAATAAAAATAAATGAAATGACAAAGTGACGAAATGGCAAAGAATAAAAATAAAACTCAAAAGTAAAGCACCAATTACTTAAAATGAAAATTCATCCAATTACAAATAAATCGCGCAATCAGTTGATTGCTTATCATATCAATAATCAGTTTTTAAGGAAAAGTGACCCCATACTCAACTTTTAGAAATTTCCCTTCTGTTGATTTTTGCTTCCCAACTCATTAACATCTATTTTGTTCCAAGAACAATCTGTGCTTGAAATCAATCAGAATCACTTTATGATTTTGAATAAGACCAACCTATCTGGTTTAGAAACAGAGCTTGGAAACAGAGGAATGGGAGGGGGGCTTTTGCACTTACATCTACTTTCAAGCCTTTTTATGGGTGCTATAACTTTTAATTTTAAATTTGCTGAATTGGAAACTGAATTTATTTGGGCCACCTTTGTAAAAACAATAAAATGAGAAAGATTACGGTGATATTTTGTTGATTTTTTCGCAACAGTAGTGACATAAGTTATATTCTATCTAGAAGTACAGCAGAGAACAAGAGAAAAACAGGCGGAGAAGGGGTCGTAGGAGGGCGGAATCTATGTGGGAAGTTTCTTTGGAAAAAATGTTGTTAGTCCGAGGCTTTGTCATTGTATTTATTGAGTGTAAAAAAAGAGGCATTACATACCTCTCCTGGACACAAGCGTTTCTAACCTATCCTTTTATAGATTGTATATTATGTATAATAGATTTCATTTTATGTAACTCATACCTAAAATGACGAAGGTTCCAAACAAGACATGCATATTCGAGATGAGAGCGGAAAACATATACAAGTCCTCGACTAAAGATGGCTGTAGATATACAGTAAATATAATCAACTTTACAAGCACTTCTGACCACTACCATTTACACTAGCTGTGTCGTAGGGGTATATTGTCTCATATATTCCAGATATAGCAAGGAATACATACTTTCCTTGAAAAAGAAAAGCATGAGTAAACGAAACACCTTGTGGAAATAGATTTTTTCACTCAAGTTGAATACTAGTGTAAAATATTTGAAAAGTTGAATATGGTATCTTCTTACAAAGACGTAGTATACATATTTAAAAACAAAGAAAAGAAATTGGCTTAAAAAAAATAGAGCTATAGAAACTAAAAATTACTATTGAAAACAGCATGAATGATCTTTTTCGCCTGTTGTACCAGTGTGTAACCTCCAATGAAATTACTTTGTTTTTCATTGTGAAATTTGTTTTTGTAGATCACCTATCACAGGTTAACATAAGGTTAGACAATTACTTTCAAGCAGAAATTTTGAAAAATATCGAGCCGTCAGAATTTACTTTTTTAGAATAAGAATCTCTTATTGAGCCGTCTTGTGACATTTACGGAAGACAAAATTTGGTAGCAGGAAACTTCCTGATTTTTGTATATCAATAAGAAATAAAATCCTCAGCTTGAGGGAGTAAAGCTCTACAAATATTAGTTCCATTTGAAGCGCCATATTTGTGTGAATCTGGCTTTTCGGCTGTCCCAGTAATAAACAGTAAGTATCGCTCGAAACTTAACATTGAACGAGAAATTAGAATCACCACGTCCAATTTTATTCTAACATCAAACCAGAGGGTGTGCAACATAAGAGGGTGTGCAGAGAACATCAAACCAGTCCGTCCTATTAAAGATTTTAATAATATCAATCATTTACCGACGTTCAATAGATTATTTCCGAACTCAGATTGTTTATCTTTAAGCTAACTTAACCACAATAAACTGCACTCAAACTAACTGTCAAACCGTTGTTCGGTACGTTTAAACCATAACCAGCTGCTACAAACAAAACCATGGCGGCTATCCAGACTGAACTTGAATATTAACGAAATAGTTGAAATTAAATGTATCATATTTACTCAAGGAAAATCAGTTTTAAAAGGATAGTCTTATTATTTCTTGAGAAGATCATTTTGGAAAAAAATTACGTATTACGGAAGCCACGGAAAAAAAATACTGTTAACGCTGTGGCAGTTAATAGCAAGGTTTTTGATATTTAAAACGTAGAAAAATCATACAAATGAACTTTATAAAACAAACGAGAATAAAACAATGAAAGCAGCAGCGAAAACAATAAACAATAAAAAAAAATGTGAAAAGGAAAATAATTGCAGCTCAGATTTTGCTATAGATTGGGTAGACGTAACGCTAAAGAACACATTTTACATTTTTTGGTTTTTATTAAAGAATAGCTATTTTAACAAGAAAATCTTTCACTGGACCTTGAAAAAAAAAGATGCGAAAGTCTCAATTTTTTTTTACTGTTCTTGATTTTAAGATAAAGAGATCTTTTCGGTTTATACAAGTAAAAGATCGCTTGAAAACCAAATAGAGAAAAGGGAACGGACTGGACGAACCGGTCATATTTTCTTGGATAAGATTATTGAAAAGTTTGGCAACAGAGGCATTTGATCTTATAGTTTAAAATAAGGAATTATATCGTGTGCATGTGAAATTGCAACCCAAGGTCACCAGATAAGAGAGGACAGCTAATCAACCATATCAATATTTGAAATGAAATTTAGCTTGTTCTTTGTCAAAAAATAACAAAAACTTGGTGAAACGGACATAAATGGAGCGTGGGCCGCGATATTCCTGCTATTGCATACCTCACTGATCTGAACGATACTAGCAATTGCAAATAAGTGCTTAAAAAAGCATAAACATCAGTAGAAAACTATTTTAGGATTATTCCAGAAAAGGTGTGAATGGTAGTCCTGCATAGACTGTTGTGCATTAGGTAAGTTACAGCCAGCCTGTGACTTGCGAAGCGTACGGGGTTGGCTATATTATCTATTGAATTTCTTTAATTTGTTTTTCAAACTGAAACAGAAGAAGTAAAATGAAACTCAGTTTGTTTCTCACAAGGAAATATTTAAATATAGAAGAACAATTTGAATGTAGTATTTCTACAGGCATTTTGTAATATTTTTCGTTAAACTAACCTTGCTTCATTCCAAGACAAACTTAAATAAATGAATAATTTGCTGTCAAAATTGTTGGCATATTTGTGGTGGCTAAGAAAACCTACTAAAAGATGTTATAAGAAATGCCCAAACACAGTATTTCTACTCACTTGTATAATTAATATCTTGTAACTTTATACATGATGAATTTGTACAGCCAAGTTGAGTTGAACAATTTTTTTGTGTGTGTGAAGAATAAGTAATTATTTCAGGAGAGGATGTGGATTAAAATGTAACCAATGTTAATCCCTTATCTTTTGTATTTTAGGGGGGGGGTCAGAAATCCTCTCAATGGCTTTTCAACTGCTGATGCGTTAGATGGGAATAGACACTAAAATCCTTGTCACCAGTGTTTATTAACACAAAAACGTTTACAAAAATGAGAACTTGAGATATATATTATGATAAATTACAGACCCCTTATTAAATGGCTGCTTAATAAGGGTTCTTACTGCATATTTGTAAATAAGCAACAACACATTACAAAACCAAGTTTGACGTGCGTATACCCGAGTTGAAAAAAACATTAGCAGTTAGCTGCCTTACACTTTTTTTTATTATTTTCAAACATCAACTTTTTCCATGTCACAATTCAAGTCTTTATAGGTCAACACGACCACATGTTCTCTGGAGAGCTCTTTGCCTTGAGGACACTCCGCTTCACCATCTGCAAATATAGGTTAAGTAAGGTTCATAGTGCTGATATTAAACTGTGTAATTTACTTTTCGTTTTGTAGGTGCACAAAACGTAATAATGTTGTCCCCATCTAAAAACCTGTTTAGAGTAATAACGATAGGAAAATAGAAACATTTTTTGTTCACTGTAATCACCTTACATCTATTCATACCTGAAAACCATGATTTTCTCAGTTTTTACTTCGCTTTTGTTTCAAAGTTATGGGGTTTCTAGGGAAGTATCTCATTTTGTCAGTGATGCGATGTTGAACCAAGAAAACAAAATATCGGAATTAATTAAGTAAATTTAAAAAAAGGCTTCTCGTCCTTCACAATCTTAGCATTAAAAATATCTTGATTCCTAAGAATCCCAAATATAACTACATCTTCAAAGGGAAGACCCTGCTTCTTCAGCATTTTGATGCCATATATTGTTAGCTTGTTTCGCTTATTTTTATCTGTACTTCTTCTTTCAGTTTTTACTAATTTTTCAAAGATGTATATGGCCAGTTTGATCAATCAGATTTCATTTTTCACTAAGACGTTTTAGGCTAAGACGTGGCTATATACATGCTTGCTATTCAGAGAGTTTTCCAACATCAAAATACCGTTTGACCACCTCTGTAGATCTTCAGTTTGAAGATGTACGATTCAAAGATGTAAGAGCTTTTCTATGAAGCTGATGAAGAATAGCAATGAATTCTTTTGTTGCGAAAACTGGACTTTAAAATTCTTAGCGTTTTCTTCAATGTTTTATTATTGTATTGTATAACTAAGAACAAGTTAAGTTTCTTGGGCTGACTAACCGTTTTACGTTTGTAATAGCGTTTTATTTTAACGATTAACTTTATTTTAAAATGTAGGCCCAGTTTGATGTCTAAAGACTTATTATTAGCTTTGCAGATCATTTCAGATTAGACTTAGGTAACCTGGAGAAAGACACCTAGCAAAGTTCACGTGATGATGTGTAAATGACTTGGTTTGTTTTATTTCTCCTGTAACTATAGAAATAGTGGTAACTCTAAAATAGTTACCACTTGTTCTAAATTAATTTAAAGATAGTTGGTGTTTATTTTTAATGGAGGCACTCCTTTTGAGTCCAAATTGAGTCCTTCTGAGTCCTTTAGAAGGACTTCAGGAAATCCTTTTGAAATTTATAGCAAACATATGTCTGAGAGCTCGCAAATTCCCAAGCCAGAATTTCCAGGTCATTATAATCCAATTACAATTATTCAAGGTGGCAAGGGCACTGAAGGCAAATCTTAATGTTTGGGGAATGTTGCCTTATTAAGCAATTACGCAAACTATCTTATTAAGAAATTACGCAAGCACTGGATGTAACTACAGAGAAGGCTTAAGAAAAGAAGTCCCTAAAATGGTTACCAATCAAAGCTAGGCTAAAATCTAACGGACTGAAAAAGGTTTAGCTTTAGCTTAGTTTAATATTTTCGTAATGTATCTGAACATAGATTTTCTCTAATATATGGCTGTACATGTCTCTAGTATCTTAATATAGGTGTCTCTTATTTATACTTTTGGTTTTAACCAAGTATTTTTATTTGTGCATTTTTTGTCTCTTGTCCTTATTGCACTCAAATAGCCAGGGGAGCAATGAAGACGGTTGTCACCGCGGCACAGCCTCTGAGGGTTACACCGAATTCTTAATGTCAGTACTATGATTTACTTAAATTGTGATAGTAACGGTGGAGAGGGGAGGGGCGACATTGTCCCTGGGCAATGATAACCCTAACTACACCTCTGTTTTATTTTTACCCCTTTAAAGGATTGTTCTATCCTTCAAATTATTTTTGTCTCGCAGTTTCTGTTTTATTTATCGATTGAT
Organism: Artemia franciscana; assembly: GCF_032884065.1. Classification (NCBI taxonomy): domain Eukaryota; kingdom Metazoa; phylum Arthropoda; class Branchiopoda; order Anostraca; family Artemiidae; genus Artemia; species Artemia franciscana. The sequence continues at coordinate 26,806,528 of NC_088880.1, read as the reverse complement.
TAGATTTTCACTGCTTGATAGTTTGATTGTAATCAGGAAAAACTAAAATGAACTTGAAGTTAAAGCTTGGAAGAAAAAATAAAGTAATATCCTCATACTATTAAACAGTTCGTGGTAACGGACTGTAAGTAAAGAAAGACTGAGGTTAATGAAAACCGATCTAACGAAATTGAATTTTTATGCTGGCTTTGAACACATAAAATTAAGTTTAGAATTGCCCAACAAAAGAAAAAAGCTTTAGGAAATTGGCTCCATTTTCAAAATAGGACAAAACACCTCCAAAAGGAGCTTTAAGTAAATTTAAAAAACGCTTCTCGTCCTTCACAATCTTAGCATTAAAAATCTGTTGATTCCATATTGATTCCAAATATATATATATTTATTATATATAATATAATCCAGCATATAAAGTAAGCTCCTATCTACAAAACAGGAAGTTTTTCATTTTTTCCCCAGAAGAAGGATCACTGATGCCAGCTTATTTATTTTTCTATTTTCCCAATGATGATCACATTTAACCAAAGACTCCAGAGAAATGAAAAAGCACTCATTCGAGTGGAAACTAGAAGTTCTAATGTTCCAAGAATCTCTATTGATTTAGCAGAAAATTGCATTACAGCAAAAAACATTTTTAGCCTTAAGACTAAAGATGTTGCCACAATGCAGAATATTCTCAAAGGGTAAATAGCCCCTCCCTATTAATATCCATTGAGAGAAGGAGTACTGGTTCACACCAAAAGAGGTGTCAAATACACATTTGTTAACAAAAAAATATACAAAACACATCAACTTGAAACTCTAAACGATCTCATTATTGAAGCAATTTGTATTTACTTAGGTTATAAGGCTTACTATAATTTCCTACTTTAAAACGTTTTATATTATCGATATGATAAAAGTTTGTGAAACAGCATGTTAAGTTGACCATCATACGAATAGAGTTGTGAAATCCACGTTTTGACGCCACACCAAATGTTTAAAAAAGTGCTCAATTAAACTTAAACTCAAAACTATGTATTCATAGTAGCCTACAGGGTGACGCGAATTTAATTAAATAAGATACCAGTCTTTAAATCACGCAGTAAAACAAGAATTAGTAAATAACACTCACACAAGAAACAAAATTATTTCTAAATTGTAAATGAACGTATGCCCCACCCTTTGCCGACTGATACAGTAAGCTCCAATATTGGCAATTACAGAGTTGGTCTGGAAACTATTGAGAGCAGCGTATCTATTAGGAGAGAGAAATTTGAAAGTATGGCTTACCTTCAAGTACTTTCCCCTGAAGCGAATGGCCATTCTTTTTTATAAGCACAAGCTCACAAGCCGGACGAATGTCACGCCATGGAGTTGTTAGAAATTTGATACGCTAAAAAAGACAAACAAAGTGAAATTTTAGAGGAAAAGTCTTGGGAAAAAATGATTTGCTGATTATACAACATAATAGAAGTGATTGATTATATATACAAGAGACTCAAAAGTTAAGTTAGTCAAGTTCATAACTTATGCGAATGGGCCACCTACACTTAAAAGGAAACAACTTTAAAAACTTCAAAATATATTTTTTTTTTTAGATTTGAGCAGTTTATTTTTAACAGATTTAGTCTTGTGGCATTCTACAACCAATTACCCAAATGCCAAGCTGTTTTACCAAGTGTCTTCTTTCTTGGTAACATATGGTAACCAGGGTGGTAACCCAATATGGTTTTCCTATATATGTCGCTCAAATGTAACTTTGATGCGTCGGTGTCTTCTGTAACTACAAACAGGTTTACCAGCTGGGAGGTTTTACCCCCCTCTATATTTGAGAAATACTTTTTGGAGTTTGTACTGAAAAATCGGAAAAAAACTAAAGTGTATCCCTCCTGATTATGAACAATATTTTTAATCTTTATTTTTAAAATATATGACACATCTTTAATAAAAATTAAAAAGAGATATACTGCTAGTCGTCATTTTAATGGGTTAATCATTCGGTCAACAAAATGAACACTTTGTTTTATAAATGTTTCACATTGCCTTTTGAAACATAAGAGTGTAAAATGGTACATGATAAGGCAGATAAAATTAATCCACCATATTCTTACGGAATCTAAGCGGTCTTAGAACGTGATTACAGGCATGAAATGCGTTACAACTAAATATGAAAATAAACTCGTTATTACTATTGATTTTATCGGTGGAATGGTTGATTTATTTGTACCTAAGGTAAGATTATTCTATAAATTCTATATAAAAATTGGCCAAAAAAGGAGACAAAACAGAGCCCATCGGTAGGCCCTTGATCTGAAGGAAAATTTTTCTCGAGACATAAAATACAATGAGAACTTGCTGCAAAGACGTACAAGCGTCACTGTTGTGTCAATTTCCAAAGTTTTATAATCTGCGCAAGCAGAATATTTCTCTAATTTGTAAATAATTGGTAAATTCTCTCTCATTGATCTTTAGCTGGTTTCTTGATTCAGTGTATTTTCTCCTCGTGTACAATTCACTTCGGAAGGTTAGATTTGGCTGTTTTTTTTTCTAGCACTGAGGACGACATGGCGGAGATCCTTATCGAAACATTTGCCTGATTTTCCCCTTCATATTTTGCTACTGGCTCAAAAGACCTTCGTTTTTTCACCTATTTGATTTTATTTTTCATTTATTATATCCTTTTCTTTCTTTGTTTCATACTTCACTTAGACAATGTAGTCTTAGAATGTGATTACAGGAATGAAATGTGTTACAACTAAACATGGAAATAAACTCGTTATTACTATTGATCTTAAAGGTGGAATGGTTGATGTAATTGCACCTAAGCGTTTTGATTCTAAAGCAGCTGATCTTGAAGAGAAATTTAAAAAATTAGATAAAGGTATGATTTTAAAGGCTATTGAACGAAAAAACGAAGATAACATGAATTATTTAGATATTCATATCGAACTATCTACTACATATTAAATTATTACATTTCATCGGTAGTATAGAAAGAATGAAATATAATTAAACTATTTTTAAAAATTACATCTAAAATTCTTATTTTACAAGATCCGTATCGATCTTTAAGCTCAGGATCCGACAAAATGCAGAAATGTCGGAACTTGTAATTTAAAATTGTGTGATTTCAATTGAAAAGGGGGGGGGGTAAATTTATGAGATGATCTAGGTGGTGTCTAGAGCCCGTTTTTACATTGTGAAAAGTTATAAAAATGAGACCAAATTTGGTTACCTAACATAATTAATTGATGTTGAAATGGTGTAAAATGGACTGAAAATGATGTAAATTAATGGGTTTATCTAGGTGAAAGTATCAATTACTATGATACTTTCAGACATATAAACAGACATAGACAGACACTGGGACAAGCGACCGCCCGCCAAGATTCACAAGTAGAGAAAGTCAGAGAGACAAAAACATATTCAAACACACAAATTCAGAAATACAAACAGACAAATACAGACAGTGGGAGAAGCAAACACCCGCCTAGACACGCAGGCTCGTAGAGTAAAAGAGACAAAAACATATACATACGCACAGATTCGGACATACAAACAGACAAAGACAGAGACTGAGACAAGCAAACACCTGCCCAGACTAACAGACACAGAGAGTGAGAGAGACAAAAAACATATCTTTGATTTTGAGACAAAAACACGAATATGTGTGCAGCTACCCGGGTGCAGGTAGAAATTAACCGACTGTTTGCTTGTCTTTCTCACCGTGCCTGTGTGTCTAAGCAGGTGTTTGCTTGTCCCAGTGTTTGTCTTTGTCTTTTTTATGTCTGAATCGGTGTGTTTGCATGTATTATTGTCTCTCTCACTCTCTGTGCCTGCGTGTCTGGGCGGGTGCTTGCTTCTCCCAGTGTCTGTCTTTGTCTGTTTGTATGTCTGAATATGTGCGTTTGTATGTGTTTTTGTCTCTCTCACTTTCTGTGCCTTTATATCTGGGTGTGTGTTTGCTCGTCCCAGCGTCTGTCTGTCTGTTTGTAAGCCTGAATCTGTAAGTTTGTGTGTTTTTGTCTCTCTAACTCTCTGTGCCTGTGTGTCTGGGTGGGTTTCGCTGGTTTCATTGTCTGTTTTTGTCTTTTTGTATGTTTGAATTTGTCTGTCCTGTATTTGTTTTTGTCCCTCTCACTCTCTCTGCATGTGTGTCTGGACCAGTGCACTCTTGTCCCAGTGAATGTCTTTGTCTGTTTGTAGGTGTGAATCTATGTGTTTTTATGTGTTTTTGTCTCTTTCACTCCCTGTGAATGTGTGTCTAGAGCGAGGTTTACTTGTCCTAGTGTCTATCTTTGTCTGTTTGTATTTCTGAATCTGTGTGTTTGTACGTGTTTTGTCTCTCTCACTCTCTGTGCCTGTTTGCCTGTAACAAACTATTAACTAATACAAAAATTCTTAACAAACAATTAACTAATAAAAAATAAAAATAGATCCAAAATATAAAATGACTAAATAATAATTATTGGAGTAATTAATTTTAAATAATTAATGACAATTAAATGTTTAAACAATTCAACTCATAAATTGAACAATAATAAAAAATAAATTTTAATTTACTAATAAATTGAAAATAAATTGCTCAATAAATAAAATTTTTGTTAAAGTTTTAACTGAAAGTTCTTATGGGGAAAGAGAAGAGTGGCAATAATAAACATTTTGCCCCGGGTGCAAGAGAGGCTAGAACCGACACTGGAATGAAGATGGTATTCTATGGAATTACTTTCTCTGAATTCTTAGCAACGATTAATTGTCATATTTTACACTGCTTTCTACAACATGTGGGAAGCTGTAAGCTTACCTGAAATACTTCTGAAAAGCAGCCTTTTTCATAGCATTAAACAGTTACAATAAAATATTACCTCTCTCAATGTACCAGGAGTGACGATTATTTTGAATATTGCCACACCAGGAATCATCATGACGCTAGAACAAGCCACAAGCCAACCCATTACGTTAGCCCAAGCAGGGTAGACATATCCGTCATACGTCAGAGGATGATAATCAATCAATCCATTGATGATAATAACCTGTAAGTAAAAAAATAATATTAAAAAAAAAATCAGATAGCCAAACATAGAAACAAACCTATATAAAGTAAATCAAATGTATGTCCGAGTGTATCTCCTGTATGCTATACAGTACAGTTTATCAATGTTACCAAGTTACCATCATTGGTAACTTGTTACCAAGTTACCAAGTTACACATCAGTTACCTCACCATACAAGATCATTGTTACCAAGTTACCATCATTGTTACAACTTTGAGAAGTTGTAAAGCAGCCTACCTTCTTGGGAAGGTTTTAGCTATACAATTTTTTCCACCACCCCTTCCCAATGTACCGTTAATACTTTTCACACTTACTGAAGTCAGAAACTCTGTAGCAAAAATGTTAAAGTTGCTTTCGTTCACATTATTCACATTTTATGGGTACAAATGATCTGACAACGTGCGATGTGACCTAATTCTCCAATACTTTGAAGTTAAGAATATGATCAATCATTTTGTGTGCGATGAAAATTTTCCTGGGGGAATTGCAGCGTGGGAATTTTACAGGGAGAATTTTCAGTGGTGGGTGGGGCTAGCATTTTCCAGGAAAAAAATTTCCTCGGGGAGTTTTTGAAAGGGGGGAATTTTTTGAGGAGGAAATTCTCAGCAGGAAGAGGGTTCTTCTGGAGGAGAATTTGTTGACTTCCTGGATTTTTTCAAATTCTTCTAAAATACAATCGCTATTAATGGACAGGGTGGGGGATTTTCCTCGGGGAACTTTCCGCGGGGGCAATTTTCTGCGGGACGAATTTTTGGAAGAGAATTTTACGGGGAAGTTTCCCTTAAATTTTCTTTCTTTCAAGATCATACTAACCCGTGACAGAATCCAGCTTACCAAATCTCGACGGATAAGCAAATATCAGAGGCAACGCTATAGCGTTGCCTATAGTAAAGGCCATACGGCTCTAATGTTTTATTTTTTTTCCCAGAGACCCTTCATATGGAAGGGATCGTCGTATAAATTTCAAAGGGGATGCATTTGATTGGAACTCCAGAGTCCTAGTGCTCTTTTAAGATTCAAAAGTGATCGGAGGGCAACTAGCCCCCCATGGCCTTTTTTCCACAAATACGCCCGAAAAAAGTTTTGAGGTAGCCATTTTGTTAACAATAGTCTAACGATCATATAACAAAACTCAGGGGTCGACACAACCCACAAGATCCCAGGGGCAGGCGTTTTAAGTTATGCCCTGGGGGCAAATATGGGTCTCATAGAAGAGATACTCGTATAAATTTCAGAGAGGCTCATTTAGTTGGAAATTAAAAGTTCTAGTTCACGTTTTCAGAGTCAAAAGAGATCAGAGGACACCTAGCCCCCCCCCACCTTTCCACAACCTTATTTCCCCAAATGCATCAGAAAAAAATAAGATACCCATTTTGTTAAAGGTAGTTCAAAGGTCAGATAAAAAAACGTCAGTGTCATTACATCTCCCCATGACTCGGGGGCAGCCGATGTAAGTTATACTCTGAGGGCATATATGGCTCTTATGGAAGGGATGCTCTTTTAAACTTCAGACAGGGCTCATTTGTTTGGAAATTGAAACTTCTAGTTCACTTTTTAAGAGTCAAAAGAGATCGGAGGGCAACTAGCCCCCTCAGGCCTTTTTGCCCAAATATGTGAGGAAAAATTTTGAGATAGTTATTTTGTTAAAAATGGTTAAAAGGTCAGATACCCGGTCAGAAGGCCCCGGGGCAGTCGCTGTAAGTTATGCCTTACGGGCACGTATGGTTCATATGAAAAGGATGCTTATATAAACTTCAGAGACGGCTCATTTGATTGGAAATTGAAAGCTTTAGTTCATTTTTAAGAGTCAAAAAGACCAAAGGGCAACTAGCCTCCCTCTCTCAACGCACTTTTTTCTCTAAACCCATCAGATAAACATTATTATATAGCCATTTTGTTAAAAATAGTTATAAGATCAGATAACAAAAACTCTGATGCCTACAAACCCACCCAGGGTCCGGGGGCAGGCCTTTTAAGTTATTGTCCTTGGGGGATATATGGTTCTAATGGAAGGAATGCTCATTGAAACTTCAGAGAGGGCTCATTTGATTGAAACTTGAAATTTCTAGTTCACTTTTTAAGAGTCAAAAGCGATCCGAGGCCGTTTTCTCTCAAACGCATAAGATAAAAATTTTGAGATAGCTATTTTGTTAAAAATAGTTCAAAGGTCAGACAATAAAACTCTGTTGTCGACTAACTTCCAAGGGTCCGGGGGTAGGTGCTGTTCACTTTAACACTTATATTTAGTGATTTGCGAGGCAACTTCGATTTACGTTGTAAAGGCTGTAAGTAATGCAAGTTGCTTATTGATACTTTGAATCCTTTTTGTTTTGATGCTTTCTTTACTTTATTATTCTTTTACTTTGATATTGTTACTTTGATATTAGTTTTGATACTTCGATGAACGTTTGATGTTGAAAAAAAATGATTTTGAAATAAGGATTTTTTTTTAAAACTTGAACCTTGTTGCAATTAAAAACAAACAAAAATTATTTAAAAATAATTTTCTGAAAAAGAAGTTTTTCATAGAAAAGTAAAAGGCCATATTAAACTAAAGATTATCAGATACAAGTATCTGCTAATTAAAACTCAAAACAACCAGAAATTACTATTAAAGAATAAATGAAACTAAAAACGAACAGAAATTAAATAAACAATCATAGCAAAAAAACATAGAGCAATTACTAAAATAAATGAATAAACAAATCTTAAAGCGTGTAATACTTAAAATAAATATTCAATCAAGCTTAAAACGAAAAAAAAAATTTGCCATTGAAGTATAAATGAAACCCAAAATGAACAGAAACTAAATAAACAATCATAGAAAAAAACAATACAACAAGCACTAATATAAATGAATGCATAAATCTTCAAGCGAGTAATGGTTAAATTGAATATACATTTCAAGCTAAAACGAAAAAATATATTTTGCTGTTGAAGTATAAATGAAACCTAAAATAAACGGAAACTAAATAAACAATCAATGCAAACAAATACACAATAGATACTAATATAAATGAATAAATAAATCTTAAACGAGTGAAACTTAAATTGAATATACAAATCAAGCTTGAAACGAACAAAAATCACAACAAACAAGAGTCGGTTATCACCTCCTTCTCTCATTGTAAAAGTCTAAAACCTGCTACATCATTGGCGCTTTACTGAACACGAATTATATTACAAATATTTTCCTTTGCACTTGAAAATAAACATTAAAATTTTGAACTGATGAGCTTTCAGCAATCAATATTATTATAGATCAAATATTCTGTTTAATCTATTAGTTCTGTCTAAAACTGTAATAGACAAATATAGTTTCACTACAAACAAGAGTTTGGATACTGACCCCTTCCCTAACCATAAAAACCTGTCATTCGCGCTTCACTGAAAACGAATTATATTAAAAATATCTTTTTCCCAGATATTACAGCATTGAAAATGAAAAAATTACTAGCGAAAAAATTACAGTGGAATAAAATCTTGAGCTGGTGTTCTTTCAACAATTAATATCATTATATATCAAATATTCATTTTGATTTTATTTGTACTTTACAAGACTGCTCAAAACACATATAGTTTTCAATAATGCGCCAATAACAAACTGGGCTTTAGATTTTTACAGTGAGAGAAGGAGGCTATACCCAAACTCTTCTTTGCAGTGATTTGTGTTTGTTTCAAGCTTGATTTGAATATTCTATTTAAGTTTCAATCGTTTTAAGATTTATTTATTCATTTATATTTGTATATATTGTATGATTGTTTGCATTGATTTTTTTTTTCGTTTTGGTTTTCAATTGCACTTCAATAGCAAAATATTTCTATTTCGTTTTAAGCTTGATTTGCATGTTCAATTTAAGCATTACTCACTTTAAGATTTATTTATTCATTTATATTAGTATTTGTTATATGTTTTTTGCTGTGATTATTTATTTAATTTATATTTGTTTTTGGTTTCATCTATTCCTTAATAGTTATTTCTGGTCGTTTTGAGTTTGAATTTCAACAGGTACTTGTACCTGCTGATCATAAGTTTAACATGGCCTTTACTTTTCTTTGAAAAACTTCTTTTTCGGAAAGTCTTTTTTTAATTAATACTAATAAAACTGCAGTCAAATACCAGAGTTGGCAATGAGGTATTTTAATAATAGTACTGTTATATCACTCTTTTGTTGTTGAATTGAAAGATATCAACCAGGCGTGGCGGAGGCCATGCCTGATTGCCATTTTGTTTGATTTTCATTTTGTATGATTTTCATTGAGGCCGTTTTTTTTATTGATTGACTTTGATTGATTTTGTTTGATTTTGTTTGAGGCCATTTTGTTTGATTTTCATTGAGGCCATTTTTTTTATTGATTGATTTTAATTGATTTTGTTTGAGGCCATTTTGTTTGATTTTCATTTTTTAGGCATGGTGGATCCGTGACTCTTCTTCCTCCGATATCTTGATGTGTCTACGATTTTTCTTATAAATTCCTGAAATTTCTCTTACAGTTTAAAACTTTGTCAAGTTTGTCTTTGCGAGTCTCCCCCCCCCCGCTCTTCAAGATAAAAAGCACCGACTGACTTAGAAAGTAAAAAAGTTTATCAATGTAATTGTAAGTGTCCGTAGCACTTATCAACCAATTTCTAATCCGAAAACAACACCGTGTTTTCCCACACATGTTTACATTTGTTAGTTAGTTCCCGATAATTATTTGGTTATATTTGACTCCTTCTAATAATAATCAGAGGGAATTTATTCTTTTTTCTTTTTTCATGCCTGAAGGCAAGCGAGTATCACAAGAGTACAGTCAGTAGGTTTCATAAAAATGAACTACTATTGTACCCAGCTTGGTAAGTATATTCTGCCTTATCACGCATGGGAATGGGGGGGGGGGGTTCAAGTTTAAACTCTCAGTAAAGATTTATTTGAGTGAAGAAGACTTGGAATTTTGTCTTTAGGAGAAGAGGGTTAACTATTATAGTTTCAGTTCGCACAAAAGAGTATACGCGAAGTCTATTTCTTTTAAATGCCGGTCGAGTGACAGAATCTTCGGCTATTACGGCATAAAACACTGTATAGATATAAACAGTAATTACATATCTTTTTTAAAATGGGACACAGCACAGGGGAAAGTGGTTAGATTAGGAGTTCTTTCATTTAACCTCGATCGGAAGAATTCTATTGGTACATTTAGGCTACGCCAGTCATCTATAAGTACATTGTTGCATACACACGAAGGATCAATCAAGAAGATGTGGGGTTACATTACTTTATTTATTTATAATTATTTGATGTTTGTATACTTATATATTTATATTAATTCATACTGTATATCTCTACTGTAGTATAAATGACAACGAATCGTCCTTGCACAGTTTTCAAATTGCAATTTTGAATTTGGTTTAGAAACATATGACGCAATTTTTTGTTGCAATACAAAGATGTCGCAATACTGCATTGCAATGATTGCAATTTATGCAATAATGATGCAATGCTGCAATACTGGATGAAGAACAATATCTAATGTATGAATCGCTAAAAAGCAAACTATTCAATAATGCCTGATGTGGATCGGATTCTTTATGTTTTACTAATGATTCAAATTTTGTATTTGACAGTGCTTACTTGCAACATGTGGTACAATCGATCTACGACTATTTAGGGGGTTTCAATACCATAAAAATCATGTTTTTGGCCTTACCGTCGGCTGGCCGTCTTAGAGACAAAGAGCCAATAAGCTAATTTTCCCAGCCCATGGAGTACTCCCAAAAAAATTTTGGTAAAACAGACAAGAGATTTTAAATATGTAAACAGTTTGAAAAGCTAGCGAAATGCTTTTATAAAATAAAGAAAATATATAATTTTAACTAATCGTTAAGAAAAGGTCTTTCTATTCAAAGTACACACAGCATAAATAATATGCATCCTGTGTCGGCAAGGGTTCCAATCAAGGTGGTTAGCGAAACAGGGAATTCAGAATGATTACCCGAATGATACCTTCTTTGAGCTGATCTTTAATGTTTTCTAAACAGGTATGCTTGAATATTTCTAGACACTACCTTTTCCTGAACTTTGAAAAACAAAATTCAGCTCCATTTTGATGGAAAAATAAAATCAGCACTTTTAATGATGTAAGCTCCATTTAATTCGAATATCTCTATCTCCGGCACAAAACGGGAGAAATTATTTTTCTAAGATTTCCATGAAAGTAAGTATCTGCTTTCAATTTCCCAGAAAGTTGGTGTCGGCCTAATTCACCCTGTGCAATGAGCTAGCAAGCAACTTCCTAAGACATAATTAAGAAAAAGATAAAATTTAATTTCAACAAACAAATAAACAAACTTAATTAAAATTAACCTTCAAAAACTGACGGATAGAAGCAACAATATTAGAGGAGGTAAATTAGCGCTTATATCGTTTTTAACATTGGGGCATGGCAGGTTGGATTTATAAGGAATTTTCGCGTGGCGAACTTAGATCAGGAAACAAAATTCTCCTAAGAAATTTGGACAAGAGACGAATCTTTACCCTCACATAAACATTTTTATTTTTACTTTCTGTTAGACATTACTAATATAAGGCATTTTTCACGACAAATATTTTTCTTACCATCTGGCTTAGGGTGAAACTGACAATTACCCATTGACAAAAAAACAGTGCTCTTCCATGTTTAGACTTTGACAAAACTACGGTTCACTTGACTGCCCTCAAGTCAACTATCGTTGTTCATTGTCTGAATGCACTCTAAGTTTTGTTCACAAGTATGTTTAGCTCGATTTCTAGTTACGGTAATTATCGTATAATTCTAGCATGTATAAGGAGCAGCATTAAAATAATGGTTCCAATGGTAGCTGAAATTAGTAAAGAGCCAACAATCGCCCATAGTAACCGAATTCACATACAAGTTTGAAAGGAATTTCCTAGTGACAACTATTTCTCAATTAATTTTTGTTTTGGAAATACCATCTGTTTTCAAATGCAACTAATCAGTAACTTGATATTTCAAAAACCAATTTTTGCGAACTTTGTGAATTTTTAAACTGAAAAATCCTTATCCTTAAATGGCCTCAAACCGTAAACAGGAGGCTTACACCCCCCCCCCCAAATGAACAACAACAAAACTACATTTTCACACAGTTAGGACCGTTATGCTTCTTTATTTCATCAGGGGGCCTGCATTGAACTATTGGTCGCACAATATCGGGAGAGTGCTCATTTGAACGAAAAAGAAAACATCCAGTATTCTTTTAACTAACGAAGTAAATCACAACACAGCAAATGCCGCGCCGAAAATTTATGCAGAGCCTCCCTCCCCCCTTTATAAAACCCAAGAAAAATCATATTTTACTAAGAACAATAGGCTATATCCTTTTTTCAACTGGGTGATCATATCAGTTAGATCGTGGCCCTTTATAAGCAATTAATTTAAAAAATTGTTTCCAAAAAACTAGTTTTTTCAAAGAAAGTAGAAAGCTCCATTAAGCTAAAAACGAGCACAAATAAGGTCAAACAATCTTCAAAGCGTAAAAATACCACAAATCCATATTCATAAATAAAAACTCAAAAGGAACAAAAATTATAATAAATAGCCAAGTCAAACTCAAAAAGAGCAAAAACTGAAATGAGTAGGGCTGATAACCCCTATGTCTCCTCAAGACCAGGATATATATTGTACTTCACTAAAAAAAAACAACAAATGGCTGTGGAGTGTCAGTTAAATTGACATACACTGATATTTATTCCTTAATGTTTTGATAGTTTTTTATTTATGACAGTAAAATAGTGAAAACATTTAAAACGTATTTTGTTTTCAGTTAAGCCCAAATTATTTTCTTGTCTTGAGAAGGCGTGGGGGTTATCAGGCCTACTCATGTTAATTTTTGCTCGTTTTGAGTTTGGCTATTTGTATAATATCTGTTCGTTTTCCAAACTTCCGATAGAATGAGCTGCATTTGATCCAAAGTTTATAAACACCATTCCGTAAAGCCTTATATGCCCCGGGGCATAACTTTCAACTTTGACCATGGGCTCTGGGGGACTGTTTCCACCTTAAAGACATTGTTATATGCTTTTTGGACTAATGGTAATAAAATGACTATCCCACAATTTCAATTGAATGCGTTTCGAGAAAGCAGGCTGTCAGGTAGAGGGAGAAGAGCTAGTTGCTCTCCATCTTGTTTGACTCTTATAAGGGAGCTAGAATATACGTTTCCAATCAATGAGCCTCTTCTAAAGTTCACGTGACCTCCCCTTCCTTAAAAATTTTATATGCTCTTCGAGCATAAGTTACAACCCTTACCCCCAGACTCTGGAGGGTTTTGTCAATCCTAAAGGCTCTATTATATGATCTTTGGACTATTTGTGAACAATGGCTATCTAAAATTTCCTATTGGGTGTATTCTTGAAAAGTGTGACATAGAGAAGGGGTGACTGCTCCCGATCACTTTGGCTCTTAAAAAGGGTACTAGAAGATCTGATTTCCACTCCAATAAACCCTTTCCAAAGTTTTATATGACCACACTTTCCATAAAAACCTTATATGCCCTCGGGGCATAAGTATCAACCCTGGCACTGAGGTCTATGAGGGTTGCCATCCTCAAAGACATAGTCTTCAGACCTTTTAAACTACGCTGAAAGGAATGGCTATGTCAAAATTTTGATTAGATGTGTTTTGGGAATTGGTGGGTGTGGAGAGGGTTTGTTTCACTCCAATCACCTTTGAATATCAAAAAGGCCTATCGAATAAGCCGTTTTTGAAGTTTCTACGACATCAAATGACCACCTCAAATTTCTATTAGAGGCACTTTGGGAAAATACGAGGTGCGGGGGGATATCCACCCTCCAATCGCTTTGAATCTTAAAAAAGGCACTAGAACTTCTGATTAACTATCCAATGAGTCCCCTGTGAAGTTTATACGACCTTCCTTATTATGAAAACCTTACATATCCCTAGGGTATAACTTACAACCCTGGTAATGAGGGTTGTGGGGGTTGTCATCCTCAAAGACATAATTCCCAGACCTTTAGAGTACGATAAACAAAACAGCTATAAAAAAGGTTTCATTAAATATTTTCCAGTAAATGGTGGGTGTGGGAGGAGAGTTAGTTGCCTTCCAATCATTTTCAACTATCAAAAAGGGAGCACTGTCAAATCGGAATGGCAGTTTTTGAAGTTTCTACGACAACTTCTTCGATACAAAGTGCCCTAGTCAAAAAAAAAATGCATTGTGCCCACATCACACTTTACTTAGGCAGCGCTGCCAATGATAAAAATATTTTACCACTGGAAAACATCAGTTTCTGCAACTTTTGTAGCACGAATCAAAATTCTTTAGCCGAAACAGGATCAAAATTCAACCAAGTGAGAATTTTGAGATGATCAACCGTTTTAAAGCCTACAATATCAGCTTAGATCTTATCAAAGCATATCGCCAGTTTTGCTAATTTTTGCCATAAAACAGATATTTTGGCCCAAAAATGGCCAAAATGCTAACTAGTTTGGTTTCTTAGATATTTTGATCAGCTTAGAAATACAAAAAAGTTTTAAAAGTCACACTCTCACACATGGTCCAAGAAACAATGTGTTTCGACGAATTTCTCCCTAAAAATATAAGGATCGCTTCCTGAAAATTCTTTTGGTGTTTTAGGTGCATCCTAAAACTAATCTTAAGCAGTCATCTATTTCAGGGACAATTTTTGCTTTCAAGCATTCTTTTTCAGAAGTTAACTTTATCTAAAGGATAGGGGCAATAACCTCCTTTATTGCTCATCAGAAGATGAGCACACCTCAGAGAAAAAGAAGCACCTCAATGATTTTACAGCAGCTATTTGTTTAATTTAGAATTTTTACTTTTGCATTTCCTATCAGTTTTTCGAACTTCATGACCAAAATAGAATATCATGGCTGATTTTCTGATTTACTTTGGTCTCACTACCTAGCTCCTTAAGAGGTCAGGTTCTGATCCAATATATTTGATAGAATTTGCCGTCCCTGATTTCAAAGCGTCATGAAAAAAGTTGTTTTTCTCGAATATAATATTAAAAGCCAACAAAAATTAAACAACATAGAAGTTTTTAAAACGAAAGTAAAGAGTGATTTCAAAGCTGAAGATGAACGGAAATTATCCTGCATATGAGGATATAAACCCTCCATTCTTTATACTTAAGTTTGATTTTTCCCTTCCACCACTTCAAGAACAAATTCTCTAGAACAGGCTCCTAATCTATGGCTCGCGAGCGAAGATTGAGCGGGTCTAGACGAAGAGCAATGTGACAAAAAGTATTTTTTCACAATGCTTTAAACACTAAAACTTTTAGCCTAAACGTTGTCAGGTTAAATGTTGTCAACGGTGTCAGTGTTGTCAACGGCTTGAATGTTGTCAACGGTGAATCAAATACTTACAATCACAAACAGTCTTTTAGATGGGAATTATCTTCCCTCCAAAACATGCAATATTGTGGCAAACAAACAGCTTTAACTTGCACCAGTGGAACTCATACATTTGAATTATGGTATTACTTGCAATATTTCCTAGAATTGTTTAACTTTTAATATTTCCTAGAATTGTTTAACTTTTAGGAAATTAGAACTGCCCTCTATTTTCAGATGTTTCTCAAGTATTTTCAACGTATTTTTCATTCTAGAAAAATTGACGGCAAATTCCAAAAATATAATAAAACAAATTCCCCCAAAAATGATTTTAAAACTGAATCTCAGCTTTTGTGCCATGGAACAACTGTCGCGTAACGTAAAAACATTAAATCCGTAGGACTGCAGACATATGGAGCAATAAACAAATTTACAGAGGGAACCTAAATATTAAGCAGCAGTTAAGCTCAACGTAAAGAGTGAGAGGTAAAATGCAGGATAATTTATCTCTTCATTTTGATTTTTAATATCAATCCTTACATGTATTTTAAAAGCTGTTGCATTTTCTTATAATGAGGCTAGCCATTGATAAAACAACGGGATATGTTTTCTCTAGGCTGGAAATGAAAAGCTTGCCTCAGCCTTCGAAAGTCCTAAGAGATCATCAAACGGGAAAATGCTTTTTTATGTTCAGTTACATTCACAATGGTGTCAATTGGGAAATACCGACGAAGACCACACTGCCTTTCCAGCAACAAATAGCAAGTAGAACGAAAGGGAATGTTTTTCGTAAGACAGCGGAACTCCGAACTTTAATGAATTTTTGAAGTTTGGAATTCCACGGTTTACAAAAAAAATTCCCTGTTGTTCTACTTGCTATTTGCTGTCTACAATGAGGGAAGGGACTGTGTCCCCTCTAGATATTTTGCCTCCCCTCCAAAGTTTTTAAAACACCTTTTTAAAGTATTTTCATTGAAAAATGCCTTTGTTTTTGATATTTTCACTCAAAACTTTGAAAAAGACAAATCTTCCCCCACCCTAGATCTTTGAAAAATACAGTTTGCCCCCCTAGCCACGTCACTGTTACTTTCAATACTTTGGAAGACTTAATTTTCAAATAACCAGAAGCTTCTGCAATTTTGAATTAAGGTTAGTTAAAGAAAAATTCTACTCTCATATTGTCTGGCCACCATGAAAATAAGACTCAGACCAAAGATTATAAAGATTATGTGTACCTTACAAGAGTGGAAACTGACACTAGTATCGAAAAAAGTCATCAGCGTCATCTAGCGTTTGCTGTCTCTTAGCATTTTTATACGATTAGTAATCTTTTTAATGTCTGAAAATGAGATCAGACACTTACTACTACACTAATATTACCAATTATACCAATAACATTATATTTCTATAATCATTACAATGAAAAAAAAAATGCACAAGAAACGCCACAGGCTAGATAGCGCTGATGTCCTTTTCAGTCAACATTAGCACCAGTTTCCAGTCTTAGAAGTTACCTATAATCTTTGAATAAGACGCTGTAAACTCTATAATTCTTAAGCACAAAATCCAACTTAACCTGCTGAAATGACTTTTTAGAATTATTTCAAGCAAATTACTTACTAAAAGAAAGATGGGAGCTGCAAATTTCCAACATATCAGCCATCCCAAACCCGGCTTGAAGCCAATCATTTCTTTCACATCTTCTCTGAAGCGTTCTATGCCTGCAAAATTGAACAATTATGTACTTGAAACAGCCAATTCCTAAAAAGAAAAGCGAAGAAGAAAGATCCTAAGGGCTGAATAGACGTAGCCAAAATTAGCGGTCATTTGCAAAGTCCGCGTAGAATAAAACAAAACTGGTAAAGGAGAACATTTTTATGTATTTTTATGTATTCTATCTGACCAATCAGTGCTGCTCTTTTTCACCGTCATTACTCATCGTTATAGGAATCACACAAACTCTGTTTTGTTAATTGAGTTTTCTAGGGCTGGGTTTTCCTTATGTTTTTTTCTTAAACGAAAAATTGGAGAAATTCGGTTAAGCTGATTTCCCTTCAAATTTCCCGCTAGATCAGCGTTGTTTCCTTCCATACCGCCTGGACACTAAAATAAAAAAATCTGTTCTGATTTAGGCCACGTCTGTTCAGGCTTTTGGCTTGTCTGTTAGGCCTTGTCTGTTTCAGGTAGATTTGTATCTATTCATAAAGTCATAGGAAAGTGAAGGCCCCGTTTTCTAGCACTCGGCCTGCAAGAAAACTGCAAGGGGCCGCAAAAAAAACTGCGGCCCCTTAAGACCTCAACGTCTAGTACCAAAGGTGGGGTAGTTCGATTAAGATACATGGATCAATGTCTTAATATATCTAGATATGTACTGAGAGTGGGAGTTCGACACTCTCAGAAATCATATGCACCAGGTAGTGCGTTCCAAGTGTGGCAGAACTACTTCCGTGATTTTTATTGCAACTTTTGCCAACAAGAACCTTCTCGATTTAAGAATTTTAGCAAATTTTGCTACATCCAAATTTTTTAGAAAACGTGGCGGAGCTGTGTAGCCCAGGTGGCATTCTGAGTTGTACACTGGGTGGTGTGAAGTGGCCATCCACTCGCTTGAAATAGGAGCAGTGGTCAATCGCCTTTGATTTTTTGTTGTTGGTCCTATTGATCAATAAAAACTAAAGATTGTTATGGGTGTATAGAATATGTTGGCCTTAAGTTTAATGCTGGTCTTTTTGGGAAATAAAAATGTATTGTTGCCGTGGCTACCCAGAAGAAAATAATGCAGGCCAAATCTTCTTTGTTGGGCTTGTTGATCAATAAAATCAAATAAAATAAAAACAATTATTACATTTTAATTCAAATATATTTGCTAATTCCAAAATATATTTGCTCAACCCAGCGTGATGAACAGTGAATCCTCAGAAAGAACCTCAACACAACTATTCCATTTTAATTCAAAAAATTTGAATTAAAATGGAATAGTTGTGTTGAGGATCTTTCTGAGGATTCACTACATCACGCTGGGTTGAGCAAATATGAGCAAATGGCCGTAAGAGGAAAATCCCTCCGGCCTTATCTTTTATGCTGGTCTGGCTGAGCAATAAAAGTTCCAAAGGGCCAAAAATTACACAACCAAAGGCCAGATAATTTTCTTAAGACGCGCATACCCGTATCTTAATATAACCAGAAATATAATTGGAATCAGAATAGTGAGAAAGGTTTGTCCTTTTTTTTTATGTTGGTCCTATTGATCAATACGAATTAAAAACTGTTTTGGTTGTAAAAACCATGTTGGCCTTATTTTCAATGTTGTTATTACTGGGAAATGAAAATCTAATGTTGCTAAGACTGTTCAAAAATCTATTATGTGGGCCAAATCTTGTACACTGGGATTGTTGAGCAGTAAAATCAAAGGCTGTTTTTAGCTGTTAAAAGGAAAATTCTTTCTTTTATCTTGGTCTGGTTCGGGCATAAAAATCCAAGGTAATTATGGCTTTAAAAGGCTAAACGATTTGGCCTTGTGAAATGATTACAATGGCTGATGTATAGCCGCTCCATCTATTACAGCAGATTTGTGGATTTATTTCTTATTAGTAGATAATTTGAAACATGAAGTGGTGATGTTGCAATATGAAAAAAAGTCACATGAAAAATAAAGAAGGTACACAATTCGGTTACCCGTTTCAGCAATCTTTCAATATATCATAATCTCTTCCTTCACAGTATTACCCCAGTTGTTAAAGGATATACACTTTGACAATATGAATGATTTCCTGATTTTTTTTTCCTTCTTATTTCTTACAAATTGGAATATGAAACATTGCTTATGAAAGATAAATGCCAAAAGTGATTAAAAGCACCAAAATTGACAAATTTTTGAAATTACTTATGGATATATTCACTCATAAGCGAGAGAGGAGGGGGTTGTATTTAACTTCTTTCTAACTTCGTTGTAAAGAATTACAACGTTAGTTATTATTATTTTTTCATAGTAGACTTACAAAATGATATTTTAAATATTTCAATTTCGTATAACATATAAATCGAAGTTAAGAAAAATTGAAACCTTACCAAATAACAGTAAATAAAACCAAAACCAAACTTCAGTCACACTTGCAGACAACACCAAAATTTAGCCGGACCACCATGACTTTAACTTCTTTGCAATTTTATGTAATGAATCATTTATTGATAATTGATCATTGCAAAATTAGATACAAACGACAAAATTGACGTTTTTTTTATGAATAGCTTAGGGGTAAATCTGAGCCTAGGAGCCGGTTTAGTCAAAACCGGTTTAGTCACGAATTAGTCAAAATTCGTTTTTTTAGGGATGATCGTATCAACCCTATGATCCTATAAGATCTGAAGAGGGCTCATTTGAACGGATAATGTCATTTTTACAGGATTTTGAAGCTAAAATGGTGGTTAATTTGCGAAATCGGAATAAAACCGGAGAAAGCGCAATATACTAAATGCAAAAGGGCAGTCAACTAAAACGATGGAAAAAGAATATTGTCCTGAATTCAGTGGGACAGAATTACGATACAATCAATATTGAACTCAATGTCAACATTTAAACCCAGTTGAAGACATTGGTCGTACAACGTGGATCATCCAACGCGACAAGACCAAACCGAACTGCTTAAGCAAAAGGCATGAATAAAAATATCTGCGGTAATTAAGGATACTTCAGGAACCTCAATTTCAAGAAGACTTCAAAGACTTGTTTATGATTTATAGTTCAAATGGCCGAAAATAAGGTTTAGATTTAAAACTTATAGGAGTAGAACTAAGTAGGTTGTTTTTTGGTATAGCATATTCATCATTTTTGATAAAGCTTTCTTTAACTAAATGGGCCACAAAATCCAATATTTAAATATCCATGTAATAGTAAAATAAAATGTAACTTCCTTCTTTCAAAACAAGTCCCAACACATATCAGCATTTTGGAACATCCCCCTCTCCTTCCCTAAGAAAATACGTCGACTTCAAACGAATTTCCTCGAGATTTTTTCTTTGACTTTTCCCTCTCTCTTACACCTTTACGACACGCAGTCAACAATTTAAACAGAATTGATGTGTGAGGCAATGATGATGCTTAATTAATTTCAATCCTAAGAACACTTTGATGACATGTGTCAACGAGCATCGCAACGAATCCTAAATGAAAATAAAACACAAAGAAACCTGCGGTTAGTGAACTTGCTACAACAAGAATCCCAACGAGTCACAAATGAAAATGATGCACACAATATCTGCGGTTAAAAGACAAGTAACAGCAAAAATCACATATATACAAGCCTAACTCCTACGATCTAAAATCACAGGTTTCTCAAGATTCACTATTTGAGGAATTTTTGTTGGTAGGACTTAAAGTTGGTTTTCAGTAACCATGTCTTATGAATTCAAGGTTAGGACAGGAGCATACTAATTCCGGTCCCCAAATAATTTTGGTCTCAGGAAAATCAGTAACCTAATGCAGAAGATTATATGATATTACCTTGGCTTAAAAAAGGTATCAATAGTGTCATTAGTTCTGCTGCAAAAACATATCTCTGTAATCTGGATGCTAGAAAACGGGTAGAAAAATGGTAGGACATGGTAGGATGGTTGGACAAATCTTCATTAGCGTACTAATTCCAACCCTCTCGTTCCTTGGAGAACCAGAAATATAAAGTGATAAGAATTTAAATCATCCTTTTTTCTATAACGTATCTAGAGGTGCTCGACCCCAGCAAAAAAGCAGGGAGAGAATTTCAAGCAGCCCTGTTCCGCGAAATAGAATAAAAAAGACTTGTCAAAACTGAAAATAGTTCGATTGATACGGTTCACAAGGAAAAGAGGGAGCTCTTTAAATACAGGGAGATACCATAATACTCTTTATTTTACCTATTTAATTGTCTAGTGGAGGGATCTTCAAATATTTCTGCTGGAAGACCACATTAACTGTCCAGCAGCAGTTTGGGAACCGACTCCACATTATAGGTCCAAATGAGAAACAATAAAAACATAGATGTTGTTTTAATCATGTTCTTCGAATTATTGTATTTGTAATAGTAATATTATATTATGTTTAATATTATTTAATGATACATTGATAGACTGTACACGGAATATGTGTTAGGATAGATGGCGAAATTGTTTCCTGGGTGCCAAAATAGTAGATATTTTTGGCTTTAGGTTTGATATCGCTAGAACCAACAGTGACTTGAAATTATCCTCAGAGAAACTAGTTTTCAAATTGTTCTTCATGTATTTCATCCTCGAAAATGGTTCGCACAAGTATATTGTTCCAAAGATTGAAAGGTACCGTGATCCGAAAGCTTTGGCATTAGAAAAGCCTTCCTTGGCTATCTAAAAACTAGTAAGTCTTTCTTTGAAATTATCCGTAAGGAGGTCATTTACTTGCAACTCAATGACCTCCAGCTGGGTCTGAGCAAGTAGCCATATCTGTTTCAAAGGGATTTTGAAATAGCATCGCTTCAACTGCCTTTGAATCCAAGTCTGAAAAGTGCTTCCGAACCTACATCTGGTGGTTTTTAATGATCTCACATACAAATGATTTGAATCCAAGTCTAAAAACGCTTCTGAAACTACATCTGGTGGTATTTTAATGATCTCACATGCAAATGATGTGGAGAACTCAGCTGTTGTTTCAGTCATGAACACCTTTCACAGGTGAAAGTGTATCAAATTTCTAACCTTTACTTGTTCTGAAAACAAGACAAGTTTATACCTCAAGACCTTTATGCAAGTTTACATATCAGAAACTAGATTCTCTCTCCTTTAAGTCTTAGGTTCATAAATCTAGTCCAGTCCAAGCAATATTTAGCAATTCTTTTTTACAATCCATTGATTCTATCCTCTCCAGTAACTCTATTATATCTACTATGTCGGGAAGCCAACTCTTCCATTAAAAGCCAGTATATCATTTCACTGACATTGAAGATACATTGCCATCTTTTTCTAGCGATTAAAATATATCTTTACTGGCAAGGGCCGGTAAGGAAAGTCGCATCAGGCCCATGGGCCGTGGTTTAGAGACCCCTGGTCTAGGCTATTATGATTACCAAGTTAGTATCTCGACTTCAGGTACCTTTTGGGTCTTGGAATTTACAGGTTGATATTACGAATTTAGGTCACAAGCAGCACTTCTAACGGAAAAGAGTCATTGATATCGCTTTATTACGTTTTAGTGGATTTTAGATCGTTTAGATCGTTTTAGTCGTTGAGATTGATAAAAAATTAAATAAAAATAAAACTACACAGCCTTGCAAAATATCTTGACCTTTGACATGGACGGACGGACGTCCGTGAAAATGGACGGACGGGATTTACAGCACTGTAGGCGTAAAGTTAATAAAAGTTTACCGAAGTGACAATCAATTGGACGATTATTACGGATCATCTTTGCAACAAATTAGTTCTTCTGATGCGCACTTCAAAATTGCCCTTAAAAATAGGTAACAGAAGAGATACAGCCTAATCCACATGCTTAATGAGATGTCTTCGATAATTTGAAGATGATTCGATATTTGATATTTGATATTCGATATTTGAAGATATTTTGAAGATATATCTTTAGATTTATATTTTCTCATACCAATACCGGCTTACATTATAATTATAGGTATAATTTTTGTAAGTTCACTTACATAATAGTGAACTGTAAGTTCACTATTATAATTTTGTAAGTTCACTGGCTATTTTGTGCCAGAGTGATTCAGGGGTTACTTGAACTCAAAGTGCAATTTTTCTCAAAGAAAAACCAAAATGAAGACGGAAATGTGTTTAGGAATGCTACTTTATTATAATGCTTCCATGTTTGGTGGAAATTTTAGGAAAATTCTGTGTTCAGAATTTTCCGACACAAATTTCCGACACGAATTTTCTGGGCTACAAAGGTATCAGTTGACTCCAAAAAAATAGTATGAAAGCATTCATAGAAAATTAGAGCTATGGAAGAAAAATTCGGACATAAAAGTTCGATATGTTTTCACTTATGAATTCCTCAAGATAACATGGTAGAAATAAAAACAAAATTGAATGCTTGAAATTTTGCATAAGGTGGAAATTTATGGGAATTTTTAGGTGGAATTTAGGAAAAATCTGTTTTCCAGGAAATTTTGAAAATTAGGTGGAATTTTTGGAATACTTTATGTTCAGAATTTTCCAACACAAGGGCCACAAATGTATCAGTTGACTCAAAAAAATTGTATGAAAGCATTCATAGAAAATTGAGGCTATGGAAGAAAAATTTGGGAAAAAAGTTCGATATGTTTTCACTTATAAATTCCTCAAGATAACATAATAAAACATAAAAAAAAACTAATTTTTAAATGCTTGGATACTTTGTTAATTCATTTCCCGAATTATTTTGATGATCCCGATTATGTAATATATGATTGGATACAGAATCCATTGACCGACGAAGATGAGTAATTTAAGCTAAAAAGTATCAAGGAGGCACACTCGTGCCTCTTTAAAGAGGCGATCCACGACAATGTTAAGCGATCTTCGGTTCCAGTGGTCGAAGAGGGATGGAAAGGGATGCATTTCGTAGCCCGAGCTCCAACTAAGAAACCTGCCAAATTTCATCCCCCTCCGACTTTTCCTTCATGGGGAAAATCTGGCCGAAAGTTTCGACCCCCAACCCCAACCCCCCTTTAACGTTGTCCGATCGGGCTGAAATTCACAATTTGAGGTCCCCTCGGGCCCAGGAGTTGATCCGCGAAATTTCAGCTTGATCCGATAACTCCTTCCCTGTTTTCCAGAAACCACGCATAGCCACTTAATGTTCATTTTCTTTTTTTTTCTTTAAGCCCACAGGTCACAGCCGACATCGGATCTGAGTGTACGAAGACTCATTCGACGCGGAATTCTCCGAGTAAGTGCCCTTGAAAGTTTCGTAGGAAAATCTTAACCCCCCGATTTTCTAGCTTAGAAAAACCCATTTCCCCATTGAAGGTAAAATTTTCTCTCGTAATAACATCACTTGTTTGAAAAATTCTTACACTAACAGCGGCTTGGCGCAGCGGAAGCGTGCGAAATCTCGTAGCGAGAAATCTCGTAGCGAAATCTGCGGCTAGGCGCAGCGGAAGCGAGATTAATCTCGTAGGATTGTTTTAGTCAAGTACTTCTATTAAAAGCCAAAACGACCAAAATTTAAACTAAAAACTGATTATCGTTAGTAAGTAATTTGAAAACTTCACCTCTGTTGACTCCGAAAGCTAGCAAAAAGCATGGTTCATGGGCCTTTTAATGTGATAATATGAAAAAAACTTCGTTTTCTTAAATAGTTAAAGAGGCTGCGTCCCAAAGTAGAACTTTAAAACGTACAGGAATTAGGAGAGGCAGTTAGGGGGCTGCCGCCCCCCAAACCCCCCACTTTAAAGACTTTTTTGTACAGGTTTTTTGTTGTGGGGGGCTGCCGCCCCCCTAACCCCTCGCTCTTGGCTTCGGAAAGGCCCTCTTTTAATTAACGAAAAATTGAAATGAATGAATAATGGAATAACTTCGAAAAATGTTAAACACAAGAGGACAGGAGAACCATTGCGCCGAAACTAGTAATTAGTAACAATGAAGTCCCCCCACAACAAAAAACCGGTACAAAAGAGTCTTTAAAAGCGAGGGGTTTGGGGGCGGAAGCCCCCCAACTGCCTCTCCTAATTTCTGTACGTTTTAAGGTTCGACTTTGGGACGCAGCCTCTTTAACTCTTTAAGTTTTTTTCATATTATTGAGAAAGATACCTAGATTAATTATCTTGTGATACTTTTTTAAACCAAATGTCAGAATACATATCACTTAGGCCGCATATGAAAAGTGAATATTTGTTCAAATAAACCTTTAAAAGTGTTGCTGCCGTGCGCAAAATCTCATTTATCCGTAACAGGATTGGCTGCATTAGCCGAAACGATATCAACATGACGTGTTTGTTTTGTTGCAGAAAAGGAGCTTCATATGGGAGGCGAAATATGATCAAATGTTTTAATGATGTTTGGAAGTTTGGAAATTGGCGACATTACATATGATGAGTTCTGGAAACAACACACCTTCTTAGTGGATTATCCAACAAAACGAGCTATATTTTTCTTTTTTTACTTCCAATTTTACAGTATATTTCCTAAAATAGGTCTTACCATAAATCCAGGACACAGCAAGTGTTTCACAGAGCACAGCTACCAAAATTGAATAGCCAGCAGCATATCTGTCTAGTAAATGGAAAAAGTAAAAACCACCCTGAAAGTAAATATTGTGAGTTAATAAAAATCAATATATATATATATATATCTATATATATATATATATATATATATATAAATCAATATATATATATATATATATATATATATATATATATATATATATATATATATATATATATATATATATATATATATATATATCTATATATATATATATATATATAACCCTATGCTACGTGCATCTGTGTTTGTAAATAATGACAAATAAGCTTAGCCAATCAAGCAAAAAATATGAAAAATTATTCAGAATTATTTTGGGACCCTGACAGTGTGCAGAAGCTTTAGTAATCCGAAAAAAAAAAAAGAAATTTGACATCAAAATATATGGCAGAAAGGCTGGTCGTTAGGTAGAAGCCGTCGGATTGCCCGTTACTATCGGGATTTTCATCTGCTGAATGGACTGACAATTGCTTTCATTTTTACTTTATATCATAGAAAAATTATGAAAAATCCAAAGAATTTATATATATATATATATATATATATATATATATATATATATATATATATATATATCTTCTTCTATATATATAAAAATAAGTTGTCTGTCTGTCTGTGGATCTGTGGATCAGGTGACGTCATGTTTCTGTGTCGGCTGACGTCATGAAATTAGTTGTCAGGTGACGTCATGTTTCTGTGTCGGCTGACGTCATGAAATTAGTTGTCGTCTTTTTTGCTTTGACGGTGACGTCATTCAAGTTATATAAGACATATGTTCACGTAGAAATCTATTAATGTTTAAGTTTAAAATGACTGATGAAGATGCTCAAAGAGTCTATGCCAAAAAACTTGCTGCTGATAGTTCCTCGGCACGCTTTCTTTTCTGACTTTCTCTATCAGCAGCAAGTTTTTTGGCATAGACTCTTTGAGCATCTTCATCAGTCATTGTAAACTTAAACATTAATAGATTTCTACGTGAACATATGTCTTATATAACTTGAATGACGTCACCGTCAAAGCAAAAATGACGGCAACTAATTTCATGACTTAATTTCAGAACTTAATTTCTGTGTTGACTGACGTCATGAAATTAGTTGTCGTCATTTTTTTTATGACGATGCTTAGTATATTGTAAAACACATTAATTTGGTTAATAATATACCATTTAAAACACCAAAATGAACATGCTGGAGTAGTCACTCGGTGAGAGAGGGTGTCAGAACGGAGAATGAAGGTTCCAGGTTCAAATCGTAAAAACCAATAAAAAACTGAAAAGAAAAAAAGGAATAAAACTAAAAAAATTTTCATCTAAAAAACTAAAAAAAACTAAAAAAGGTAAAAACTAAAAGAACTAAAAAGAAAAAAAAACTAAAAAAAGGAAAAAAACTGAAAAATAAAGGAGAAAAAGAAAACTAAAAAAATATAAATAAAAATAAAAAAAATAAAAAGATAAAAACTTCAAAAAAAACTAAAAAGAAAAAAGAAAAAAACTAAAAAACCTAAAAAAAGGTCAAAACCAATAAAAAAAAACTAAAAGGAAAAAAAGGGAAAAAATTAAAAATTTATTTCATCATATACCAATTCAAAAACGAATGTATACCGGGATGACGACCGGGACACAGGGAATATAAATGACACAACTACAACGGGGACGCCGGGGGGCACAGGGGGATATAAATGACGACCGGGACACCGGGACACAAGGAATATAAATGACGCCCGGGACACTCAAAGAGAAATCAGACTGGGACACCGGGACACAAATGACGACCGGGACACAGGGAATATAAATGACGACCGGGACACAGGGACATAACTACAAAGGGGACGCCGGGGTGCACAGGGGGATATATAAATGACGATGGCGACTCAGGGAATGGTCGATTAGCAATCACCATCAACAAAGCTCAAGGGCAATCATTAGAATCATGAGGTATAGATCTGAATACGGATTATTTTCCCATTGACCATTATATGTTGCATGTTCAAGAGTCGGTAAACCTGACAATCTATTTATATGCACAGACAATGGGACAGCAAAGAATGTTGTATATTCGCAAGTTTTACGTAGTTAAAAACATATATATATATATATATATATATATATATATATATATATATATATATATATATATATACATATATATCTATCTATATTCAAAGGTGGGACATAGGGACACAACTAAAATGGCGCGTAACTAATATGGCGCGTAACTAATATGGCGCGTAACGACTTACGCGCGCGGGGGGGCTTGGGGGGGGCGCGAAGCGCCCCCACCAACTAGGTGTTGGGGTGGCGCGAAGCGCCACCCCAACAGCTAGTATATATATATATATATATATATATATACCCTATAGGCCAGTGTATTCTCCTGATGAGCCCTTGTGTTGGGTTGTTGCCAATGACCAAGCAGAGCATTAATCCAGTGTGGTACCATAGGGTAAGCATAAATGATTTTATTCAGTGACTAAATCTGTACAGAATATTTCACTACATAATCTACAAAAGTAGCACAAGATATCAGAAGCTAAGGAAAATACTTAATAACACAAAAGAACAAAGAAAAACATTGATACTTTTGAAGTATCAAAAGATACTTCCATCTTACGCAAAAGTGCTTTTCTCATAAGGCATAAGCCAAACCCACATCATTATAAACCCCAAGAATATATTGTGAAAAAATTTAAACAGGCTAATAAATTTGACAAACCTAAAAGTCAGGGGAGTAAGACGGAGTGAAGAATGGAATGATGACTGTTGACTTGATATAAATTTGACAGGCTTTTTGGAACTATAGGGCAGACAAAAAGCTATACTTCTACTAAAAACACACTGGAGTACCAAGTCGTCTGACGCCAAGTACGCACGCTCTTTTTTCTTCCCAATACGATACTTTTTTTTACGTTTTAACATTTCAAGTTGCAGTTTCCATGTTTACTAAATGAGTGAAGTTGCAGATTCACTAAATGATGATAATCATGTGTCTGCTCTCTTCTATGATATAAAAGGGAATTTGATACGCTAAACCATAAAATCTTTATGGAAAAAATTAATAACACAGGTATTACAGGTAAAGGCCTAGATCTAATAAAATCTTACCAGCATGATCGAAAAATTCAGGTAGAAATAAATGGACATCCATCAAGCCATATCGTTACTGATGATGTTGGAGTACCCCAGGGATGAGTATTGGGGCCATTACTGTGTTTGATCTATATAAATGACCTCCCAAGATGTTTACCCCAAGACAATAGCTTAGCAGTAATTTTTGCAGATGATACGGCTGTGACAGTAAAAGCTAAAACCCCATCTTTGTTGGTTGAGAAAATGGTAACAGCAATGAAATCCTTGAATAAATGGTTTGCGTGTAACTGCCTAGCTCCGAACTTTTCTAAAACTGAATTCATGATTTTCGGGTGGTCACAGTGGGCGATAAATCAAATTATCACAGATGAGTTAATTGTAAATCAAAGTAGGAAAAAAAGAGTACTTTCATTTCGTTACCTTGGGATTATTCTCGATGAGCTTTATCTTTCCTTAAGCATTCTGATTATTTGAGATTGAAACTTGCCCATCACTTGGGTTGTCTTTATATCACTTGGGTTGTCTTTATATCACTTGGGTTGTTCATAGATTGAAACAGGTGTCTCCTTTCTCCTTCCTTAAAATCTCATACCACTCTCTAATTGAATCATATCTTAATTATTGCCCCATAGTTTATCTCAACACATTTGTGGTCCATCTGCAACCTCTTCAGATAATTCAAAATAAGGCAATTAGAATTCTTTGTGCTTTTGTTCATCGTCCTGCGAGACTTAAAAATCTGTCAGAAACCTAAACTTTATATATTTTTCTCAATATACTTAATCTCAAACAATTGAAGGACGTGCATACAGCAATGTGGTATTATGATATCCAATCCTCAGCAAATTATTTCCATGATTTGGGTATAATTGGGACTCCCACTTCTCCTGCCCACTACATCCGCTCCAAGAAATATCGCCTTCCGCCAATCAAATCAGAAAGAGCTAAATTCTCAATCAGATACCAGATTCCTCATATTGTAAATAAAATTAACTTAGTAGAAATGTCCCGAAGTTTCACAAGTCTATTTTCTTTAAAAAAAAACATATTTCAAAAATAATTCTTTGTCTGGATGTCGGGATTGAGTAATAATGGAGTTTAGTATGTATTTTGCTGTGGTGATCTTACGCTGGGGTGGCCGACTCTATGATCTCCTACCTTGTATGTTTTTTTGTCTTAGTTTTTATTTCTCTTTTTGGAATTATTTGTATGACGAGACGTTGTGTTTTTTTTTCTATGCATTTGTACTGCTCCAGCCTTACGAGTTCTGCTCTCTGTTGGGGCATAATATTGTTTCTGTATATTTTTAATTTGAATTAATAAACGTTGATTGATTGATTGAAACTGTTTTGATCTTTAGAAAAGCAATGGTGGAGGACGCAGACTAACATATCTTCTCAAGTCTACACGAAGAGCTAAAGCCGCTTAGAACCGGACAGCTAGAAGTCCATATGATATCCAGTATCAATGGAGGCTATGTGCAATCATTGGCACATCTTGGTCACTACATGTTTTTCAAAGCCAAACCATGAAAAATATGGTTCTCCACACTTGGCAATCCTCTTCTATCTAAAAGAATCGAAATCCTGCATATACACTCTCAAGCTTATTACCTCCGATTCATTACATATTCATACCTAGATATATTATGCTACTTTGGAGGCCATCCATAATAGATAAGTGGACAAGGTATAGGTTTTTTTAGCCTAAAAAGCTCTTTAACTTGGCAACGGATATTACACTAACAAGAAGTTTCATTGAGGTGATTGCTGCAGAGATTCCTGCTCCCCACACAAGGGATGAAAACCGGTTTTTAACAAAAATAAATGAGAAAAATAAGTTTTTTTATCTGAAAGTAAGAAGCAACATTAAAACTTGAAACGAAAAGAAATTGTTTTGTATATGAGGGGAGCTACCCCCTTCTGAATACCACCCTCTTTGCTCTAAAGTTTTTTTTTTATTACTTTAAGAAAGCTTCCAATTCTAGTGAAAAACCTTGCATTCCAAGAGTCATTCTTAAACCATTGGAGCAAAAAAGTCAAACTTTAGTGCAAATAGCAAAATATTATAGAGGAGGCAGTCCCATGTCTTATATGCAATTATTTTTTATTCTTTTTAAGTCATAATGTTACTCTTCCTTTCAGTTGAAAAGGCCTATTTTTTTTTAGTTTAATTTATGACCGTTTTTTTTAAATAATGCCGAGAAACCCACCTCCCCTTCCATGTAAAATATCCCCGTGAAAAATTCCTCCAAAGAAGAGGGTCTTCCTGCCAAAATACCATCGAAAAATTCCCCTTCGGCTCATCCCTCCACACAGAAAAACCTCCCTTCCGGAATTTTTTTGCTGGTGATTCCCTCCAGGAAAATTATTTTTATTATACTTGTATATGAGAAAAGGTGTTTTATTTAATTTATGATTGTTTTTAAAATCCTACCAGAAATCCCCTCTATTATGAAATTTTTTTTGCGGAAATCCCCGTCCAACTGAAAGCTTCCCAGCTGAAAATCCACCCATCGCCGGGGAAAATTCCGTAGACAATTTCTCCCGGACAATTTCCCCAGGGTATCTTCACGTGTTAAATTGAGTTGCCCAGGAGAAAGTCAGACAAAGCAAAAAAATAAATGGCAATTATTGGCGGTTCCTCCTGCGTAAGAATCTCCCTGAAAAGTTCAACCCCGTTATCAGCTCTCCCACGGAAATTTCTTCCGGTTAATAATCTCCCCTTATCGAAAAACTCCCTCCTAGAAAAGTGCATGTGTACTTCCAATTACAATTACTAAATTTAAATAATGGGCAAATTTTTCAAATTAAAGCCCTTTCTACAGGGGTTTAAAAATACGATCGTTATAAATGCATGGGGAATTCTTACACGATGGGAGTAATTTTTCACGGGGGGAGGGCTTACGGGTGAAAATTTATCATGAAGAGGGAGGTTTACACTGATAAGAGTTTTCTATGGGCGAATTTTTTGGAAGATTTTTTTTTCTCTTGAGATAACAGCAATGTGCGATGGTATTTCAATAGTATTTAATAAATTAATATTAGTGATTAATAGTATTTACAACACAACAAATTAGTATTTAAAAATATGGTGTACCTGAGTGCACGACGTCATTCCAATTAAGTAATAGAATGTAAATAAAACACCAACGAAGACTTCTCGATGTTTCTTTAAGATAGGGTACTCATCGCTTAAAGCTGTAATTATTGCTTCAGATCCTCCAAACTGAAAAAGGAACAATACAGTTAATAAAAATAACAAAGAGGAACCCATCCATGGGATGGTGTCTCCTTTAGCAGTAATGCACTTTGTTTTGAGTTCCGTCTCCGGGTAGTTGTTTTAAGGATTTTGTTTCGGATTTATATTGATTTGACTATATATATATATCTATATATATAAAAATAAGTTGTCTGTCTGTCTGTGGATGTGTGGATGGATGTGTCAGGTGACGTCACCTGAAAAAACTGGATCAGGTGACGTCAAAACTGAAAAAACTAAAAAAGGCAAAAACTACAAAAAAAACTAAAAACTAATAAAAAAAATAAAAAAGCTAAAAAACTAAAAAAACTATAAAGGTAAAAACCAATAAAAAACTAAAAAGGCAAAAACTACAAAAAAAAACTAAAAACTAATAAAAAAAAGTAAAAAAGCTAAAAAACTAAAAAAACTAAAAAAACTAAAAAAAGGTAAAAAACTAAAAAAAATAAAAAATAAAAAAAAACTAAAAAAAAGGAAAAAACTGAAAAATAAGCTAAAATAAAGGTAAAAACCAATAAAAACTAAAAAAAAAGGAAAAAACTAATAAATGACGACACTCAAAGAGAAAAAAAAGGCAAAAACTACAAAAAAAACTAAAAACTAATAAAAAAAATAAAAAAGCTAAAAAACTAAAAAAACTAAAAAAAGGCAAAAACTACAAAAAAAACTAAAAACTAATAAAAAAGCTAAAAAACTAAAAAAAATAAAAAAAAGGCAAAAACTACAAAAAAACTAAAAACTAATAAAAAAAATAAAAAAGCTAAAAAACTAAAAAAACTAAAAAAACTAAAAAAAGGTAAAAAACTAAAAAAACTAAAAACTAAAAAAAAACTAAAAAAGGTAAAAACTAAAAGAACTAAAAAAGAAAAAAATAAATGACGACACTCAAAGAGAAAGCGACCAGGACAAAAGGAATGTTCGATTAGCAATCAACAAAGCACCGGGACACAGGGAGTATAAATGACGACCAGGACAAAACTAAAAAATCTAAAAATCTAAATAAACTAAAAAAGAAAAAAAAAGGAAAAAAATAAAGGAGAAAAACAAAACTAAAAAACGAATGTATATACAGACCGGTACACCGGGATACAAATGACGACCGGGACACAGGGAATATAAATGACGACCGGGACACAGGGACACAACTACAACGGGGACACCGGGGGAAACAGGGGGATATAAATGACGACCGGGACAAAAAAACTAAAAAGAAAAAAAACTAAAAACTAATAAAAAAACTAAAAAATCTAAAAATCTAAATAAGCTAAAAAAGAAAAAAAAAGGAAAAAAATAAAGGAGAAAAACAAAACTAAAAAACGAATGTATATACAGACCGGGACACCGGGATACAAATGACGACCGGGACCCGGGACACAGGGAATATAAATGACGACCGGGACACAGGGACACAACTACAACGGGGACACCGGGGGAAACAGGGGGATGTAAATGACGACCGGGACACCGGGACAGGGAATGGTCGATTAGCAATCACCATCAACAAAGCTCAAGGGCAATCATTAGAATCATGAGGTATAGATCTGAATACAGATTGTTTTCCCATGGACCATTATATGTTGCATGTTCAAGAGTCGGTAAACCTGACAATCTATTTATATGCAAAGACAATGGGACAGCAAAGAATGTTGTATATTCGCAAGTTTTACGTAGTTAAAACCATATATATATATCTATCTATATTCACAGGTGGGACATAGGGACACAACTACAATGGCGCGTAACTATTATGGCGCGTAACGACTTACGCGCGCGGGGGGGTTTGGGGGGGGCGCGAAGCGCCCCCACCAACTAGGTGTTGGGGTGGCGCGAAGCGCCACCCCAACAGCTAGTATATATATATATATATATATATATATATATATATATATATATATATATATATATATATATATATAATGAAAAGAGAAATCACCAATGCAACAGCACAAACACATAAAAAAAAAGAGACAGAAGGAGAAAAGGAAGACTGTTTTCCTAAATTAGCGATTAATATAGACCAGCACTTGAATGAGGCCTTAATCCTACTCATCCATACAATCACATAGGTCAAACAGCATAGCCAAACACAATCAACCATAAAGAATAATCCATGGACAGGCAGTCATGTCGTCAATAAGTATAAGTCGTCATTTACCAAACAATAGAAAAAATAATAAAGACAAATAATTCAGAGGCAACAACCCAACACAAGGGCTCATCAGGAAAATACACTGGCCTAGAGGGTTTCGCCACTTTAAATTCTCTACCCAGCCAAGTGTTGTGGCTACCACAGAATATCCATGGCATCCCCATGTCAGGTATCACCCCCAAAATACATTTTGGCAGCCAAGTGTTGTGGCTACCACAGAGTATCCATGGCATCCCCGTGTCAGGTATCACCCCCAAAATACATGCCTATGAAAAAAAACAGCGAATGTAAAACAACCAAGTAACACCAAAACAAGCTTATCCTGTTAATATATCCCTCTTTTTAGCAACAATAGGTAAACTGAATATGATAAAATTTATCAAATCACAAATATTAACACATTGCAAAAAAAAATTAATGAACTAAACAATTATAGCCATGTGGCTATTTCTAAAAAAAATCCGCTCTGTTAGAAACACAATTCCAAATAAATGGCGCTGCATCATCATTTGTCGAACATCCGAAATTAGTTGAAAATTTCTTTAAGTATTTCCAGATAATTCTTTTGATATTTATTTAAAAGTTTGTTATAATGAAAACTAAATGTTTTAAATTGCCAAGTTAATTTATTTGCAGAAAAACCTCTTGATATCAATTTTTGGCTTAAGATTTTACATCTATTTTTAAAATCAATATAATTACTACAAATCCTTGCATAACGAAGTAACTGTGAGAAAAACGCAGAATATGTGATATTTGAGTGTATATTACTTTCAGGGAATGGGAAACTAATCACTTCAAAATCATAATCATCCGTTTTATTATACATTTTAAAACTACATTTATTATTATCACAAATATTAACATTTAAATCTAAGAAATGATCTTCATGACCAGCGCCACGACTAGGTTCAAGAGTAAGCTCTGATGGATATATATTTTTAGAAATATCAATGAAATCCTTACAATTTAAGACCAAAATATTATCTAAATATCTTTTATTATTTGACAAAACATGTTTTAAATTATTTGGATTATTTTTATCCATCATATATTTATATTCTAGTTGACTTAAAAACAAGTCAGCTATAAATGGGCTGGCATTCCCCCCCCCCCCCCCCCCCCCCCCCCCCCCCCCATGGAAATTCCCACGATTTGCTTGTACAAATCACCACAAAATCTTATATAAGTATTGTACAAAACAAATTCTAATAACTCAAAAATCATATCCAAGCTGTAACATCTCAAGTTAACTGTGGTATTAAAGCAATTTGTCCATATAGCTTTTTTATTATAAGTGTCTATTTTTAAGAACCTTTTACTAGATAAGAGGAAAGATTTCTTGATAACAGTTTTTAAATTGTCTAACACTACATTAAGTGATAAATTAGTATACATTGTCACAAAATCGAAGGACTCAATTCTTTTAGCTGAAACCATTGTTAAAGACTCTATCACCTGCAGTGAATTATTAACACTCCAATATGGATTAAAATTCGAAAACTTTTTAATACCAGAACAATAGGTTTTAAGCTTATTTACAATTTCCTTTAAAATTAAAGAGAGGTCAGTAGCAGCAATGCGGGTTGGATATTTAGCTGCTCCAGCAATAAACCGTGGTTTAGGGGGATTCTTATGAAATTTTACAGTCCAATATAGGAAAGGGAACTTTTTATCATTGTCATTTATTTTAATATTGAAATTTTTAAAAAGTATTTCTTCAGTCTTTTCAATTAAATTCTCATCCTCTAAATTTACCTTTTCGTAAACATTAGTTGTGCATAACTCCTTTTTTAAAATATCACAATACAGCTTCTGACAAATTATGGCAAAATTATTATTAGCTTTATCCACTGGCACAATTACAAATTCATTCTGTAGATTAGCAATTGCTTGTTTAATCTTCGCATTATAAAATAATGATTTAGTGTTACTATTTTTTAAATTAGAATATATTTTATTTCTTATCTACTAATAATTAAATTCTTCCAACTTTGAAAACTCTCTTTACTTTTATTCTCTTTCTTACACCACTTATCAATGAATAAATCAAAATCATTTTCCAAGCCATCAAGAACACTCGATGGTTTCAGATGATGAGAAAGACGGAAATTAGCCCATTTATTCATTATAATTTGAAGATCATCAAATTATATATATATACTAGCTGTTGGGGTGGCGCTTCGCGCCACCCCAACACCTAGTTGGTGGGGGCGCTTCGCGCCCCCCCCAAGCCCCCCCGCGCGCGTAAGTCGTTACGCGCCATAATAGTTACGCGCCATTGTAGTTGTGTCCCTATGTCCCACCTGTGAATATAGATAGATATATATATATGGTTTTAACTACGTAAAACTTGCGAATATACAACATTCTTTGCTGTCCCATTGTCTTTGCATATAAATAGATTGTCAGGTTTACCGACTCTTGAACATGCAACATATAATGGTCCATGGGAAAACAATCTGTATTCAGATCTATACCTCATGATTCTAATGATTGCCCTTGAGCTTTGTTGATGGTTATTGCTAATCGACCATTCCATGTCCCGGTGTCCCGGTCGTCATTTACATCCCCCTGTTTCCCCCGGTGTCCCCGTTGTAGTTGTGTCCCGGTCGTCATTTATATTCCCTGTGTCCCGGTCGTCATTTGTATCCCGGTGTCCCGGTCTGTATATACATTCGTTTTTTAGTTTTGTTTTTCTCCTTTATTTTTTTCCTTTTTTTTCTTTTTTAGCTTATTTAGATTTTTAGATTTTTTAGTTTTTTTATTAGTTTTTAGTTTGTTTTTTTCTTTTTAGTTTTTTTGTCCCGGTCGTCATTTATATCCCCCTGTTTCCCCCGGTGTCCCCGTTGTAGTTGTGTCCCTGTGTCCCGGTTTTTAGTTCTTTTAGTTTTTACCTTTTTTAGTTTTTTTTTAGTTTTTTAGATGAAAATTTTTTTTAGTTTTTTCCTTTTTTTCTTTTTAGTTTTTTATTGGTTTTTACCTTTATGTTAGCTTATTTTTCAGTTTTTTCCTTTTTTTTAGTTTTTTTTATTTTTTTTTTTAGTTTTTTACCTTTTTTTAGTTTTTTTAGTTTTTTCAGTTTTTTTTAGTTTTTTAGCTTTTTTACTTTTTTTATTAGTTTTTAGTTTTTTTGTAGTTTTTGCCTTTTTTAGTTTTTTCAGTTTTTTTTTAGTTTTTTATTGGTTTTTACCTTTTTTTTAGCTTATTTTTCAGTTTTTTCCTTTTGTTTAGTTGTTTTTAGTTTTTAGTTTTTTTAGTTTTTTACCTTTTTTTTAGTTTTTTTAGTTTTTTAGCTTTTTTATTTTTTTTTATTAGTTTTTAGTTTTTTTTGCAGTTTTTGCCTTTTTTTTAGTTTTTTTAGTTTTTTAGCTTTTTTATTAGTTTTTAGTTTTTTTTGTAGTTTTTGCCTTTTTTTAGTTTTTTTAGTTTTTTAGCTTTTTTATTTTTTTTATTAGTTTTTAGTTTTTTTTGTAGTTTTTGCCTTTTTTTAGTTTTTTCAGTTTTGACGTCACCTGATCCAGTTTTTTCAGGTGACGTCACCTGATCCACGATCCACAGACAACTTATTTTTATATATATAGATAGTTTTTTTTTTTACTTATGTCCTGGTCGTCATTTATACTCCCTGTGTCCCTGTGCTTTGTTGATTGCTAATCGAACATTCCTTTTGTCCTGGTCGCTTTCTCTTTGAGTGTCGTCATTTATTAGTTTTTTCCTTTTTTTTTTAGTTTTTTATTGGTTTTTACCTTTATTTTAGCTTATTTTTCAGTTTTTTCCTTTTTTTTAGTTTTTTTTTATTTTTTATTTTTTTTAGTTTTTTACCTTTTTTTAGTTTTTTTTTAGTTTTTTTAGTTTTTTAGCTTTTTTACTTTTTTTATTAGTTTTTAGTTTTTTTTTGTAGTTTTTGCCTTTTTTTAGTTTTTTCAGTTTTTTTTTTAGTTTTTTATTGGTTTTTACCTTTATAGTTTTTTTTAGTTTTTTAGCTTTTTTATTTTTTTTATTAGTTTTTAGTTTTTTTTGTAGTTTTTGCCTTTTTTTAGTTTTTTCAGTTTTGACGTCACCTGATCCAGTTTTTTCAGGTGACGTCACCTGACACATCCATCCACACATCCACAGACAGACAGACAACTTATTTTTATATATATATATCAATAATTCAAAAACCTTAAAAAAACAAACGTTTTTGAAGGCAACCAGTCATGTAATGCCAGCAGGAAGGCCCAAAAAACGAAAATTTGAGATTATTACAAATGATGATTCTGTATTTTGACGAGAGATTACAACAATTCAAGAACCTTAATTTGTATATATTTTAACAAGGGATTACAATAATTCAAAAACCTTAAAAAACAACATTTTTTTTAAGGTAACCAGTCATGTAATGCCAGTAGGAAGGCCCCAAAAAAGAAAATTCGCAATTACTACAAATGTTGATTATCTATTTTGACAACAGATAACAACAATTCAAAAACCTTAAAAAAGGAAACCCAAACTTTCAAGCTTAGCAAATATCGTTGTTAGAAATCGGACTAGTTTCAACAATCAATAATCAAAATATATTTCATAGTCAATATAATCAAAAATAATCAAATATGTGCATATATTTTAACAAGGAACTACAATAATTCAAAAACCTTAAAAAGGAAATTTTTTTGAAAGCAACCAGTCATGTAATGCCAGTAGTAAGGCCCAAAAAACGAAAATTTGCAATTATTACAAATGATGATTCTTTATTTTGACAAAAAATTGCAACAATTCAAAAACCTTAAAAAAGAAAACCCAAATATTCAAGCTTTGTACATATCGTTGTTAGAAATCGGATTAGCTTCAATAATCAAATACATTTGAAAAGAAAGCATAAAACAAGACAATAAAGTGCCTAAAAAGCAAAAAAACTGGTAATTGCAAAAATATGAATATACATTTTAACAAGGGATTACAGCAATTTGAAAACCACAATTAAAAAAAGAAAATCTTTTTCAACGCAACCAGTTATAGAATGTCAGTAGGAAGGCCCAAAAACGAAAACTATATTAATGTAAAATAAAAAATAAAAAAAAAATAAGGGAAGCTTTACTAATCAAATATCTTTGAAAAGACTTTAGTATGAAAAGACAGCAAATTGTCTACGGTTAGAAGACAAGCCACAATGAGAATCCATATATAGAAGCCTGCCGCGTGCCAATCAATGCCGTAAGTAACCAATGTACGTAACCAATGCCGCAATATGCATGGGTAGTAATAGGCCTACTCTACCTAAGCTCTTTCATACCCCAGAACTTAAAGACCAAAGAAACTAATATAATTTTGAAAAAAAAATGCCGATACGTTTCCTTAAAAAGCAGACAATGTCAAGCTGGATTGCTTGGTTTCAACGGCAAAAACTGTTGCAGCTGTCCAGGGGCAAATCTAGAGAAACATTCTTGGGGATGGGCAATGTGACAAGGGTGCCGATAAGGAAAATCTTGGGGGAGGGATTTAACAAGGGTGACGATAATTGGCCAAATTGTCAACTTAATTTAAAAAAAAGAGTCAAAACAGAAAAAACGAATAAAGGAGCCAGAAAAAATCTTGGAGGGGTCTCCCACGGCCCCCTGGATCCGTTAGTACAGCTACCACAATAATACCTCCATCAATTCCTTTTATTAAATTATACTACGAAGAATCTATCTATTGCATTAGTCTGATATGCAGTAAATGTTCTTAAATACTTTTCTTTCCTTCGAATCACGTTTCTTTGAAAAGTTCAGCAAGAAAAATTAGTAATTTTTTTCTGATTAGCCAATTCAGATTATGCGGTACCGTCAATTTAAGGAAAATATAAGGGCGGGTGACAATATGCAATTCTCAGACCCAAGGTGGGGGCAAATTTGTTGTTGCCAATTTTTTCAATGAGAATTCCAAAAAGGGGTATTTTTCAGTGAAAACACCCCCCCCCCCTCAACAATTTTTTTCAAAATCTTGGGGAGAACATATGGGGGATACCTCACGTATGATTCTAAACATTTAAGGGGCCACTGCTCACTTTTTACCATCAATAGGTTTTACATTCTGATATTATTTGATATTGCCTATTATATTTATTAAATGACATCATCTATTATACATATTATCTGAATTAGACGTGAAGGAAGATTTATACAGCAGGGAGGATTAGAGATAGTACTAAAATTAAAATTAGAGATAGTAAAAAAAATAGTACGGGACAGAGCAGATAGAGCAGATTAAGGGAGCAGATAGTATGACAGATTAGTTTTTAAAAATGTGCATACGAAGATGGATATAAGATAGTAAAAGTCATAAATACGATGTTTAATGAAGGGAAGTGTCTTGCGAATTTAAGAACACTTCATTTAAATCACTTCTTAAATAAATGAGAGATATGAATGAATATTACTACCAGTACTAACAACTCAACACAAATACAAATACAGCTCAATGGCAAAGATTCATGAAAATATGGGGGGGGGGGGTAAGGATTTTCTCGATTTTCTAATGATATAAAAATCGAACAATATTGAGCAAATATACCTAAAACAGAGGGTAACCTGTGACCTTAATTCTCTTAGTAAGCAGCTTCCGCATCAACCTTTAAAATGAGCCATTAAATAGCCCTCTATGATATTTCAGTACCCCACTAGCTGCGGATAAGGAGAAACGTAAAAAAGGGTGCTTTCAATAAAGGTATGGTGGTTGCAGCCACTTTCCTTGTTTTTCAAGCCAATAGTTCTTCCATGGCGCTTAAGTCACGGGACTCTAGGGTTCCTTCATTGGGTTTTTCGACAAGGCGGTTCTAATGGTGTTCTTTGTGTTTCGATCTGATACGATTTCTTAGGAGTACAGTGCTATTTCAAAGATTTGAAAACACGAAGCACAGGGGTGACAAATATAAATGACCAGTTAGCCAGTCTTGCTGCTTTAATACAGCGCATAGCAGTAGTGACAGCATTGCTGATACGACCTGGCAGATTGGGGGTATACTATTGGAGCTACTATCCCCTCAAGATGTTACTATGCTTACCTGGGTCTTACGAAATATTATAGCGCACCTGTAACAGTATAGTGTTCACCTGCATCTTGTGAAATAGGGTTTGTTTTCTTCAAGACACAGGTGCTTGCTATGTAATAGTGTTTGTTTACTCGCTAATGACTTATTTTGATGTTAAGCAATAGGGTTTGTTGGCTTATGCAAATGTTTTCTGTAAGATGTAGGTACTTGCTACGTATTAGAGATTGTTTACTTATGCAAATGATTTATTTGTTTGTTACGTAATAGAGTTTGTTTACTTCAGGATTTCTTGGGCTGTTACGCAGTAGGACTTGCTAGAGTTCGCTAGTCAAGATGCAAACATACGCGTTAGGTAATAGTTTCTTTGATCATTTAAAGCCCTAGAGATGTAGGGGGAAAACCCTTCAGGATCCGCTAGTCAAGATGCAAACATAGGCGCTACATTACAGTGTTTTTCGTTAATTGTTTAAAAACCTGCGACGGACCTCAGCAAGCAATTCCAACGTAGCCCTAGCAGTCGATTCCAGTCGGACCCTAGCAACCAATTCCTACCAGGGGGCCCTAGCAAGCAATTCCAACCGGGGCCCTTAGCAACCACACGATTTCACGACATGCATATCCCACTATTCTGACAAGGCACATATCCTACCATTCCATGACACAAATATAACACCATTCCATGGCACCCTGACCGTCCATACAAGCGTAAACATATCCCGCCATCCCATGACAGCCAGAAAATGTTACTAGTTTTCTTCAGGATGTAGGTGGCTCTTTATGTAATAATGAATGTTTACCTATGTTGAGGGTGCCGCAATCTTGCATGATATGTTAGATTTACTGGGAATGACGCATTCTCACATGAAATGCTAGAGGTCAGGGCCCGCCGGTCAATTGGGAAACACCCGACTGTAACTGAGGAGGACAAACACGCGGGGTGCTACGTAATGTCTCTGCACAAGCAGGATGTTACATAATACTTTAAGAGATTTTTCAAGGTGTTTTTTCTTTGAAGGCTTTTTTTCTTCGAGATTTCCTTTTCTTCAAGATTTTTCCCTCTGGGAAGACTTATGAATCAAAAAATGTTTGTCCATAT
Source organism: Artemia franciscana (assembly GCF_032884065.1). Lineage (NCBI taxonomy): Eukaryota > Metazoa > Arthropoda > Branchiopoda > Anostraca > Artemiidae > Artemia > Artemia franciscana. The sequence goes on along the minus strand of NC_088880.1, from coordinate 26,764,330 downwards.
TAGGAATCGAAAGAGATTCCTCCTTAACGGAGCTGTGCGCTATGCATCTGGAACATGAAGCAATTGATGTTAGTTTGATTCAGCGAATACAGCGAATACCTTCAACACGATAACCTATTACAAGCACGAAGAATTCCCTCTCCGCCTTCTAGAGTGATTAAATGAAACAAATGTTTCCAACGCTTTCCACATGAGAGCACGCAAGTGTTCAAATACTACGAATTTTTGATTTATTAGACACACCTGCCTATTACATTGTATCAATTTAAAGCTTGGTATTGCCGAAAACACATTTCGAATGAGTTGTAAGTATTATGTTTTAGGCAGCAATTATAAGTAATTGTAAACCAGTAATTGTAAACAGTAAAACAGTAATTATCAGAAAAAAAAATCAAGCTTCACAATACGTCTTCTTGCTAGTAAATGAAACACGCAAACGGAGAAAAAAGAGACACTTTTGTCATTTGGCTATTTCCGAGAGGTTTTAATGAAAATGCCACGAAAATGCTCAGGCAACCGTGACATTATGTGGCTAATCCAGCCTTGCAACCCTTTCCGGGGGGAGGGCTGTTATTGGAGGTAAATTTAAGCTATATTAAAAGATATTTATGAGAGGTCTTAATAATAATACCTGGTTTCTGTTGCGTTATTAAGTACATCTGCCTGTTACGTTGTACTAATTTAAATCATGGTAATTAACTTTAATGAAAGTGCCACTTTTCTTTGAGCCAAGGCTATGTATATTCACGCAACCATGGCAATATGCGGCTGACCCACCCTAGAAACCAATTCCAGGGGGAGGGCTGTTATTGGAGGTAAAAATATGCTATATTCAAAGATATTTATGAGAGGTCTTAATGAAAATTCCTGGTTTCTATTGCTTTATTAAACATATCTGCCTGTTACATTGTGCTAATTTAAATATTGGTAATAGAAAATCCCATTTCAAATGAGTCGCAACCATTACGTATTATGCAGCAGAAGGCTCATTGCTTACAATAGTAATAATAATAAATCTATTCTTCTGTTTTTCTTATAAACTTATATAATGTAAATAAATTTTTTAAGAGACCCTTTATGAATTGACCATGCAATCTTTAAATCGAGATTCACAACTGTTTGAAAAAGGTATAACCGAAGAAACAATCAAGGAGGCACACTCCTTAAAGAGGCGAACCACGACAATGTTAAGCGATCTTCGGTTCCGGTGGTCGCAGAGGGATGGGGAGGAATGCATTTCGTAGCCCGAGTTCCAACTAAGAAGCCTGCCAAATTTCATCCCCCTCCGACTTTTCCTTCATGGGGAAAATCTGACCGGAAGTTTCGACCCGTCAACCCCAGCCCCCCTTTAACGTTGTCCGATCGGGCTGAAATTCACAAGTTAAGGTCCCCTAGGGCCCAGGAGCTTATCCGCGAAATTTCAGCTCGATCCGATAACTCCTTCCCTGTTTTCCAGAAACCACGCATAGCCACTTAATGTTCATTTTCGTTTTTTTCTGAGACGCCTACAAGTTACAGCCGACATCGGATCTGGGTGTACGAAGACTCATTCGACGCGGAATTCTCCCAGTAATTTTCCTGGAAAGTTTCGTCGGAAAATCTTAACCCCCCGATTTTCTAGCTTAGAAAAACCCATTTCCCCATTGAAGGTAAAATTTTCTCTTGTAATAACATCACATGTTTGAAAAATTCTTACACTAACAGCAGCTTGGCGCAGCGGAAGCGTACTGGGCCCATAACCCAGAGGTCGGTGGATCGAAACCGCTAGCTGCTAATTTTTTTAAATTTGTAAAATTAGGTAATTTTGTCAGTTTAAATTTATTGATACAGAAAGGGAGAAAATAAACATGGAAACATGTGATCAGAATTACATACTGGAATGTTCACAAGAATTTATACTGAAGCAGGGGTAAGGCTTGATGGAAGCAAGTTAAAAGAACCATTTAAATTGATTTCCTAATTGAAGCCGTTGATGAAATTTTCTATTGTAATAACTTGTTTGATAACAAGCATAACAGCAGCTTGGCGCAGCGGAAGCGCGCTGGGCCCATAAACCGGAGGCGGGTGGGTAAAAACCACTAGCTGCTAAATTTTTATTAAGCTGCTAAACTATTAAAATTATCAAAATTAGATAATTTTGTCAGTTTGAATTTATTGATACAGAAAGCGAGAAAATAAACATGGAAAATTATTATTAAATTACATCCACCATGGATTGTAGAAAAACGTACAGAAATAATATGAAAAAAACTTCGTTTTCTTAAAGAGTTAAAGAGGCTGCGTCCAAAAGTCGAACCTTAAAACGTACAGGAATTAGGAGAGGCAGTTGGGGGGCTGCCGCCCCCCAAACCCCCCGCTTTTAAAGACTCTTTTGTACAGGTTTTTTGTTGTGGGGGGCTACCGCCCCCTAACCCCCCGCTCTTGGCTTCGGAAAGGCCCTCTTTTAATTGACAAAAAATTGAAATGAATGAATAATGGAATAACTTCGAAAAATGTTAAACACAAGAGGACAGGAGAACCATTGCGCTGAAACTAGTAATTAGTAACAATGAAGTCCCCTCACAACAAAAAACCTGTACAAAAGAGTCTTTAAAAGCGGGGGGTTAGGGGGGGCGGCAGCCCCCCAACTGCCTCTCCTAATTCCTGTACGTTTTAAGGCTCGACTTTGGGACGCAGCCTCTTTAACTCTTTAAGAAAACGAAGTTTTTTTCATATTATTGCACAAAACAATGGTATCATTGTGTTGGATTTGTCCGGTACTGAAAATATGGTCCGAACGAGGACAGTACGTTTAGAGTGTATCTTTGCCAAACCATTCGAGGTGAGCATTGAAACAATCTTGCTAAATCAATTTAAAACCCATTGGAGAATTACGCCTGATGGCAGGGTTCTACTAGACTTGGCACCATGAGCACAAATAAAATAATCAATATATTCAATTTGGATCCTTACATGTCCAAATATAAATCCTATTGTATACCATCGGATTTTCTAGAGCCTCTTAAAAGCGTTAACCATATCATTTTTAATAGTAGCCCATCAACTTTAAGAACGGGGCATTGGAAAATGTATTATTCAAACAGCGAAGAATATTGAATTTCTTATCCTTTTGGTCTACTGTATACGTTTTACGTGCCTCAAATTTAAAACTTCCTGGAGCAAAGTGGAAAATCTATTATTCAAAGTCGGAAGTGAGTATAAGATTTATCAACCAAAAGCTGTGGTTTTCATGCATTATTAAATTTTGTTTTTCAAAGTCGCGGATATACTTACAGTGAATTTTTTAGCATTTATGGTGAAAATCCTCGATTGGGCGATTTTCTAGTTGAATACACTTTTATACCTGTGTAATATAAATTTCAGTGTCCTAAGAGTGAAATGTTTTAAAAATGCAAAGTCAGGGTCACATTGCCTACAATATAACTTAGCTTCATTTTATTATATCTGTTCGTAAAGTCAATAATACTATTTTGATTCATGTTAAAAAAATACAAGTTATTCAATTTTATTATTTGCAGCAATATCACATACAAAATTCTCATATGAAGAATAGCTTTCTATAACAGCCAAATAAAAGCTTATAGGTTTATAATCATAGTAGTCTGTATCTTCACAGCGATGTCATAAAAATCAGACTCTTTTCCAGGAATTGAAGCGTAGACTTCTTCTTCCAAAAACAATTTAAAACGACAACGATATAAGTCTCTTAAAGGTAAAGTGAAATCACGTTTTTGGTTTTTTGCCATAATGCCAGGGTAAGTGTTCTCCGATGTATCACATTTATCATGGTGACAATTGAAGCATAGGAAACCTCTAGTGTGAGAGTCACAAACCTTTTCAATACTGAAATTGCAGTTATTAAGTTGCACTGTGTATCCTCTATACAATTTAAATGGATTGCATAACCTGCAATGTTCATTATAGTCATCAACAAAAGTACAATTCTCACAAGATGACCAGGTGCATAATATAAACAAACATAATGGACATGTGTAAAACATTTTTCGATGTTGTCCGTGTCACTTCCAAAATGAAACTGACTGGGAAGTCTTCTAGGAAGAGAGGGAGTGACGTCACAAAACATTTTTAGATAGGATTTTTCGAGTTATTTCTTGTTACCTTGCAAAATGTTGCAGTCTAGATAGTGATCAAAAGCAAATACACAATATTGTTTTGTTTTGTTTCAGTTAATATATCAGTAAATTGAGTAAAGGCATCTGGACCACGATGTAAAAGTTACATTCAATGGTCCAATAACGGAGACTATTGTCTCATTATATCGTTAAGCATTCTTAGAGAAAATATTTTCCTTTGAAAACCATCATTTAGAATCAAACATTTTTCCAAAGTTACAAGATTCCGTATGCTTTTTTGTTTCTCAAATCCATCCAGTTTTAATCCTGACATTCTCATTATTGATTATAAACTAACAATAGATCTCGCTAGTAACAAACTTATTCCTTTTTATAGGCTGATTCAGATCGTTGTCTTCAATATATTTCACTAATGTATTTAATCCGTCTTGTAATCTTTGCATATGCATTATATTCATTTTCGCTGCAAAACATGACTGTTCTTGAGACTTGAATTTGGTTAATGATATAACATATCGTGCAAACATCTCGTCCTATTCTAAGGTTAGCCAGCAACCCCTTGTAATTCTGCTGCAGCATTAGGCACTCCAGGCTTCTTTTAACCATGGTTAGCGCCTTCAATATCCAATATAGTAACAGCATCCACTACTAAAGAATAAATTCCATGATGTTGACACACTGAGCTCTTTTTCAATACTGAAGCAAAGTCACGCAAGAGTCACCCTCAACTCCAGTCACGTAACAGACACTTGCGTCTCCTAGAAAACATTTCCTGTGATGTAACAGGCAAACCCTATTACGCAGATGTACTAAACAGACGCTTCATAGTATTGTGTCAGACCCAGGAGTGCGTAGGAACGTATTGAGGGGCAAGTGGCTGCAATAGTTTACCCCTCCTATGGGCGTACTCAGTACCATAGAGAGTATACTACTCAGTTTCTACACTAAATTTTCTTAGTACTTAAAAAAACTTATTGTTCTAATTAAACAAACATAGTGTTTCAGGTGTCATTCTTAAGGAATTGGGACAGAATTCAAACTTTGCATAAGAAGTGAGGTGTTTTGGAGGAGTAACCACCCTCAAGTACCTAATAATTCATGTTCGGTTAAGTTTAAATATTGCTCCTTAGTCTCAGTTAAAAAAAATTATTTTTTTATTTAGTTTCTGATCGTTTTTTAAATAATTCCAGGAAATCTGGCTACTGCTCTAGGAGAAAATTCGTCCTCCCCAAGCATTTATTTTCTAGACAATTCAATCCTGATCAAGATTTGCCCCGGGCAATTACCCTTAACATCTCCGCGAGTAAAATTGAGAAGGAAAAGAGAAAGTAAGATATAAAACAATTTGTATAGGAATTATGGCAAATTCCCCCACTGTGAAATTTCCTCTAAAAAATTTCACGCCCTGGAAACTCCCCTCCCTATGGAAAATATCCACGTGGAAAATACCACCAGCAGTAAATCCCCCCCCCCCAACGAAACTATGCATACCTCCCAATAGCAAATACCAGACGTTTACAATGGGCACATTTTGTAAGTTAAAGACCTTTCCTCAGAGGCTGTGGGAGGGTCATGATGTCCCCAAAAGCATAGTTGTTCAGCCTTTCAACTATGCTGAACAAAATGGCTATCTAAAAATTTTCATTGGATGATTTTTAGAAAAAAGTAGCGTGAAAGGGGGCCTAGTCGCCCTCCATTTTTTGGTACCTACAATTTTTAATTCTCATTCTAATGAGTCCTCTCCCAATATTCTAAGACCACTGAGTCGATAGTATTACCTCTGGGAAAAAACTACAAACACATAAACACGCATCCGTGATCTTTCATCTGTCCAAAAATATAAAATTCCTCATTTTTGCAGATAGGAGCTTGACCTATGCAGTAGGTCTCTGACACGCTGAATCTGGTGGTGTGATTTCAATTAAGATTCTATGACTTTTAGGGGGTGTTTTCCCCTTTTTCCAAAAATCAGGCAAATTTTCTCAGGCTCCTGAACTTTGATGGGAAGGATTAAACTTAATGAAATTCATAGATTTGAAATCAACGTAAAACTCTAATTCTTTTGATATATCTATTGGTATCAAAATTCCTTTTTTAGAGTCTCGGTTACTATTGAGCCGGGCCACTCGTTACTTACAGTTCGTTACCAGGAAATACATGATGACTAAACCGTCTGTGACAATGAAAAGCAAGTGAAGAGCGACCCTTGTTAATGTTAAGCAAAACTCCAAGACAGAGCCTCAAAACGTTTGTGGTCTTGATAATAGGCTGCATAATAAAATTCAATATGTTTGAGACCCAAATATGTGTTGCAAAAAGACCCACATGAAAATTCACATTATCCGTAATTGACATCCAATTTTTATTGGCCCCCCTTCCCGGAAAGGTGGGAGATCGTTATTTAAAAACAATGGTCATATTTAAGAAATGAAAGGCTAAATCCACCAATAATATTTTATCCTAGCACCCCTTTCAAATAAAAAAGATTTTACATCCATGTATTCTCATTTACCTCCCTTTTGGGCTAGAAAACGATAACCGATTATGTCTTAAATCGGGCCAAAATTCTATACGACCAAAATAATGAGATAAGTGTCTGGTTTTGAAAAAAAATTCATGCAAATCTACCATTTACTAAAAGTACTATCTCTTGCGGCGGTAAGTTCTGTCCTAAAGAATATTTCTGTGCAGTCTCACCTATAGTTAAAAAGAAAAACAAACTGAGAGAAGCAAAAATTGAGAGGATGGAAAATCATGTACGTTCAAATAAAAGTAAAATGGAACGTAAGAAATCAAAGCGAGTAGACGATAAGGGGCCTTTCATCACATTTACTCTTTGTCACGAAAGTTCAACTTTCTTTTATCACAACACTTGCATTACGCATTACGCATTCGCATTACGCAATAATGTTCCGTTCAATGCAATCTGTAAATAAAATATTTGATTTTAATATTTAATTACGGTGACCTTATTTATTGCGTTATAGTACGTATACTTTCCACAAGGCCCATGTTGAACTTAAATATAAAGAGCGCAAGGATGAAGGGTGACGTGAAAGCCTATTTACATTTGTATTATTCGTTTTAAGTGTAGAGGTGGCTTTTTACTTCTCTTTGAATTTAATTTATATAATATAGATAAAGTTTATAACAATTAATTTATATAATTTATATAATATATATTATATACTACAATATAATATAATATAATATAATAATATAATACATATAACATAAAAAAAAATGATGCAGTTATAAATTCTAAATCCTTTTAATTAATTTCGATTCAGTTTTTAACTGAGTTCTTAACCTGGAGTTTGTTTTTTCAGTTTCAATTTTCTAGTAAAATATTCATTTTCAATTTTTCTTCACCTAAAATTTGACAACTCAATTTTCCAAACTTTGGTTAAACCTTACCGAGCTGTCCAGGCCCAAGGTCAACAGCATCATGAAGAAAAGCAGAGACCATATTGTTGATCCTGGCATGGTTGCAATTGCTTCAGGATATACAATAAAAACAAGCCCTGGCCCTTCTGTTGCTACCTCTTCAATGGGCTTCCCAGATCGATATGACATGTAGCCAAGCACAGAAAATATCACAAATCCAGCAAGAAAGCTTGTAGCACAATTGATGCAGCTAGTGATGATCGCATCCCTGAAAAAAAGGATAAAGATCATCCAGAGCCATTGCTGGCGCATAGAATAGAATAGAACATGATTTATTTGCTAAAATAGCACACAAGCTAGCATAAGCACGTCAGAACAATTACAATTACAATGATAAAATAAATGTTAAGGGATAAACATAGTTACAAAGTTAAATCAATTATTAAAATGCGAAACAAAATAGGGAACAAAAGAGTTTTTGTACCTCATTGTCAACATTTAGGGACACAAGTCAAGTTGAGTATTTGGAGCTCTACGAGCATTAAGTCTTGTATTGGGAAGGATTGGGGGGGTTTTCTTTGAAGGGGGGAAGAAGACGTCGATGATAGTCAGAACTAAGGCACTTGTGCTGAAAGTTCATGGTAAGGAAGTGATGTCGTGATTCCAATGTAGTGAGTTCAAGTCTAGCCAAACCTTCATCATAAGTAGTATAGGACGTTCCCAGTATAATTTTTATAGCTCTTTTTTGAATGCTTTCGATTTTAGAACATTGGGATTTGGTCAACCCAGGGTGCCAGACAGGGCAAGCATATTCAAGAAAAGGTCTTATATAAGAACAATAAATTATTTTAAGGTTCTGGATTGATATGGAGAACCGTTTGAGAAGGGAGAAAGATTTAAGGAGAAAACCACCTGTTTTAAATAAGTGAAAAGAGTGAGATTTCCATTTAAGGTCATTGTCCTAGTGCACACCAAGTAGCTTAACCATGTTTAAATTTGGAATGCAAAGGTAATTATTGATTGGGGGTATATTTTTAAAAAAGGAGAATAGCATTAAACTGCTTTTCGGTATGCTCAGATTAAGTTTAACATTGTCAAGATCATTCATTAAGTTGTTAATGAGTGAGTCAAGTTTAACGCCCGAAGTTTATGAGGTTTGACAAAGGTTAAGTAATGTCAAATCATCCGCAAATTTAAAAGTGTTGTCAAATTTCATTGTACAAAAACATTGTTAAAAACAATTAAGAATGCTAAAGGACCCAATTTAGTCCCTTGGGGTGCTCCACAGGAAATTGAGGTAAAACCTGATGAATCTCCGTTAGGGAGGACTACACATTGCTCACGACCAGATAAAAACTAGCTACTATACGTAAAAAAAAATCTCTGACACCTAAAGCCCTTGCATTATCAATAACTGTCTGATGATCCAAGTTGTCAAAGGCTTTACTAATATCAGCAAAAACAGCCTCAACGTAGGAACTACTTAGCTCAAGATGTTTGGAAACAGTGTCAAGTATATAACATAAACAATGGGTGGTGCTATGATTCTCTGATTTGGGTTAATTTTATCTTGAATATCGTCAAAGAGGAAATTGTAAATAAAACTTCCAAAAATTTTAGAGAAAATAGAGGTTTTTGATATTGGCCTTAAGTCAGAGGGAACTTTTGTGGTCTTGTTTTTCGGTATAGGTGATATAATAGCTCGTTTAAAACACACTGGAAAAATACCATCTACAAGACATTGGTTAAAAATTGCAGTTAGAGGTAAGCTTAAATAATGGGCACATTTCAAAATCAATTTGGTAGGGATATAGGGCGTCGAGTCAATGTTTCAGTTGTTCACCCTTATTGCAGGGGCGTTATAAACAAGCCTCTAGCCAGAGATGGTTTTAGGGTGGAGAAAGAGGGGGCACTTTCCCTGGGTGCATAAATTTTATGGGCGCAAAATTTAAGATAAATAATCTAATGGTTATAATCATTTGTTAATTTTATTTTTATTAAAATAAAGCAGAGGGTTCAGTTGACAAGATTGTGTTGATAGATGAAAATTTTGTTTAAATTTGGCCTAAAACTTTTCGAGAGACAGTAAGGGAGCCTAATCAGTATTTTGCCCCGGGCGCCAGGGGTATCAGAACCGCCACTGCCTGTCACCCAACCTTGCGGTCAGGCTATAGGTTTGCTAGCTTACATCCTAGAAAAAAAAAACATTATGAGTAAGGTACATTAGATCATGCCAATCGAAATTCCTTTTAACGAAATTTAGTTCCCAACGAATTACTTGAATGAACCTATGAATCCCTTCATCGTGGCAGAATTGACCTATCGCTTAAATGAAAGGGGTTGAAGCTAAGTTTAAAATTGATTTGCTACTGAAGTGCGGAAAAACAAACACTGTCATCCAAATGTCAAACTGAGGTGCGGAAAAACAAACACTGTCATCCAAATGTCAAACTGAGGTGCGGAAAAACAAACACTGTCATCCAAATGTCAAAACACGATATAAAGCTTCATTTTTTGAGAAACTCGTCTTCAAAGTTTCTCAAGTTTTGCAGCATTTTTTCCGTCCATTGCGCCTAGTACTAGAAGCAGAATTGAAGTAAAACGTTGCAAGGATTGATATTAGACAATATTCTTTTCAATTATGCAATTAAAATACACATCAAAGTTTGCTGACATTGCTAAATCTCGGTTTTTCAGATTTGGCAAATGGGACAAAATGCTGCAGATACACTTTTTTCCAAAAAAAATCTTCGCAGGAGATTTTATTAGGACGTTTTTGCATAAACCATTCGATCTGCCTCTTTGAGCTGAATTCAGTGGTATATGTAACTTGGAAAATTATCTTTCCTCCATGTATATACGCGTTTTTACCTTTGGATGGCCGAGTAGGAGAGTCGAATGAAGTTAGTTCTCACCAAAGTACAGATGCAAACCACAAGAGAGGAGAGGAGCCTGTACAAACATTTTGACTCCTAAGATTGTTATTCTTTTCATTGCCTTAAAATTTCACAGAGACAACCAATCAATCAATTTATCAATATCAATTCTTTGATCTTATTATGTGCATTTTATGTCGATATTTTATATATTACATACATTTATGTTTTGTTATGTACATTTTATAAGTTTGGAATTGTTGGTTTAGCTATTACTTCCCATCAAAATTCGTTTGGTCCTGGCGTCTCTTACGTCACAATTTGGGCATCCACCTTTTTCCTTCACCTCAGTGGTTGAATCTATCCCAAACTTTAAAACGACAGAAAATATTACTCCTGGCTAAATTTGGTTGAAATTAATTAATTCCTCTTGGTAGATAACCTGATGACAAAAATCTAGACAACTCTCACCCTCACCTTCCTTTTACACACACACTTAGAGATCGGAGAGGCTCCGGAGTTAGAAAAAATAGTCGGAATTAAATAAGCAAAATAGCTTGCTTCGCTTTAATCACAATGTTTCGATCATAGTTTCTTTAAAACCATATTTTTTGAGGAAAACACTTCAACTGTCTATTTGATAAGTCTTTACTTGTTAAAAAGCAATTTTGGTTCCATATTAAGTCAAACTTAAAGCCAGATTTAGGAGAATGGGTAGTCAATTGCTTTGTAATTTTTATTCCACTCTCTAATTCACAACTCGTCACCGTCCTATTATGTACATTTTATGTTGATATTTTGTATATTACATACATTTATGTTTTGATGTGTACATTTATAAGTTTGGAATTTTATATTGAAAATCAACGTAAATTAAACAAGAGCAGCAGTTAGTCCAATAGCCAACAAGTTTGGTCCGGGCTGAAAAGTTTCTCAGAAATTGCATAAAACCGTTCATGGGTGGCAATTTACAACAAAAGGTATTTCAAGATTGAAGGGGTGGAGTGGCTTCCTAATTTTTTCAATAGTAATACCAAAACAAGGTATTTTTTAAAACCGAAGAGGGGCAGAAAATTTGTTCTTTGAATTAAAATTTCAAGCGAAAAAAAAGAGCACAAGCGAAAAAATCAATTCTCAATTGATTCTTTTTTCAAGATTAAAAAAAATTAAAGCCATTGGGCTTCTCTTTCTGGCGTACGATTAAGGAATAATATGATTGACCAACGAAAGTTCTTCACAGCCGTAAACCAATGAAATTAAAGCACCCTTTTTACAAGCAATAAAACAAAAATAATCTCACTTTTTTCTTTGATGGCATATTTAATTTTTTTATCAGATTCTATTTTTTCTGAACAAACCCAGGTCCTGAAGAATATATACATTTTCTAACAGTTCGTTATAATCGAACTGTAAGTAAAGAGCGATGCGGCTCAATAGTAACCAAAACCCTAGGAAACAGAGTCTTGATAAGGATAGATACATAAAAAGAATCAAATGCTGATGCTCATTTAAAATATACAAAATATATCAAGTTTTATGATACCCATCAAAAGTTAAGAGCCAGAGAAAATTTGCCAAATTTCTGAAAAACGGGGCAAACACCCCTAAGACATCAAATGATCATAATGAAAATCGCACCAATCAGATTAAGCATATCAGAAAACCCTACTGTGTAGGTTTCAAGCTCCAACATTCACAAGTTTGGAATTTATATTTTTTGCTAGATGAAAGATTCCGGATGCGTGTTTTTTCCCAGGGGTGATTGTATAGAACTAATCATCCTGGAAGATCGGATGAGGGCTTTATTTTTTTTTTTTTTTTTTTTTTTATCGTAGAAAGGATCTTTGAGAGGTAAAAAAGGAAATATTAAATATACTCATCGGAATTAGCAATATCAGAATTAAATTTCAAAATATTTACTTAAACCTCCACAATCACAAATCAGATGCAAGATATATTATAGAAGAAGCATTTTATTTGCTTGTTTGAATAGCTTGTCTTGGGAAACAATACGTTGTTTTTCATTAATTAAAAAAATTGTATTTAATGGGAATGTTTCTAAGACAATTAGTTTTTTTGATGAAACAAATATTCTTTTTTTAAACCAACATTAAATATTTCTGGATGAGATTTGACTAGTAGTAAACATTTACATTCACATCAGGTTATATTTAGATTTTGGGTACAGAGGAGGGGTAATCAGCTAAATGCGACCAAAAGTTCTAAAAGCCTCTAGCAGCCCACTCTGCTATTGCCACAGTCTCCACCTGTTAGCATTTGTATGTAAAGTTACTACTTAATATTTTAGTCAAAGCATAAATAAGTTTAGTCTAGACTTATCTATCACTATCCCACAACAAAAAAACTTGGTTAAACAAATAGAAGAGTGCTAGCAATATGCCTGGCTAAGCTCTAGATCAGAGACAAATTACATAAGTATTGATTGTATTGTTTATTCTGACATGTGTCAATTTCTGGTCGACATGTATTCAATATCCTCCGCAACGTGCCGAATTGTGAAGGTATGTGTGGAGACCGTTCACTATGCCCTCTTTGGTTCAATTCCAGAGTTTTGTTTTCAGCCCCTATAAAGTACACAAAAATCTACCTAAAATCCTAGAACTCTAGCTCCAAAGGCATAAAAATCCCGCTGAAAACTCTATCTCTACTAGTTGTGGGAGTGGTCACTACAAACTGGGGCCACATAAGTGAAAACGTGTCCATAAAATTCGTCCGAAGAATTTTATCCGAAATTTGTCCGAATACCTTTTTGCAAATTTCCATCTTACGGCAGTTTGCCACACTTGCATTTTCCACGCTTATATCACCAACATTAAAGAAGGTGCAGATCTTGTTTCGCAAGCTTGATTCAAGCCTCCTCTTCAATGCGCCGCTGATTCATACTAAAGTTTGTGGTCCACTAACTTTGATAGATTTTGTAAATGTTCCGGATGTAGCCTACGGACGCAGACTGGGATACACTTATATTCGAAGCGCCTATTTAAACCCGATAAATCAAAAACATTTTGAAAGTAGCTAAGTAAGAATTTTGTTATTGTAGTCTTTAATTCAGAAAAAGAGTCTTGCTCCTTGATACCCCCCCCAAATAAAAAGCATTACTGTTAAAATTTTTAGTGCTACTGTTTAATTAAATTTAAAAAAAAAACAAGTTTTTTCAACTGAAAGTAAGGAGCCCGACGCAGGGACCTTAGTAGTCAAGAAGCGTCGTTAATCCGATACAATACAAAGTAAGGAGCAACATTAAAACTTAGAGCGAACAGAAACCACAAAGTATATGAGGGGGTTTTTCCCTCGTCAATACCTCGCTCTTTACGGTAAAGTTCGAATTTTGTTCCAATTCTGTAAGAATGACTCCTGAATCACAAAAATTTAGCGTAAAGAGCAAGGTAATGACAAGGGGGTGAACCCCCTGACATACGTAATAATAGCTTTTCATTTTAAGTTTTAATGTTGCTCCTTTCTTTCGGTTGATCGTTTTTTTTAGTTTAATTTCTGATCATTTTTTTAAATAATGCTGGGAGATACCAGCACCCCCTTCATGGAAAATACTCTTCCCCCTTTGAAAAATTTCTCCATGGATAGATCATCCAAAGTAACCCTCTCAAACCTGACCCCTCCCCCGCCAGAAAAAAATCCCCGAAAACGTCTATATGCTTCCAATTAACTAATATTATATGTAAACAATGGGTAAAGTTAATAACTTGCAGCCCATCCCCAGGGGACTATGGGGAATTCAGTTGTCCTTAAAGACATAGTTATTAGATTTTTCGATTATGTTGAACAAAATGGCTATCTCAAAATTTTGATCCAGTGAATATGATCCAACAGGCGTTGGAGGGGGTTTAGTCACCCTCCAATTTTTGTTCCCTTAAAAAGGACACTATAAATTTTAATTTACGTTTGCCCTCTCACAACATTTTAGAACCACTGGATTGATACGATCACCCCTGGGGAAAAAAACAAATAAGCACGCATCTGTGATCTTTCTTTTGGCAAAAAAATACAGAATTCCACATTTTTGCAGATAGGAGCTTGAAACCTCTACAGTAGGGTTCTGTGATACGCTGAATCTGATGGTGTGATTTTCATTAAGATTTTTTGCCTTTTAGCGGGTGTGTCACGCTTTTTCGAAAATAAGGCAAATTTTCCCAGGCTCGTAACTTTTGATGAGTATGACTAACCTTACTGAAACTTATATATTTAAAATCAGCATAAAAATTCAATTCTTTTGATGCATCTATTGGTATCAAAATTCCGTTTTTTAGAGTTTCGGTTACTATTGAGCCGGATCGCTCCTTTCTTACAGTTCGTAACCACAAACTATTTGATTCTAATTTCTGAAGTATTAGAAAATGACTTCTTAAGAGAATGGTTAATATTAGTTTTCTCTCTATCCAAATTTACGGACTAAGATTGCAAAAGGATTTCGTGGACTTTACGAAAGATTTGGTAGCCTGTTCAAACTGTGAAAGCAAAAAATATACGTAAAAAAAAAATCTGGAAATGAAGTCAAGGAAAATACATAGTCAAACATTTCGTGGTAACGAACTGTAGTAAGGAGCGACCCGGCTCAATAGTAAACGAAACTCTAAAAAACGGAATTTCGATGCTAAAAGATATATCAAAAGAATTGGATTTTTATGCTGATTTTAAATATATAAGTTTAATCAAATTTAGTCTTTATCATCAAAAGTTACGACGCTGAGAATATTTGCCTTATTTTGGAAAATATGGGGAAACACCCCTAAAAGTCATAGGATCTTAACGAAAATCTCACCATCGAATTCAGAGTATCAGAGAACCCTATAGAAAAAATTTCAAGTCCAATCTACAAAAATGTGGGATTTCGTATTTTTTGCCAGAAGACAAATCACGGGTGCGTGTTTATTTGTTTGTTTGTTTTTTTGTTTTTTTCCCCAGGGGTCATCGTATCGACCAAGTGGTTCTAGAGTGTTGCAAGAGGGCTCATTCTAACGGAAATGAAAAGTTCTAGTGCCCTTTTTAAGTGACCAAAAAAATTGAACGCATGTTCCACGCTCATTTTTTTCCCAATGTCAACGGATCAAAATTTTGAGCCATTTTGTTCCGCATAGTCGAAAACCAAAATAACTATGTCTTTGGGGGTGACTTACCCCCCCCCCCACAGTTCCTGGGGGAGAGGCTGTAAGTTACAAACTTTGACCAATGTTTACATACAGTAATGGTTATTGGGAAGTGTACCGACGTTTTCAGGGGGATTTTTTTGGTTTGGGTGTGGGGCTCAGGGGAGGTGGCTATATGGGAGGATCTTTCCTTGGAGGAATATTTCATGGGGGAAGAGAAATTCAATGAAAAGAGCGCAGGATTTTCTAGCATTACTATTTAAAAAAAAAAAACAATGAAAATATAAACATGAAAAAGGTTTTTCAATTGAAAGTAAGGAGAAGCATTAAAACTTAAAACGAACAGAGATTCTTACGCATATGAGGGGTTCTAAAAATACTTTAGCATAAAGAGCGAGGTATTTAGGAGGAGATAAATACTTCGCTCTTTATACTAAATTATTTCTAGTAATTTCAACTATTTATTGTACGGCCTTTCTGATTCAGGGGTCATTCTTAAAGAATTGGGACAAAACTTAAGATTTAGTGGGAAGAGCGAGGTATTAACGAGGGGAAAACCCCCTCATATATATAATCAAAAATATAAGAATATAAAAGTTTGTTACGTAAGTTAATTCTTAAGTTACGTATATTTTTTTACTAATAAAAACGTTCGTTAAAAATTAAAAGTTCTAGTTGCCTTTTTAAGTAACCGAAAAATTGGAGGGCAACTAGGCCTCCTTCCCCACCCCTTATTTCTCAAAATCGTCTGATCAAAACTAACAGAAAGCCATTTAGCCAAAAAAAGAATTAATATGCAAATTTCATTTTGATAATTTATGTACGGAGAGCCAAAATCAGACATGCATTAATTCAAAAACTTTCAAAAATTAAATAAAAAAAAACAAGTTTTTTGAAATGAAAGTAATGAAAGTAAGCGACATTAAAACTTAAAACGAACAGAAATTACTCCGTATATGAAAGGGGCTTTTCCTCCTCGACACCCCGCTCCTTGCGCTAAAGTTTGATTCTTTCTCGCAACTCTACTTTTTAAAACAATAAAAAACTTTAGCGTAAAGAGCGGGGCGTCGAGGAGGAAAAGCCCCTTTCATATACGGAGTAATTTCTGTTCTTATAAGTTGTAATGTCGCTCCCTACTTTCATTTCAAAAAACTTGTTTTTTTTTTATTTAATTTAATAAAAGCTGGCTCGAAAACCAGTTTGTATTAGCTACTTCCGATCAGTTTCTGATATAACAAGTGTTCATTATAAATAATAAGTTAATAATGCCAAATGATATTATACCACATTTTGTGGTTTCGGGTGTGAAGGATATTAAGAAAAGAATAAAGCCTCTGACATTTGAGTAAGATAATGTGCTATAGTAAACAACTGTGGTTAAACATTCAATTACTGTGAAATCACAACAACAGCTGTTATTGAATGACCACAATATTAACTGTTAATATAAGAAAGGGCACTAAGTAATGACAACTTACATTTTTGTCTTTTTCTTTATCCTTTCTTTTTTTTTAAATTTGTCATTTATGGTAAGCAAGAAGTTCGACTGCGCGGCTAAACCTTAAATAAGATTGTAGAATATGCCCTATCTCAACCTATTGGCTAATAATGAATTTTTCCTTTTTTATCTTTTTTCTTTTGATTATCAAATAGTTCGTGGTAACGTGGTAAACACAGGATGGTTGGCCCCCAACCGCCTATTGCACTTCCTGACTGAAGGGCAAAGAAACGGAGATCAGCCCCGACGGTAGGGACTGTAAAGTCTAATGCCATATTCTTCATCTTTTTACCTTTTTTCGTGGTAAAGAGCTGAAATTGAGGAGTAACTCAGCCCAATAGTAAGCATTTTTTTCCAGGGATAATCACATCGAACCAATGGTCCTAAAATATCAAGGAAGAGCTCATTCGGAAGGAAAGCAAAAGTTCTAGTGCCCTTTTCAAGTAACCAAAAAGATTGGAGGGCACCAAGCCCCCTCCCACACCTAATATTCTCCAAAAACATCTGATAAAAATTGCAAGATAGTCATTTAGTCCAACATAGTTGAAAGGTCCAAGAACTATGCTTTTGGTGATGACATAATCCTCTATAGTCCTGGGGAAAGGGCCATAAGTTACGTATTTTGCCCAATTTGGTTACATATAGTGTTTCTTATTGAAAAACATACAGACATTTTCCGGGATAATTTTCTGCGTGAAGGGGGGGGGGAGTTGATTTTCTACGGGTAGAATTTTCCGTAGCGATGACGGTTTCCGGAGAAATTTTGCAGGGGAAATGTTGCATGAGGGAGAAGAGGATTTCCTGGTATGGTTTGAAAAACAGTAAGAAATTAAATTAAAAATACAAATTCTTTTCAATTGAAAGTACGGAGAAGCATTCAAACTGAAAACGAACAGAAATTATTCTTTATATGAGGGGGCCTCCCCTTCCTTAGCCCTTACTCTTTAGGCTAGGGTTGGAATTTCGTCTTGATTTTCTAGGAAAGACTACTAAACCACAAGCACAAGGGCCGTTAATATTAAATGTGAAATATTTTTAAAGAACTTTAAGACGTTAGCATAAAAAGCAAGGGTGGAGGAAGGGTTAGCCCTCCCCATAGACATAATCATTTTTATTCATTTTAAGTGTTAATGTTACTCCTTACTTTCAGTTGAAAGAGCTTGTTTTTTAATTTAATCTTGTTACGAGACGCTTTTTTGTTACTAAACTTCATAATACGAAATTTTCAATTTATGACGTTCAGGAAATTGTTATTTACTAAATTTTCAATGTCGCTTCCGGCACTACTATGTTCCCATTACCGTAATGTCTCGATAAACCTCTAGATGAATTTCAAAAGATTGTTGATTTTATGGGATTGTACTATTTTTTTTTTATTTAGTTCTCATCATCTATCTTTCTGTCTTCCTTTCCTCTTTTGGACTTCGTTTTCATGTCAGCTTCTTGGTTTTTTTTTTTATTCCGCCCCCTCGATTGCTTTTGCCTGGTATTTTCTTTTTCCATCGGCCTTCTTAAGTGGTATTGTAACATAGCATTTTTTTTACCATTTCATGGACACAGTTCTATTAATTGCAAAATTTTCTTTTTTATATATATTATAATATAGTACCAAGGGAGCAGTCTTTACTCGAAGAAGCTAACTTTAGACATAAAAACAGTGTCTGGCGTATTCCCTCCGGTTAAAATTCTCCCCGCGAAAAAGCAATACCTAATGTCCTGATCCAAACACACGAAAAATACTTTTAGTAGTTATCTACTTCTAATCGTTTTGGTGTCAACTTTTTGCCGAGTTAATTCGTGAATTGGTGCCCCCGATATGAATGTCCCCATGATTTTTTTGGGGGGGGCATAGAAAAATAAAGACGCATGAAAATTGGTTTATATTGATTGTTTACGTTTTCACGAGTAGGACAAACCTTTTTTGTTTGGGGGGGGGGTTATCAAGCCCCCAAACCCTTCGCTTTGATGGCAGCTTAGGCCTTCTAGCCCCGTGAATGACCCTCAAAGAAGGGCAAAGATTCCAAAACACAAAATGTATTAGCCTTACTTCACTCAGACAAGATTGTAAATAACCCTTGCTACGCTAAAGCGGCAGCTTGAACATCATGAATGGCTTCCGCATAAGGGGAAAATAATTGAAAATACACAAATAACTAGCTTTGCTCGGGAAAAATTCTAACGGACCTCATTCTAATCAGGAGGCAGTGAATGAGAAGGTAAATATAAACTTTGATTGTCATTATTTCTTTTTTTAAGGGTACATGCGCAAGCAACAGCTTGCTTGATTTTCGCTAAGTTAGGGTGGTCAATATGGTCCATTGTTCTTGTGCTCATTTCAAAGACGGAGCACATTATTCTTATGATTCTGGACCATTTTTTTAACAAAATGGCATTGGAACCAGCACTCTTAGAAACTAGACCACTGCTCTTAAACCTAAGCCCCTATTCTTTTATAAAAAAATTGTTTATTCTTATTTTTCTCTGCTAGTGTTTTTCGTGGTTTTCAATAATTCCTTGCTTTCAGATGGAACAAAAGTATAGTTTTCTTTACATATTATTCACATATGCACTAGATATAGCAATTTCCTTTCAAATGAGTCCTTAAATATCTCTTAGGTGAATTACAGTCGCCCATCTTGAGCAACAAGTGGAAAATCGCCTTTTCGCATTGGAAAGAGTGATTTGTCTCGTAATCTTTCTGTTTTGTTTCATTCGCACAACTGAGGTACTGAAACATCATACAAAGATATCTATGGGCTCAGTTGAAAGGATTTGCAATTAACAGAACAATATAAAAAAAATGATATGCAAAACGATGTGACACACGTGTCTTTTGACAATACAGTAATACATCATAGTTAAAAGAGAAAACAAAACATGTAAAGAAAAACAGTACAAAGTTATAGGGAAAAAAGAACTCACATTAAAAAAAATGGTAAAGAACTAAAGAATTTATGATAAGATGATGTAAATTATAATTTTACTACAGGTTAACTCGAACTCTAATCCTCCTGAGCTCCGTTTTCAGACCACCCATATCCAGCACGGAGTTTGACACGGGTTGTGCAGATTATCATTTAGAGTGCCGTATTCAACACGGGCGAACGTCTTTTCAGAACTCGTGTACAACCATACTATTCTGGCGCGTTAGAATTTTGAAGAATTTCCGTGTCCAAAATGCTTGGAACCCATTAAATGAAAACGCTTTAAAGTTTTGCTAGATTGAACACAGAAAACCTGAAAACGATTTTGTCGAACCCGCTCAAAACACGCTTCAAAACCGATGCCTGAAAACACAACTCTGTTCGGAAAGAGAGTCCCACAGCCGATGTTCTGTAATAACTTCTTATATAACGTGTTTTTCTGTTTGACGATATTACATTTTTACCTAAAAAGGGTGACCACATGTGGTGATTTCTTTTCAATGAATTACAAATCTCAATACCAGCTTTGAACTTTCTCATTGCAGGAATTACACGCAGCTTAAAAAATATTGTGTCGTTTTCATCAATATATATACAAATATCATCAATATCAAACAATTCGTGGTAACGAACTGTAGTAAGGAGCGACCCGGCTCAATAGTAAACGAAACTCTAAAGTAGCGGAATCTTGATGCTAAAAGATACATCAAAAGAATTAGATTTTCATACTGATTTTAAATATATAAGTTTCATCCAATTTAGTCTTTGTCATCAAAGGTTACGAGCCTGAGAAAATTTGCTTTATTTTGGAAAATAGGGAGAAACACCCCCTAAAAGTGATAGAATCTTAACGAAAATCACATCATAGCATTCAGCGTATCAGACAACCCTATAGCAAATATTTCAAGCTCCTATCTACAAAAATGTGGAATTTCATATTCGTGTTTATTTGTTTTTTTGTTGTTGTTTTTTTCCCAGGGGTCATCGTATCGATCAAGTGGTTCTAGAATGTCGCAAGAGGGCTCATTCTAACGGAAATGAAAAGTTCTAGTGCCCTTTTTAAGTGACCAAAAAAATTGAATGGCACCTAGGCCCCCTCCCATGCTAATTTTTTTCCCAAAGTCAACGGATCTAAATTTTGAGATAGCCATTTTGTTCCGCATAGTCGAAAACCATAATAACTATGTCTTTGGGGATGACTTACTCCCCCAAAGTCCCTGGCGGAGGGGCTGCAAGTTACAAACTTTGACCAGTGTTTACATACAGTAATGGTTATTGTGAAGTGTACAGTTTGGTTTGGGGGTGGCTATGTGGTACGATCTTTCCTTGGAGGAATATGTCACGGGGGAAGAGAAATTCAATGAAAAGGGCGCGGGATTTTCTGTCATTACTATAAAAAAAAACAATGAAAAAATAAACATGAAAAAGTTTTTCCAATTGAAAGTAAGGAGTAGCACTAGAACTTAAAACGAACAGAGATTATTCCGCATATGAGGAGTTCTAAAAATACTTTAGCACGAAGAGCGATGTATTTAGGAGGAGATAAATACCTCGCTCTTTTAGAGCGATTTCTAGCAATTTCAACTATTTATTCTACGGCCTTTCTGATTCAGGGGTCATACTTAAAGAATTGTGACAAAACTTAAGACTTAGTGTAAAGAGCGAGGTATTAACGAGGGGACAAACCCCCTCATATACATAATAAAAATATTAGAATATAAAAGTTTGTTATGTAAGTTAATTCTTAAGTTACGTATATTTTTTACTAATAAAAACGTTCGTTAAAAATTAAAAGTTCTAGATGTCTTTTTAAGTAAACGAAAAATTGGAGGGCAACTAAGCCTCCTTCTCCACCCCTTATTTCTCAAAATTGTCTGATCAAAACTAAGAGAAAGCCATTTAGCCAAAAAAAAGAATTAATATGCAAATTTCATTTTAATAATTTATGAGCGGAAAGCCAAAATCAAACATGTATTAATTCAAAAACATTCAGAAATTAAATGAAAAAAACTATTTTTTTTAACTGAAAGTATGGAGCGATATTAAAACTTAAAAGTTTGACTTTTTTTAACAATTAAGTTTGACTACTTTTTAAAACAATTAAAAACTTTAGCATTAAGAGCGAGGCGTTGACGAGGGGACAACCCATTTCATATACGGAGTAATTTCTGTTCGTTTTAAGTTTTAATGTCGCTCCTTACTTTCAGTAAAAAAAAACTAGTTTTTATTTAATATATACAAATAGTCATGGTTGTAGCACATGCTGTAGTCTAATAAAGAATGAAATCTAGCCAGAACTGTATCCAGGGGGGTCACGGGGTTAAAGCATCCCCCCAAATATTTTTTCTGTCTCATGAAAACGTTACAGAAATGTATGTAAACAAATTTTTGATGCATTTTTAAAGTTTTTTTTATAGTATTACCACCCCCTCGAAAAAATCTTAGATGTGTCTTTGACTCTAGCCCATAGTAGCCTATCCGAAAATAACTACAAAAAGTCATGCTTTCATTCGATCTGAAATCAAGAAACCATTGAATAATTGGAAGAACTGGTAGAGGAAAGTAAAAAAAAAATAACAATAACAAAAAAAATAATACATGTATTTACACACACACACACACACGAATCCAAATTTCATGAGAATGGTGGTTCAAATGTGAGAATAGTGGTCTTGTTCCAGAAATGGTAGTTCTTTCATTTGTTGATAGTAATGGTTTAAAGCAGTATAAATGATGTTTAACCCGAATGAGAGTTGTGGACCCTGTTTGCAACACTGCAAGCACTTTAACTCTGGAAATAAAATACAGAGAAAAGTGAATAAGAATTTACTTTACTTTTATTGATTTTTTTTCATTTTGATTTTCATTACTTTTATTTACTTTACTTTACGATTGATTATAATGTAGTATTATCAGTGGAGATATGAGGATATGGTACAGGGATATGGTATCAGGCCTTAGTTTATATGGACGGAATACCGTCGGATAAATGATGGGAAATAGATAGTCAAATGGAGGGGGAAGAGAACAGAAATGATTCATAGTTGGGACCAGAAAATAAATAAAAATTAATAAACCTGGAAAGAGATTCAATGGTGAGAACAATACGATAATGTTGAAAAAAATGATGAGAGTAGTAGAATTCTAGAGGACTACGACACGAGAACGACACGATACAATAGCGATACTTGGGAACGATACGATAATGATCAGCTACGAGAAAAATAGCGTTACGATACTTTAAACGATACGAGAACAGTGATAGTAGTTGGATTCCAGTAGATAGAAGAGTCTACATAAATAATAGATTTGATTTTTTAAAAGCATTTCAATCGGTTTAGTCAATAATAATAATAAAACAACTTACTTGTAAACATTGTTGTGAAATTTGTTATAAGAGGCGAAGGCTAATAGGACACCAAAGCCAGGACCAAGGGAAAAAAACACTTGCGATGCTGCATCGACCCATACCTAAAAATGTTGAGATAAATAGTTTAAATACCCAAATAGATAGTCCATATCATGAACGCTGCCAGGGGGATTGTTATGGGGTAATAACCCTTCTTGGAAACAAAAAGACATTAATAAATTGCACAAAAAGAGGAAAATAAGAAGTGCCTCCATTTAAATTTCGTTACAAGATCCTGGTACCAATTGCCCCGCTTCCTCTGGGAAATTTTCTGGCAGTGTTCGAAGTCCATATAACACCAAAAGTTAACCAAATTGATCATTTTAACATTATTACTATAATTAGTACAATAGTATGTTATAGTAAATAGAATAATTGTTACACTAATTATATTACTAATATAATAGTAATACTAATTAGTAGTAATTGCATATTTTATTTAGTATAATAGTATACATACTACAATTAGTTACCCATTTTAAATTCAAGTATGTTCTATCTGGTCGAAAGTGAAGATGTAAATCCAGAAAATCAGTGAGATCATCCCTGAAAGTAATTAAATAAAAAAAAAAGTTTTTTTTTTTAACTGAAAGTAAGTAGCGATATTAAAACTTAAAACGAGCAGAAACTACTCCGTATATGAGAGGGGCTGTTCCCTTCTCAACGCCCCGCTCTTTACGCTAAAGTTTGACTCTTTCTCTCAACTCTACTTTTTAAAACAGTAAAAAACTTTAGCGTAAAGAGCGGGGTGTTGAGGAGTGAACAGCCCCTTTCATATACGGACTAATTTCTGTTCGTTTTAAGTTTTAATATCGCTCCTTCCTTTTAGTTAAAAAAAACTTCTTTTTTTAAATTAATTTCTGAACGTTTTTGAATTAATGCATGTTTTGATTTTGGCTCTCCGCACATGAATAATAAAAACAAAATTTGCATATTAATTTATTTTTATGGCTAAATGGATTTCTCATAGTTTCGATCGGACGATTTTGAGAAAAAAGGAGCGAAGGAGTAGGCTTAGTTACCCTTCATTTTTTGGGTTACTTAAAATGCAACTAAAAGTTTTAATTTTTACGAACGTTTTTATTAGTAAAAATATGCATAACTTGCGAATTAACTTACGTAACAAAATTCTATTTTCGTATGTTGAGGGGGATCCTCCCCCTCGTCAATACCTCGCTCTTTACACTAAAGCTTAAATTTTGTCCCAATTCATTAAGAATGACCCCTGAATCACAAATGCCGCAGAATAAATAGTTGAAATTAATAAAATCTCTTTAGCGTAAAGAGCGAAGCAATAGGAGGAGAACCCCTCATATGCGTAATAATTTCTGTTCGTTTTAAGTTTTAATGTTGTTCCTTACTTTCAGTTGAAAAAACTTTTTCGAATTTATTTTGTCATTGTTCTTTAAAAAATGCTAAAAGATCCTGCACCCCCTTCATGGAAATTTTCTTTCCCCATGACAATTTCCTCCATGGAAAGTTCCCCCCATATAAACCCCTCCCCTCAATCCTTCCCCCAGCCAAAAGAATCCACGTGAAAGCGTCTGTACACTTCCCAATAACCATTACTACATGTAAACATTGGTCAAGGTCTGTAACTTGCAGCCCCTCTCATGGGGACTGCAGGGGAGTAAGTCGTCTCCAAAGACATAGTTATTAAGTTTTTCGACTATGCTGAATAAAATGGCTATCTCAGAATTTTGATCCGGTGACTTTGGGAAATAAACGAGCGTGGGTGGGGGCCTAGGTGCCCCCCAATTTTTTGGGTTAATTCAAAAGAACACTAGAACTTATAATTTCCGTTAGAATGAGCACTCTTACGAAATTCTAGGACCACTGGGTCACTACGATCACCCCAGGAAAAAAAACAACAACAAAAAACAAACAAATAAACACGCATGCGTAATCTTTCTTGTGGCAAAAAATGCAAAATTCCACATTTTTGTAGATAGGAGCTTGAAACTTCTACTGTAGGGTTCTCTGGTACGTTGAATCTGATGGTGTGATTTTCGTTAAGATTCTATGACTTTTAAGGGATGTTTTACCCTATTTTCTAAAATAAGGCACATTTTCTCAGGCTCGTAACTTTTGATGGTTAAGTCTAAACTTAATGAAACTTATTAATTTAAAATCAACATAAAAATGTAATTCTTTTGATGTAATTATTGTTATAAAAAATCCTTTTTTAGAGTTTTGGTTACTATTGAGCTGGGTCGCTCTTTACTACAGTTCTTTACCACGAAGTGTTTGATGATTCAAATTCAGAGGAGTTTTTTTTTGTTCTTGAAAGCAAATATTCTATTTACCTGTCTCTTATATTTCTTTTTCAAATGTATTAGGACCGATTTTTTTTTAAAGGAAAAATATCTTTTTTTGTGCTTATTATTGGGAAAAATCCCCCCGCCCTAAATTTGGAAAATATGTCTTGTCCTCCTTAAAATTCTCATAAATTGGTGCCACTGTCTGAATGGGAATATCAGACAGATCCACTGTCTTGACTGTAAGATTAAAAGATTTGAAGTCAAACTGACCAAGCATGAGAAAAGCAAAACTTGCTATTGAAGCGTGAGAAAAGCAATAAGGCTATTGAAAAGACGAGAAAATATAAAAACACTAAAAATAAGCCGAACATATCTTGCAAGTTGTCTTTGTGGACGAAAACTGAAACGGACGGGTGCTAAAAGAAAAATCTTGAAGAACTTTGAGGTGGCTAAAGAATTTATTCAAAAGCAAAATCTAAACAAATTAAAAAAAAACGCACAAGAATAGAAAAATTATAACGAAAACATAATGAATAATAGGAAATATCATAAGAATCTGGATGTTTAGAAGGGGCATATACTTAAAATTGTGTTTGTTAAATAACTAAGTTGAAAATTTGACTGTATTTTTATTTTGAGTAATTTGTTTATTTTCAATATTTTGTTTGTATTCTCCTACTTCGAGCCGTCCTAGCCGAATGGTCAGAGCGCTAAACTCAAAATCCTGGGGACAGGGGGTCGAATGCTAGTGTCGCTGATGATTGAATTTTGGACGGGGTCAATGGTCTGACTCTGTAAGTTCAATCAGGGTCGACCCAGCTCTAAATGAATACCGGGATGATTTGCAGGACGAAAAGCCGGATGATTTGCCCCCAACGACGCATTGCAGTCCCGGCTGAAGACAGCGAAGCAGGAGATCAGTACCTACGCCAAGCAGACCATTAGTCAGTATGTGAAAACGTTTTTAGTTTTTAGTTCCCCTGCGTTAAGTTGAGCTTTGTGATTTGAGCTTTGGGCAATGGGCCTTGCGGATGTGGTTAAAAAAGTTTTGCTTCTTTGTTTATAAGGTTCCAATAAATTGTAAATCGTGTATAAGAACAGAAACAGCATAAAGCCGTAAAATTTAAAGCAAAAAGAAAAATTTGGATAATATAAAACCTGAAGAAAAGAGAACTAAAGACAATCAAAATTTTCCAAATGAAACAAACAAATCATACCATTTTCATTCGTATAAAATGCAGATAAAAAGGGAAAAAAATACAGGTTTATTACTTCAGGTAAAAAACGCAAAGTAACAAAAAACAAAAACTGCAACACCTTTGTCACTTCCCAAACGTAACTAACGCAGGATTGTCAAAAAGTTTCCAGACTTGAGTATAGATTAAATAAAAAAAAAGTTTTTTTAACTGAAAGTAAGGAGCGACATTAAAACTTAAAACGAACAGAAATTACCCCGTATATGAAATGGGCTGCTCCTTCTTCAACGCCTTGCTCTTTGCACTAAAGTTTGACCTTTTCTCTCAACTCTACTTTTTAAAACAGTAAAAACTTTAGCGTAAAGAGCAGGGCGTTGAAGAAGGAGCAGCCCCTTTCATATACGGGGTAATTTCTGTTCGTTTTAATTTTTAATGTCTCTCCTTACTTTCAGTTAAAAAAACTTTTTTTTTATTTAATTCCTGAACGTTTTTTAGTTAATCCATGTTTTGATTTCGGCTCTCCGCAGATGAATAATTAAAGCGAAATTTGCATATTTATTTATTTGACTAAATGGCTTTCCCATTGTTTTGATCGAATGATTTTGCGAAAAAAGGAGAGGAAGGAGGCCCAGTTGCTCTCCAATTTTTTGGGTACTTAAAAAGGCAACTAGAACTTTTAGTTTTTACGAACGTTTTCATTAGTAAAAGATATACGTAACTTACGAATTAGCTTACGTAACAAACTTCTATGTTCGTATGTTTTTATTACGTATATGAGAAGGTTCGCCCACTCGTCAATACCTCGTCAATAACTCTTTGCATTAAAGCTTAAATTTTGTCCCCTGAATCACAAAGGCCGTAGAATAAATAGTTGAAATTACTAAAAATCCTTTTGCGTAAAGAGTGAGGTATTAGGAGGAGGTGAACCCCTTATATGCGTAATATTTTCTGTTCGTTTAATGTTTTAATGCTACTCCATACTTCCAGTTGAAAAAAAAACTTTTTCATATTTTTTCCTCATTGTTTTTTAAATAATGCTAGAAAATACTGCGCCCCCTTTATTGAAATCTGCGCCCCCATGACAAATTCTTCCATAGAAATTTCCCCCACCTAGCCCCCTCTTCTCAACCCCCTTCCTAACCAAAAAATCCCCCTGAAAACGTCTCTACATTTCCCAATAACCATTAATATATGTAAACACTGGTCAAAATTTGCAACTTGCATCCCCTCCCACGGGGACTGTGGGGGAGTAAGTCGTCCCCAAAGACATAGTTATAAGGTTTTTCGACTATATTGAATAAAATGGCTATCTCAGAATTCGATCCGCTTACTTTGGGGAAAAAATGAGCGTGGGAGGGGGCCTAGGTGCCCTCGATTTTTTTGGTCACTTAAAAAAGGCACTAGAACTTTTAATTTCCGTTCGAATGAACCCTCTCACGAAATTCTAGGACCACTGGGTCACTACGATCACCCCTGGAAAAAAAAACAACAAAAAACAAACAAATAAACACGCATGCGTAATCTTTCTTGTGGCAAAAAATGCAAAATTCCACATTTTTGTAGATAGGATCTTGGAACTTGTACAATAGGGTTCTCTGATACGCCAAATCTGTTGGTGTGATTTTCATTAAGATTCTATGAATTTTAGGGGTGTTTCACCCTATTTTCTAAAATAGGGCAGATTTTCTCAGGCTCGTTACTTTTGATGATTAAGACTAAACTTGATGAAACTTATATATTTAAAATCAGCATTAAAATGCGATTGTTTTTATGTAACTATTGGTATCAAAATTCCGTTTTTTAGAGTTTTGGTTACTATTGAGCCGGGTCGCTCCTTACTACAGTTCGTTACCACGAACTGTTTGATATCAGCCAAAATGGGACACCTCGAGAAAACTGGCGGCTTGCCTGGATTCGAGCTCAGATGTAAAGGTTTTATCTCTAAACGCTTCCTTGTGTTTTCTAGCACTCATGTTTTTTTTTCCAAGTTTAGATTTTAGATAGTGGTGCCATTTTACAGAACATAAAGAAAATGAGCGTACAATGAAAACGAAAAAACTCTTAACAATTAATAGAATAACGAGAAAAAAAGAACATCCCTTTTTTTCAAAATTAAAGAGAAAGAATCGGTCAACTGTCGAAATTTTAAAAATTTGTGGAAAATATCCATGTTTTTAAAAAAATGGCCTTATTAAATACTTAAAATTTCCAAGTGTTACCCAAGGTGACAAGTATATAAAAAATATTCAAATTTACCATTTGACACCCTGATTTAACAGTTAAAATAAAGAAAACAAGACTTTGTGTACACAGCACGTGTTGTTAAGGTAGAACACACTATCCCAGGTTTCCAAGACAGTTACGGCAAACTTTTTGTGCTAACGAGCAGTTTTAGCAAGTGTGTACACAGTAAATTGAATTGCTCCCTGGCTATAACCCACACACTGTATATTTCGGTACTTGGGGATTTGTTGCTAAAATCAAACAGTTAAATGTTCGTTTGCAATTTTGCCATTACTTGTTAGCTTTCCTGTTATTTTGCAGGAATAGTTTTATTCCGCAAAAATATTCTGCCCTTGATCCTTTAGATGCCGTGAATTATGGAAAGTATGGTATGCCTAATACGAATGTAAGTCGTTCATTTCATTTTCTGTCATTTATCGTCATTTATAAATGCTCTTTAGATTAATTGTGGGTTTAGTATTATTGAGGAATGGAAATTTCTTTATTTTCTTCTTTTTGTTTCCTTTCTTGTTTTTTACTCCTTGTGTGTATGTCTGTCGTTATAATACCATACCCAGCGTAATCTAAAGATGGCAAGTCTCCTACATCAACCACATCTGACCTTTATGCTAAGTTTTATTTTGCATAGCGATACTTTTGAAATGAAAATCACTCTTGAAAAAGGGGGTCCCTTAAGATTTTAAATACCCCTTTCTACATTTATTTTCGGGCCATGATGTTTACATTTTTTAGGGAAGTAATTTGTTGGAAAATATTACTCATAAAGAATCCATCCCCTGCCACTTTGTGTGGGTAAGCGTAGGATATATATATATATATATATATATATATATATATATATATATATATATATATATATATATATATATATATATATATATATATAAATATATTTGCCGATTAAGGTTTGAAATTCCTTTTTATCACCTTAGATTCAATTAGCTTTGCGAGTCAGCTTTTTCAGTCTTATGCAAGCTATGACCGTAAAAGTTGTTAGGATAGGTTAAATTATGTTAGTTTACGTTAGGTTAGGCTAGATTGGGTTATAAATATCAGAAATGGGTTAAAAACCTAACCTAAGCTAACCTAACCCAACATAACCTGACACAACCGAACCTAATCTATTCTACCCTTATCTATTATCATCAAACCCTGCATGAAAAGTTGACCGGTGGCGCTGACTAAATCCTAAGGGAAAAAAGGTATTTCGGCCATTCACCGTTGAAAGTTGACATTCACCGATAAGTCTGCCAAGCAAAATTAGAGTATTGGAAGTTAAAGTGATGACAGTGGTCAAATATGGCTCTGAAACATGGGTGCTCCGAAAAGCGGAGGAAGATTTGCTAGATGTTTTCCAGAGAAATTGACTATGGATTTTTCTGGGTATCCAGCTGACAAACCGTATTTAAAACAGTAGGCCTGTACGAAAAATGTGGTTGAATTCTCCCTCCTTATGCTCTTCTGGGAAACTCTCGTTTCTCTGAAATATTTCCTTATTATTTTCAAAATACTCCGCAGTTACCCTGAAAAAAAACCGCCGCAGAACAATATCATATAGATAAAATCTTTTAATTCAAAGCTTCCTTTTTTTTGCAATAATGGGCGAGCCATCTCCCCTTAGCGCCCATATTGCACGAAACTATTTTTTAGATGATCTCTTAAAAAGCTCCTAATGATATTCCAGCACCTCATCTAACCCTTTTGTCCCGGGAATAACACCTCAATTGCACAATTTGGGTGCCAGTTTTTCAAATTTAATTCGTTTTGTTGACCTCTCTATAATCATACAATCCAAGTGATAGATCCCAAAGGTTTAAGCCAAATACACTGTTTTATATCTAGAATGTATTTGTAACAAACAGTTACAAAGGATAGCTAAATTCATTTTAAGTGCCCCAAGATGAAAGTTAATATATTTTCCAAATCACACAACCCTCCAAAATATTATCTATACAAAAGACAGTTTACTTTCTAACTTATTTGTATTTACTTTCTTTTTCGATTTAATGCTCGGAAATCCATTTACTTTCTGTTTGCTTTCCATTACGCATAAATCATTTGAAATTCCTCGGGGACAATAAAGTACATTTTGGAGGCAATCAAAAAAGTTTTCGACTTACCTCAGCTTTGGTGAGGACAGTGAAATTGGGATACAAATAATATGCTATCCCATCTGCAGAACCTGGTAAGGTGATCCCACGGATTAATAAGATGAGTAGAACAAAGTATGGAAATAAAGCAGTGAACCAGACAACCTGTAAGGGGAAAATTGGCATAGAGACTAAAAAAAGAGAGATAGCGTTAGAAACTGTGAAGTATCATAGACATGAAAATGAATTTGGATTGTTTGGATTGGTTCAGTAAAAAATGCAAAAATATCTTAATAATTAGGAAAACTAAAAACTCAGTTGCTAATGAGAAATACCTCTAAACGCTACTGGGCAGTCTTTCACATTAAAGGAGCCAAATAAGAAAAAAATAAACATAGGTTAAAGATCAACAATAAAAAAAAAACAAGCTGGAAACGTATGATAATAAACAACTTAAGAAAAAATAGCCTTTTTGAAGGAGTAATTGTCTTTGAGTACCGACATGTTATTAATCTGTAAATTTTTATGGGCAGCATTGTGAATTTCAACGAATTAGTATCTTTTATTTACCTTCACAGCTCAACGTGGCAATAATAATAAGATGTGTTGCTACCTTATAAGCTTCATAGTCCTGAAACTACCAAAAAAAAAATCTTAGAAAACCATGGTTTTCAGGTATGAATAGACCGAAAAGGGGTCAAGGGGGAGGGAGGCAATAAAATGTTTTATTTTAGAGTTCTTTGCGCAATAACATGGTATAACCATGGATATGATCGGATCTGTTTAGGTTGGCGGGTTTGGACCCTGGGGCTGTTCAGTCAAGGGTGTGCAGTAAACAGTCGAGTTTTTCTTCTGTTTCTACCACCATTAGTAGGAATTAAAAGATTCCTTAAAATGATACTTGGGGAGCAATCAATGAAGCAATCTCGAAAACAGTAGATTTTATCTTAGTTGCATTAAATTTCTAAAAATTTAGAAATTCATTCCTAGGTGTAACATCTTGTTATAATTTTTATGATTTTTTTTTCACTACAGCAAAACAGCTCTCCATAGGTTTGTCATGATCGTTTTCTAATGATTCATGATCATATTATGAGCAATAAAAATGAATTTGCAGGCCATATATACATGCTTTGGGTTTCTGAGTTCAGTTTTGGAAAAAAAAAACTTGCCACTTGTACGTATGCGCATAGCAAGTATGAATACAAAAAGATATTGTATTCGGACCTTCAACTTTTGTTAACTATAGTTGGACTGCAGTGACTTCTACCATTTTATCCCTCGTAATTACACATGCTTTCGTAATTTTACATTCAACTGTAGATGAATCTGTAATTCCTGTCCCTGAGTAGATACATCGTGTAGTCCTTTAAGTATATTGAGAATCTCACATACAGATCATGGAATATTCGACAAAGGCGGTTTAGGGTATTTTAAACTCTTCAAGCAAATTTCAGAATTGGTATAAAATCGTGAGGCAATAATGTGTCCAAATACACTCAAAGGCAGCGCATTATTGGCTGGGTACAATACATCAAAAGTAAGTATTAAGACAAAGTAGGTAGATATGTTTATTCATATCCCTTTATATCGAGGAGTATATAAGATACATGAATGAACTTACAACAGGCTCAACAACGTAACTGAAAAAATACGTAAACAAAAAAAAATTAAAATCTCAAAAATTATTTAAAGATGTTCAAAATAAAATTGCGTTAAATTAGATATGTTGACGAATTACATTTTCAATATTAGGTGGAAACTGTGGAGTGGTGGAAATAATAAGTGGAACTGTCAAGTTGTGTGGAAAATTCTGTTTGGTTGAAAAAGGTATACTTTGTGTTTGGAAACAGGGGAGATGGAACAGAAATTGTCTATTTGTTTCCCTCTAAGAAAAAAAACAGGTTTGGGAGAAACAAAGGGCTTGATTAATGTAAGCTCTAAACTGCTTTTTTGAGGCTTATGTGAGCAAGCATTTCCTGTTTTGCAAAAAATACAGTGTTAATAGGCTACTTGGTGGTTAAAAAGATGCAAACACGACTTTTTTAATCACTTAAATCAAACTTCTTTGTGCGGTCTCGAGTAGTATCCCCTCCATGGTTTTGACCAGGGCTCTACCTCTTCGAATCCTAGTCCCGACACTTTTCTTTTTAAACTTCTTCAAGACGCAGGTGCATGTTAAGTAAAAGGGAATGTTTTCTAAGAGATGCAGGAGCATGTCACGTAATAGTGGGGGGGGGGTTTCTTGAGGACTCCTTTGACTTTCACGTAATAGGGTTTGTTTACTTTTGGTATTTACATAATAGGTTTTGTTTATTTTTGGTGGTTGCATAATAAGAAATATTAGAGTCCAATAGTCAAGTGGAAGTTGTTTAAAGACATTTTTTATCAAGGTGTTTTTTAAGGCGTTTCAAGAGATTCCATGACATTTTTAAGACATTTTTATTCAAGACGTTTCAAGGCATTTCAAAACATATTTAAGACATTTTTCTTCAAAATATTTTAAAAAAGTTTCAAGACATTTTCCTTCAAGACGTTTTTCAAGGTGTTAAAAGGCATTTCAAGACGTTTTTTAAGACATTTTTCTTCAAGAGGGGTTTTCAAGACGTTTCAAGGCTTTTTTAAGACATTTTTCTTCAAGACGCTTTTCATCATGATTTCTTTAGTTCTTTTGTAAGAAGAATGTTTGCCACTGTTAAGGATGAGGCATTCACAAGTGACTTGTTTCTTCAGGGACCGTGGGGAATCCCTGCTTGTAACTGAGGAAGACACACCCGTGGGTTTGTTACGTAATGAAATGAACCCGTGGGATGTTACATAAAATTTTAAGATATCTTTTTTCTTTCAAGGGTTTTTTTTCTCAGGGAACCTTTACTGTCTAAAGATTTTTGTCAACATTACGATTCAAATATAAGACCAGAGATTTCCCCAAATGACCAAACCATAGCCTCAACTATCTGGACTAGCAAACTATTCACAATATTTTGACTTGGGTAATACTTTCTACGTTATAGCCTGTTGCACGCAGGGAGAACCCCCTGTCCCAGCTTACTAGAATTTTTAAAAGGAACAAGTGGGTTTGACTGTGCGTTTTCCCGTCTCTGTGTCTACATTTTTGTGTTTGCGTGTCTCATTCTATGTGTTTGTATGTGTCTTTTCTCTCTCTCTCTCACCGTGCCGGTGTGTTTGACTGTGTGTTTACCTGACTCTGTGTCTATCTTTTTGTGCTTGTGCGCCTGACTCTGTGAGTTTAAGTGCATGTTTTTGTCTCTCTCTCTCACACCGTGCCTGTGTGTTTGACTTTTTGTTTGCCTGTCTCTGTGTTTATCTTTATGTGTTTGTGTGTCTGAATCTATGCTTTAAGTGTTTGTCTTTCTTTCATCGTGTCTCTGTTTTTAGTGTGCGTTTGACCGTCTCTCTGTCTATCTTTGTGTTTGTTGGTCTAACTATGTGTGTTTATGTGAATTTTCGCCTCTCTCAGCGTGCGCGTGTGTTTGGTTGTGTATTTGTCTGTCTCTTTGTCTGTCTTCGTGTGTCTGAATCTGTGTGTTCATGTGTGTTATGTAACTCACTCTCATCGTGCCCGTGTGCTTCATTGTGTATTTGCCTGTCTCTGTGTCTATATTTATGTGGTTGTGTGTCTGAATCTTTCTATTTGCGGATATTTTTTGTCTCTTTCTCACTGTGCCTGTGTGTTTGACTGTCTCTCTATCTTTGGGTGTTTGCACGTTTGACTCTGTATATTTATGTGTATATTTTTATCTCTCTATCTGTGCCTGAGTGTGTGTGCCTGTCTCTGTCCTTGTTGAGTTTTTTTGAGTTTAATTCTGTGTTTGTATAGGTTTTGTGTCTGTTTGTATGTTTGTGTGTGTACATATGTTTGTCTATGATTGTTTGTATGTGTGTGACTATGTGTTTCTGTGTGTGTGATTTTGTGTGTGTGTATGTGTGTGTATGTGTATATCTTTTCTGTCAGTGTGTCTGTGTGTGTATGTGTATGTGTGTGTGTGTTTGCGTGTGTGTATGTGTGTGTGTGTGTGTGTGATTGTGTGTGAGTGTTTGTGTGTGTGTGTGTGTGTGTATGTGTATATGTGTGTGTGCGTGTGTGTGTGCGTGTGTGTGTGTGTGTGTGGGTGTGTCTCTGTGTGTGTGTGTATGTGCGTGTGTGTGTGTGGGTGTGTGTGTGTGTGTGTGTGTGTGTGTGTGTGTGTTTGTGGATTTTTGAAAAAAAAATCTCTCTCTGAATTTGGTACAAAACCTGCCAACCTATTTCAGACTCTAGTAGACCCCCCCCCTTTGAGCCTGATAGGAATACATTTGTCTGTGAAAATTGTTGTTCTTGCATCTATGACTTTTGAATAAATATTATTATATTTTATAGTTGTTTTTGTATCTTAAAAATAACGGAAACAAGATATAGTAATGCAATAAAATATTTTTATTGAAATAATGGCATGTGGAATTTCATCTTAAAAAATAATTTTCTTAAGTCCATCCCATAAAATACTTCATCATGTTTTCTCTTGAAATGTTATATATTTCTATTTTGCAGAGTAATACAACAAGCCAAAAGAAGTCTAAAATGCTATTTTGTAAGAAATTATTAGTCAACTGATTTAAAATTATTGAAAATCTATACGCATATCCAGCCTTGATTTTCAAAGACAGTAACGCCGTACGGTAACACAATCGTTTTTAAAAGATGCAGGTGGTCTTACAAAATAGGGGTCAACATAGACATTTAAAGCAAAAAAGACTGTCCCACAGCAATTTGATGTTTTCAACCATTTTGTGATGCAAAACAACATTTCTAGCCAAAAGAAGTCCAAAATGCTATTGTTTGACAATTCTGAAATAGTTATTTGATTTTGAATTATCAAGAAACTATACATATATTGAGCCTTGAGTTTAAAAGGCAGTAATGCCGTATGGTAGTGCATTCGTTTCTAAAGGTGCAGGTAATCCTACAAAACAAGCGGTTAACATAGACATTTATTTTGGCTGAAAAGACTGTCCCACAGCAAAGTGGTGTTTTCAGCTATTTTGTGGTGCAAAACAACAATTCTGGCCAAAAGAAGGCTAGAATGCTATTTTTTGAAAATTCTGGGCTATAGTTTCTTGACAACTAAAATTAGTTGATTTAGAATTATCGGGTGCATCCGTTTTTAAAGTTACAGGTCACCCTACAAAACGAACAGTTAACAGAGACACTTGTTTTAGGTAAAAAGACTGTCCCACAGCAAAGCGGCGTTTCCAGGCATTTAGTTGTGCAAAAAATATTCTACCCAAAAGAAGACCAAAATTGTGTGAAAATGCTGAGATAGCAAACTGATTTAGAATTGTGAAAAAACAGTACACATATTGAGCCTCGAGCTTCAGAGGCTAGTCCTACCAATAACGGTTAACATAGATATTTATTTTAGCCAAAAAGCCATTTTGCGGTGCAGAACAACGTTCTAGCTAAGAAATGCAAAATTTTTATTTTTGCTTATAGGAGCCTTGTAAAACGTGAACTATAGCGAAAATAAATCTTTTCCTCTAATAACAAACCTCCCTTCTCTAGAATCCTTTGCTAGGACTACCACATGTCTTTGATGCATGGTTCCTTTTGCTTGTATTTCCTTTATATTTTATTTTACTTGTATATCCTTTATAAGTTTTTTCAAGCTTTGTTTTGTTGTTTTTGTGTTTTAATTGCATTTTACTGTGTTTAAATGAAGCCTGTAAATGAATTCTTTATTAATGCAATTTGTATGTACAAAAGCCTCCATTCTTTAGGTTTCTTGTTCCATGATAAAACTTCAATGTGTTTTATTAATGCAATATAAGTATTTCGTTGTATATGCACATAGGTATGCTCGTTCAAGATTGTCCTTAATATAAATGCTAAATTCTATGTAGTGAAGAAGTAAAGAAAGACTCTTGATCATGTATGAAGGTATACCATATTCTAGCCATAATGATGCTCTCACTTTTATTTCTTCCCTTATAGCACACTTAAGTTCCAATAGAGTAAAAGATTCCATTAATAAAAGATGCGTTATTAACAAGCCCCGTAAGGTACTTTCGCCGTAGTGGTACTTAAGCCGTAAACTTAAATTAAGCTTAAGTTAAGCGTTAACTTAATTTAAGCCTTAATGGTACTTTCACCTTTATTTCATCTCTGATAGCACATTCAAGTTCCAATAGAGTAAGAGACTCTTACTAAAACTGTACTAAAAACGACCCTCCAATATTATCTGATAACACTCTATATAAAATATAAGCAAATTACAGTTATCGACTTTTTCCTCTAAATGTTAATCATTGCATCCATATGGGCACAGATGTAATCATTTCAATCATTCTACTAAGCGGGATTAAACAAAAAAAAAACTTTTTTTTAAACTGAAAATAAATAGCGACAATAAAACTTAAAACGAGCAGAAATTACTTTGTGTATGAACGGGACTACTCCCTTCTCAACGCCCTGCTCTTTATGCTTAAATTTGACTCTTTCTCTCAATTCAACTTTATTAAACAGTAAAAAATTTTAGCGTAAAGAGAGGGTCGTTGAGAAGGGAACAGCCCAGTTCATACTCGGAGTAATTTCTACTCGTATTAAATTTTAATGTCGCTCATTACTTTCAATTAAAAAACTAGTTTTTTTTATTTAATTCCTGAACGTTTTAAAATTAATACATGTTTGATTTTGGCTCTCCGTACATAAATTATTAAAATTAAATTTGCATATTAATTCTTTTTGGCTAAATGGCTTTGTCTTTGTTTTGATCAGACGATTTTGAGAAAAAAGATGTGGGAGAGGAGGCCTAGTTGTCCTCCAATTTGTCGGTTACTTAAAAAGGCAACTAGAACTATTAATTTTTAACAAAAGTTTTTATTAGTAAAAAATATGCGTAACTTAAGAATTAACTTACGTAACAAACTTCTATATTCGTATATTTTTATTATGTATTTGAGGGGTTTGTCCCCTCGTTAATAGCTCGCTCTTTCCCTAAAGCTTAAATTTTGTCCCAATTCCTTAAGAATGACCCCTGAATCAGAAACGCCGTAGAATAAATAGTTGAAATTACTAAAAACACTTTAGCGTAAAGATCGAGGTATTTAGGAGCAAAAGAACTGCTCATATGCATAATAATCTCTGTTCTGTTTAAGTTTTGATGCTACTCCTTACTTTCATTTGAAAGTAATTAAATTTTTTCATCGTTTTTTTTTATATCGCCCCCTTCATTGAATTTATCTTTCCCCATAACATGTTCCTCCAAGGAAAGATCCTCCCACATAGCCCCCTCCCGTCAACTCCCCCCAAACCAAAAAAATCCCCCTGAACACGTCTGTACACTTACCAATAACCATTACTGTATGTAAACACTGGTCAACGTTTGTAACTTGCAGCTCCTCCCCTGGTGACTGTGGGGAGTAAGTCATCCCCAAAGACACAGTTACTATGGTTTTCGACTATACTGAACAAAATGGCTATCTCAAAATTTTGATCCGTTGATTTTGGGAAAAATGAGCGTGGGAGGGGGCCTGTGCCCTCCAATTTCTTGGTCACTTAAAAAGGGCACTAGAACTTTTCATTTCCGTTAGAATGAGCCCTCTTGCGACATTCTAGGACCACTTGGTCGATACGATGACCCCTGGAAAAAAAGAAAAAGCGTACCCCCTATCGGTCTTCTGGCAAAAAATACGAAGCTCCACAAGGGTTCTCTAATGCGCTGAATGCGATGGTGTGATTTTTGTTAAGATTCTATGACTTTTAGGGGGTGTTTAACCCTATTTAAAAAAATCAGGCAAATTTTCTCAGGCTACTAACTATTGATAAGTAAGACTAAATTTAATGAAACTTATGTATTTGAAATCAGCATAAAAATCCGATTCTTTTGATGTATCTTTTAGTATCAAAGTTCCGTTTTTTAGAGTTTCGTTTACTATTGAGCCGGGTCGCTCCTTACTACAGTTCGTTACCACGAACTGTTTGAAAAGGGGATTCACATTGAGTTCAATAGGTTATGACGCAGAAAGTAATACCCGAACCAAATATTGGGTCTTATCTCTGGTCTTTTATTCAAATCCTAATGCGGACAAAAACTCTTTGGATTATAAAGGCTCCCTGAGAAAAAACAGCTTGAAAGAAAAATCTTTTGAAGTATTATGCAACATCTCACATGTTCATTGTCATTACGTAACACCCGACGTGTATGTCCTCCTCAGTTACAAGTGGGATCCCCCACGGGTCCTAAAGAAAAAGGTCACTTGCGAATGCATCTTCCTTAACACTGGTAAACATTCTTTATTACGTAAGAAGTAAAGAAATCATGAAAAGAACGTCTTGGAGAAAAATGTCTTAAGAAAAGTCTTGAAATGTCTAGAAGTGTCTTGAAGAAAAATGTTTTAAAAAACGTCTGGAAATGTCTTGAAACGTCTTGGAAAAAGTCTTACAGAAAAATGTCTTAAAAAATGTCTTGAAATATCTGGAAGCGACTTGAAAACGTCCTGAAGAAAAGTGTGTTAAAAATGTCTTGGAGTGTCTTGAAACATCTTGAAAAGTATGTTGAAGAAAAATGTTTTAAAAAATATCCCCTCTTGACTAGTGGACTCTAATACATCCTGTTACGGAATAACCAAAGGTAAACACACCCTATTATGTAACAACCAAAAGTAAACAAACCCTATTATGTAGCAACCTTGGAAATACTGATGATACCCCTCCCTATTATGTAACATGCAACTGTGTCTTGAAGAAGTTTAAATAAAAAAAGTCAGGACAGGGATTCGAAGGAATAGGGCCCCGGTCAAAAGCACGGAAGAGCTACTACTGTTTTGGACCTGACTTTGCTGAATATATTATTCTTTTAGATTATATTGCAATTTTTACAACATAATTTGTGGTGCTATTCATAGCATTTTTTACCCTGCATGCTGTTTGTTTTATCCAGTTTCTCAAAAGTTATAACGGACTTATTTTACTAAATAAAAGAACATTAATGAGATTCTATATTTTAAAAACTATACAGCATAAATGCAAAAGTTAGTTATAAATGATAATATAAAACATAAACATGCTATCAAGACATAACAATTATAAGCCCGTGGGCCGTAATTAACCCACATGTGATATAATGTAAGGGGAACCGGAATGGGGTATGCCATATGAATGGTAAGACTTATTGATGCCAATTTTCTTTAAGGAACAAAATTTTTAGTTCAAACGATTTGAAAGGTAATTGGTAAGTAAACACTTTAAATAATAACCAATTGGCTATATTTGTTAAACTAAAAAGGCCTTTAAAAAAGAACGAGCAAAACTTATTAGAAAAAAGGGTGAGGGGTTGTAGGGGCAAATTGGTTCGCCTTTCATACGAGATAATTCCAATTCCGGTTCGTCTTAGGATTTAAATCTCTCTTTACTTTTATTTAAAAAAGTACTTTTTTATTCAATAGCGGAGAAAAGCCGATATAAACTTTAACTGTCGACCCTCTAATTTAGTTCAAATGCTATAATTTTTTATGGCAGATTGGACACTAATATTGTAGACACAAAACGAGGACCGTTCCTTTTTTTTGTGCGTGTGCGTATGTATGTTTTTTTTACTTATTTCCTTGTTCCCTATACACACACACCGGCGAGATTGTAGTTAACAGTACTGTTTTTGCTAGGAGAATATCTCCATGGGCTTATATGAATGGGGGTATTCATCAGCCCCCTCTACCGAAAATGTGGAGACGTTGGTATTTTACCTGAATTTTCCTATATTGTATAGTTGGCATGATTTGGCCTCCCATTGAATATTCTGCCCCATATCCTATCCGCCAGCTTTTTTCTCCTACCTTTGTCTTTGAACGTATTCGTTCCATCTCTTACCTTTCCAGATGTTGAAATTCCTTTCCATAAGCTGAAATAGCAGATAAGGTAGACTGCAAGCAAAGAAAGCGCCATGTCCCATTTGATCTCACCTAGATTGTCAATTCCATCACTTTTATGGAGCTCAAGTATATTGCGTCTAAAATAAACAAAAGAAATTGACGTATCTAAAATTGAATATCCAAAGTAAAATTCACTTGTTTCAATACTGTAAATGTAATGGCGGAACGAGGAAGCAAGGGAGAAGTTTTTTTTTGTATAAAACTCTTTGTCCCCTAAAGAATCTCATAAGTCAGAGCAAGCTAAGGTCAATCCTCACTTGCTCAATCTAGTCGGTTATTGCAATGATAAGGATAAAAATAAAAAGTTAAATCTGCCACCAAGAATGATTAATTAGGTCGAAAAAGAGCAGATCGCGGTTGAGAAGCCTAAGCCTAATTATACAGTAGTTGGAGGAGGTCACTAAAGAGTAATTTTAACGCGGGTGGGGTGTAGTGTTTTCCTTTCAGTGTGGCTGATAGTGATCTGGGCTGCCAAATTGACAGATTTTGTGTCAAAATGACACAATTTGATGTTGCGTGACACAATGGCACATTCAGTCGAAATGATGCCACAATCGACAAAAATGACACTTTTTTCAAAAAAAAATGACACATTTTTGTCATCCAAGTCTTGTTTTTTAAATGGTAATAAAAGAAAAGTAAAATTTCAATATTCTACCTGCAGAAAATGGAAGGGAATAGCGCTGCCTAACGGTGGCAGTAGTACACAAACAGTGCGGAATACAGGACAGATGCCATCACCATATTTAAAATTTAAGCCACGCGAAGGAAACAGCCATAGGCGGAAATTTCAAATCAAAATGCACGCTGAATATCTGAACTTAATTGGCTTCTTGATTGAGTATTTGATGTAACCAACTGGTACGTATTTAATAGTAAAAAATAAACAGCATGCAGTTTACCAAAGCTGTATGCATAAGCACCAACTCCCATTTTTAGGAGTAGAGGAGGGGTATCCCACCTCGGACAAGATTACAAATTTCCAGAGGTGTCTTTCCTTCAGAATAATCCTTCTGGCTTAAAAAGGCACCAACAAATATGACAAAAATACTAGATTGAAGCTGGTTGAATGGCTTACATATTGAGTAAATAAAAAGCTTAGCCAATAAAGCCGATTAAGTATAGAGCCGATTACGATTACGACGTCATACGAAAAGTCTATTTTCAATTTATAGTTGGATTGTCCCTAAAACTTTTATAAATACTAACTTGCCTCGTTGGCCGCTCAGACACAAATTCATAGTGTGTAACATTGATTTAATCGAATGTTTCTATTTCTTTCATGACGTAATAAAAAGATCATGATCCCAAGATAATAGGATAAGGTTAAGTTTACTCCTTTTTGAACAGCTTAACCAAGGACGAGTGTTGAGTCCATCAACACTAGTTATGCCAAGGCTTTTTGTCCTAGATCTTTCTTGGCAAACTTTTTTGCCGAGGCAACTTTTTTTCCAGCTTTTTCTTGGCCAAGAGACCTTTCATCAATGTGTTTTTTTTCAAGGTCTCTTTTGTTTTAGGTCCTTTCCATGTCAATGTATGTCTGATCCAAGTATTTGTCGTCAGATATTTTTTTGATCAAAGTATTTTTTTTAAGAATTTTTTTTCTTCGCGAAATTTTGAAATTATCAAATAAATTTTGAAGAAATTTGTTGGTATGGGTTTGCATAGATATTCCAAGGACGTGGTGTCAAATAAAAGAAAATAACTAATAAGGATTTTATTAACTCCGGAAAATACAACTTGGTTGGGAGTAAGAAAATTTGGCACATGCACCAAATATAACCTAACGGGTTTCAGTGCGGCAGATAAACAAGGCTAACTTAATACAGCCAGTGACATTACTAGTACCAGTGCTAGTAGACGAGGCAATGTTGGTTGAGCAGAAATAAACTCAGCAAGAACCTCAGAGGTCCCTTGAACCTGAACCTTTGCTAAAATTGGTGTTACTTAATTATTTTTGGTAAAGGCATTTCTTTCATTAAGATATATTTTTTGGTGTGAAAGCCTATATTTAATTCTCCCGGATATCCCCTCAAATTATATGATAAAAGTCCTGACAAAATGTCATAAAAAGATTATCGTCAGGAAAAAATAACATGGCCAAAAATTATGTTGACAAATATGGATTTAATTCGAGAATACCCAAACGAAAAAAAGCAATAAAAATCATAATACTAAATAAAATGCCTTGGCCAGAAATCACTTTGACAGAAGAGAAATTCTCGGCAATTGTTCGTTTTACTAAAACTAAATGTTAAATGTTATAATTCGAAAGTTTCTTATTTATGAATTCGCCTAGAAATTTTGTTCCTTCGATACTACTACTTTTACTACCACTACTAATAACAACTCACCAAAGCGCCAAGCCAACCGAGGCCAATATAGCTACCTTCGCTCCTCCTTTATCCCAATCTATTCAATGCCTCCCTCCTTATATCCTCCCAAGAAGTTCCTATTTGCTTTAAATCTTTTTTATGACATTCTCCCATTCCCAGTAAGGACGACCTACTTCCTGTTTTGCCCCAGACAGTTGACCGAAAAGGACAATCTGTCATCCTTTATCCTTCATGCCCTAGCCATCTCAACCTTCCTCTCACTAGAGCCCTAGAAAGCAGGATTTTACCACACTTTTCGTACAGCCTACTGTTTGAAATAAGGTCAATCTGCCGGGTGCCCAGAACAATCCGTAGGCAATTTCTGTGGAAAACATCTAGCAAATCTTCATCCGTTTTTCGGAGCGCCCATGCTTCAGAGCCATATTTGACCACTGTCATCACTGTAGCTTCCAATATTCTAATCTCTGTTTGCAGACTTATCTTCCTATTCTTCCAAGCTTTATTAACTGTGAAAAAACACCACTATTCTTCTTTTAACATCTTCACTGCTCCCACCGCCTTTACTAATAATACTACCAAGGTAAGTGAAGCTGGTCTCGTGATCAATCTTTTCGTTACCAAACGACACCTTTTCATCTTCACGTATTCCTAGCCTTAGTGACTTAGTCTTCTTCAGATTAATTCTGAAGAAGACTTAATCCTATTCTAGCACGCTGAACTCGCATAACCTCTAAAATTTCATTAATTTTACTCACGCTTTCATCTAAGATGCTCAAGTCATCAGCATAATCAAAGTCCAAGAAAGCTTTTCCTTCCCATTTGGTTTCGTGGTCTCCCATTGCCTTTCCTTTGCTCCTTAAGACTAAGTCTATCAAAATGATGCATTTAAAGAGGGATAGAACACAACCCTGCTTAACTCCTGATTTATTACATAAAAAAAACTAGTTTTTTTAACTGAAAGTAAGGAGGGACATTAAAACTTAAAACGAACAGAAATTACTCCGTATATGAAATGGGTTGTCCCCTCCGCAATCCCTCGCTCTTTACGCTAAAGTTTAACTCTTTGCCGCAATTCTGCTTTTTAAAACAATTAAAAACTTCTAAATTTCTAAATGGATTTTGAGAAATAAGGGATGGGGAAGGAGGCCTAGTTGCCATGCAATTTTTCGGTTACATAAAAAGGCAACTATAAATTTTAATTTTTAACGAATTTTTTTATTAGTTAAAACTATAAGTAACTTAAGAATTAACTTACGTAACAAACTTTTATATTCTTTATTTTTTATTATGTATATGAGGGGGTTTGTACCCTCGTTAATACCTCGTTCTTCACACTAAATCGTAAGTTTTGTCCCAAATCTTTAAGAATGACCCCTGAATCAGAAAGGCCGTAGAATAAATAGTTGAAATGACTAAAAATACTACAGCATAAAGAGCGAGGTACTCTTCCTAAATACCTCGCTCTTTATG
This sequence comes from Artemia franciscana, assembly GCF_032884065.1. Classification (NCBI taxonomy): domain Eukaryota; kingdom Metazoa; phylum Arthropoda; class Branchiopoda; order Anostraca; family Artemiidae; genus Artemia; species Artemia franciscana. The sequence continues at coordinate 26,719,495 of NC_088880.1, read as the reverse complement.
CTAAAGTATTTTTAGAACCCCTCATATGCGTAATAATCTCTGTTCTTTTTAAGTTTCAATGCTACTCTTTACTTTCAATTGAAAAAAACTTTTCCATGCTTATTTTTTCATCGTTTTTTTTATAGTAATTTAAGAAAATCCTGCGTAATTTTCATTGAATTTCTGTTCCCCCATGACATATCTCTCCAAGGACAGATTTTCCCACATAGCCCCCTCCCCTCGACCCCACCTTCAAAACAAAAAAAAATCCCCTGAAAACGACTGTACACTTCCCAGTAACCATTATTATATGTAAACACTGGTCGAAGTTTGTAACTTGCAGCTCCTCCCCCAGGGACTGTGGGGGAGTAAATCATTCCCAAAGACATAGTTATTATGGTTTTTGACTTTGAGGAACAAAATGGCTATCTCAAAATCTTGATCTGTTGACTTTGGAGAAAAATTTTGTAGATAGAAGCTTGAAAATTTTGCAATAGGGTTCTCTGATACGCCGAATGCGATGTTGTGATTTTCGTTAAGATTCTGTGACTTTTAAGGGGTGTTTCCCCCTATTTTCTAAAATAAAGCAAATTTTTTCAGGCTCGTAACTTTTGATGACAAAGACTAAATTTGATGAAACTTATATATTTAAAATAAGCATGAAAATCTAATTCTTTTGATGTATGTTTTAGCATCAAGATTCTGTTTTTTAGAGTTTCGTTTACTATTGAGCCGGGTCACTCCTTACAACAGCTCGTTACCACGAACTGTTTTATTACAAAATCAGCTACTAATCTCATTTTCTACCTTAATTGTAGCAGTGTTATTTTCGTACATAACACTAATTACTTTGATCTATTTGTCTAGTGTACCATACAAGGATAAAACCTTTGCTAAAGCTCTTCTATCAACAGAATTGAATGCTTGCTCATAATCTATAAAACTGACGACCAAAGGTGTTTGACATCTCAGGCACTTCTCAATTATTAACCTAAGAGCGAAAATTTGCTCGACACATTCTCTACCTTTTCTAAAACCGCACTGTTCTTTTCTTAGTGAAAAAGTGTGCAGTGCTCGTATCTTGTCCACTTTATTTGGATTCAGTCACAGCAGGAATTCAGCGACTTTACAAAACCTCGTAAGGAAACTAATCAGCTTCGCAAATCTTGTGTTCAAAAATACTATAGGATATAATTTGAAAATAAAGGGAGCACGAAAGGTACGTGAAAACTATTGATGGTGGAAAAAAGAATGAAAATTCAGCTAGTCTAAAAGTTGACAATGGAATAGTTATTGAAAGGAATGAATTATTGAAAAATATTTCTGATGGCTTGGGTGAGTATTTTCAAAAATATGTGAATCAGTAAGAGAAATTTCATACAATGATAGCAGTAAACTTGCCAAACCTTTTGAAGATGAAAGAGGTTTTGGGGTAAGCATGAAGATTGCTGACTCTTATTTGGAAGAGATGAAAACAATAAGAGGATTGTTGAAGTCAAATTTGTCAGGTAGTGATGGTCTCAATCTGCAAACTTTTACATTAGTAATGGTATATTTGCTGTTTTCTGAGTTGTATATTTGACTAACTTATCGCTGGAAAAGGGTGAGTTTTCTTCAAGATTAGAAGAGGCCACGGTCATATCTTTGCATAAAGGAGATTTGAAGACAAATCCTTCCAACTGGAGACCGATTTCGATATTGCATTTGTTATCAAAGATATAGGAAAATATTATGCATAGAATATTGTTTGATCATCTGAATCTATATGGATTCCTTGTGGAAACACAGTTTGGATTCAGGGAAGGCCATTCTACAATACATACAGTCCACTATCTCATGAATTCTCTTAACTCTGCGCTTGAACATGGTGAGTTAGTGCTTTCAATTTTCATAGATTTTAGCAAAGCTTTTGATTCTGCTGTTTTTAAGATCTTATTGCGCAGACTACGTTGTTTAGGTGTTCAGAATGTATTTGGAATTGGTTTAAGTCTTATTTTGGATGAAGAACACTTAGAGAGAATATTGATGGCTGCAAATCTAAAAGTTATCCGAAGAGTCCATCGCGGGGTTCCACAAGGTTCGGTTCTTGGGTCCCTACTTAACCGAATTGATGTAAATACCGTACATTTTTATATTTCTAGGATGATAATCACGTCATTTGCTGAAGACACAGAGTTTACAGTAACATCATCTTACGGCATTGTTTTGATTGAAAAGGCTAATATTGCCCTAAATGAACTGTCAAGTTTTATGAGATTTAGCTGTCTATTTTTTAATGTTTTTAAGACAAATTTCATGACTTTTTGTAGAATCGGTGCTCTAATTATTTTAAACGGCGAAATTTAGAAGAATGGTCTATCCTTAAATTAAGCTTTTAGTGTTAAGTATTCAGGTTTTTATCTTGATTGCAATTTGAGTTGGAAAATACACTGTGATGCAGTAGCAGCAAAAGTGGCAAGAGAATTGGGTTTTATAAGAAGGCTAAGGAATGAGCTTCCACCAAGAATTCTAATGATCCTTTATGATTCTCTTATCAATCCGCATCTGTCTTAAGGTTATTTGCTGGGGATTAGTTCTTTTGTGTCAAGTTTTAAAGGAGTCCAAATTTTATAAAGTTAAGTTGTTCGTGTCTTAAAAGATTATGCGAGATTTGAAAGCAGCACTTTGAGTTGCTTCACTAAAATTAAAATTCTAAATGTTTACAAGTTAAGATAGTATCAACAAGATATTTTTGTGTATCAATGTTTGAAGCGTGATTCATCGGAGTGGTTTTGGGAAATTCTTAAGTCTAACTCGTTTTGTCATTATTATGAAACTAATCATTCTACGGGATAGTATATGAGGCTCGGAGTACTCCAAAAGGACCCTTATTTTCGCGTTTTGCAGGACCAAAGCTGTGGAATTCTTTCCCAGAGGGTACAAAGGTGGCAGACAGTACTAGCCAGTTCAAGAGTAGGTTGAAACGTTACCTTCTGGGATGCTGTTATTGTTTTTTTTTATTGGTGAAATGTGAATATATATTAGTATGGAAACAACCATCATATACAACCTAATAGGTCTCGCCAGTGATTGTTGAAAGATGATGTAAGTGTTAGTTTTGTTAATGAATTATTTCTCTCTATCTCTCTCTTAAAACTTTGTCTCAGTATCTCTCAGTCTAAAAGTAATTTAGATTGTACTAAGTCCAAATACTAAGTATTTTAAGTAATTTGCTACCTATAGAGACCAGACTAATGCCTCGATAATTCCCACACTTACTCTTATTACATGTCTTATACAGTAGTTTAATGAATGTTTTCCTAAAATTACTAGATACTTCTCCTTTTTCAAAAATTATATTCATAATATTCAGTAACTTATTTCCAGCCTCAGAGTCACAATATTAAAGAAACTCATTTACCACACTAGCAGCACCTGAAGCTTTATTACTTTTTAATACTTTTAATCTTCTGTAAGCTTAGACAAAGTCGACTCAGCTCTAAATGGGAACCTGGAGAAATCTGGGGAAGGTAAACAGGAAGGGTGTGCGAAAGCACAGGATGGTTGGCCCCCAAACCCCCATTGCACTTCCTGGCTGAAGGGCCAAGAAATGGAGATCAGCACCGCCGGTAGGGACTGTAAAGTCTAATGCCATATTCTTTACCTTTACCTTTTTACCGGTAAGCACTGTCGCTAATTCTTCCTCAAAAAACGAATCTTCCTTCGCATCCAAGGTATCAAACACTTTTCCCTTTCTCATGCGACTTTATTTCAATTTAACACATTTTCGAAACGCTCTGCCAGTCTGACTTTAACTCTTTCCTTCTCAACAATTGAGGCCCTGTTCCTATCTTTAATTTGGGCAAGTCTGATTGGACTATTCCCCCTCAATTTATTAACATGCCAGTACAATATTTTATCATCATGCCGTCTAGCTGTGTCTTCCATTTTGGAAGACATCCTCGGTAATTTTATCTATGGCCTCCTCTTCACACCTCCTTAGTTCATATTTTAATGCTCACTCCACATTATTTACATTCCTTTTGTTCTCGTATGATCTATCACTCCGATAATTCTTGTACAAGCCCTGGTAATTCTTGTACGATATTGGAACAGGAAAATCCTTAAACTTAACGACATATCAAGAAAAGTAAAACGCAGCAGCTGCACCTCAGTGCTGGCCATGTGAAAAAGGGATTTTTCTTGTTGGTGAAGGCAAAGGATTGTAAATCTTCATTTAAAGGTTTCAAAAATAAAGATTCCAATGATGAGCAGAGTTGCCACCATTGTCAATTCCTAAAGTGCAACAATTGCCCAAATTTGCCTGCCACACAGCGATTTTCGGTATTATAATCAACAAATTGACTGCAATAGTGCTAAAATAGCACTTTTGTGCTATTTTAGCAACCTTGAGCACGTGCTTCAAGTCTGCACGCAATAAAATAGTGCTAAAATAGCGTGCTAGATTTGGCAATCCTGAAAGTGCACTTTGTTTTGCAATTTAGCAGCTTAATTTGTTAGCAGCTTCGAGCTTATTTTAGCAGCTCTTAAAAACTCTCGACTATAAATTACTGTTCTTTTGAATGCAAAAAAATCACTACTTCCGAATTAGTGCTATATGTACAATACTCATCACCAGATAGTTACCCTAAAAAAAATGGTTTATGGATGACGTTGTAATTTTTATTCATAAGAAGAGGGATTTTGAGGAACTAAAATCTCCACTGCGACTCCTAAAGGCGTATCTGACATTTTCACACTTGTAAAAAACTGCCAGAAACTGTAAGCTAAGCTGTTCTCAAAGGGATGATCAGTAGAGCAATGCATATTGAATTGGACTTTGATCTTTCAAGTTTAAATTGCCCTACTTATACCCCCTTTGAGAACAGCTTAGAAAATCATCTAAGAAAAGGGAAAATGTGGGATACGATCTTAAGGCGTTAAACAAAATGATGCAAATGGGTTATAGTCATTATCACCATTTTGATTCTAGTAAAATAAGGTCTTCTTACACTTGTCAAGTCTTATCTAGGTACGAAAACGTCAAAATTTGTTTTTCAAAGGCCTGGAAAAATGTCAATAATACTCACATAAAGTACTCCCATGCTGAAGAATTTCCATTATTCACTAATAGAGCATCAGCCGTTAAGTTATCGCTAGAATCTGATTTCCAATAAACTGACTGATTCGTGCTGTTCAGAACCTATAAGAAATCAGAAAAGTTAGCTATAATACATGACTTTCAACAGATCTGAAGTAAAATTGTATTTATGATATACATAAAACCCTCCCTCCTTTTATGCTCACAAACCACTGGACATAGAATTTTGAAGAACCAATTCTCCTGGTGGAAGTGCCTTGACTAAATATTGTAGGTTAAATTGTGCATGTTATATGTGCTGGAGTTACTTCTTTGTACAGCAGTGGGTGTTGTTACATGTGTATATAGATTTCCCTTTGTCGTAAAAATAAAAATAATGGATATTATACCGTTGTCAAAGTTATGATGGCCGCCAAATTTTTGTCAAAAAATAAAGTTTGCCATGAACTGTCATGACGACACTCCAAGGTGAACTTCAATTATTTTTGTAGTGACCTTTTTTCAATTTTAGCCGGCTATATCTATATAGGGGGCTATATCTATCTATATAGGCTATATAGGCTATCTAGGCCTATAGCCTATCTATATAGCCTATCTATATAGGCTATCTATATAGGCTATATATTCTATATATAGATATATCTATCTATATATCTATATAGGGGGCTATATCCATCTATCTATATCTATCTATATATCTATATAGGGGGCTATATCTATCTATATAGGCTATATAGGCTATCTAGGCCTATAGCCTATCTATATAGCCTATCTATATAGGCTATCTATATAGGCTATATAGGCTATATAGGCTATATATAGATATATCTATCTATATATCTATATAGGGGGCTATATCTATCTATCTATATCTATATCTATATATCTATCTATATATCTATATAGGGGGCTATATCTATCTATATAGGCTGTATAGGCTATCTAGGCCTATAGCCTATCTATATAGGCTTTCTATATAGGCTATATAGGCTATATAGGCTATATAGATATATCTATCTATATATCTATATAGGGGGCTATATCCAGGCTATATCTATCTTGCTGGTTTCAAAATCATTTGATAAAATATAAGGATTCTACCTTGGGTATTATAGCTGTTTTTTCAAGCTACAAGTAAACGAATAGATGAACACAAACTTGGCTGCTAAAATAAAAAAAAAAAGTAAGAAAATCTTTCTGATCCTTAGTTAGAAATTTTGCCAATTATTTTCCGTAGTTTAGTGCTTTGTTAAATATATCAGTGATTACTTTAATATTTAATGTGCTATCTATATTTAATGTGGGAATTTGATATTATACTTAATGATTATTAAGGCCTACACCTGTCTAGCTTACGTTCTAGCTTACATCTCTAGCTTACATTCGTCTTTTAAAATGTTGGGAAAGTTTCTACGTAATTTTAATCTTAACCAACTGCAATTCATTAGAATCTCCAAGGCTAAAGTATTCTCTGACCCCCTCCCCTCCAACCACATACCCTTTTGACCTTCTTTTCTCTCGCTTCGCCAACTTCATTTGGTGTGGAGTTATGAAAAATAAATTTGTCACTCAATTTTTTGGCAAACAAATACTGTTTAAGTTTTCTGAGTATAGGGCTCCAGTACTTCGTGAAAGTTTCAACTTAATCCCCAAAACTGTTCTCAGGATACGCTTTTTTTATCACCTGGCAACGCATAGCGTGTTTTAATTTTCCTGGCTACTTAGCCGTCAGGGTTAAGAAATATTTAGTTTGATAAAAAAAAACACATTATTTCCATAAATGATTTAGTAGGATCAGACCACGTACTCTGGGGAACCAAATTTTATTTTCAGTTTCTCTTGTGCATTTGGGCTTCCACGATTCAAGGTTTAAAGATAAAAGTTTCAAGTAGATCGGAAAAATTTGGCCCTTTTTGAAGCCCTATTTTCTGGGGATTTTATCTCCAACTAAATTTTTTTTCCTTATATTAGGGCCCCTTTGGCCCAGAAACTTATGCTTTTATGTTTTAGGGCGTTCCAAAGCAGAGTTTTCGGGCCTTGTTCGGGCCCGTTTCCCAGGGAACCATTATTCTTTTCTATATTTTCTTCTGAAATAGTGTCCTCTTTGGATCCTTCGGATCTGAGTGTGTAAGTTTTGACTTGATTGAGAAAACATTTTTGGTCCTTTTGGACCCTATTTTATGGGGACTCTGAAACAGTTCCCCCGTGCATTAGGTGCTATCTGGCCCAATGACATACAGATTTTAGATTCAGAAGATTTTCGATGAGACCCCTATCACTCCTTTTCCTTCCCCAGCAACAAATGTGACCCTCTTTGCCCAGAGACTAACCCCCTGAAAGGATTGAGCCAATCGTAATGCCAGGATCAACCTTACCTATTACCTCTTTTTTAAACCTGTTTATAAACAATTTGCAAACTGCATAATTTATTGACCTTGCCCTATGAGGTTTGGGTGTTTTGTCGTAACTCAGACACATCTGTTGAACCTTTTGACTATTCTGAACAAACTGGCTATCTGAAAATTTAATCAGTTGCCATCCAATTTTTTGATCATCGAAGAGAGCACTAGAAATTTTAGTTCATATCGAACAATCCCCTTCCCAATTTACTACAACTTTCTTTTTAGGCAAAGTGGTCTGAAAAAAAAAACAATAACATACACAAGAAACGTGACCATTACTATAGGCAATACCGTAGTGTCATCTCTGATTTCAAAAAAAGGTTGTTCCCATGAGAAACTTCAAAACCTACTTATTACTTGCCTTTAAAATTGTGAAACTATAAGATATGGTGTCTGGTTTTGCAAATGACGATATAATGCTTTGCATTATATTAAATCCTCAAATAGGTTGTTCCCATGAGAAGTCTCAAAACCTTTTTAATGATTTTCCATGGAATCATGAAAACACCAGATATGCCTTTTGGTTTTGATACGGCGAAATATTTTTATCTCTTTATAAAAGGTTGTCTTCACGGAAAGTTTTGGAACTTTTTAACACTTTCTTGGGAAGTTATCAAAAAATCAGATAGGTCCTTTGGATTTTGTTATGATGGTGACATTTTATCAATTTTATCGTACGAAGTGTAGCTGCGTTAATTAAATTTGTGTCATGTTATTAGTTTTACCAAAGGTAGATTTGAGCCCATCAATTGATTTAAGTGACTTTTCAGTTTCTCATCAGGCTTTCAAGATTAAAAACAAAAAATATAAGCTGATTCAACAGCCTTGATGTCATTTAAGATGTGCCTTTTAGATTCTAGTTTGACAAAACACTTATCACTTCATCATGCGAAGCATAGCTGTGGTCGTTTGAAAGCCCACACATTTTATTAGATTATCACTTTTGCCAAAGGTAAATTCCAGACAATCAATTGATTTTATTTTTTTTTTTCCTGTTTCCCATTAGGTTCTCAAGATTAAAAAAAATTGGTTTAAAAGCCATTATGCATCCTCGTAGTAATGACTGAAAATAAAGTGTTTATAGCCAACATTTTCACCGTATCCTGAAGGCCCAAGAAATCTTCATTGTTAAAACAGATGGCCATTGATTACAAGCGTAAAATCAAGGGGTCACTACTTTGTATAGAAAGGTATCTGTTTTCAAAAAGGCGGTTAACACCATGCGTGTCGGATATGTGGCTTGCTTGGTAGAGGTTTGTGACACGTTGCCCAAAGTGCGGCATTTAAGGTGCGAATAGACACGGGGGAAAAACATAACGAAAAAAGATGGCCCTGTAATAGGACACCAGGTGGCAGAGAGTGTTCAACTCCTCATGAAGAACCTGAAGATTATTATCAATTTTTCATTCTTCTGTAAAATTAATGACTTATAACTTCCCGCCTCTTCAATTAAAGCAGCCGGGTGTGCATGCTTGCATTAATAAATTTACTGCTATTAAAATAAGGCGTCTCAACGTGTACAAAAAAGCAATTATTATCTCTTAGATGGAAGGTAAAATCAAATTAGATGCCACTCAATGAAATTGGCAATGTAATATATTGTGAAATAAATATACACATGTGCAAAAAGTTGTATTAAACAAAAAGTGGGTGAATGTTAATTAGAAAAAGAAACGGAATTTTTTTTCGTGGTATTCTGTATTGTATACCACAGAACTGAGATTTATCATCAGTTGCAAAGATGTTTATTGCAAATTGCTATCAAGTAATTTGCTGATCTTTTAAAATATTTTTCTTAGGACTGTAGTATCAATAGTTGATTTTTATTTAAAAAATAGAACTGGACAAAATGTCAAAAGGCTCCTTTTCCGACCCAAATTGTCACCCAAGGTGAAAAATTGTCATAAAAGAACTAAAATGTAACTTTCTTGGCAACCCTGGAACTTTAGCTCCAAAACCTGTGGCTTTCTACCATTTCATGGCATAAATCTACGAACATGTAACCGTACAAAAAAACCTGTGAAACTTCACAGGAAATCTTTGGCGGGTGGCAACACTGGGATGCACACTGTATGCTGATACTCCAAAAACATTATTGGCATCATTTGAAAAGTTCCAGAGTTGACCTTACGGCGGGTTCACTTGTAATCCGTGACTCTATCCAGTCTGTTTGCAAAATGTTATTGTAGCGTCGATGGCTGTTTTCTAAAAATGCACAAATTCACCTCCTTCTGTAGAGATTTCTCCTTTTGCCCCCCCCCCATCATCTAACTGACAAGACAATCACAGAGGCAAACGGCTCATTCAATTTAACTTAATATAGATATGTAGCCCAGAGTAGGCTACTTGAAAAACATCTTTGTTTACTGATTTGGGATGATGGAACAACGTAAAAGACAAGTGGCAAACAAAATGCTTAAAAGTACCTGGTACCGCGAAATTAGAAATAAAAAAATGTATCTCGAAGTGAAACGACTCATGATTTTGATAATAATTACAAACATTTCAATAACAAAAAAGATCAGTGTCCTACAAATTATTAGGAATTTTATCACCATTCAATCTCAATCAGTTTCGTCTTACATAGTAGTAATTGGGATTTTAGTATTAAGAAAAATGATTATTATATAGCGTAACTCACTTAGTATTAGTGTATTTATCTATATATATAAAAATAAGTTGTCTCTGTGTGTGTGTCTGTCAAGTGACGTCATGTTTGTGTGTCGACTGACGTCATGTTTTCGACTGACGAAATTACAGACCGGGACATCGGGACACAAATGACGATCGGGACACCGGCACATAGGGAATATAAATGACGACCGGGACACTCAAAGAGAAAGCGACCGGGACACAAGGAATGTTCGATTAGCAATCACCATCAACAAAGCACCGGGACACAAATGACGACCGGGACACAAGGAGTATAAATGACGACCAGGACATAAGTAAAAAAAAAACTAAAAAAAAAACTAAAAAAAAGGTAAAAACTACAAAAAAACTAAAAAGAAAAAAAAACTAAAAACTAATAAAAAAAGCTAAAAAACAAAAAAAAAACTAAAAAAGAAAAAAATAAAAAAAGGAAAAAAATGAAAAATAAAAGAGAAAAACAAAACTAAAAAAATTAAAATAAAAAAACTAAAAAGAAAAAAGAAAAAAAAACAAAAAAACTAAAAAAAGTAAAACCAAAAAAAAACTAAAAAGAAAAAAAGGGGAAAAATACTAAAATTTATTTCATCATATACCATTTCAAAAACGAATGTATATACGGACCGGGACACCGGGATACAAATGACGACCGGGACACAGGGAATATAAATGACGACCGGGACACAGGGACACAAGTACAACGGGGACGCCGGGGGCACAGGAGGATATATAAATGAGGACGGGGACACAGGGAATGTTCGATTAGCAATCACCATCAACAAAGCTCAAGGGCAATCATTAGAATCATGAGGTATAACTAAAAAAAACTAAAATAAAGGTAAAAAACTAAAAACTAAAAAAAAGACCAATTCAAAAACGATTGTATATACAGACCGGGACACCGGGATACAAATGACGACCGGGACACAGGGAATATAAATGACGACCGGGACACAGGGACACAACTACAACGGGGACGCCGGGGGGCACAGGGGGATATATAAATGACGACGGCGACACAGGGAATGGTCGTTTAGCAATCACCATCAACAAAGCTCAAGGGCAATCATTAGAATCATGAGGTATAGATCTGAATACGGATTGTTTTCCCATGGACCATTATATGTTGCATGTTCAAGAGTCGGTAAACCTGACAATCTATTTATATGCACAGACAATGTGACAGCAAAGAATGTTGTATATTCGCAAGTTTTACGTAGTTAAAAACATATATATATATATATATATATATATATATATATATATATATATATATATATATATATATATATATATATATATATATATATATATATATATATATATATATATATTCACAGGTGGGACATAGGGACACAACTACAATGGCGCGTAACTAATATGGCGCGTAACGAATTACGCGCGCGGGGGGGGGGGCTTGGGGGTGGCGCAAAGCGCCACTTCAACAGCTAGTATATATATATATATATATATATATATATATATATATATATATATATATATATATATATATATATATATATATATATATATTTTACATTGACCCTCTCTTGATTGATACTTACACTATTCACATGGAAACGCTTTAAAATTAAGGAAATTACTTCAAAACATTCTAAAATACTTACTTATATCATTCCTAAATATAGGCAACAGAATTTACCCCCTCCCTCTAACAGAGAAATATATAGCCTAAGTTATACACTCGTTGAATTTTCAACATCGCGACTCCTTTGTTCTAGCCGCTTCCTTACCGTTTGTCGTTAAATTAAAAAGTAGGAACTTCGCACCTTCATATCAGTGGCGGATCCAGGTGGGGGGTGCGTGGGGGGGCACGCTCCCTAATGTAGTGGCAGATTCTGGATTGGAACCGCTTGCTATGGCTGGGTTGAGACGAAAGTTATTTTCTTATAACTTCTTATTTCTAACTTTCTTATTTCTTATAACTTCCCGCCTCTTCAATTAAAGCAGCCGGGTGTGCATGCTTGCATTAATAAATTTACTGCTATTAAAATAAGGCGTCTCAACGTGTACAAAAAAGCAATTATTATCTCTTAGATGGAAGGTAAAATCAAATTAGATGCCACTCAATGAAATTGGCAATGTAATATATTGTGAAATAAATATACACATGTGCAAAAAGTTGTATTAAACAAAAAGTGGGTGAATGTTAATTAGAAAAAGAAAATGATTATTATATAGCGTAACTCACTTAGTATTAGTGTATTTATCTATATATATAAAAATAAGTTGTCTCTGTGTGTGTGTCTGTCAAGTGACGTCATGTTTGTGTGTCGACTGACGTCATGTTTTCGACTGACGAAATTACAGACCGGGACATCGGGACACAAATGACGATCGGGACACCGGCACATAGGGAATATAAATGACGACCGGGACACTCAAAGAGAAAGCGACCGGGACACAAGGAATGTTCGATTAGCAATCACCATCAACAAAGCACCGGGACACAAATGACGACCGGGACACAAGGAGTATAAATGACGACCAGGACATAAGTAAAAAAAACTAAAAAAAAAGGTAAAAACTACAAAAAAACTAAAAAGAAAAAAACTAAAAACTAATAAAAAAAGCTAAAAAACAAAAAAAAACTAAAAAAGAAAAAAAATAAAAAAAGGAAAAAAATGAAAAATAAAAGAGAAAAACAAAACTAAAAAAATTAAAATAAAAAAACTAAAAAGAAAAAAGAAAAAAAAACCAAAAAAACTAAAAAAAGTAAAACCAAAAAAAAAACTAAAAAGAAAAAAAGGGGAAAAATACTAAAATTTATTTCATCATATACCATTTCAAAAACGAATGTATATACAGACCGGGACACCGGGATACAAATGACGACCGGGACACAGGGAATATAAATGACGACCGGGACACAGGGACACAACTACAACGGGGACGCCGGGGGGCACAGGGGGATATATAAATGACGACGGCGACACAGGGAATGGTCGATTAGCAATCACCATCAACAAAGCTCAAGGGCAATCATTAGAATCATGAGGTATAGATCTGAATACGGATTGTTTTCCCATGAACCATTATATGTTGCATGTTCAAGAGTCGGTAAACCTGACAATCTATTTATATGCACAGACAATGGGACAGCGAAGAATGTTGTATATTCGCAAGTTTTACGTAGTTAAAAACATATATATATATATATATATATATATATATATATATATATATATATATATATATATATATATATATATATATATATATATATATATATATATATATATATATATGTATATATATCTATATTCACAGGTGGGACATAGGGACACAACTACAATGGCGCGTAACTAATATGGCGCGTAACGACTTACGCGCGCGGGGGGGGGGGGGCTTGGGGGTGGCGCAAAGCGCCACTCCAACAGCTAGTATATATATATATATATATTACATTGACCCTCTCTTGATTGATACTTACACTATTCACATGGAAACGCTATAAAATTAAGGAAACTACTTCAAAACATTCTAAAATACTTACTTATATCATTCCTAAATATAGGCAACAGAATTTACCCCCTCCCTCTAACAGAGAAATATATAGCCTAAGTTATACACTCGTTGAATTTTCAACATCGCGACTCTTTTGTTCTAGCCGCTTCCTTACCGTCTGTCGTTAAATTAAAAAGTAGGAACTTCGCACCTTCATATCAGTGGTGGATCCAGGTGGGGGGTGCGTGGGGGGGGCACGCTCCCTAATGTAGTGGCAGATTCTGGATTGGAACCGCTTGCTATGACTGGGTTGAGACGAAAGTTATTTTTGTAACTAGTTTTTAGTAGTTAAAAACTAGTTTTTAATAATAATAAGTTTTTAATTTTTAAGACTGTTTCTTTTCGTAAACAAGTTTGAAACAAAGTTTCAGTTACTTTGTATGGTCACTTTTTTGGCTGTCATAAAATCTGAGTTTTTTTTGCGAAGTGAGGTGGTTTTTACAACATTGTTGTTTTTAAGAGGATTTGTATAATAGAAAATAAATGTATGAGAAGTGTAAATATGATCAATTTAAACTTTGGATTTTGGTGAGTAACTGGTGGCCACTTTACTGCTTATTTTCACTTAATTAAAGCTTTGCATAATATGGCATATAACCTCCTCTATTCATCCTAAAACATTAAAATAAAGGCCAAACTCTTTAGAAATACTTGAACTTTAATGAAGATTCGTATAGGTATACACTTAAATGTAAGTATAAGAATCAAAATACTCCTTCAAAGGTCGGTGTAGTCGTTTAAGAAAAATAGCTTTTCGAAAAACCGTTTATAAAAGGAGACAAATAATTATGTGTTTATTTTCTTTTCTAACCGGTATAGATCGGTCTTTGACTTCTCAGTTTGAATCAGCAGAGTGGCATCAATTTTTTTTTCAAATGTTTACTAATGAAATGTTGAAAAAAATGGAAATTCACACCACTTGAGTTTACCTCGGAAATGGAATGCAACTACAATATCATTTCAAAATTTTTCACCTTCTCAATACCAGCAAGTCACAAAATATAGTTATGTTTTTGTATAGGGGTTGCATATACGTGTTCATAAAATTGTATAAACTGTTATATATACTGCTGAGGAATTTTATACTTATTTTGATACATGCCATTCAATCATATTTCCACGTTTGGTTTTTTATAAATCAAAATTTTTGCAGGACAATTCTCTTACTTAATGCTAGAGCTGAGCCAATTTTTCAAATTTTTATTTTTGCGCTCAACAGACATGTCGAGATTTAAACGTTTTTTAATCTCAAGATTGAAAAAAAATAGAAATCTACCACAGCTTGAAACCCTGAGCATTTAAGTTACCAATCTATACCTATCAAGTACAAAAATCACAAACACGTAATTATTTATTTTTTAAGAAGTATTCCGACTCATATACTTAGTTTGAAGCACGTACCTACATGTAACTTTATTGATCTCAAATTTTTCTGACGATTTTGGTCTTCATTCGAATATTTTAGGAAGAATAGAAGAGGAAATACTAACAAAGAGCTCTAAACTGACAGGACTCTAGACTGACAGCAGTAGCCATTACAAATGTTCACCGAGACATTTCGGTAGAAATTGACCGTGTAATAAATAGATATGGCGGGAGTAAAAATAAAGAAATAGACTTTTTCTCATAACACTATGAATTCTGTAATTTAAGCAAAATATACCAAACTTTAAAAAGTGGAAAGATACGCTACGTTATTATGAAAAGTGAAATTTTTATTAGTAAATTCTGATATTTCGTTAAAGTTGAAATTGTTTATTAAAACATCATTTTTAAAAAGGAATAGTGAATAGTTAATGCTTTATTACCTGTACTTCAAACTCTCGTTTCAAATTTCTTCTATATATTTCTGTCTCTTTGCTCTATTTTTCTTGCTATTGTATTGTATGAGATTAACGACGCTTCTTGACTACTAAGGTCCCTGCGTCGGCCCTGCGTTGCTGCAGCATGATTCGATCTCTGGGTCCCGTATTACCAAGCTAAGGTCAAACCCACTGCGCCACCACAGGACATTTTTCTTGTTACACCCCCAAAAGAACTAATATTTAATTTTAACACATCTTTTATGAATATAAAAGTTGTAATCCTCATTTCCTGCTCTTCATTGCTATCATAATTACTAAGCGATGGCGACATGCTAAATGGTCTGACATGTGTCGCAAAGAATGCATAACCCCAAAAGATGGCTCAAGACCATTTTTTTTTACAATACAAAGCTTAATTCACTCGTTATAGCGGTCAGCCGTACAAAGGCGAAAAATTATGCAGACAATCTATATATAATTTTTTTATAGATGGTGAACAGCTTTTTATTTTTCATTGCAGGGTAGTTTTTATAACGTACTATTCTTTTATCAATATTTTTATACCGTTTTAATTTCACCAAATTTATTAGAACTTTAACCCTGACCATATTTTAGATTAAATTTGTGACCATTTCCGCTACCTACCTATGACGCATTTTCTTTTAAATTTCTAGTATTTCTTTGCCCGCAAGTTTATCGAAGCACCCTATTATGCACCCCCCGCTAAAGAAAATTCTGGATCCGCCGCTGCTTCATACTGATGGTTATAAAGAGAAAGGCCTTCTTTCAAAATTAGCTGTCACATCTGGCGTTCAGAGATTGTGGTTCAGAGTTTGGAGTTTGCAAAGGATTGCGGAGAATGTCTATATAAAAATGAGTGTGAGAAGCTGGAAAGGAGATCACTTAACCAACTTTTGTGATTTTATCACTTTAAACAGCCGCCTTCTGACCTTTGTCGTTCATATAGAGAAGTAGCAGTACTTTTCGCCTCGGAACAGGCCATGTGCGGTCAATGAATATACGGTTTCGAAGGAAATGTGTTGATTCCCTCCTGTGTGATTAATTGGGCGTTGAACAGAGCGTTCGACACATTTTGATGTGCCACAGAAAATATGACAGCCGACAGCAGATTTTAAGATCCAATTGTGTTCGATTTTTGGTGCTTTTACTCTTACTTGTGTGGTAAGATCAGCCGGTATCCCCTGTTGGACTAGAAAATTGTCTGCTGGTGCTATACGCTGGTTTATAAAGATGACGAATTTGCATGAAATCTTATGTTTTTTATAGTTTCGAATTTCCAAGCGTTTATTTTTTGTATTTTTTCCTTTATTCATGATTTTAGATATTAATAACCTAGTATTTAATTGTTCTATTGTTCCTTGTTTGTGATATAATTTTATATTTTTTTACCAGTCATTTATTTGTTGTATTTTGTCTCCACCCAGAAGCCTTGAGTCTTTACAAGTGAAAAGTGTGAAGAAAGAAAAAAATTGGAGAAAGCAGAAACTATAGTAACACCCAGATAGAATTTGGCGTCGATTCACTTGAAGAAAATCTCCCAAAAAGTTAGGTAAGTTTTTTCTTTGACTTCCTACTAAGCCATAAGTTTGGTTGGGAGATTTGACTTTTGAAATTTTGACGTAAGATTTTACGTTAAACTAAGGCATAAGACACTACATAATTATAGGTAGTAAAAAAACCGTATTTTCAGTATCATAGGGGTGGCTACAAATTTTAAACAGAAACTTTCAGAGTCTATTGAGGGGGATGTTGAACCAAATCAAAAGACATTATCACATCCAAGTTGTCAGGTGGGTGTATCTGCAGTATCTTAGGAACAACTGAGGGTATTAAGCTGAAAAATCTAGAGTATGTTAAGGGGGATGACGCTCTGGCTTTTAGACGGCTAAGAAGACAGTAGTCTTACTCCTGTTTATTTACTGGTAATTTACATTTGTTTTAAGTTTTACTTTATTATTCATTGTAGTTTTATTCGTTTTTTGTCTCATTTCTTCATCGAAAGTGATTTCTGTGCATTTTATGTTTGAATTATTATATGACTGTTTTTCTAACTGTCCTTGTTTTAATTTATCTTTTTGCTTTTTTTTGAAAACTTCTTTTTTATACAAAAGGTTTTAATTAATCATACAAAACACGTACAAGCATGATACGCTTAAGGAATAATTAAAAATACCACTAATCTACCAACTCACTACAGCACCAATCTACCTAAGGCCAACACAGCTAAGCACACTCCTCCTTCGTCCCTATCTATTCAAAGCTTCTTTCCTTGCACGTTCCCAAGAATCCTCAATTTTCCTAAAATACAACCTCCTTCCACCCCAATCAGGAACGACCTACTTTTCATTTTGCCCTAGATGGTTGCCTGCAAAGGACGATCATTGGCGATCTGTTTTCCTTTAGGCCTATCCCCACACAGTGTCCTAGTCATCTAAACATTTCTCTCATTATAGCCCAAAAAAGTGGATTAGAACCACAGAAAATTTGATTGACTAAAAAAATGTAATGATTGACTTAAAAAAAAAAAAAAAAAAAAAAAAAAAAAAAAAAAAAAAAAAAAAAAAAAAAAAAAAAAAAAAACGATGGAGTTTATATCACGATTTTTGACAAGAGAGTATAGGATAGTCATTTCTTTTTTCTTCTTAATATAACCAACTGACAACTTAGCATGTGAAAAAACACATCATGCCACCTAGAAGTACAAAAATATTAATTACTTACAGGAACACAGTTCGGAGTATTCCAAGAATTATCACAATTCGTCCATGGCAGCACCGTTGTGAAAGATGCAAAAAAATAGCGAAGAGACCAGGCAATAATTACATTGTAGTAAAAATCAACATAAAAAGCTATCAGTGCCACAGCGTATCCAATGCCTGAAATAAAAGTCCTTACAAATACCTAATACTCAAAGTTATTTTGTTTACTTATCTTATTAAATATTAATTATAAATGAATATTATATGTATATTAATTATAGAAATGTGTTCATTATATGTTTATTATTGTACATTCTTTATATTTAATTGTTTGTTCTAATTGAATTTGATTCAATTCAATTTTATTTATTTATTTTTGTTTTATTATACATTAAATGTAGATGTACCCTAAATGTCATAACTATATTAACTGTAAATGTATAAAAAATATACACTAATTATATATTTATTGTTATATTACATATATTTATTTATTTGTTTTGATTAAATTTAATTTAATCAAACTTCAATTCTTTGTAATTTATTGCAAATGAACCAAACATCAACTAAAATAATTACAAGAACAAAAAGGCAACACGAACCCATAATTAACGAATACCTCTTCCTGGCGTTGTTTGGTTGACGTTTGATTGAATCAACCGCTCATAACCGCAAACCTCTGTTAATACTTGGGCTTAAAATGAGCTACGGAAAGCTTAAATTGGGTAGTTAAGTGAGACTTAACTTGGGCTTTGACAACATTTAACCTATTATAAGGTTAGAGAAAGACAATCCAGTTGATTATTATCCATCTGAGGTCAGAAATTAAAGATAAAAACATAATTAAAATAAAAGATAAACAAAAAGAAAATCAATAGGGGAGATAATCCACAAGCACTTAAATCATACTATTTTATTTGTATTTTTTTTATATGATTGTTCATTAAGAACAAAGCTTTTCTATGGGCCTAAAACAAATGCCTCTTTTACCAAGCTTTGCTGCTTAATGAATGCTCGAGTATTCCACATGCCTACTCCTGAAAACGACGTGTAAATACTTACATACAGCAAGCCATCGGATTAGCTTTCCCTTTTACTCCTAATTATTGTTTAATTCTTTAATTATAAAACACAAGTCGATGGATCAAATGACAGAACAAATTTTAACAAAAAGAATGGCATTCAAGCTGACCATTTTAACATAAAGACTGGAATCGCAAATATAATTTGCAAAAAAAAAATAATTTTTTTGCAGATATTATACATAACCTTGTCTAATATTCCCGTAACCCATTGTAATAATATAGAATTAATCCCTTGTTATTCAAAAACACCAGGTTAATTAAACATTCAGATTCATTCTTGTTATTATAGGTGGCAAACGGAATACAATTTTGCCCCTTTTACTTTTTATGAAAGAACAAGAGACTAAGCTTGGGGTTACTTGGGTTGGGAAACATGCTCTGGAACCACTTCTATGCGGGGAAAACAAAATTAACTGTAGGACAAGTTTCATATTAATGAGCAACATATTATTACTAAGTTAGCTTTGAAAAAATAAAACTCTGAAAAAATGAAAATTATTAAAGAGCTGCATATACAGGTACTATGTGAACTAAGAAACTAAACAATCCAGGCCAAAGTGAAAATGTAATGGAAAATAGAATAAAAAAGAATGGTGTGTTGTATTTATTGTTTTTTCATTGCCCGTCAATTTTTGAGAAGTGGTCGATAGCACGTTAATTTAACAGTTTTAATAACAACTGAAATTCTGCGAACTATCAGAAAATTGTTAATATTAATTATTAGATGACTTTTATACTAAATCAAAATACTGTTGAAAGAAATTATGATGGATTTGTCCGTGGAGCTCACGTTATTAAATTTCTGAAAATCAAATTTGCAAATTTTTTTTATTCAACAAATAACCATGGACAAATTTTTAGTTCCACGACTTAGATTGCATTGTTATGTTTGTTTTGAAGCTTAAATACTTTTTCAAGTTCTTATTTAAGAATTAAAGACGCTTCTTGACTACTAAGGTCCCTGCGTCGGCCCTGCGGTGCATTCCTGCAGCGTGATTCGATCTCTGGGTCCCCTATTACCAAGCTAAGGTCAAATCCACTGCGCCACCACAGGACTCAAGTTCTTATTTCTATTTGAAGACACTAGCTTTGAATTTCTTGTATAATCAATTTCCAGTAGAATACGGGTGTCTTAAGTAGCATCTACAATTAGAAAATTTCTTAAAAGTAAAAATTACTAGTAAAAGCCGTTAGTACTTCTTCCAAAAGTAAAGTGATAATACTTTTCCCAAAGTACATAGCGATAGTTACTTTAAATCTTATTCTGTTTCTTCAAGGGGAGAGGGAAGATTGCAGCCATTACTGTAACCTAGTAAAAAAACAAGCAATGGCCTATAGTAGCCACAAATTTAAAAGTGCTTTTAAAACAATCTGTCTAATAAGACAAAGATGTCCATTTGTGGCTAATTTAGAAATCATAACTGTTGTTTCGATTAGTTTTAATAATAAAACGCTATTATTAAAATAAATTTAGGGGAATTTTGATGAATATACTGCTACCAGGGCACAAGAGGAACATAGAAACCTACTTGAGGGCTCATTTGAAAGAAAGTTGCAATATCTAATGCGTTTTTAAGCAACAAAACATAATATCTAAAATACAATTTTTGACAAAAAACTTCATCTTCATATGTAAATAGTTTACAGCAGAGTCAACAAGCTCAAGAACAGTCGAATAAACTTACAAGGATGGAAAGTCTGTAAACTGGTTTCTCGAGATCAGATGAGGAAGAGTTGAATAATATTGTTTATCGATGAACTATTATTAGTATCGTTACTATTGTCAGCTGTATAGTGGCTATTAGCCAAGCTTCTCGTTCCATGAACGCAGAAGGCTGCTGTTCTATTCCGATTTTAGGAATGCCTCGAATAAGTCGTCACAGTAATCAGCCAGTCATAAAAGAAATACGCTTGGAAGTTAAAAATAAGGATAGAAAGACTGTAAAACACTTTCTGAAGACCACACGAGGAGTTGAACGATGTTCTTATGGAACTGTTAGTATTGATATTATTTCTAATGTCTGCAGCATAATGGCTATAGCCAAGCTTCTCGTTCCATGAACGCAGAAGGCTGCTGTTCTATTCCGATTTTAAGAATGCCTCGTTTAAGTCGTCACAGTAATCAGCCAATCATAAGAAAATACGCTTGGAAGTTAAAGATAAAGATAGTAAGGCTGTAAAACACTTTCTGAAGTTCAGATGAGGAGTGAAAGTTCTTAAGCCGAACTGGCAAGACATGAGGAGTATGGAATTTCTAGTATTGATATTGTTTCTAATGTCTGCAGTATCATGGGTATAGCCAAGCTTCTTGTTCCATGAACGCAGAAGGCTGCTGTTCTATTCCGATTTTAGGAATGCCTCGCTTAAGTCGTCACAGTAAACAGCCAATCATAAGAAAATACACTTGGAAGTTAAAGATAAGGATAGTAAGGCTATAAAACACTTTCTGAAGATCAGATGAGGAGTATGGAATTTCTAGTATTGATATTATTTCTAATGTCTGCAGCATAATGGCTATAGCCAGGCTTCTCGTTCCATGAACGCAGAAGGCTGCTGTTCTATTCCGATTTTAAGAATGCCTCGCTTAAGTCGTCACAGTAATCAGCCAATCATAAGAAAATACGCTTGGAAGTTAAAGATAAAGATAGTAAGGCTGTAAAACACTTTCTGAAGTTCAGATGAGGAGTGAAAGTTCTTAAGCCGAACTGGCCAGACATGAGGAGTATGGAATTTCTAGTATTGATATTGTTTCTAATGTCTGCAGTATAATGGGTATAGCCAAGCTTCTTGTTCCACGAACGCAGAAGGCTGCTGTTCTATTCCA
Source organism: Artemia franciscana (assembly GCF_032884065.1). NCBI lineage: Eukaryota > Metazoa > Arthropoda > Branchiopoda > Anostraca > Artemiidae > Artemia > Artemia franciscana. Next base: position 26,697,423 of record NC_088880.1, on the reverse strand, counting down.
AATTTAGGAATGCCTCGATTATTATGTTGTCACAGTAATCATCCACTCACAAGAAAATACGCTTGGAAGTTAAAGATAAGGATCTCTTTATATTTTAATATAAAGATAAGGAATATGGACAGACAATGGGACAGCAAAGAATGTTGTATATTCGCAAGTTTTACGTAGTTAAATATATATATATATATATATATATATATATATATATATATATATATATATATATATATATATATATATATATATATATATATATATATATATATATATATATATATATATATATATATATATATATATATATATATATATATATATATATATATATATATATATATATATATATATTCACAGGTGGGACACAGGGATACTACTACAATGGCGCGTAAATAATATGGCGCGTAACGACTTACGCGCGGGGGCCCCCACCAACTAGATGTTGGGGTGCTAGTATATACATATATATATATATATATATATATATATATATATATATATATATATATATATATATATATATATAAGTTTTCTGTGCGTGTGTGTGTGTGTCAGTGTGTCGAGTGACGTCATGTTTGTGAGTCGACTGACGTCATCTAGTTAGTTATCGTCATGTTTGTTATGACGATGACGTCATTAAAGGTATTTAAGACATTCGTTCACGGAAAAATGTTTAATTGTAAAATGACTGAAGAACCTACAATGGCAACAGCCGAGGAAGCTGCTCAAAGAGTCTAGGCCAAAAAACTTGCTGCTGATAGAGAAAGTAAGAAAAGAAAGCGTGCCGAGGAATCACAAGAACAGCAAGAAAACAGGCTTGCGGCTAAAGAACGCAAAACCGCGCAGTTAGATGAAAATCCACCTGGATAGCGAGAGTCAAAACATATCAAAACTGAAAATTATAGCGATGATGATTGGGTTTGGGATTTTGACTTGGATAAGGTCATCAATGCCTACCAGATTTATGTTAAAAAAACAAAGGTTCGGCGATATGTACTTCATAGTGACACTGAAAAATAAAGAAGAAAAAGAAAACTGAAAAAAGAAAAAAGGTAAAAAACTAAAAAAAACTAAAAAGAAAAAACACTCAAAGAGAAATTACAGACCGGGACACAAATGACGACCGAGACAGAGGGAATATAAATGACGACCGGGAACCTCAAAGAGAAATTACAGACTGGGATACCCGGACACAAATCACGACCGGGAAAATAAAGACAAATCACGACTGAAAAATAAAGAAGAAAAAGAAAACTTAAAAAAGAAAAAAGGTAAAAAACTAAAAAAAAACTAAAAAGAAAAAACACTCAAAGAGAAATTACAGACCGGGACACAAATGACGACCGAGACAGAGGGAATATAATTGACGACCGGGAACCTCAAAGAGAAATTACAGACTGGGATACCCGGACACAAATCACGACCGGGACACAGGGAATATAAATGACGACCGGGACACAGGGACACAACTACAACGGGGACGCCGGGGGCACAGGCGGGATATATAAATGACGACCGGGACACAGGGATTTTTCGAATAGAAATTACAGACCGGTACACCGGGACACAAATGACGTCCGGGACACAGGGAATATAAATGACAACCAGGACACTCAAAGAGAAATTACAAACTGGGACACCAGGACACAAATGACGACCGGGACGCAGGGAATATAAATGACGACCGGGAAACAGGGACACATCATTAGAATAATGAGGTATAGATCTGAATACGGATTGTTTCTCCCATGTACAATTATATGTTGAATGTTCAAGAGTCAGTAAACCTGACAATCTATTTATATGCACAGACAATGGGACAGCGAAGGATGTTGTATATTCGCATGGCGTGCCGAGGAATCACAAGAACAGCAAGAAAACAGGCTTGCGACTGATAGAGAAAGTAAGAAAAGAAAGCGTGCCGAGGAATCACAAGAACAGCAAGAAAACAGGCTTGCGGCTAAAGAACGCAAAACCACGTAGTTAGATGAAAATCCACCTGGACATCGAGAGTCAAAACATATCAAAACTGAAAATAATAGCGATGATGATTGGGTTTGGGATTTTGACTTGGATAAGGTCATCAATGCCTACCAGATTTAAGTTAGAAAACAAAGGTTCGGCGATATGTTCTTCATAGTAATATGGCGCGTAACAACTTACACGCGCGGGGGGGCTTTGGGGGGGTGCGAAGCGTCCCACCAACTAGGTGTGAGGGTGGCGCGAAGCGCCCCCCCTACAGATGGTATATATATATACATATATATATATATATATATATATATATATATATATATATATATATATATATATATATATATATATATATATATATATATATATATATATATATATATATATATATATATATATATATATATATATACATATATATATATATATATATATATATATATATATATATATATATATATATATATATATATATATATATATATATATATATATATATATATATATATATATATATATATATATATATATATATATGTTATCGTCCCGCTTATCGATAAAGGCAAAAGTTACTTATGACGACATTGACAATAATGTGTACAATGCATGAATTAGCGAGTTGAGCAGTCTTCAACTATTATATCGGATTAACGACGCTTCTTGACTACTAAGGCCCCTGCGTCGGCACTGCAGTGCATTCCTGCAGCATGATTCGATCTCTGGGTCACGTATTACCAAACTAAGGTCAAACCCACTGCGCCACCACAGGACCAATCTTCAACTTTCGAGCTTCGTAGTTCCAGTAACAACGCGACGTAGTTCCAGTAAGGAAAGTCTTCAATGGCTCTGGTGGTGCAGCCAATAGAGGAAGTTTAACTTTTCCTGAGGCGCAACACATTCCCATTGTTTTACCTTTGAATTTCAAGGCCTTGCAATAGGGACAAATTTTAGACATAGTCCCGATTTGAACACATCTACTCAAGCTATAACCATCGACTGGGCTGTACCTGAATGCCAGGCGATAACTTTCAGGTTGCTCTGATTCCTCGGTACGCTTTCTTTTCTTACTTTCTCTATCAGCAGCAAGCCTGATTTCTTGCTGTTCTTGTGACTCCTCGGCACGCCTTCTTTTTTCGCTTTCTCTTTTAGCAGCAAGTCTGGTTTCATGTTGCTCTGGTAGTTCCTCGGCACGCCTTCTTTTTTCACTTTCTCTTTTAGCAGCAAGAAGTTTTTTGGCATAGACTCTTTGAGCATCTTCCTCGGCTGTTGCCATTGTAAGTTCATCAATCATTTTAAAGTTAAACATTAATAGATTTCTACGTGAACGCATGTCTTAAATATCTTTAATGACGTCACCTTCATAACAAAAATGACGACAACTAACTTCATGACGTCAGTCAACACACAAACATGCCGTCACCTGACAGAAACATCCACAGACAACTTATTTTTATATATATAGATATATACATAAATATACAGATATATGTTTTTAACTACGTAAAACTTGCGAATATACAACATTTTTCGCTGTCCCATTGTCTGTGCATATAAATAGATTGTCAGGTTTACTGACTCTTGACCATGCAACATATAATTGTCCATGGGAAAAAACAGTCCGTATTCAGATCTATACCTCATTATTCTAATGATGTGTCCCTGTGTCCCGGTCGTCATTTATATTCCCTGTGTCCTGGTCGTCATTTGTGTCTCGGTGTCCCCGTTTGTAATTTCTATTTAAGTGTCCCGGTCGTCATTTATATTCCCTGTGTCCCGGTGTCTCGGTCGTCATTTGTGTCCCGGTCTGTAGTTTCTCTTCGAACAATCCCTGTGTCCCGGTCGTCATTTATATTCCCTGTGTCCCGGCCGTGATTTGTGTCCCGTTGTCCCAGTCTGTAATTTCTCTTTGAGTTTCCCGGTCGTCATTTATATTCCCTGTGTCCCGGTCGTCATTTGTGTCCCGGTCTGTAATTTCATCAGTTGACAAACATGACGTCAGTCGACAAACAGCTTCATGACGCATACAGCTCAATCCTTATAATGACGTCAGTCGACAAACATGACGTCAGTCGACGCACAAACATGACGTCACTCGACAGACATAACATACATACAACTTATTTTTATATATATAGATAGATATCTGCAGTATAATGGCTATAGTCAAGTTTCTCGTTCTATGAACACAGAAATCTGTTTTTCTTTTCAAAATTCAGGAATATTTCCCTTAAATCATCAAATGGCTCGGTCAATCGTACAAAATTCACTTGAAACTTGAAAATAAGGATGGCAAGGATGTAAAAAAAAATTCTGGGTGGCAGATGAGGAAGGGCTGAACAATATGTTTTTAATAGAAGTTCTATTATTAATATTGTTACTATTGTCGGCATTATATTGGCTACTAGCCAAGCTCCTCGTTCCAAGAACGCAGAAGACTGCTGCTCTCTTCTAAGTTGAGTAATGTCTTTTTAAGATTGTCACAGTGATCGGACGTAAAAAAAGCTCGAAAGTTGAAGATTGGTCCTGTGGTGGCGCAGTGGGTTTGACCTTAGTTTGGTAATACGGGACCCAGAGATCGAATCATGCTGCAGGAATGCACTGCAGGGCCGACGCAGGGACCTTAGTAGTCAAAAAGCGTCGTTAATCCGATACAATAGTTGAAGACTGCTCAACTCGCTAATTCATGCATTGTACACATTATTGTCAATGTCTTCATAAGTAACTTTTGCCTTTATCGATAAGCGGGACGATAATATGGCTCGGGCACTAGTACGCAAAAAATAGAAATAAAGGGAAAGAAAAGTTGACAATTTTTTTCAAAAATTGTATTTAATTTTCAATGTTATGTTTACTACTTACAAAAAGCACTTAGATACAGCAATTTCCTTCCAAATGAACCCTTGAACATCTCTCAATGATGTTTCCTCAAGATGTGCCTTTTAGATTTTGGTATGATAATAAACTGTTATCACCTTATCATGCGAAACATAGCTGTCCTAGTTAGAAATCTCACACATTATATCAGATTATCCCTGTTACCGAAGATAAATTTCAGACCATCAATTGATTTTGTCTTTTTCCTGTTTCCCATTAGGTTCTCAAGATTAAAAAGAGATTGGTTTAAAAGCCATTATACAGCAATTCCTTTCAAATGAACCCTTAAACATTTCTCAATGATGTTCCAGTACCCCACTAGTGGTAAAAAAGGAAAAAAGTAGGAGAATAAAAAAGGAGACATATCAATGCTTAATATGCGAAAAAGTCATTTATCTCGTGGCCTAAGATGTGATTCTTGTGTAAAGACTGTAATTCACTTAAATTGGGTTTTTGACTAGGGAGATTCTAATTGTGTAGTTTTTATCTCAACCCGATACCATTTTCTTAGGCTTCGGACCACTGCTGGAAATTCCCATAAATTTGTTTTCGCAAAATACTTTTACCATTAAAATTAATCAAAGTAATAATTACCGTTTCTGACTCAGCTTTAAACGTCAATTCATCTCCACTTGACTTTTTTTCCAACTTCGTTTTAAAATTTTCGTTACTTCGGGTTAGATTTTGTTCTTTTACTAGGTTTGGGTAGATGACAGTTTCTTTAAATTGCGTTTTAAAATTTTCGATTACTATGAGCCAGAGTTCATTCTTTACTAGGCTGCTGTACAAGCTGCAACCAATCTGACAGGTTGCTAAGACGAATATGCCAAAATTAACGTAAAATAATATGAAACAAATTATTCTGTGGTAACAAAAAAACCAGATTCTATTTTAACGAATGGTTAATTAATCGTTAATGACGATTCATGACCGATATTAAAATTACTGTTTCTGTAGTTATTGTTGTTATAGCTACTAATGTAATAATAGTAATTGATGGCAACTGATTTAATTTTGATATCTTTGTTACTTGAAGATTTCATTTGATATATCAACTGAAAATTTGATATATTTGCATTCCCCATACAATGTGGGGAATGCAACATGAATTTGGAACCATTTGATTATTACATATCTTTTATTAGATCAGTAGCAAGCGAACCAACATTTTTTGATGAAAGTAATATCCATATTGGAGATAGGTACTAAACAAGGAATTTTGAAATTAATTAAAATTCCTTGCTCCAGGCCCTTATAACAATTTTAAATTAGTGACGTTTGTGTAAGAGTAAAACGGTATTATCCATTTCTGAAGCTTATTATTTTGGTTCATAGAAGATCACAGATAAACCCACTTCGTTTTTAGTAACTTAGTAATTGAGATATACTAGCAATTACAGAGCCGGAATAAGCTGAAATAGCTCAGAACAAGAGTTTTAAAATGAAAGCAGAAGTCAAAACATCCAAGACAACGCAATAGTGCTGTGAAGGAGCGATGTGGGCACAATGTATTATTATTATTTTTTTTAATTTGTTTCAGACTAGGGCATGTCACATAGAAGGAGTTGTCATAAAAACTTTGAAAAGGACTCATTCGATTGGGATTGGAAGGGCCAGTGCCGTTTTGGATGGTCGAAAGTGATTGGAGCCCCCCCCCCCGACTACTCATTTCAGAATGCATATCCAATCAAAATTTTGAAATTGCCGCTTCTTTTGCATAGTTGAAAGGTCTGGCCAGAAATTCTGTCTATGAGGATGAAATCCCCCCACAGCCTGCGAGACAAGGGTTGTAAGTTATGCCCTGGGCGTATATAAGATTTTTATAAAAAGGGTGGCTGCAGAAACTTAGGAGTGGACTCACTGAACTGAATTTAAAAAAAAAAACAGTTTTTTTAACCTGTAAATAAGGAGCGACGTTCAAACTTAAAAGAACAGAAATTAGTCCGTATACGAAAGGGGCTGCCCCCTTCTCAGTGCCCCGCTCTTTGCCCTAAAGTATGAATCTTTCTCACAACTTTACTTTTTAAAACAATGAAAAATTTTAGTGAAAAGAGCGGGGTGGGGTGTTGAGGAAGGGCCCCTTTCATATACGGAATAATTTCTGTCCGTTTCAAGTTTTATTGTCGCTCCTTGCTTTCAGTAAAAAAAAAAACTATTTTTTTTTATTTAATCTTAATAAGAGCCAAAATTCCCAAATACATTGCACGTGTATAATTTTTGAATAGTCTGCTTGTGATGTTTTTTGGCCGATGATCATTAGTCTTATTTATTTCTTTCTAAAGCCAATTATAAAAAAGACTTGTAAGCATAAAAGGTCATACTTAACACCTTAACTTAGAAAATTACGTACGCAGTGTGAAAATTGCTTAATAATTCAATTTAAAAAGGGTATTACTTAATAGGTTTGACTAAAGTCAGCACAAAAGGGAGTTTTTTTTTTGCATTTACAAATCCAGAAAATAATAGAAAACATACCTTTTAAAAGTGGGACTATCCTACCCCAGCAAGTGATTGCACCTTTTCGGTGAAATTGACCCAATGCTAGCTCCATAAAAAACAAAGGAATTCCACCAATGCACAACATGATGATATACGGAACAAGAAAGGCACCTGAAAGTTAAGGTGTGTAAAGCAAAAACTTTCCACTTGAGCATTTCCCTAGCCTAAAAAAATAGGGCTCATAATAATAACAATATAAAAAACTTATCTTATTAAACAAGCAATAATTAGGTACATCTGTTATAAACAATTGTGGGTTGAATTCCTTGTAAATTAAAATTTACAGACCAAAATCCTGTAAAAAGCTGTCAAAATCAAGTTTAATATTTACTGATACTGATACTGATACTAAATATACTGATACTGAATGGCAATCAACCTGTTACTAAAATCGGAGGTTCCGATTTATATACTGAGTATACTGATACTGAATGGCAATCAACCTGTTACTAAAATCGGAGGTTCCGATGTGAATTAATTTTGCATTGCATTAACTTAGATTCACAGAATAGGTCAATTGAACTTGGAAAGTTGAACAGTTGAACATCTTAGCAAGATATTTAACTTTTTTTTTCAGACTAGATTTTTAACAAAGTTTGTTTTTCCTTTGCATAGTGTAAAGGCGCCAATTCAAGAGTTAATTAGGCAAAATTTTTAATGAATGTCAATACAATCAAATCTATAAAACTTCACAAAAGTGTTTTTTGTTCTTTAATAAAGGTATGGGGGGACAAGTTTCCACGGAGGGGGAGGTATAGGGGAGATACGATAGAACCGTTTTGTGTCTAAATTTTATTTCATCGAGCCAAGTTCGGTCCCCTGGTACTGCAAATGCATTTATCCCTAAGCTTATTCCCGGAAAGGACACTATAATTCCTTCTGAAGATTTACATACTAGAATTTTCCGGAGTGAAAAAATAATATAGATAGATGACTATTTGGTAATATTCATTTAGGGCCTCAATTTAAAAAAATAACGTCTTTCATATGAATGGCGTGCCGTCACAAACAATTGGAATGGTTATAATAAATTTTCCCGAAGATGAGTGTATGCTAAATGTTTTAAAAGTATATTACAATTTAATTTGATTGCCGATATATAAACACTTTTTTTTTTACAATAGCCTATAAGGAATATCTTGTTTAATCGTAATGTATTCATTAGTATCACAGCGCGGAAAGCTTTCGCTTGTCGTGCATAAATACAAATATTCAACAAAGCATTTGCAGTATCTAAAATAACTGAGAGTAAACTTGTATAAAAAAGTAAAGTTCAAAATAATAATGCTATGAAAAGATTTCCATGTGTGTCTGTTGGTCCAGAGGGGGATAGCTCGGCCAGACACTAGGAAGTCTTGTGTTAAACTCTCAGGGGCGGATCTAGAGGAAATTCTTGGGGGAGGAGCCAAGATGATAAGGGTGCCAATAAGCAAAATTTTTTGGTGCGGGGAAATGTGACAAGGGTGCTAAGAACTGGTCAAATTGACAAATTTATTTCAAAAAAGGAGTGAAAAACAGAAAAAAAGGAATGACGGCACCGGAACAATCTTGGAGAGCCCAGGGTCCTCCAAGCCCTCCCTCCCTGGATCCACCAGTGTAAAATATCATGCCATTAGTGACTGTTTCAAGATCACAGATGCGTGTTTTTTGTTTTGTTTTTTTTCCCAGGGGTGATTGTATCGACCCACTGGTTCTAGAATGTCGTGAGAGGACTCATTCTAACGGAAACTAAAAGTTCTAATGCCCTTTTGAAGTGACCGAAAAAATTGGTACCTAGGCCCCCTCCCCCGCTCATTTTCTCCCAAAGTCACCAGATCAAAATTTTGATATATCGATTTTGTTCAGCATAGTCAAAAACCTAATAACTATGTCTTTGGGAACGAAATATTTCCCCACATCCCCAGAGGAGGGGGTGCAAGTTACAGACTTTGACCATTGTTTACATATAGTAATGGTTATTGGGAAGCGTACAGACGTTAATAGGGGGACTTTTTCGTGGTGGGGAATCGAGAGTTACGTGGGAGGATCTTTCCATGGAGGAATTTATCATGAGGGAAGAGAATTTCCATGAAGGGGGTACAGGATTTTCTAGCATTGTTTAACCCAAAAAAATGAAAAAATAAATAAAAAAAAGTTTTTTTCACCTGAAAGTAAGGAGCAGCATTAAAACTGAAAACGAACAGAAATTATTATGTATATAAGGGGGTTTGTCTCCTCCTCAATACCTTGCTCCTTACGCTAAAGTATTTTTTTGTAATTTCAACTATTTACTCTACGGCCTTTGTGATTCAGGGTTCATTCTTAAAGAATTGGGACAAAATTCAAGCTTTAGTGTAAAGAGCGATGTATTGACGAGGGGGCAAACCTCCTCATTTTTTTTTAATCATTCGTGTACGGTGAGTCAAAATCAAAAGATGTATTAATTCAAAAGCGTTCAGAAATTAAATATATAAAAAAACAAGTTTATTTCAACTGAATGTAAGAAACAGCATTAAAACTTGAAACGTAAATAGAATAAACTTTTATAGAAAAGTAAAGTTCGCAATAAAAATGCTATGAGAAGATTTCCATGTGTGCCTTAAAACTTAAAACGAACAGAAATTATTCCCTATATGATACGGGTTGTCCCCTCCTCGACGCCTCGCTCTTTACACTGAAGTTTTTTTTATTATTTTAAAAAGAAGAGCTGTGAGAAAGAGTCAAACTCTAGCGTAAAGAGTGAGGCGTTGAGGAGGGGACAACCCTTATCATATACGGAATAATTTCTGTTCATTTTAAGTTTTAATGTCGCTCCTTACTTTCAGTTGAAAAAAACTTGTTTTTTTTTATATTTAATCCCTGTATAGACCATGCGTGAATTGAGATTTTGCTTTTTCGCCATTTTCAACCCATTCTACCTTTTAAGTGACCTATGTATGAGCATGGTAATAATGACTTACTTTTAATCTGAGTGAATTTTTAACAATTTAATAGGTGTATCCTAAAACTGAGTTGAAATAAATCTAACCTGTTCCGTGTTTGGATTTTTCTCAGAAAGTTGCGGAGAAATTTTGAAACGAAAAAGATTGTTCGAGTTCAACTTAACATTTAGCTGAGCAATGTCAAGTTGAAATGAAAAATTTACTTTCGGTAAATATACTTGTAAAAAATAATGTAAAAATATCCCAACAAGAAAACAAAAGACTATCAAAATATGAGGAGGCCTTCCCCACCTCAATGCCTCGCTCTTTAAGCTGGCTTTTTGTCTCAATTCTCTAAGAATGACTCCTGACACACAACAACCATTTAAATGGAATAAGAAGCTTTTTTAAAGTACAAGAAAAGATTAGCACAAAGAGCAAGGGATTGAGAGGGGGCAGCCTCCCTCACATACGGAATAATTACTGTTCATTTTAAGTTAACCATGTTTGTTTTAAGTTCCTGCTGTTCCACATGATCCATGTGGTCTCAGCACATGGATCTGTATCATGGACAAAGACATGGATCTTTACCCATTAAAAAAAAAATCGGGTAAAAGAAATCATGTATGTTTTTTTCGCCATCTTTATGCCAAAATGGTCGTTCTAATGCCAAATTATCGTAATTCCTTGTACTGTTCCCTATCTAATCCAATGAGGGCCTCCATACTCATACAGCCAGGGCCAGATAAAGGGTGAATGAAGCGATTGGGCCCAATCCGGCCCCCCATTCGAAAGGGCCCGCGTTACCAGCAAAATGAAAAATAAAATGATACTTAAAGCAAGTTATTTTGATGATAATGGATAAATTGCGGATTATTCAAATAATTAAAAATATATTTATTCTCATTTTGCATAGATGAATGAGATTTATTAATGCGCTTTTATTATATAATATATACTTTATAATTTAGAAAACTGATACCCGTGAAAATTCATGTCGAATTTATTCGAAATATTTGCATATTAAACATATTAAACTTTACGTGCGTAAACTACTATGCAGATATATTTTATTCAAATATTTAATATATAGAGAGAGCCCCGCAAAATAAACCTGATCGGGCCCAGTACCTATCCGATCCGGGCCTGCATGCAAGCATGATATGAAAGCAAAAGTTCTCTTAGACAGCTACAAAAAATCTTTGCATTATTGTTTCGCTTTGGGAAATTAAAACTCTTTCAAGGTTTCCTTTTGTGCTATGAACTTAAATTTTTCTCCCATCCCTTTAAGAGATAATGAAACTTTCTAATAATCCGGAAAAGGTTTCCAATCAGGAACCTTTCTAATAATATATTACTTTTTGTTTCCCAAGGGAATCAAGTATAAGGCCAAAAATGCACTAATATATTGCTCACATTTTGCTATAAGCCACTTCTTATTACCTAGGATTTTTTTTTCTTTTAATCACTGTTCAATATGTAATATATGTATGTATGATTATCTATTGTCGAATAAAAGAAATACTGTGTCCAGATCCGTATCCAGGATTTTGTTCGGGGGCTTATATAAAAAAGATTAAAAGGTATCACGAATTTATAGATACACATTTAATTACGTTTTGACGAGTCGGGCAAAGATTTGAGGGATGGGGTTAAAACCCCTTAGCCCCCTTGGTATGGCCTTGCCTGAGTCCATAATAGTATTTTTTAAACTAATCATATCATTCTTAAAGTGCCAAGGACAGTGAAAGCTAATTTAACTGAATCGGACAAGTAGAAGTTTACTCAGCTTTATAATAAAATCAGGAAAAATCGGGAACTCTGTTTTCGAATAAAAAGACCCATATATACTTAATTCCTTTTTGGTAATATTGTACAGAATTTAAAAAAAGGGGGTTAAATACCAGCAAAAAATAACTTAAAAACACGTGACACCAATAAGCTGAAGAAGCTTTAACTTTCCTTTGAAGGTCTAGCTGAACTTTTACGGATGAAAAGCGTTGTCAATTTTAGCTGATTGCTTTGCTTATTTGTTTTCACGATTGGGCGTGGCAACACTGACGAAAATGTAGTACCGCCCTAGAAAACTCCTAATTTTAAATAAAACCAAAATAAAAAACTTAAAAAAGCAAATTTTGGTGTCCTTGGTACTTTATCAAATAAAACAAGAAACTCATTTGTTTTACATACAAGGGAGGGGGAACTTTGAAGGAAACAGCATAAGGATTTGTCTTTGATATTAACTTGTGTTGTAATGAGTCCAATCAGTATATATTATTCCACCACAATTAGCAATAGTAAAAAAGTGATAATAACAAGGGGCTACCAGATAATAAACAAACATGATACACACAAAGAACTAAACAACCTTGAGCCAATTTCTACAGTGTAATTGAGAAGTATCTGAATCTTTGAACCTCTTTAGTCCTAAGTTAATAGATTATGAACAGGCGTTTGATTCAGCTGATAGAAGAGCTTTAGTGAAGATCCTATCCTTCTATGGTAAACCAGATAAATACATAGATAACTTCGAAGACCACACTACCTTTCCATGACGAGTATCACAGTTCAAAATAGGGATGAAACCTTTTAATCGTAAACTTTTTATAAGTTTTTGGACTGAAAAACAGAGATACAGGTGAATTTGTATTGAATTTAATTTATGATAATTTACTAAAATCAAATGAAGTAAGTCTCACCTCACCTAAGAGTTATGACTTCTGTCCACCTGATTTGTCAGATAAATCTAATGAACCGGAACCGAAAGGGTCAAAGAGATTTGCTTCCGCTGTTGCATTGAAAAAAAATAAGAGCAATAAACTATATGTAATTAGTTTATTGGGTATAAATTTTGTTTGTTTTTATTGATGTCTTTTAGTTTTACTGCTGATGATGAACACTGTATACGTGTTCGAAATATCCAGTTAAAACTTTTTATATCTGTTCACTGTCGATTAAAAGGTTTCATCCCTATTTTGAACTGTTATGCTTTCGCAGATAAATACATCAGAGAGCTATGTACGAGTAAAACATTGCTTCGGGGTAGGAAGTGAGGTTAGTAGCTGTTGAAAAGATACCCGTGTGTATTAAACCATGAGCGAAGTAGGTTGCGTCCTATTCCTAAATATATAGATTATTTTAATAGACTTTGTCGTAAGCAGCACAGCAAAGACAATGGGAGATCACGGAGTCATTTGGGGATGTAAACACTCCTAGACTTAGATTATGCTGATGACTTAAGTATCCTAGATGAAAATGTTTGCAAAATGAATGAATTTTTCGAGGTTTTGTGAGTTCAGGGTGCAAGAATATGTTTGAAATTGGTCATAAGAAAACTAAGTTACTAGGACTATAGGCAAGTGGAGATCAAGAGGTGGCTGGATAACGAGAAGGTTGGTCAAGTGAACAGCATCTCTCTTGGTTGCAAGTGATAGCTGCATTCTAGTAAAATACAAGAAAGACCCATAGTAACCAAAATGAATGGCCTGAAACCCCTAAAAACGGTGTGGCATCTAAACAAAATTAGGTGCTCATTTTGAAGAAAATTGCTACATCTACACCCTTTTGTAATTAACAAAACATAGCATTTTCAAAACAAAATCAATTTTGTTTACAAAAAAAGGTATTTTCATAAACAACATGAAGAATGAAGCCATACACAAGTATCTTTTGAAACGTGGCTTTTCTCGGGTACGGTGTCATATTTGACTGACTTTCCTGCCTGGATACCTGTGATCTGTTTTTTTGCTATCCCAACTAAGGAAAAGTAATAGGCTTTTTCCTGCGTGTTATGTACATAGTTCAAATTATATAGGCAAGTCTGAAGCAGCCAAACCACATCCAGCACCAAAAGACGCAGAGATCGGGCCAGCAGTAACCAAAAAACCAAGCTATCAGTAATTTGCATAATTTATGACAATTCACGGGGGACTATGTGGGTAATATCCAGATTTACAATATCATACATTAGTTTTAAGAAAGCTTTTGTCCATATTGTACCTCATTGATCATGGGGCATTTGCGATACCCGAAGCAACGTCCTATGATGCTCTAGCTGCAACCTCTTATCAAGCCAAAGCCCCACCTAAATTTGCATCTTATCATGCACATGCTTCTGCTCATACTTTTGCATCTAGTGTCTCACCAGTTTCTGCTCCAATTACCGCACCAAATGCTTTTCCTCAAGCTTCATCTTATGCCCCTCCCACAGCGAAAGGTCATAACACACGAGGTGCTACATTTATTTATGGGCTAACAACAATCATTCACTGTTTTAGCTGAGACAGATAATAGCATTCGAGTTTTTGGAGACGGTTTGGCCGATAAATTTCTTTTTGTTTCTGGGACAAAACACTTTGTTTTTGGTAAAAAACACTGTTGGGAAAAAATTCTGAAGGCAAGCCAATCAGAATTTCAAGTTTCCGGCTCCAAACGGTCAGTGCTTTACGTTAGTTACGGAGAGCAAAGTAAATGGAGATATTACCTGGGTCCACCAGGGACAAAAACCAGTACTAAACATTCGCACGAAAGAAAAAGAAACATGCTACACACATGCCAGATCTTCTCTCTGTGGATTTTTCTGCTCCTAAGTTTATCTGGAACAATTTTGAGCCTGAATGTATGGTTATTGTCAATATCATTACAACAGAGCGACTCGAGATTCAATCTTTCTTCGCAGGATGAGAGTCCTATAGCAACTAAACTGTAGTAACTTTTAAAGGATGAGTAGTTTTAGGCTTTACGATGTTATATATTTTGAAATTCCACACTTAGTCCCAGTGGCAGGTGAGATAAACTATGGAAATATCTCACAATCTGCTTATTATTTTCTGAAAGGTGTGAAACAATCACCATTTTTGAAAAGTATTCTCGACTAATATTGATTTGGATGTCTGTATTCCAAATTACACTCAGATTTTTAATCACTATGCCGAAAAAATTCTTGTAAGCTAATCTTTGCGGAAAACTTCCTGAAGGGTACAAAATTTTAGTGAACTAAATTAAACTTTGCAAAAATTTGGAGCTAGTGTCTTAGTTATCCATTTTGGAGATAGGGACCCCATGTGACCTTTGTGGAGAGAAGTGAATTTATAATTTTTTTTATTAGAATATTCCCAGGAGGGATTCTTGAATTTAAAAAAAACTTGATCGAATTTTCTAGAGTAAATTCTTAGAATGAAATAGCCGACAAAACAGCTAGGATTTTTGGGGACCAGAACACAATCGGACCTTTATTGGCGAAACAAAAGAAAGAAATCCCCAGAAACTCGTCATCAGGTCAGTTACTTGAAGGACTCATCAAATCTTGGCCAAGCTTAGTTGGAAGTAAGATAAAGTGCCCTAGTTGCTCTTTATTTTGGACATGCTATACTGCCCTCCATGAAAATGACATCTTAACTTTTTTCATTTGAACGTTTACAACTCCAATCAAGCAGATAACTTTCTTCTATTAGGGCCATAAACAATCTGAATTGTGAATTGTTAACACAAAGACTTTTAAACAGAGAAAAGGAAACGGGGTTGTTTATTTTTGTTCGTGCGATTGGCTCAAAAATTTCAAAGGATCTGCAATTTTGTCTGTAGGAGGGAAAGGGGTATTTGACCCAAAAAGGAGCAAACGAAATTTGTCCCTTATCAGTTTGAAAGTAAAAGTTATAAATTCTCGGGCCAAAAAGACTTACTTTGACTTAAGTCTCCTGCCGGGCACTGCTCGGCGTAGAGAGTGACGACTGCCTCCTCCACCCACTTCGGTCCATGGCGAGTATTTGCTCTTCGCCCTGTCTGATGTTTGCCATCGCCAAGAACTCGGACAGGCTGTCGGACCAACGTTTCTTCGGTCGGCCTCTTGGTCGCTTCCAACCAACTTTGATAGGGTCAAAGTCATAGATCATCTTTGCGGGTAGATGTGGTGGCATTCGAAGCAGATGCCCGAACCATCGTAAGGTTCGCTCGGCTGCTTGAGTCGAAAACCAAGATTGCTTTGTGAGCTGCAGAAGCTTTTCATTGCTGACGAAGTCAGACCATCGTAGGCCCTCAATCCTCCTCAGGCTCTTTGCATGAAATACGTCTATTTTCTTGAGGGTTGCAGCTGATGCTTGCCATGTCTCAGCTCCGTAAAGCATCACAGAACACGACTAGAGCGTTGAAGATCCGCAATTTCGTTGTGCGACTGATATTTGGTTTTTGCCAGAGGTGACGATTCAGTCTACCCATGAAAGAAGACGCTTTAGATAATCTTGCCTGCAGCTCGGGGAGAAGTGATCCATTTGAAGAAATTACGGAGCCCAGGTAGGTGAAGTCTTTAACAACCTCGATGCTAGTGGTGCTGTCCAGGCTAAATGGAGAGTTAACAGCAGGAGAAGACGGGTCTATGGCCATAATTTTAGTTTTGTTCCAGTTTATATGCAGTCCTACTTTGGCAGCCTCTTCTCGCAGAATTCGGAGCACTTCCAGCAGCTGCTCCATGGAGTCCACCAGAATGGCCAAGTCATCGGCAAAATCGACATCTGTGATGGTATGATCTCCGAATTTGAGCCCAAAGCTGAGACGTGAAGTGGTTTTTTGTCATAACGTAATCTATGATGACATTGAAGAGCTCTGGGGCCACTGCACATCCTTGGCGCAACCCTGTCGTGATTTGAAAGAACGGGCTGCGCCGACCATTTACTTGTACACAGCTCTCCGTCCCATGGTGCAGCGCCTTGAGAAGTCTGCAATATTTCTCGGGTAGGCCAGTCAACTCTAGGATCCGCCAAAGAGCTTTTCGATCGACTGAGTCAAATGCAGCACGGAAGTCAATGAAGGCAATAAATGCTTTCTGTTGGAACTCTGTGGTCTTCTCTACTATTTGTCGAATCGTGAAAATATGCTCGATGGTTGAACGATCCGACATAAAACCAGCTTGCTCCGGTCGCCGGATTTTACGAATGATGCTCCGACATCGATCCAGCAGGACCATTGAAAACAGTTTGCCAGGGACTGACAGTAGGGTTATTCCCCGGTAGTTGGAAGAGTCGCTTCTCGAGCCTTTTCTCTTCCATAAGGGGATGATGACACCCTTCCGCCAATCCTCTGGAATTATCTCTGTTTGCCAGATTGTAGAGAACAGGGTGTGTAGAAACAGGAGCATTGCAGGATCTCCATATTTTAGCAGCTCTGAGTTTAAGCCACAGATACCCGCAGCTTTATTATTCTTGAGTCTTTTTACTGCATGTCACATTTCTGAGGGGCCGAAAGGCTCATCTGGAGGAACATCTGTTCCAGGTCTTTGACTGCAAGGTTGGCTGGGACTATCATTAGGAGGCGCAGACGGACCAGTATTGTTGAGGAGCGAACAGAAGTGGTCCTTCCACCGCTCAAGACAAGAACCTTCGTCAGAGAGAAGTGCACCATCCCTGGACAGGACGGAACCCAAGGTGGGAGTTTTATTTTCAGTGAGGTCTCGGAGATGCTTGAATAGGCTGCCCATGTCTTTCTTTTTTGCAGCTAGCTCAATTTCATTGGCTTTCCTTGCAACAAACTGGGTTCTATCCCGGTGAATGAGTCTGTTCCGCACTCTATTGAGCCTCCGATATGTGATCATGTCCCAAAGAAGTCTTGCCTTCCGTCTTTGCTCTATGACTTGCAGTGTTTCATTAGTTAGCCACGATTTCTTTTGATAACTCCTCTTGCCAAGCACTAGTTGTGCTGCTTCACTGGTCTGCAATTTAAAATGCTTCCAGAGATCTTCGCTGCTATTAAGTGAGCCAAGGGCCTCGAAGCGATTCGATATCTCGATACTGTACTTCTGGCGAGTATATGGTTCCTTTAGTTTCCCAATATCTGCAGCGACGGGTTTGCTTTTCGATCGTTGTGCATGGAGGCGAAACCGAAAATCGGCACACACAAGCCTATGGTCTGAGTTTCCAAGCTCTGCTGATCTGTAAGTTCTGCAGTTCTTCACTAATGATCTCCAGCGTTTGGAAATAATGACGTAGTCAATCATCTTCTTTGTACGACCGTCATTACTATACCACGTGTACTGATGAATAGTTTTGCGTTGGAAGTAGGTGTTTGCAATGTAAAGGTCGTGAGATCGGCACAGTTCAAGTAAGCGGAGCCCATTGTCGTTAAGTGGGTCGGGGGATACAGGACCAAATGTGCCACGCCATAAACCCATATCATCGCGCACTGTCGCATTAAAGTCGCCAAGGAGAACAGTTATATCATGGGGGGGGGGGTACTGTTGCAAGGCATCTGGACAAAGCAGAGTAGAAATCCTCCTTAGTTGCATCATCAGAATTGTTGGTCGGGGCATAGCATATGATGACAGTCATCTTGCCATGCTTGTGTCAAAAGCGGGCCTTCATTAATCTGTCCGATACAGCTTCGTGTAAAAGTAAGGCCTTTCTTGTAAGGCTATTTAGTGCAAGGCCAACACCATTCCTTCTCGAGCTTCCTCCAGACCAGAGCAATGAGTCACTGTTACCTATTCGCTCTTCTCCGCTTCCGGTAAGACGTGTTTCTGTAAGACCTGCAATTGACACTTTATTCTTGCGAAGTTCTTCAGAGAGCAGGTTCTTTGACGCAGGTTCATTCAAAGTCAAGACATTCCAGGTGGCTATTCGTAGCCCCCTTCGGTCCATAAGGTTTAGTCTGTCAGTCATTCTGACGTCGTCAGCATGTCCATTGACGCGCGATGGTCGAGATCTTAAAAGGGAATCCGGGTCCAAGGCTATATTGTAACTTTTCGTAGCACTTAATTTTCGGGTGGAGGGTCGCTAGCCCAACCGACCCTAGGCCTGGAATCTGATTAGAGCTAGGTTAAACCTAGGTACTGAGATTCCCGGGGTGGGCTCCACCCGCCACAAGAGGTTGCGGCTGTCCTGATCGGAGTGTTTAGTTAGGGGAGAAACCCCATATCTAGAGGCACGTGGTCAGCAGACAGAGTCTGCCTCATTCCGGACGAACTCCACTCACCTACCGTATCCTGTGTTAAGTTGTTATTGGAAATTATAACGATTTTTTATATATATTTTTTTAACCAGCCGGTTGAGAAATTACATGATCATTTTTAATCAGACGGATATACCCAAATTCATTAACAGATTACATTATTATTTTTTCTTGGGGCAGATGTTTCAAAGGTTATCTTTCAACCTTACTTCGTTAAAAAAAAAATCAAAAAAAGAAACCATGTGACATTTTTGTGTTAATCAGTAAAAAAAAATCAAACAAAAGAAGATTTTTAAAGAAAGGTGAAGAGTTATATTAAACCAAAAACGAAAGGAAATAAAGTCAAAGAATCTTCTAAGCGTAAAACTACCATAAATCATCATTAATAAATAAATGAAAACCAAAACGAACAGCAATTGCAATAAATAACTCCATCAAACTCAAAATGAGCAGAAAGGTAGATGAGCAGGCTGACGTCCTTTGCACCTCAAAAAGACCAGAACATAATTTGACCTTTACTGAAAACAATCCTTATTACGAGCATTATGTTTCTTTTCTACGCAAGAATATTTTTAAAGGTGACCCTGTTGTTCCACCTCACCTGTGCAGCCTTCATCCTCATCTGTTATCGTTCTAAATGGGTACATATCTACTTAGTGCTTCCGGGATCAAAAACAGTTTCCGGGAAAAAAATATTCCCACTCTCTCGACCGACCTGATCCTCTGCCCCAGCTTTTAGATTTCGAAAACTTGATTTAGTGAGGAGTCAACTAAGATATCTACGATTGGGTAAAGGTTCTGGTGAGCCCTGAACACAGCAAAAGTATCTATCTATACAGTAACGCACGTTTGTTTCGGAAAGGGACGCATTACAGCGCCACAAAGGGACGTGGTCAGGGAAGAAAGTAGCGTCGGACTATTAGTAAAGTTTTTGAGTGCATCGAAGATGTTAGGAGTTGAATACCCAAGGCTCAGGGTGATTTTTTGCCAGTTGAAAAAACTTTGGAAGAAAAAGAAGATAAGTTTGCGAACCAGGATGATAGTGATGACAGTGACCAGGCATGGTTCTGAAGCGTGGGTGCTTCGGAAAAAGGAGGAGGATTTGCTAGATGTTTTCCATGGAAATTGCCTACGGATTGTTTTGGGTGCTCTACTGACTGACCTTATCTAACAGTGAACTGTTCGAAAAATGTGGGTCAATCCTGTTTTCTAGAGCTTTTCTAGAGTTTTCTAATAAGCCGAACGTTTTGTTGATAAAGGATGAAAGATCGCCCAAGAACACCCTTGTTGGGCAACGGTCTAGGATTAAACGAAAGCAGGTCGCCCCTGAATGGGTTTGAAAGATGTCGTAAGGAAATATTTAAGGGAATGGAAACTTCTTGAGAGGGAGTTAAAAGGAATGATCTGAATAGATTTGGATGGAGGAGAAACGTATTTAGTTATATTGGCCTCAGTCGGCTTGGTCTTGCAGCGAATTGTTAGTTGTAGTAGTAGTAGTTGTAGATGGGCTCAAAGGATTACAGTGGTGTCAATTAGGGGAAGAAGAAAGATGCCTTTTTACTCAAACATTTTTCTTGTCTCTTGCCCCTAGATTTCGAAAAAATATCATTTTTGGAAAATTTTTATTAAAAATACATTTTCAAATATTTTTTAATGAAAGAATTTAAAAAAGACAAATTTTGAGCCCCCTCTAGACATTGGAAAATATGTTTTGCCTTCCTTAAATTTTCGCAAGTTGACATATCCGAAAGGTTTACAGTGCATTATTTTATTAAAAAACAAATGAAAGAAAAGTGTTGGATATTATAGCACTTACCACCTCCATTTTTGTAACAAAGATAAGGGAATCGCCAAACATTTGCCAAATCAACTGCAAAACCGATTACTGATAGCAGAAAATCAATTTTCTTATTCCACGTTTCCCTCACCTCTCCTGTAGATGGCTCACCAAGTTCATTGCTAACGAGAGATGAAACAATTTTTTCGCTCTGTGGAGCTCCGTTAATTAAAGGCTCATCACATGATGCAAGTGCAGTTCTAGAAAAAGGGTGTCGTCACAAACTAACAAAGAAATTCAGCTAAGATATAAATCTCTCATTCGGCAAAAGAAGAAGAAGCCTCCTGAGCTTGTTTGCAACTGGATTAGACAAAGAGTTGAGTAACTGAAGCATTTCACAAATCTTCCCACCGGTGGCGTCAATTAAGGAGAAAGGGGTTTGCCCCATAAATTGTTTACCCCTAGCTTTTGAAAAACACCTTTTTTGGATAATATTCTTATTGAAAATACTTTTTTTGTTACACCCATTAAAAAATTATGAAAGCCACATATGGGCTTCCCCTCTCAAGATTTTGCAGAATACCATTCCCCCCCCCCCGATTTTTTGTCAATTGTCTCCATTGCTCCCCACAGTCCCTTGGCGCCCAAAATGTGAACTATTCTTCTTATCAGATAAGCTAAATTAGTTTGATTTCGGATTTAAGCAGCATTCGAGCAACGTTTTTTATGCTAAGTGTTTAAGATTTAAGCAGCATTCGAGCAACGTTTTCTGTTCTAAGTGTAAAGAATAGTCCTTCACAGTTAAATAATTCTTTTAACACTAACACCGTTAAGATCCACAAAATTTTCATAATTATCATCTAAAATCGTCACTGCCATCATAAGCAAACTATTTATATATTACAAATGTGCATTGGAGATGGGAAATCAAGCTCTAGCCATGCACGAAATCTTTCTAGGAAAAGCTTAAGAATTTATTTTCAAAATTTATTAGATTCTCATCCAGGTGAATTTTGTACTACCTACTCTGTTGACTTTCTCCTAACGTAAAATAAACTGACGTAAATATGTGCAGAGCTATATGAGGGAATACATGTCATGAAAATATATGCAGAGCTCGCAAATACTTGAAACTGCCTACGTTACGGACAAAAGTTGCTCCGTAAGATTTCATAACGTAACATACCGACTTAAGTTGTGCTGATGTGAAATATTTTATGGTGTAGTGTGAAAGCACCATTCTTCACTCGAAATCACTGATCTGAAGTCAAAGAACTTTGTGGGTGTTTGTGCCGTCACAGCAACGAAAATTCAGTTAAAACCAAAATGACATGTTGGAAATAATTCTAAATTATTGAGATCTATAGGAAAGAGAGAAAAAAGATAACTGCTTTCATATCTCATGCTCACTTATTATAGCACATGAGAGATAAGGGTACGCAACCTCTTTTGTACTTTTAGGGGGGAAAGTTCATTCTGTGTACAAATATCCATATGATTGATTTTTAGAACAGGTTCCTTCTCAAATTAGGATCCCATTTTATTCCCTCTTGTGGCCACATATTTTCCTCTAAGATATCCATAAGTGAATCTCTATTTCTAGTTCCTGATAGAAAGCTTATAGAAAGCATTATATCGAGTTACAATTTTTTTCCTCTTTAAACTTAGGCTATATATATATATATATATATATATATATATATATATATATATATATATATATATATATATATATATATACTACTACTACTACTACTACTACTACTACTACTACTACTACTACTACTACTACTACTACTACTACTACTACTACTACTACTACTACTAATAACTCACTGCAGCACCAAGCCGCCTGAGGCCAACACAGCCACGCACGCTCCTCCTCCAACCTAATCTATTTAATGCCTCCCTCTTTACACCCTCCCAAGAAGTTCCCATTTCCTTTAAATCTTTATTTATGACATCCTCCCAACCCAGACAAGGACGACCTACTTTCCGTGTAGCCCTAGACAGTTGGCCAAAAGGACAAACTTCGGTAATCTGTGATCCTTCATCCGTGGAATGTGTCCTAGCCATCTCAACCTTTCTTTCATTATAGCCCCAGAAAGTGGGATTGAACCACTTTTCGTACAACCTTCTGTTTGAAATACGGTCAGTCAGCCGGGTACCCAGAACAATCCGTAGGCAATTTCCCTGGAAAACATCTAGTAAATTTTCATCTGCTTTTCGGAGTGCCCATACTTCAGAGCCATATTTGACCACTGTCATCACTGTAGCTTCCAATATTCTAATCTTGGTTTGTAGACTTATCTTTCTATTCTTCCAAACTTTTTTTAACTGTGAAAAAACACCCTGAGCCTTAGCTATTCTACATTTAACATCTTCTCTGCTCCCACCATCTTTGCTAATAATACTACCAAGGTAACTGAAGCTCCCAACCTGATCAATCTTTTCGTTACCTAATGTCACCTGTTCATCTTCACTTATTCCTAGCCTTTGTGACTTGGTCTTCTTAACATTAATTTTCAAGCCTATTTTAGCACCCTGAACTCGCAAAACCTCTAAAAATTCATTCATTTTGCTCACACTTTCATCTAATATGCTTAAATAATCAGCATAATCTAAGTCAAGGAGCGTTCTTCCTCCCCATTTGATTCCATGGTCTCCAATTGCCTTTCCTGTGCTCCTTAGACGAAGTCCATCGAAATGATCCATATAAAGGGGGATAGAACACAACCCTGCTTAACTCCTGATTTAATACAAAACCAGTTACTAACCTCATTTCCTACCTTAACCGCAGCAGTATTATTCTCGTACATAACACAAATCACTTTAATGTATTTTTCGGGTATACCATATAACGATAAAACCTTTGTTAACGCTCTTTCATCAACAGAATCGAAAGCTTGCTCATAATCGATAAAACTGAGGACCAAAGGTAACGCAAAGGTAAACCTTTGTTAACGCTCTTTCATCAACAGAATCGAAAGCTTGCTCATAATCGATAAAACTGAGGACCAAAGGTGTTTGACAACGAAGGGACTTCTCAATTATTAGCCTAAGAGTGAAAACATGGTCGACACATCCTCTGCCTTTTCTAAAACCGCATTGTTCTTCCCTTAAAACTTTGTCTACAGCATGTCTCAGTCTAAAAAGTATTATATTACTAAGTAATTTGCTACCTACAGAGACCACACTAATGCCTCGATAATTACAACACTCACTCTTGTCACCTTTCTTATACAGTGGTTTTATTAAGGTTTTCCTAAAATCATTGGGTACCTCCCCTTTTTCAAAAATCATGTTCATAATCTTCAGTAGCTTATTCCTAACCTCAGAGCCACCATATTTAAAAAACTCATTAATCATACTATCAACACCTGGGTCCTTATTATTTTTTAATCCTTTTAGTACTGTCGCTAATTCTTCCTCACTAAACAAATCTTCCTTCACATCCAAGGTATCACAAACTTTTTGATTTTCATCTATATCTTTTCCTGCAACTGTATCTCGGTTTAGCACATTCTCAAAATGTTCCACCCATCTTTCTTTAACTTTTTCCTTATCACTAATTGTGGCCCCATTTCTATCTTTAACTGGGACTAGTCCGGATTGGCTACTCCCTTTCAATTTATTAACATGCCAGTATAATATTTTACTATTATGCCGTCTAGCCGCATCTTCCAGATCCTCAGCAATTTTATCCATCGCCTCCACTTCACATCTCCTTAGTTCATATTTTAATGCTTTCTCCACTTTCTTTACATTCCTTTTGTTTTCATACGACCTATCTCTCAGATAATTCTTATACAAACCCCTTCTACTCTCTATTAAACCTAAAGCTTTTTCACTGATATTCCTAGTTGCAGTCTTAGCACTCTTCCCTAGGACACCATCAGCAACTTCACAAATTGTTTTTCTGAAATTATTCCATCCATCTTCCACGTTGTCAAATATATATATATATATATATATATATATATATATATATATATATATATATATATATATATATATATATATATATATATATATATATATATATATTGTAATCTGCAAATTTTCTGCCTATTGGAGTATGTAAATGATGTGTGAAATGGTTATCCATTTTTTTTTGCTTTTAGGCTGTATTAGGGCAATACTAACCTGTTCTACAAATGATATATTTCCGGGACTGCATAACCCCATGCAACTAATAGAAAAATAAGTTTCTGAAAATTATGGAACAACTTAAGCCAGGCAGTGAAGAAACCAGAATTCAGCTTTAATAGCCATTTTCACGTGACCCAATGAAAATAAATTTTCTTATATAGGTGAAAAATTGGCCCGCCAACGCTTCCAATCCTATTTGACAATTGATTTCTTTCTGTCTAGAAAAATTGTGACAAAAAATATTTATCAGCATTGTACTAAAAATTAAAGTATTTTATGTCCGTACTCGAATAATGCTTGTACAGCCAGATTTCACGTCAACCATCAGAAAAAATAAGATACTGGCGGAATTCTATCTGCCTCTATTTCGGATTTCAGTTGAAAAATGAGCTTTTCTGGCAAGACAAAAATGTCTTTAATAAGTTTTATTAAAACTATGTTACAATTATAAAAAAAACATGTTAAAATTATGTTACAATTCAAACCATTTTATGACTGGACTTAAATTTTGAGCTGGTATCTGGCTACGACAGCCAGATATCAAATCACCCAATGAAAATAACTGTTTTACTCTTCGTTTATTCACTGAGAGCATCTCTTTCTTTACTGTTTGTTTCCAATTGCTGTTGAAACTATCAATGGAAAGACAAAGAGTCTCTACATTCTGATAGGATCTTGAAAAGTAGAGGCAACAAGAGGTATACTTTTCAAGTAGAGGTATACTTTTCAAGATCTGTAGAGGTATACTTACCTCTACAGATCTTGAAATTAAACAAAGTATAATTTAATTTTTATACTAAAATAAATTAAATAAGTATTTAAATTAAATAAAACAAAGTATTATTTATTTTAAATTAAATAAGTATTTAATTTTATACTACTTTGTTTAATTCTTCAAATTAAACAAAGTAGAGATCTACTTTGTTTAATTTGATAAATTAAACAAATAAAAGTAGAGGTATACTTTTCAAGATCTACTTGAAAAGTAGATCTTGAAAAGTAGAGGCAACAAGAGAAGAACAACAGATAAACTGTGGTCTTTGCTAGTTTGGCACTAGCAGTACCGATTCAAAAGACATGTTTAATTTTATTTGTTTAATTTATCGTTTTTCATTCGATTTCGAAAGTTTTTATCCTGCATCGCAACTGAAAAGGCCGTCCGTGGCCGAGTGGTTAACGCGCCGAACTCGCGCCGAAGTGGTCACGAGCGAAGGGTCGCTGGTTCGAATCTCGGTGTTGCCGACCGTTTGGTTTAGGACGAGGGTTAGTGGCGTTTCCCCGTAAGACAAGCCAAAAGTCCACCCAGCTTCAAATGGGTACCTAGAGAAATCTAGGGAAAAGCACGGGAAAGCGTCGGATGGCTTGCCCCCAACCACGCATTGCACCCCGGCCGAGGGCTGAGAATCAGGAGATCGGCACCTGCGCTACGCGAACCCTAATCGGTTTGCATGCGAAAGTTTGCTTTGCTTTTGCTTTTGCAACTGAAAACTTAGATAAAATTGGATTTCAAATCATATTTAAGCTAACCTAGTTTTTTAAAGGTATATTCAAGAAATTTGGGTTGAAGACCACTTTTTTGGACACCCGCTATTTCTGCAGAACAGTGTACTTTAACGGGTAGGGCCACGCGTGACAAAATTTACGTCTCTCCGTGGAAATTTTTTTCCGCTATATTCCACGGCAACTTTTTTTTCCACTTATATTATCTCCTGATTCTTCAGTTTTGATTCCATTTTTTTTTGTAGGAGTGATAATCTTAACTCTATGGGACAAATTTCTATCATTGTATTTTTGTAGAAATATCTGTATCTTTATATTTCTGTATTTCAGACATATTTATTTCTGTATCTCTATCTCTGTGTTTTCATAAATTAAGCTTTTTTTTATCATTTCTACTGATTTGATGGCTAGTTTCATATTTTCAAATCATGTTTTGACTAATTTCCCTTCATATTAAGAAAAAATCATTGGATTTTTGTCTTTTACTTTACACGGATAATCTTTGTGACCAGCGTAAAGAGCAGACAAATAAACTTGACAAATAAACAAATGACAATAAATTGACGAATAAACAAATAAACTTTGACAAATAAACAGCTTAAAAACTTTTCTCCATTTTGTTAGTAGAAATTTCTTTACTGTTTTTATTTGTGTTTTTTACTAAAGATATCTAAATTCCTGCACCAATATCTCTTTTTTCAATTGTTAATTTTTAGCAGTTTCTAAAAAAAAAATGCTTAGTTTCACATTTAAAATTCAAGTATCGTTTGTTTGAAATAATACATCGATCAGAAAGCAAAAACTTCGGGTCAACATAACCCCCCCCCCCCCCGAGCCTAGGGGAAGAGATGTAACTTATGCCCCGGGGGCATACAAGGTTTTTATGGAAGAGCTAAACTTTGGAGAGGACTCAATTGACTAGAAATTGAAAGCTCCAGTTCCCTCTTAAGGAGTCAAAAGTGACCCAATGGAAATTATCCCCAGAGTCCGGGGCATATAAGGTTCTTATGGAAAGGATGGTCATATAGACTTCGGATGGGTATCATTCTAATTGAAATTGAAAGTTCTAGTTCTCTTTTTAAGAGTCAAAAGGGACTTGAGGGCAAATAGCCCCCTGCCTTTTTATACCCCAAATCAATCCAATCCAAATTTTGAGAAAGCTATTGTGGTAAAATAAGTCCAAAGATCAAACAGCAAAAACTCAAGGGTCGTCACAAGCCCCCTAACCCCCAGGGTAAGTGTTGTATGTTATACCCTAGAGGCATATAAGGTTTTTATGCGAGGGTTTTTAAAATAACTCGAAGATCAGATAAAGCTGATTCCCACCCCTACTCAAAAAACTTAACAACAATAATTTGTTCCAAAATTTAAGAAGCTAACCCCTTGCCCTCCCTGCATGGCTAGAAACCTCCCAATACCACAAAGCATGAATCATTAACGATATTCTATTCCAAAAATTATGGGAACCTTCCTCTGGACCTCTTGGAAAAACTCTATGGACCGACCATCCCCCCCAAATAAAACCAACTTACTAGCGATATATTATTTCGAAAATCATGGGAGCATATCCCCAGCGCTCCCCCGTGGTCTGACCCCTCCCCCCAAAACAACAACAAATTATTAACAGTATTGTATTCCTGAAAATCATAGGAGGTGACCCCAGGCCCTCTTTCCGTGGCCCAATCCCCTCTCTAGACACAGACAGAAATTATTATCGATATTTCATTCCAAAAATTATGCGAGATGATCCCCGACCCTTTTCAATGGCACAACTCCCCCTCCAAAAAAACAAGCTAATTAGTGAAATTTTATTCCAAACGTCATGGGAGCTGACCCTCTTGTCCTCCCTCCATACTCCCCATAAAAAAATTATTAACGATATTTTATTCCAAAAATATTGAGAATTCAGTTTAATTTTATTAGCTCTCTCCAAAACTGTTCAAAACCCTATAGTCTTCACAACGAACAAGAGTTGGCTCCAGCCCGTTTTTCTCACGGTAAAAGTATAAGACCTACTGCGTATTTGACACTTTACTAAAATGAATTATATTACAAATATTTTCTTTTGTACTTATTACAACGTTGGAAACAAAATGAAAAATGCAGTGAAACCAGGCCAGGATTTACCAGCAGGCCCACTAGGCCCTTTGGCTTTCACCATCCCGGAAGTTTTGTGGATCTCCCCGTACATCTTTCAAAAACAGAGCGGCGAAAACGCTTGGGCAGAGGCGCCATTTGAGGGGGGGTCAGGGGTGGGCAAATGCCCAACCCAGGTTTTCCAGGGGGCCAAGCTTCCACCATAAAGGGCCCTTTGCCGGCCTTAATAATCCATTATGTCCAACATAATCCATTCTGTCCAATTGATTTGAAATTACTGCACGCCTATTAGCCAAGGAGCGTAATTACTTGACGACCCTTGGGGTAATTATGCTATTTGCTATTAATTATTGTAAACTTTGAGAGTAGGTAAGATACATAATAAAATTCTCGAGTTCTGTCAAATGCCCATTTCCTAGATGATTACGCGACACGAAGTGAATCGGGGGGGGCCCAAGATGGAGTTTATGTCCACCCCAAGATTTGGTCCAAATGGCGCCTCTGCCCTTGGGCCTAGAAGTTTCAAAGCTTCAAATCCGGCCCCGAGTGAAACTGATTCTTAAGCTGATTAGTTTCCAGCAATTATTAGCATTGTATATCAAATATTCAGTTTAATTTTGTTAGTTCTTCCCAAGACTGGTCATTCATTTTGAAATAAACAGTTATTTTGAAATAGGGAATTTGAAAAACTTAAAACCTTGGCAATCAAAAACGAACAGAAATTAATTAAAAAAAAACTTTCTAAAACCGAAGTTTATCAAAGAAAAGTAAAGGCCATATTAAACTTAAGATCAGCAGATACAAATAACTGTTAAAATACAAACTCAGAACAGCTGGAAATTACTATTAAAGAATACATGAAACTCAGAATGAACAGAAATTAAATAAACAATGATAGCAAAAAAACATACAACAGGCACTAATATAAATGAAAACATGAGCCTCAAAACGATCAAAGCTTAATTGAATATGCATATCATGCTTATAACGAAGCAAATAAATATTTTGCTATTGAAGCACAAATGAAACTCAAAACGAATAAAAAATAAATAAACAATCATAGTAAAAAAAACATACAATAGGTACTATTATAAATGAATAAATAAATCTTAAAACGCGTGAAACTTAAATTGGATAATGCAAATCGAGCGTGAAACGAACAACAATCATTACGAACAATAGTTTGGGTTTTGGCCCCTTCTCGCACTGTGAAGGTCTATAGCCTACTGCGTCATTAGCATTTACTGAAAACAAATTATATTAGAAATATTTTTTTTGCACTTATTACAACATTGAGAACAAACATAAAAATTACAGTAATTTAAATTGTTAACTGATTAGTTTCCAGCAATTAATAGCATTACATTTCAAATATTTAGTTGAATTTTATTAGTTCTTTCCAAGGCTGTTAAGGACATATATGTTTTCACTGCAACAAGAGTTTGGATACTGCCCCCTTCCGTAACTGAAAAGCCTAAGGCCTACTGCGTCATTGGAGCTTTACTTATAATGAAATATGTTACATTTTTTTCAGTTATTATAGCATTCAAAATGAAAATAAAAATTACACTGAAAAAAAATCTTGAATTGATGATCTTTAACAACTAATATCATTAAATATAAATATTCTGTTTCATTTTATTCGTACTTTCCAATCCCATTCCAAGATACACATTTTTCAGTAAAGTGCCAATGACGCAAGAGGTATTAGAATTTTACAGAGAAAGAAGGATACAAACCCAAAATTTTTGTTTGTAGTGATTTTTGTTCGTTTCATGCTTGATTTGTATATTCAATTTAAGTTTTACTCATTTCAAGATTTATTTATTCATTTATATTAGTACCTGTTGCATGTTTTTTGCTATGATTCTTTATTTAATTTCTGTTCGTTTTGGGTTTCATTTATTCTTTAATAGTAATTTCTGGTCGTTTTGAGTTTGAGTTATTGTAAATTTCTATTTCTTCTGATCTTAAGTTTAATATACCCTTTACTTTTATTCTAAAAAGTTCGTTTCCGGAATTTTTTTTAAATTAATATCGAACAATAATAATTTTGCCTCATCAAATCGGTTATGATTTGAGAAAAACAACGATTTAGCTATATTTTAATTAAATATTTAATGTATAGATGTTGTTAGGCGTTAGGTTAGGTATTTAACGGCTCCTGCAAGGCCTGCTTCCCATAATTCTTTTCCATAATTTTGCTTCTTAAGTATTATATTATCATTTGTTTTGGTATATTTCATTCGGAATAACCTAACTTCACTTCTTGGGTGTGTTTCTTTTAAAAGACATGTACCCTCATAGTTTTCTTAAAAATTCAACAATAGGCCTAATTAAAAGGTAGGCCTATTTAAAAGAAACATTTTTCAAATTATTACCGTTCAGGTATTACAGCCTTGAGCTATTTCGTTTCAAAGGAGATAACGGTTGGATTAGAACAATATATCCATAATTTTGCCGGTCATCAAAAATGATTGAAAATGGACCATTAACCAAAACGATATTTATCAAGACCCGTTATAAATGAAACAAAATTAAGGCTATTATCGCACTTAAAGTGCGTCGTTATCCAATTCAAGGCAAAATCTGTTTTCATTTTGAATTCGTTCAGGTGTGAAATTAACATGTAATCTGAGACTAAGCCGGACGCAGGAATTAACTTGACGTTTTTCAACAAGAGTGGGCGATTTTCGGAAATTTATTCTTTCTTCGATAATACCTTGTAATTTATTGTGGAACACAGTGCCAGCGTTGCCAGCGCAGTATAATTGTACCGTCTCCGGCATAATGTGGAGGTTTTAGTACAATGCGGTTCACTTGGAAACATTTTGTTACAGTCGAATTTTTGGTCCTTTTTGGTTTTACTGGTCAGAGCAATGCAGAATATCTAACCTAAAAAGCGTCATATCAGTCAATCAGTCAATCAGTTGTGTCATATCAGTCAAACGAGGATTCACAGTCGATCGACTTAATTTCATCACGTTGTATTTGTTAGTTTAAGTAGTTTTCTCGTAGAGTATTTCTATGTTCAGATCCATAAAACTTTCTGCTTTTCCCCAAGCTTGGAGCATCATTTTTTTCTCAATTCTAATGTTTTTGAAACGGGTCATTTGACCCACCCCATTTTTATGCCTAGAATTGTTTTTTCTTTATAAAAAAATTTGAAATTTGAATTGAAATAAAAAAAGTTAGAAAATATTTGGCATAGAGTGCAGCATTGACACAGTTGCCTCACAAATTTTGTAAATACTCAAAATTTCTTCAGCACAAGTTTCAAATTTTCTAAATTATACTAAATTTGTTCCTCTACTTTTATCACTATCTCAGAAACACTTGAAAAATGAAGCAACTGGCGACAAAATGCATGCAAATCGTACTGTATCAAAGACACAAACAATTTCTGTACTCACAACCTTGTATTTACTAATATTGGCAAAAACAGAAAAACTAAGATTTTTCAGTACCTCCATTCTCATGTATTAACCCTCTCGTGGGCGAATTTCTAAATCTTTTAGAATAAATTTTTGAAATCACTTTTTCCAGACCAAAAACTAACCAAGATTTCAGATATTATTCAGAAAAATATAAAAAAAAAATGAAAAACTGTCAATTTTGAAAGTGTCCTCACACGGATATAGTGTCAATAATGGACGTTTCTCATTATGGATGAGTGTGAAAACATTCAAAGCATTCAGAAAAACAGAAATTTGGCACTGTGGACAATCGCAACGTATTTTACGTTTACAGGTCTGCTAGCGGCACCTTGATGCCCTTTTCTTTTCGGATTTTGAAGGTCAATGCCCTGACATTCCATCCAACCTGACTTCTTTTTAGACTGTCCCTGGGTCAGAATGCGCTTTGGAAGAGGCAGACGACCTGAATTCTCAAGGGCTTTTACCCTTCCTAACCATAACCTAGGTCAGAAGCGACACTGCGACAGACGCTATGGATTCCAGAAGGTCAGATTTGGTTCCAGGCATAAGTTTATGATGACTAATCCAGAAATTGACAATAGAACCGTCAATGAAATCATGAAATAGCCGGTTATGCCACCTCTTGTTCCTAAAATCATTCTTATAGTGTGATGTGAGAGAGTCCAAGGGGTCAACACCTCCCATGCATATATTGTATTCTATGACAGAGAATGGTCTTTTAACGCCTACTTACTTCTTATGCAAGCTGCCCCATCTCTTTACAGGTTGTTGTCACGGCTGTTGTCTTTCCACCACATCGCAGTGATGCCTTCCTCTGACGTTGCATATGAGGCAGATCCTCGGTCTTTCTTTTTCATTTCATTCTCTCTCACCAGTTTGTTTGCTGCGTCACCAACTGTGTTCGCATGCAGTATACCGAAGCTGTAAATATTTTCTTTTCCTAATTTTTCTACGAGAGTGATTGAAGGGAAAAAGTTGTCGAAATACACCTTCGCCGTCTTCTTTTTGAGACCGTGGCAAAGGCGAATAACAACATCACCGATTACGTCATGTTCAGAGGTCTGAGTGCAACCACTGATTCCCTGGTAAGGTTCGAATTCGTAAACGTTTCCTGACACACCAAAACGTACCCAACTCTTAAAGTCCTGTTTCGTCGTTTTTGACACCTTATATTGTTTTAAGCTATTCCTGCCATTGAAAGGTACTACCATTTCATCTAGCAAATTATATTCTTCATCAAACAAGGCAGATTTCTATGC
Organism: Artemia franciscana; assembly: GCF_032884065.1. NCBI lineage: Eukaryota > Metazoa > Arthropoda > Branchiopoda > Anostraca > Artemiidae > Artemia > Artemia franciscana. Next base: position 26,664,023 of record NC_088880.1, on the reverse strand, counting down.
ACTGGGAAGAAGTTCGAAGATAGTCCTTATATTATGATAATAATCTTTGTTACTTCGTTCCTGGCTTGTGAAAGGTAGGCGTTCATGAATCTTTTTGAAACGCTTTATAGATATGTAATCGGCTACAAGCGGTAGTCGCAATGAAATGGACCAATAGTTCTCAAGGCTTAAATAGCGAACTTAGCTAACCTCCAATAAACAGCCAAGATAAATGCGGAGTTCAGCAATGGTAAAAACCATGCTCACAGCCAATTTTTCTCATAGCGTAGCAATTAGACTCGCGGACGATCATCTTCAGGGTTTCAGAAGTCATCAATGCTTCGAAATGGTCAACGACGTTTTGCCTCTTTATTTAGATTTAAGAGTGCGTTGTGCTCACCGGTAAAGGTGGGTACACTTGCTCCAATAGGGTTGTCCCCGCTTACGTTTCATAGTCTCGCCCTCTTCACTTTAGTTTTCCTGGCAACACTGCTTACTGATGGCGCAAACTTGTCGTTAAAACATCGCTACAGCTATCTGTTAGCTTGATGAATGTCATAACAGCTGGTTGCTTACAAAAAAGTTCTTATCCTTTTTTAGGAAGGTGGATGCTCTTCATCATTTGAATTGCTTTCAGATACATCCTCGACATTCGGTTGAGTAATTACGTTAATTACGTTGGGATCGAGGAAAGTGTCTACAACTTCCAATGAGACCAAGGTTGGTTCTCGAACGTCCTCTTCGTCACTTGTAAGATCTACATCTGACTCTTCGCACTTAATGTCACTTTCCTCATCAAATATGATTTTCATGGTTTCTTTGTCAGTCAACTTTCTTTCCATCTGCAAAAGAATATTTACTTTATCATTATCATTTTTTTACGGTAGACAATAAATGGGCATAATAATCAAACGTGGAAATAATGAAAATGATCACCATCTACCTAATCAGAGTGAGAATGTCAACTTTCACAGTTAGGTACCTCTCCAGATTTATTACTATTAGTAGGGCACTGTCCTAAAATGTAGACGGCGGTGATTCTGCATCACGAATGAATTTGGGCAATGTCCTCATGAGTGAACAAAAAGAAGATGGCCGCAAATCCAAACCTAAATGTTTGTAAAATATAAAAGACCAATCAGCGCATAGGCTAGTTAATTATGGAGAAAAATTCATGCAACTCAAAAACTTCTATGTTAAACAAAAAGAAAATCAAAATTTGAACTAACCTTTTGTGTGAAAGCATAATAAATGTTCCTTATACTGACTGTCACCTCTTGTAGGTTTTGAAACTGTTCGGTAGAGGCCAAGTACAGTACAATAGAAACACCTATTAAGAAGAGATGACACCGAAGTTCTTGGCAAAAAAAGTGAGCTTTAAGCTGGAGGAGGGTAAAGCTGAAATATCATTAAAAAGCACCAGCGCCTGCGAGAGAGAAGCTCGTGTAACGCAACTTCAACTATCGTCGTTCTACTCTTTCATTAGGAGATTGAGCTTTAGCTTTACCCCTCGCCTTCTCAAGTAAAAAGAAAATCTAAAGAGGACTCTATCAAATCCTTACAACGCTTACTATAATATCTCAAATAAAAGCTAAAATATTCATGTATAATATTTAAGGGAGTCTGGTATATTTGATGTTGTATTATATTAGGTATGATATGTCGGTAACTGACAGTGTTTGCCTTCTTTTAAGCTAGGATTTACAATTTACCATGCCAAACTTTACAAGAAAATAACATTTTGTGGGTTCAAACTAAAATATTGCTTACTTTCTCTTGAGCTTTTAAGTTCTAAAGAAAAGAAAGGTATGCTTCAAATGACCCCAAAATTTTCATTTCCTATTTAAAATCTTTCGAAAGGATAAAAACTATTCTGCCAACTTTCTATAAATAGAGCCAAATTAAATGCACATTTATTAATGCCGTATTCAGGGGAGGGGTTGGGTGTTTATCCCCTCCCCCTGAAGTGTTTGTCCGACTCAAAAAATTCAACAAAAATGCCGAAAGATACATTTCCGATGCGTTTTTAAAGTTTTTTGTACCCCCCCAATCATCAGCCAGTTACAGTCCACTATGTCCAAACCAAAGGAAGAAAAAATATTGGATTTTTTTTTGCAAAATTTATGTTATTTCCTTCCCCCAATGTGAAAAATTCCAAGGCAATTAGTAAGATATAAATCCAGAATCTCGCTTGGTTCTAAACAATTCACGGATTTGTTTTGATATGTCCTAATGTTTAATTTCTTGCACTAACAGGTATGCTTCAAATGACCCCAAAATTTTTGTTTCCTATCTAAAATCTTTCGAAAGGATAAAAACTATTCTACCACCTTTCTATAAATAGAGCCAAATTAAATGCACATTTATTAAGGCCGTATTCAGGGGAGGGTTTGGGGGTTTATCCCCTCCTCCTGAAGTGTTTGTCCGACTCAAAAAATTCAACAAAAATGCCGAAAGATACATTTCCGATGCATTTTTGAAGTTTTTTGTACCCCCCCCCCTAATCATCAGTCAGTTACAGTCCACTATGTCCAAACCAAAGGAAGAAAGAAGATTGGATTTTTTTTTGCGAAATTGATGTTATTTCCTCCCCACAATGTGAAAATTCTAAGGCAATTAGTAAGATATAAATCCAGAATCTCGCTCGATTCTAAACAATTCACGTAATTTGTTTTGCTATGTCCTAATGTTTAAATTCTTGCACTGACAGAAATAGCTATAAGACGAAGCTTTTAACACATAACAGCCGTCCTGGCTGAGTGGTTGGCGCGCTGGCACGGATATTCTTTGTCGAAGGGGCTCAAGTTCCATCCCAGTTGTGACCAGTTATTTAGTTTGGGACGGGGGTCAGTGGCGTGACTCTGTAAGCTCAGCCAGAGTCGACCCAGCTCTAAATGGGTACCTAGAGAAATCTGGGGAAGGTAAACAGGAAGGGTGTCTGAAAGCACAGGATGGTTGGCCCCCAACCCCCCATTGCACTTTCTGGATGAAGGGCCATGAAACGGAGATCAGCACTGACGGTTTGGACCTTAAGGGTCTAGTGACGTCTTACTTACTTACTTTTACTATTTTAACACATAATATACTTAGGGTTAATAATCTCTTTTACCGCAAAATTAGCTTCCTTCAAACAGCCGATTTTTATTAATCAATGGGAGTCGATTCACGAAATCTCTTGGGGGGATCAAGCGGCACAAAATCTATTGTTTTTCCTCATATTTTTCGATAAATACCAAAAATTGCGTTTTCGAATGAAAATACCCTAAAACTGGAATTTTTCCTAATTCTAAGATGACAGACATAAAGGAGGCACATACTCCTTCCCCCGATTGACGTCACTGTTGTTAATTAAAGTAAAACAGAAAACATCACCACTTTCATTTCCAACTCTGCTGTTAATATTTATCTCCTGTTTTGTATTTATATTTATATTTGTTTTGTATTTCCTTAAGGTTTATGTTCTCTGACAAATTTTTCAGTTTGTTATTTTTCTGTTGCCTCACAGTTTCCATATATCAACGAAAATAGACAATTTTGATGTTATTCCATAGATCACAATCAACTCTACTCATTCAATCAATTAATTTTTTTTTAATTTGGCGTACATGGTATCTCAGATTGAAAATTCTTTGAAAACCGGTTAAAAACACAAGTGAAAATATTCAAGAAATACTTAGAATGATTCAACTAAACCCATACCCAATATGTGCATGCAGTCTATCAAAAGGCCGTATCAGTAATTTTTCAGGAAGAACAATTTCCTATTTTTAAAGCAAGCTTGTTATCTTCTCTTATAAAAAGTTCAAGAGATATCATAATTCTTGTTCAGTGGATGGATAAACCTAAACTAGTGCCTGACATTTCATTCTTTTTGTGCAAGTTAGAAATGTAGGATTTTCGTAAAATCCCTTGTTTCGGAGGGAACACGTACCTTAACACTAGTTCATTTCGTCCACAAGCAATAATTCGTTACACAATCAATTATCTCAAAGGCCTGAAAATGATAACGAACTGATAATTTTTCAGTTTTTAATTTTTATATGAAGCGAATGTTGTATATTATAACACAGTATTGGTTTGAAAAAAAAATTGTTTCAGTCCATTCAAAGCTAGCTAATTGAAAAAAAATAATCGTTTTTTTTCTTTGTTTTTAAAGGTTTGTCCTAAGAACTTTTTCAGTGCTAAAAATTTTGTGTGCACCCATAACTTTATAAGAAGAAAGGGAGGCGCAATATGAACAAATATTTTAAGGGAATCGTGGTTAAATAAAATTCAATAAAATTTACCATCCTCCTCCTATTTATAACTTTCCAGGGTAATAATAAATAAATAATATAATTTATTATTAATAGTTAATAATTTATTATATAAATAGTTATTTAATAAATAACTATTTATTAAAACAATTCTATTGATGATTTTACGCGTGCTGATAAAATATTTAGAGATTTGACTGCACCACATCAAAAAAGTTTTTATTCCTATAAAATTGGTGTTATACATTGTAGCTGGCATATTTCAAAGCTGGTAGTCACATACAAAGCTGATAGAAATACGCAAACAAATAAGCAGACACAATGGAATAAAACGTCCTATTTTGGAGCCTTTAAACCCTTTAAAATGAAATTGTCTGTTGCCACTATATATCTAGGGAACGTTGATTTTAGGGTCCCCAGTAGCAGCTCACCATTTCAACCATTAAACCTTAGACTTAGGTTTGTCGTACCATTGCACCTAAAAAGGAAATGTTTTCATCCCTCTCCCAAAATACAGATAGTGTAATATTCAAAATTGGAAAACCCGTTCCCCATTATTATATATTTAGGTCTTCAAAACTATTTCAGTTGATTCCAAGTTAGTTACATGAACAAAAACAACTTACTTTTCATTTAATTCCGCATCATGCAACTCCTCATTTACCTCACTCATCCCTTTTAGGCAATTCTCATCCCTCACATTACTCTCGTCCTGGTTATCACCCAGGACCATACCTTCTTCCAGTCATTCCAGCAACAACCTGACAAATAAGCAGTGAGAGAGAGAGAGAGAGAGAGAAGCACCGGCTTTTTAGTTAGAGGCACAGGAGTTGCCGATCTTGATTTAATTAGGATCAGTAGATCAAAGCGAGAGCGAATGAGACTTTGTAAAAAGCTACTCTTGTCTTCTTGAGAGTGGAGGAGACACTCTACTTACAAGAAAATAAAAATCAAATTGGATTTAAATGTGACGAAAACGACAATTTCTGTCTTTTTAGCTATTAATATCATTATTTTACGAGCAGTGGAATATGCTGGAAAACGGGCACAAAACACAGTAGTGTGTAATCTTTGTGAAAATTGGAGTAAAATTACTCCCCCCCTCTCCGAGCACAAAATGTAGTTTCCTATACCCCTCATCCCCCCCTCTCCCAAGTAAACTGGATGAAAATATGAAGAGAAAAAATTTCAAATTGTCTCCTTTGCCTATTAATATCATGGTTGCACCTAGTAAAGAAAGAACCTTAGCTCTTGGTAGCCAAAAGCTTATCTTTTCGAAAAAAAAACGGTAAAGCGAGAAAAAAACATCACTTAAAGCTGATTCAGGAATGCTAAATATGATTTCGATTCATCTGCCTGAAAAAATGTTCAAAAATAATGTCAGACCGACCTAAAATCCCATATTTTCTAAAATCCTACACAGGGGGATGTTATAGCCCTTCTCAATTTGAACAACAATCGTAGACAGTTTTTTGACCCCCTTCAAGCAAAAAATTGACGTCGTATTGCATCCCCCACCCCCAAAAAACAGCTACAAAAGGATTCAAATTAACCACCCTTCCCCCAGCCACTAGACAAAACACGGTAGACTGACCAAAACTATAACTTTTAAAATGCTGATTTAGGAATAAAACCTCCCCCGTTAATTGAATTTGTCTATCCAACTGTAAGCGTAAAATGATACTCTTCTAAAAAGGTGAGTTTTTACTCCCCTAATGCAACTCTTACTCAAAAAATGATATATTATCAATATTTAAGTTTCTACCAATGAAAAAACAGAATCTCTTAAATGAATACAGACACAAAAAATCCATATTGGAAAATCGTAATTTCGCTCCAGGAACATTTTAAAAACGCCCTTTGATATCTTTTTTCTTATCCTCTTAATGAGTCATTAAGTCATTGAGTATAAGCCCTAGCTTCGCCAGAAGAAAAGTACCAAAATAGTCCCCAAATTATGGAACAAATAATCTACAGGCAGGGCTTGTTAGTTTGTTTACACTTTGGTATGTTTATGAATCAAAACAACGGGTTTCCTATAAACATTTTTTTTTTAATTAAATACTTATCTATTATATAGGTGGGTTCTTACTTTGCCCTGAATTGCATCATATTGGTATTTTTTGTTAGGTGTATCCTCGACATATGAAATTTGAAAAATTTCTTGACTGAAACTCTTTGTTTTTTTATTTCCGTTTATTCAATTGTATCATTTAAAAACTATTTAAGCCATATTTTCATTATATGGCTCATTATAATGAGTCATTATATGGCTCATTATAGAGAAAATGAGCTATTAACAAAATCCTGGAGAGTTTCACCATTAATAGGATACGCATTAATCTTATTCAAAAGAGAGAGGTAATTCTGCTACTAACAAGTCACAGAGGCACCAAGCCGCCTGAGGCCTGCATAGCTACGCACGCTCCTCCTCCATCCCAATCTATTCAAGTCTCCCTCTTTACACCGTCCCAGGAAGTTCCAGTTTCCCTTAAATCTTACCTTACGATGTCCTCCCATCCCAACCGAGGTCCACCTGCTTTCCGTTTAGCCATAGATGGTTGGCCTATAACAACAATCTGGCAATCTGTTATCCTTCATCCGTAGAACGTGCCATAGCCATCTTGGAAAATCTGAGAACCCGAAAGAAGAAATATTGAGAATTGAAAACTTGAGCAACAGCATTGTTTGGTAGTATTTATCCATTCAAAATCGTCTTCCTAGTAAATTTGTCCATCATAGCTTTCTATTCGTTCTTTTATAAGATTAAATTTAAAAAACAAGATTTTTAACTGAAAGTAAGGAGCTACACCAAAACTTAAAACAAACAGAAATTACTCCGTATATGAAAGGGGGCTGTTTCCCTCCTCAACGCCCCGCTCTTTACGCTAAAGTTTTTACTGTTTTGAAATCACAGTTGAGAGAAAAAGTCAAACTTTAGCGTAAAGACCTGGGCTTTGAGGAGGAAAAAGCCCCTTTCAATATACGGAGTAATTTCTGTTCGTTTTAAGTTTCAATGTCGCTCCTTACTTTCAGTTAAAAAACTTGTTTGTTATTTTTTAATTTAATTTCTGAACGTTTTTGAATTAATACATGTTTTGATTTTGGCTCTCTGCACATGAATAATTAAAACCAAATTTGTATATATTTTTTTTTGGCTAAATGGCTTTCTCATAGTTTTGTTCCGACGATTTTGAGAAAAAGGAGCGGGGGGGGGGAAGAGCCCTAGTTGCCTTCCAATTTTTTGGTTACTTAAAAAGGCAACTAGAACTTTTAATTTTTTACGAATTAATTTTAATTTTTTTTACTTACTTTTAATTTTTTTTACATTTTTATTAGTAAAAAATATACATCACTTACGAATTAACTTACGTAACGAACTTCTATATTCGCATGTTTTTATTACGTTTATGTCTACCCCTCGTCAGCACCTCACTCTTTACACTGAAGCTTAAATTTTGTCCCAATTCCCAAAGAATGACCCCTGAATCACAAAGGCCGTAGAAAAAATAGTCGAAATTACTAAAAATACTTTAGCGTAAAGAGCGAGGTATTAGGAGGAGGTGAACCCTATATGCGCAATAATTTCTGTTTGCTTTAAGTTTTAATACTGCTCCATACGGTCAGTTGAAAAACTTTTCCATATTTATTTTTTCATTGTTTTTTTTTAAATAATGATAGAAAATCCTAGGCCCCCTTCATGGAAATTCTCTTCCCCCATGACAAATTCCTTCATAGAAAGATCCCCTCATGTAACCCCTCCCTTGAACCCCTCCTTCTCCCAACCAAAAAAAATCCCCCTGAAAACGTATGTACACTTCGCAATAACCATTACTATATGTAAACACTGGTCAAAGTTAGTAACTTGCAACCCCTCCCACGGGAACTGTGGGGGAGTAAGTCGTCCCAAAAACATAGCTATTGGGTTTTTCAGCCACGTTGAATAAAATGGCTATCTCAGAATGTTGATCCGGTGACTTTGGGAAAAATAGGGTGGGAGGGGGCCTAGGTGCCCTCCAAGTTTTTTGGTCACTTAAAAAGGGAACTAGAACTTTTAATTTCCTTTAGAATGAGCCCTCTTGCGACATTCCAAGACCGCTGGGTCGAAACGATCACCCCTGGGAAAAAAAAACAAACAAAAAAACTCTGTCTTCTGGCAAAAAATACAAAATTCCATATTTTTGTAGATAGGAGCTTGAAACTTCTACAGTAGGATTCTCTGGTACACTGAATCCGATGTTGTAATTTTCTCCGGCTCTTAACTTTGATGGGTAAGATCAAACTTGATGAAACTTATATATTTAAAATCAGCTTAAAAATGCGATTCTTTTGATGTAACTATTTGTATCAAAATTCTGTTTTTTAGAGTTTCGGTTACTATTGAGCTGGGTCGCTCCTTACTACTGTTCGTTACCAAGAACTGTTTCATACCTCATACTGTTTCATACTGGACTACCGACAGATCGGGCTATCTGTTTTGCATATATATAGATATATATATATATATATGTGTATATATATATATATATATATATATATATATATATATATATATATATATATATATATATATACCAGAGCTCTCTCCCTCTCTCATAGTTTGAGATTTTTACGATTTTAGTATAATTTCTCATCTTCTTCTCATTGCATTATTTATTATTTTCCACTTCTTCTTCAGGAAATTGGATACCTTAAAGGATCACCCTATGTAGACCATTATAAACTTTTTTACTTTGTGCGGCCAAACTATTAAAATTAGTAAGACGGACCTGTCATAACTCGTGAAGCTTGGATAAGGGATCCAAATAAATGACAGAAAAGTAAAAGCCGACACCAACTTTCCCATAAATATTAGAAAAACTGTTTTGCTTTTCTCTTTTTGTGCCGGGGATAAAGATACTCATTTCTAATCAAACTTACATCATTAGAAAGTATGAATTTGTTTCTTCGAATAAGCAGAGTAGAATTTTCTTTTTAAAGTTCAGAAAAGGGCATTTCCTAAAAGTGTCCTAGCATACCTACTAGGGAAAATCTGAAAATCAACTGAAAAGAAAAATCACTTGAGCAATTTGACAGCTTGGGAGCTCCCTGTGGTGCTACCTGATATACTTGAAAAACTTGCCGACTCAGAGAACGTAAAATTTCATTGTCTTTTGAATCAAATTTCGTAGTTAAACCACCTATTCTCAATAGTTCTTGATAATGGGCAGTCCCAAGGGAGAATTTTGTCATGCGCACTTTGTCTTTGAGACAGTCAGACGAAGCTGAGTCGTACAATAGTATTTTAATGCACCGAATCTACTTACATTTCAATTAGCTACGGTAACTCAAAAGCGTAATACATTTTTGTGAGATTAAAAGCCAAGTCAGATTTTCAAACTCAGAGTACCTAAATGAGGAAAATAGGAGGAAAACAAATTGAGAAATAATTTTTTTGGAGTTGCCTGTCCATTCAATATTGTTTTCCCAATAAGTTTATCCATAATAGCCATCTACTTGTTCTTTCGAACATAACCTCAACATAAGTGTTTAGATTGTACTTGCATGATAAACGTTCAAGTTGTTCATTCATTGACACATTTTAGAACCGCTTTTTTCGTTAGTTTCTTTCAGCTTAGCGGAAGGCATGACAAATAGAAGTGATAGAATAGATGCAAAATGTATAATTTGGCTATATGTTTACACATTAGGGAGGGGTATAGTATTTGGACAGTTTGAAGTTAGAAAACAATTCTTACTGTGTAATATGCAGGATAATTGTACCTATCACACTAGGCATACAGAACCGCAATACTTATCCCCACCCCACCCCTAGTTTGCAAATATATATCACAAATTTATTTCTAAAGTCTTATATTTTTATCTTATTTTGTCTTATCAAACAGTCCGTAGTAACGATCACGGGTGCGTGTTTATTTTTTTTTTTCTCAGGGGTCATCGTATCGACCAAGTGGTCCTAGAATGTTGCAAGAGGGCTCATTCTAACGGAAATGAAAATTTCTAGTGCCCTTCTTAAGTGACCAAAAAAATTGGAGGGCAACTAGGCCCCCTCCCATGCTCATTTTTTCCCAAATTCAACTGAAAAAAATTTTGGAGATAGCAATTTTGTTCCGCATAGTCGAAAACCATAATAACTATGTCTTTGGGGATGACTTACCCCCCACAGTCCCTGGAGGAGAGGCTGCAAGTTACAAACTTTGACCAGTCTTTTACCTACAGTAATGGTTATTGGGAAGCGTACAGACGTTTTCAGAGGATTTTTTTTTGGTTTAAGGTGGGGTTGAGGGGAGGGGGCTATGTGGGAGGATTTTTCCTTGGAGGAATATGTCATGGGGGAAGAGAAATTCAATGAAAAAGACGCGGGATTTTCTAGCATTACTATAAAAAAAAAACAATGAAAAAATAAACACGAAAAAGTTTTTCAACTGAATGTAAGGAGTAGCATTAAAACTTAAAACGAACAGAAATTATTACGCATATGAGGGCTTCTAAAGATGCTTTAGCATAAAGAGCGAGGTATTTAGGAGGAGATAAATACCTCGCTCTTTATGCTAAAGTATTTTTAGTTATTTCGACTATTTATTCTAGAGCCTTTCTGATTCAGGGGTCATTCTTAAAGAATTGGGACAAAACTTAAGATTTAGCGTAAAGAGCGAGGTATTAACGAGGGGACAAACCCCCTAATATACATAATAAAAATGTAAGAATATAAAAGTTCGTTACGTAAGTTGATTCTTAAGTTACGTATATTTTTTACTAATAAAAACGTTCGTTAAAAATTAAAAGTTCTAGTTGCCTTTTTGAGTAACCGAAAAATTGCAGGGCAACTAGGCCTCCTTCCCCACCCCTTATTTCTCAAAATCGTCTGACCAAAACTAAGAGAAATCCATTTAGCCAAAAAAAGAATTAATATGCAAATTTCATTTTAATAACTTATGTGCGGAGAGCCAAAATCAAACATGCATTAATTCAAAAACGTTCAGAAATTAAATAAATAAAAAACTAGTTTTTTTAACTGAAAGTAAGGAGTTACATTAAAACTTAAAACGAACAGAAATTACTCCGTATATGAAATGGGTTGTCCCCTCCGCAATCCCTCGCTCTTTACGCTAAAGTTGACTCTTTGCCACAGTTCTACTTTTTAAAACAATTAAAATTTTTAATACATATTTCATTTTAACATGTTTTAAAACTATGATTTAATTAGCCATAAATTATCACTCAAGTTGGCACGTACGCAGGAAGGGGGCCTCCGGTTCTGCCCCCCTTTGAAATCTTATTATTTCCCACGCAATTTTCTGATACTTCTCATAGAATAAGGGATTTGAAGGATTCACCTCCACCCTCAAAAGAATTCCTGCGTAGGTCCCTGCCCTAAATTCATGATATTTAAATAGTTTTGTTGAAGTAGCTTATACTTATTTGAATCTTATTTATTTATTTCTTTTACAGTTTTTTACATAACAAAATTGCGGTTTTTCATCATTGTTTTGTAATTTTGATTTTAACATACGTTAGTAGAAACTAATATAAATCTAGTCTTTAATGAAGGACTAGGATAATACTATCGCCACAATAACATCTTTGTAGCAGAAAGAGAAGGTAAATTGCTGCTTCTACCAATAAATGTTAGATTTTTAGTATCAAACGGTTACATATTTTTTCAACTTGTTTATTATTTTAACAAATTTTTCTCAGAGGGAGACATAACGAAATCTAAAAGAAAGGATTCGAGGACGAAAAAAAATGCAACTAAACAGACGTGTTAGAAGGAAGAAAAACGTTAGGTAGTTATAAGAAAAGATTGTCGGAGTTACCCAGTATTGCAAGAAAATGATATATATTTATAGAAACATAAAGACCTATTGTATAAAAAAAACGTGAAAGAACGATAAACAATAAAACTGAAAAGGAGATTGAATATCAAAATACTTTTGGATGCAGAGAACAGGGGTGTTCATTCATATGTAGGTCGAGGGGGGAAATGTATTTTCGAAATCTATTGGGGTTAATTTTGTTGTTTTTTTCGATTTTTCGAAGAAAATAGCACATAAAAGTAGTTGTCAATGTAAACAGGCTACCAAAATAAGATTTTTTCAAAATCATAACGGCAATGCCCCCTTGCCCCCATCCCCAATTAGTGTACATCACAGAGAATAGAATTTTGACTTGATTTTTCTTATATCTCGACAATATCAACAAATCTCCTACCTTCTGTTTCAACAAAACTGATAAAGAAAAACAAAAATTATTTTTTTAATAACCAATATGAACGTAATGTCTGATTCTCCATGATAATAAATATTTTACCAGTGTTTAAAATTTAGAAATATAATTATTCCCAATTCTTCTTAGCTCTCAGGTTGGGAAACTGATCCATACATAACAAAGTCGTTTTAAAAATATCCCCACCCCCTGTATCGTTATTTTGTATTTGTAGGCTTGTGCAATTTCAATGTGTATGCGCATTTATGAAGGATATTAGAAAATATACCAAAAGCCCAGCCTCAAACCAGAAGGATCGCGGTTATCACAAGCCATCACTTTCAGCTAATTAGAGGCGTTTTCCACTGACAAAGTTATTAAAAGAAAGAGTGGTATTTATATCTTTAGCCAAAGCATTGTTGACAGTCAATGAAGGCCCCTCTATCTTAAATAAAATCAGAATTCTATGCTACTGTTGGGTCAAATATAAACAAATAGCCAAATAGTAATAATGGAGTCGGGGGAAGGTACGCAAATGAAACCCACGGACCACATTCACCACCCTGTCTCTTATTCTTGAATTCGATTTATTCATCTGTTGACTCCTTTTTATGTCCTGAATTGGGGTATATATATATATATATATATATATATATATATATATATATATATATATATATATATATATATATATATTGCACAAAAAGGGTTATCTCCTCTCGGGATTTCTTTTTCTAATTTTTCATTCATTCTGACCAAACTGACAATTTCATATTTTACCGGTGCCATGAATGATTGATGGCGTACCTGAGGGCATACGAGGGCTCAGGAAAAATACTGATCATCCTTCAATCCCTTTCATCCAAGTTTAGATGACCAGACATTCCATCCGAAGAGGCAGGAAAAAAATATAACATGAGGACACATCACACCTACGGTGCTATTGAGGTTACCCTGAAGATATTTCTTGCTAAGTAAAACCAAAATTGGTAATGTATATATCTTGTCCAGCAATTCGTGGAGAACGAATAAAATTTTTTAGAAAACATACTACACACATTAAGGAACAGCAATACTACAAGAAAACATATATCGGAGAAAAATAAAACATAAGTACAAAAAATAAAAAGATAGCACAAAATACTAATTATTGGTACTGGCGTCCCAGTAACGGGAAACTGCCTAAAGTAGTTTTCAAATTCTTTCAGAAGAAACCTGCAATATTATAGCGAAATAAACCCCAGATACACAGATCGTTACACTATATCACTTCTAAACCAAATTTAACATGTCGCTTAGACTTTCATTGCATCGGTATACAAGATTCTGAGGTGGTATTAAAGACACATAAAAACTATTACGGAATTAATGGTTAAACTGGTAATCTTCAAGATTTGGAAAACTCAAAAAAGTGAGATTGATGTACTGTATGTAGCTATTAAATTATAGTTATTTTTCCGACGTTAATAATGGTCTCTTAGCTTTACTTTGCGGTGCTTGAATTGGTTTCTACCAAAGATCTAATTAATAAGGTCATATATTATTCCAAGAGACGTTTACGAGCAAAACCAAAACAATAGGTTTTCTGGATAATACGTTAAAGGAACTGAAATTTGGGAGATTACGTCTTCACAGAGATCTACACAGGATTTTTTATATAATTCTTGGTAGAGTTTACTTTTGAAGGGGCCTACAGGGGAGGGGAATATAGAATATTCCCCATTGCTCTTTTCAACAAAAAACAAGAACTTCTTTAAGCCTTTCGAAAAAAAAATGGAAATATAGTCATTTAATGAGTCAGCTCCAGGATACGAGATTGTCATTAAAAATGTCTTTCAATTTAACATGATTCTCAACAAGTCGGTTCACTGTTTCATTCCAGTCACACAATACATTTTTTACCCTCGTCTCTTCAGCCTTTTTACGCTTTCATCTGGAAGGAAGCCAAATGTATGCGAAGCAGTAGAGTCAATTTTTACGTTTGAAGGCCGAGAAAGGCTCTGATATCTTCATAGGCATGTGTCTAATCCATATCTTAATCGAATGATAATGAATCTGATTTTACTTTATTTGTTTCTTGTTTAACAATGCTTTTATCAAATGATATCATCTTAGTAGCAGAAAAAAGAGCTGAACACAACACGCATTTATTTTCTTTGTTGGGGGGGGGCTCTTTTCGTTCTGCAGAGATTAGAAAAAAATAGATGTTTTCTGTAAAATAAAAAAAAAATTCTGGAAAATCTCGAGATCCCTTTGCTAGCCCAAGTGGGAACGTATAGGGTATTGTATCATTTTTATACAATCCCAATAATAACTCCGTATATCAAAGGGGCTTTTCCTCCTCAACGCCCTACTCTTTACGCTAAAGTTTGACTCTTTCTTTTAACTCTATTTTTAAAACAGTAAGAAACTTTAGCGTAAAGAGCGGGGCGTTGAGGAGGAAAAGCCCCTTTCATATATGGAGTAATTTCTGTTCGTTTTAAGTTTTAATGTTGCTCCTTACTTTCGTTTAAAAAACTTGTTTTTTATTTAATTTCTGGGAGTTTTGAATTAATGCATGTTTTGATCTTGGCTCTCCGCACATAAATAATTAAAACGAAATTTGCGTATTCATTAATTACAATTAATTGGAAGATTTTGAGAAAAAAGGAGCGAGGGAAGAGGCCTAGTTGCCCTCCAAGTTTTTGATTACTTAAAAAAGCAACTAGAACTTTTAATTTTTTACAAACGTTTTCATTGGTAATAAATATACGTAACTTACGAATTAACTTACGTAACGACCTTCTATATTCGTATGTTTTTATTGCGTATATGAGGGGTTTCAACCCTCGTTGATACCTCGCTCTTTACACTAAAGCATAGATTTTGTCCCAATTCCTTAAGAATGACCTCTGAATCACAAAGGCAGTAGAATGAATAGTTGAAATTACTAAAAATACGCTAGCGTAAAGAGTGAGGTATAACGAAGGTAAGCCCCTCATATGCGTAATATTTTTTTTCGTTTTAAGTTTTAATGCTGCTCCTGACTTTCAGTAGAAAAAACTTTTCATATTTATTTTTTCATTGTTTTTTCAAATAATGCTAGATAATCCTGCGCCCCCTTCATTGAAATTCTCTTCCCCCATGACAAGTTTCTCCATGGAAATATCCTCCCACGTAACTTCCCCCCTCAAATCTCCTCCTAAACAAAAAAATCACCCCAAAAACGTCTGAACACTTCCCAGTAACCATTACTATATGCAAACACAGGTCAAAGTTTGGAACTTGCAGCCCCTCCCACTGGGACTGCGGGGAAGTAAGTCGTCCCTAAAGACATAGTTATTAGGTCTTTCAACTATGGTGAATAAAATGGCTATCTCAGAATGTTGATCCGGCATCTGTGATCTATCTTCTGGCAAAAAATACGAAATTCCACATTTTTGTAGATAGGAGATCGAAACTTCTACAGTAAGGTTCTCTGATACGCTGAATCTGATGGTGTGATTTTCGTTAAGATTGTATGACTTTTAGAGGGTGTTTCCCCTATTTTCTAAAATGAGGCAAATTTTCTCAGGCTCGTAACTTTTGATGGGTATAACTGATCTTGATTAAACTTATATATTTAAAATCAGCATTAAAATGCGATTCTTTTAATGTAACTATTTGGTATCAAAATTTCATTCTTTATAGTTTCGGTCACTATTGAGCCGGGTCACTCCTTACTACAGTTCGTTACCACGAACTGTTTGAAACCCTCAGGAACCCGTCAAACCAAGTTTTCTTTGGCTGTTACGTAACAGGGTTTACAAGTTACCTTTGAGGCCAGAGTAAGAACCATTTAAAGAACCTACGAGGGCAAGGGAAAGAAAAACTTTCAAGGCCCGCTAGTGAGGAGCTTTCAAGACACTGGACCCTAGAAAGCAATTCCAAAAGGCCCTCAAGCATCCAATCCTAGCGGGGACCCTTTCACTCGACCCCTAGCCTAACAACTGGGGCCCTAGCACCCAATTTAACTGAGGAACCCTAGCATCCAATTACATTGGGCCTTAACATCCAATTACATCGGGCCCCTAGTATAACCACCGGGGGCCCTAACATCCAACTTCACTGCCCTAACAACTAATTTTAGCGGGGAGCCCTAGCATCCGATTTCACCGGACCCCTAACTCAAACAGATCACCAGGGAGCCCCTGTCATCAAATTCCATTGGGGCTCCTAGCATCCAATTTCAGCGGTACCCTAATTTAACCTAACCACCAGGCTTCTAGCATCCAATTCAAGAAGGGTCCTTAAGAGCAATCACAGCAGGGTCCTATAGCAACCAATTCCAACAGAGGCCCTAGTATCCAATACCATCGGGGGGCCCCCTAGCAACCATTTTCACCGACAAGACGTTTTTTAAAACGTTTAAAGACTTCTTTGAGATGTAAAAGGGGAATGTTTACTTATGTTAAGGATGATGTATTCTAACGTGTCTTGTGTCTTCATGCCCTGTAGGGGATCCCCGCTTGCAATTGTGAAAGATACATACGCTGACGTAACGTAACGACGACGCACACGTGGGAAGTTAAATAATACTTTAAGAGATTTCATGTTTGCACGTTAGAAGAATCCCTTGTTCGCACATACTAGTATGATTAAATGAACTTCTTGTGCCCATATGGATGCAATAATTGACACGCAGAGGGGAAAATTGATTACTGAAAATCGCTTATATTCGAGGTACACCAGCATGTTAAGTAATGCTTTAGAGAGTAACTTCAGATAATGTTGGAGGGTTGTTTTTAGTGCATTTTTAGTAAGAGTCTTTTACTCTGTTGGAACTTGAATGTACTATCAAAGATAAAATAAGGGTGAAAGTACCATTACGGCTAGAATATGGTGCAAGTTCATATATGATCACAAATCTCTCTTTTTTCTCTTTACTACACAGATTTTACCATACATTCTAGAGGCAATCTTTAAAGACAATACCTATATACACAAGCTACAAGATGATTAAATTGCGTAAACGATTACCTGTCGAAGTTTTATCCTGATACAAACTTTTATTGTACATACAAATTTTATTAATAAAAACAAATTGACAAGTATTATTAAAACACAGAAAAAAGCAGGACAAATTCAATAATAGAGAAAACAAAACGTGGAAAAAGCTTGTAAAGGATAAAATATAAGCAAAACGAAACAATAAATTAAAGAAAAGCCGGGATCCTACCAAGAAATTCCAGAGGGGAAGCTTGTTTTTAGAGGTAAATTCAAACCATAATAATATATTTTAAGGCCTTTTAGTGAAAATGCCTCGTTTCGCTCAGCGAAGACTGTGCATCCCCGGCTGACAAGCGGACACTCGAATAATATTTTCTCTTCAAAGTTCACTTAATCTCGTTAGAGGTAAATTTAAGCCAGGTTAAGATATTATTGAGAGCTTTTATGAAGTACCTCGTTTCTTTGAGTGAGCGTTAGATTTCACTCCCCCTCAATTGAAAAAACTATTTTAACACCTCTCAGCTTAACTTTAAGATCTAGAAAATTTTTGTCCGAACATTCACGTTACCATGATATTATCGGGCTGGCCTGTTGCATCCTTATGACCCGTAATATCATTCCTATGACATTTTTTTCAAAAAATTTTCTTGATAAAATTATGATTTAAATCCAATGGTTCGTAATATGTGGTAAATTATATAGATAAAAAGGAAAAGAAATATTTTTGACCATATATGAAAATGGACCATGTTCTAGCTATAATGATATTCTCGCTTTTAAATCATCTCTGATAGCACATTCAAGTTCCAAAAGAGTAAAAGATCGTTACTAGAAAATGCACTAAGAACAACTCTCCGATATTATCTGATAACGCCCTCTTAAGTATTACTTAACATGCAGGTGTACTGCAAATGTAAACAATTTCCAGTAATCAATTTTCCCCTCTGCGTGTCAATTATTGCCTCCATATGTGGACACGCAATTCATTTAATCATTCTAGTATGCGCGAACAGGGGATTCGTGCAATAGTGCAATAGTCTATCATCTAGAATGTATTCGCTGAATCAAAACATTAGGAAGCCTTTCTTAGTAGAACTGGTTAGTGCTCCATTCATTTAGGGGGATTCTCTTTCGAGTCATTATGTAGACAAAAAATCTTTAGTTGATAAATGTTCCCTGTGAAAATAAGGAAAACAGCTGAAAAAAATAAAATCTCTCATAGCATTATGTAACATGCTACGTGTACATCGTCATTGCGTAACACCCACGTGCGTGTTCTCTAAAGTCACAAGCAGGTATCCCACAGGGCCTGAAAAAACAAGTCACGTTAGAACGCGTCATCCATAGCACAAGTAATCCTACATCTCAACCAAAGAAATCTTGGAACGTCTTGAAAAACGTCTTGTCGGTGAAATTGGTTGTTCAAGGGTCCCGATAGAATTGGAATCAAGGGCTTCTATTGGAATTGGTTGCTAGGGAGACCTGCTATAATTGCTCGCGAGGGCCCCGCTTGAATTAGATACAAGGGGCTCGGGGTTAGGTGGAGCCGGTGAAATTAGATGCTGGGCGGCCCCCGATGGAATTGGATGCTAGGGGCCCACAGTTGTTAGGTTAGGAGCCCGATAAAATTCGAAGCTAGGGCTCCCCGTTGGAATTGAATATTAGGGCCACTAGTGAAATTGGATGATAGGGCCCCGATGGTTAGGTTAGTGGGCCCTGTGAAATTGGATACTAGGGGCCCCCGTTGGAACTGGGTGTTACGGGGCCTGGTGGAATCGCTCGCTATGGTCTGGCGTCTTGAAGGTTTCCCACATGCGGGCCCTGAAGGCTTTCCCTGGCCCTCGTAAGTTTTTTACACACTCTCTATTAGGTGACATGCAACCCTTATTACGTAACAATAAAAGAAAACATGATTTGACGGGGCCCTGAAGTTTTTTTTTTTAAAACAGAGAAAGTATTATGTAACAAGCAAACATAACATGTGCAAAAGTAAACATTCCATACGGCGCAACATGCACCTGCATCTCCTGGAAAAACATTCCCTATGATATAACATGCACCTGCTGGCTGTCGTTGGAATGAAAGGATAGGGGTGTCTTTAAAAGCAGGGATAGGGCTGTCAAGGAATGGTGGGATAGGGCTGTGTTTGAATCCCCAATGCTCTCACTACTAATAAGCTTTGTTCTTAAGTTCTACAAGAAAAACTTAAGGAGGAGCAACCCCTTTCATATACGTAATAATTTCTGTCTTTTACTATGATTTTTAAGCAAAGCTTATTGTTTTAATTAAACGGCCATTGTGTCTTAGGAACCATTTTTAAAGAATTAGGACAAAAGTCAAAACCTTAGCGTAAAGAGCAAGGTTTTGTGGAAGGACCAACACCTTTCATATACGTAATAGTTTCTGTTTGTTTTAAGTTTTGATGCTGCTCCTTACTTTCAATTGAAAGAACTTGTTTTTTAAAATATAACTTCTGATCATTGTAAATGATACCGGGAAATCCGGTTCTCTCTCTCCATGAAAAATTCCGGTGCTTGTGTATTATACGCCACTCACTCATGTTTACGATGTGTAAGACTCGAGAACAAACCGGTTTCTTCGTTAGTTTTCTCGTTACTTTAGAAACAATTTTGGGCTATATATATAATCACATTAGGGGGGGGGGGGTAAAGTATAGCGGGTCTGCATGCAAAATGTGTTAGGTACAATTAATTCTGCATATTATGAACTAAGAATTGTTTTCTGACCTTCAACTGTCCAAATACTTCCCCCCCCCTTATGTGCAAATATGCAACCCAAATTATAGATTTCACATCTATTCTGTCACTTGTCTTTGCCTTGTCTCGTGCTAAGCTGATAGAAACTAACATTGGAACCGGTTTGCTCCCGAGTTTAACAAAGCGTAAAACTTGAGTGAATGGCGTACAATACACTAGTGGCAAAATGTGTTCCTCCTACTGAAAAAAACTCAAATAAAATTCGCAAATTTGAATTTGGAAAGCACTTATTTTCTATGGTGGGGGGTTATGTTCCGAGGGGATATTTTTTGTGAGGGGCTATTTTCCACAGGGGGTATTTTCCGGGGGGAGGGTATTTTCTGCAGGGGGTATTTCCCAGGGGGGTGTTAAACTCCGGGGGGGGGTAGACTCCGGCGACTATTATTCAAGTATGTTTCCCAGCCTGTTGCTACCGACAAGTAGTTGCTATCGAATGCGAAGTTCGCATAGAATCATCCGTTGTGTCAGCCTGGAACCACCCTGGAATCACCCACTGTTACTGAACATTATCAAGAATGTGGCAGATATTCTGTCAGTATTAACATATGTATTTCCATTAATCTACCTCATAGATTAAATTAAGGCAAAAAAAGGTAAAAAAAAACGCGCAAACGATGCTGTTTATCTAAAAACAGTGTTAAATTACCAAGGAAAGGCTGTATAAAATGTTTGTCCGATTCGTAAAGAGTAATAAAAATCAGTAAACCATACTTTGATAGGTATTAAAGTTCTCTTTATAGCCCCCTCCCCGCTTCAAAAAACTAATAGCCCCCCAAAGCAAAGATCCTGGATACGGCCCTGACCTTGAATATAAATATAAAAACATTTTTTTATTCCCTAAATACGTGCAAAAAATACGGTAAAAATAATACGCGCAAACGATACTGTTTATTTAAAAACAGTTCGTCAAATTACCAAGGACACGGCTGTAAAAATATTTGTCCGATTCGTAAAGAGTAATAAAAATCAACAAACCATATTTTAATAGGTTTTAAAGTTCTCTTTATAGCCCCCCTTCAAAATACTAACAGCCCCCCGCAGCAAAGATCCTAGATACGGCCCTGACCAAAGATATCAATATAAAAACCTTTCTCATCTGTGAAAATGCAAATATTAGCTATCCATTGATTCCCAAAGAAAACTGAGGCTTAAATGGTAAGGTACACCCTCTTAAGCTGTTGTTTTCTTTTTCTTTTGAAGATGTTTGTTGGCTGGAATCCTTTTTTTTAACTTAATTCCTATCAACAGATGGTTCGTAATCCCAACTGGAGGAGGGGGCAATAAAATCTACCCTCTCTAATAGCTCAGTAAGGCCAGTTGACGTTTTTAGCTTATTTTTGCTGATTTTTTATAGAAGTTTCTCTTTTTCATTAATTTTGGTACCTTCTACTACTGGGAACTGGATAACGACAAATGGAGATTTTTTCATTAGAAGTTGAATTCCTTTTTTTTGCCTAAATTTTTACGATATATATGTGAATGTTTCCATGTAAACATTCAAATAAGCAGATTAAACTTTCACTGTCTTTGGTAGTCCAACGGAACTTGTAACAAGCCTGACTAGTTACTTTAGTACACTGTGGTTTTAAATAAAATAGAATAAGTTGTTTTCGCTGATAATACTAATTAGTTATGCAAAATTTTACGATGTAAACACTATGCACAATTGGCCTTAGACCGGTTCAGCGCTCCTCGCGGAGCTTTTTATCGTTAGTCCCCCCAACTTCACCATCATCATTTTTGTTGACAAATAAATGCATATGACAAAAATGCACTCAAACTTTTTATTTATACTCACAACACAAAGTTCATCCATCCCAACTTTAGTTGGTAAGAAGAAGATGCTTCAATCTACTTCAAAATACTCTTTAAACAGTGTATACTTTGGTCTAGTCTGATGGGGATGCTGAGAACGAGGGGCTTTCGGGAACTAATTCGCTTGGCGTCTCTGAACCCGAATAACGAGAATTACAGAGATTAAAATTTCCAAATTCAAGTCAGAATCCTGCAGTGGGGAAATAAATATTGGTTCACAATAAATTTCCGAATAAATTTCCGAATCCAAGTGAGAATTCCGCAGTGGTGAATAAGTGTTGGCTCACAGTAAATTGCCCTCAGAAGTTAAAACGCCCTAATTCTATTCTTTTCAATTTGAGTTTTATTTTAGATTATATATCTATGCTGAAAGGTGCACCTCTCTTTCAAAATATATGCCCATCTCAAGTACTGGAATAATTTATATAGGCCCTAACTCCGTTTAGAGACCATTCTTGATTCAAGAAAATCCTAGGTGCCCGTTAATTAGTTAAAGCACCCTAATACCATTTCGTACTTAGGGCCTTTAATAATCAAGTACAAGCTGTTGGCAGCTGAGGACATTTAAGTTTAAAAATTATGAATATACCAGAAACTCAAATATACTAATAAGCAACAAGGATATCAACATTAAAGGAAGACAAAAGAAGCAGATGACGGTGAGACAAAGAAGAGGACAAAAGAATTAGAAAAAAGAAATGTATAGCACCTGAAGAAAGAAACATTATCAGAGCTAAAAAGTTAGGAGAAAACCACCTTCCCCGCATACCTTGCAATGGAAAATGCCGGTGTAAATGTAGCTTAAAATTTTCAAAAGATTGGCGGAAGAAAACGAATACTGAATTTTGGGGGAAAGATATTACTAGAAGAAGGGCTTTCCCTATGGTATGTGCTGCAGAGCTACCGGTTAAGAGACGACGAAGAGTTTCAGACACAAGGAACAACTTGTTTGGATATACACTTAATGATAGAAAACGAAACAGAATTAGAGTATGTAAATGTTTTGTTTCTCACAACTTTAGGATGTTCTAAGGAAAAAACTCAGTCATTTACGACGCCCTAACAGCTATTGAAAAAGATGCAATTTCAGGAACGACGTCTAATGCCCCTAACAAAAGAGTAAGACATCCAAAACCAAGCAAATAGATAAAACTTTAATTGCTGATTATACAAAAAGGTACAACCCAAGTGTCCCACATTGCATATGAAAACTTGCCTCAAATAAGAGGTATCTTCCTAATCATAGGATGCAAAATGCTTTTTCTTTAATTCTCATCCAAGTTTTAATTGCTCTTATTATTCGTATAGAATATTATATTGTATATATTAGAATTTACCACGTTATGGCATGAAGAATGTGGTATATGTTTCAAATTTAAGGAGTATGATCAAACCACAATAAAGATAATCTAAAAGACGGCTGTTACACTTACATTTACTGGAAACTTCACATGGAAAAGACCAACCAATCAAGAGATTTGTATAAAAAAAAAAAAACAAGCTCTTCAGACAAATTGTATTTCTGTGCTAATCATCCAGAAGTCATCACGTTACCACGTATGGGTTCCCTCAAAGAAGCCGTGTTTACTAGAGGGATGGCGAAATGTAGTGACAGGCTTGTTGCAATTAGCACTAAGGCCAAACCCAAAACTTAAGCTGCATTGTGGAATGAGGCTATTAGTGGAAGAAAAAAGAAAAAAAAATCTTAAATTGTATGTATGACTTTTTTGTCATTTTAGGAATACAAAACATATTTGCCTCTAGCTAGATAACTGTTCGAGGAAAAGTAAAAGTTAAAAGTAAGTAAAAGTTAGTAAAGTAAAGTTAGTTAGTAAAGTTAGTAAAAGTAAAAAGTTAAAAGTAAAAGTTAGACGTTTTTCATCTTTATTATTTACTTGGTAAACTATTGGGAGAAAGTTTTATTGGACAAAGTTTAAATTTTTTACTCTGAACCTAGTCACACAATTATGGCCGCAGATTCCTTTTATCATCAGATTGAAATCTAACCGAAACATTGTGGGGAAGTGTATGATTTTAATGATTTCATCGTCTGTGTAAAAGCAGCCAATTCTAAGTATCAAGCCATGGCTAATTGTAGAAAAGACCAAGACAGATAGTCCTATTGAGTGAGAGGCAAATCTGGCATAAGCCCTTATTAAGATTGTATAAAAATGATGTCAGTTCATTTATTAATAGATAAGTCTATCATCCGTCCATACGTCATTCCTAGGGCAGAACTAAGGTAGATATTCATAGAACTATAATTTTCCAAGTGTTTGGTTAAATGGCACGGGGAAACGGCGGGGGTAAGTATGGATCTCTTATTGGACCAATACTTGTTTTTTAACTTTTAGAAAAGCACGCCCGCCTAGAGTCTCAAGCGGGTTGACCAAGCCCGTGGTTTCAATAAAGGAAAGAAGAAAGAGACTGTGGAGAAACTTTGTCTGCTCATGCCATCCAGCCGTCGGGGGTATTGAATGAACTTTACTAAGTCAGATAAGCCATATTTAATCAACGACTTCGAGTAAATGGACATTTTTTCCCTATGACATAACTGTTATGTCACATGAAAAGTACGTCTTCCCTGTTAAAATTTTCAGTGTTTCTTAATTATTAAACTGATATAATTTTTTTCTCGATAATTAGTAAATAAACATTGTGTGGAATTAATAAATTGATGAATGTCTTTCAACCTAAGTTATTTAAATATTAACAGCCTTAACGCCTTTGGTCGGAATTAGGGCTTTTAGATATGTATTTGTAATGCCGAGTAGTACTAATTTAAAAGGCCCAAATCCGTCTTTTCTTATAAATATTAATATCTTTTTTAAAGGAACAAATAAACTTAAACAGTTAAATTTAGTCTTGAGTTAACAGTCAAATTTAGATACAATTAAAGTGAAAATTTCCTGATAACACCCTGATAAATAGATTTTCTTGAATCATAAAAAAATTCTAGTCCTTGGATCTAGTGCCGTCTTTCTAATGACAGCAGTATAGCACTACCACGTCTGTCTGAGAACAAGGGTAGTGAAAAACTTAGATATCCTTTTCCTAGAAATAGTTCTGGTAGGCTTAAGAACTAGGCACACTACTGCTTAAAACAATCTTTCTCGCGTCTTAAACCTTCTCAAAGAGGTCATTCTTTCTTCAATTAAAGCATTCTCATTTCCCTTGTCTTTTCTAATTAGCAAAGAATAATGGAACTCTTATCAAAAATCCCAGGAATGTTCATGTGCTCCCGGAAATCTTGATAACTATTTCCATTTATCCCCTCGATACGGAAACTATTTGAAGCAATATCCTCCTTAGAAAGACAACAACTTACCCAATTAGTCTTTGAGCAAAAATTGAACTGATACTCTAAACTGCCGAGTCTGAGGAAACTCAGACTCGACAATAAAAAACGAGCAAATATTAACATGAGTAGGGTTGAAACACCACATTCCTTCGCAAGACCAGAACATAAGTTGCACTTTACTGAAAAAACAAAACAAAAAACAAATGACCGTAAATTGTCAGTTGAATTTACATATAGGCTATAGATATTTATTCCTTAAAGTTTTAATAATTTTTTATTTATTAAAGCGAAAAAATGAAAACATTTTCATGTATTTTGTTGTCAGCAAAGCACAAATTATGTTCTGGTCTTGAGAAGGTATGGGGGTGGCATGGGCCCGACTCATGTTAATTTTGCTCGTTTTCAGCTTGACTCGGTTATTCGTCGTAATTTCCTTTTGGCATGGGTTTCATTTATTTATTGATGGTTATTTGTAGTAATTTTAAGCTTGGATTATTATTTGACTTCATTTCTGCTGATTTTTGGTTTAATGGAGCTCTTTATTCTTCCTTGAAGAACTCATTTGTTGGAAAAAGTCTTTTAAATTAATAATGAAAAAGAGCTTAAAGGTTTAGTGATAATCTTAAAGCATTATTAATCTTTCGAATGTTATAATTAATTTTTACGATTGAAATATTATTACGGGGGATGGGGAGGGGGACCTTTGTCAAAATAGCTAAAATTTCCTACTGATCATTTGTATGAGCATTGAGGCGATACTTCCTCCCAGGCACTACTTCCCCCCAACGTATGTGTGCATATTCAATTCATCAAGGAATGGAACATAGAAACAATGTCACCTGTTATAACACCGCTACCTTTTTTAAAGTTTGCTACCATTTTTACTTTTTTCGCCATTGTTACCATAGTACTTTTGTTTAAAAGATTGAAAACTGAACTAAATTTCCACCACAAATGATGTATAGGAAGTGTCTAATTTGACCGAGTCATAAATCAAGCAACAGGAGAAATTAAAAAAGTAGATTTTTTTCCAGTTTTATCACCGTTTGAAAAATATCCAGAATTTGTTCGTATTTACTCATGAACTTGAGTATGGAGAATGTTAAAAAAGTTATTAATATGGAAAATTGAAGTTATTTGAATTTAGAAAATTACTTTTTTCTTGAAGAGTACCTAAGAAAAAACTGAAAAATTCTTCTGAACTGAAAAATACTATCAACTGTAAGTTTAGAATTATCGAAACATTGAAATTTTTTAGAATTTGAGAAGTCGGTATTTCCCTTTTTTCCATATTTAGCCATTAATTGTTATTTAAGTTATACTTGTGCTAAAACCTACGTTTGAGTAGAGGGCATTTCAAATACTGTATATTCCTCAAATTTTTTTCAATTTGATTTAATAGCACTATGATTGTAAATAATTTTCGCGTTAGGGACGAATTTCCGATTTTCCAAATTTCTAGATAAAAGATCACAAAAAAGGGGCCACAAATTCAGGAATAAGCCAATAAGTTAGATAACCCAAAGGGTATATCTGACATTTTCTAAAACGAACTGTTGTGGCCCCAAGTATAACTTATTATGTAATATTCGGGACGTCACCTGCATACTTCGTATATGACAATTTTGGTAAAATGCAGATAAGGAGCTTTTCAAAATCACTGCTTCAAGTTCCGTCAAATAGTGCAGACGAAGAAATTGTTGAAATTTTTATTAAAAAGATGTCACCAAAAAAATAAACCATTTTTTTTATACCCAAGAAATGGTTTAGTAATAACGCCAATAACTGCTCATGGTAAGTAAAAAATTTTAGAAATCATCGACTTTTCCTAGGCATTATCTGTAATCATGCCAATAGAATAGTCACAAAATTAGACGTTTCCTTCAACTGAAAATTGATATTTCTCCAAATACGAAGAGTGCACGAGAAGACACCGATATCAATTTCCCTTACAGTTTTGATTAAAAACTGTTCCTGGGGAAAAGTCCAAAATGTCCGAAGCGGTACCCACTCACCACCACCTTGGATGCCCTCTGCCAAATCCAAAAATGAGCATTTTTCAAGTTTTTGAAAAAATGGCAAAGCAATGTTTTTTGTTTTTTTTTGGTCAAATAGGAGAAAATACTGGATTTGACAGTGCAATTTCAGAATTCAGATTTCTTCCTGTCTTTTAAACTCCGTTTTCTGCTGGACGTAAATACAAGGTGTTGCTATTATAATTTGTCTGTACTAGATGTTGGCTGCTAAAAAACCAGTGAGATCTGTTTTCATTCCTGTAAATAGTAATAAGCCGTATCTCAGAAACTAGAGCAGATGGAACCATGCCAACTGTATATCTGGATTCCCCATATCAATATGATAGGACGAGGGAGGGGTCCACCCTTGACTCAAAATAAAATTTTGCGCTTAAGTGCAAGTAGGCGGGGAAAGGGGGCTAAAAATTTCACGGCTATGCGAATATTTCCACGATTTTGTAATAATCGTCACACCCTAATTTTATGGACCTAAAGGAATACCTTCAACGTCAAATCTTACTAAGTGAGTGTCAATTCCTGTTTAAAACAAAAAAACACTTGACAACTCATGACAAGCCCTACTTTAGGAACTTGTGCAAAACATTTTTGAAAAAGGTGGGAAGTTATATATATATTACATTAATTCACAAATAAAAACATCTATATTATATTAATTCACAAATAAAACATTCAATGCTATAAATTTCTCAATATTATTGAAAAGATTAGAGCACCTAGATATTCAAGATGCACACCTTAAGTAGTTAGAAAATTATTTACAAGGAAGATCTTGAAAAGTTGGAGCTGATGATGCTGTATCCAAGCCTTTCCTGGTAGTGTGGAGCCCCAAAAGGGTCTGTCCTAAATCATTTCTAGGTTGAGTCTGCTTAGGCACAGTGCATTCTACCTTCCTGGGTTGTCACTGTTTGCCAGGAATAAATCTATTTCCGAATCTCGAGGTAATATGTAAATATAGAATTTCTGGTCTAAAGTAATATCTGTTCTATACCCTGTAATGTAGGAAATGGGCAAAAAAATAATTAATTAATTAATCAAAATTAAAAAATGAAGTCTGAGTAATTTTACTTACAAAAAGAGAGTTTTGCTCATTAGTCATCAAAACTAGAAAGACAAAATTTAAGAGCAGTTTTTTTAGGATTTTGCACCTGCATCCCTCTTTACGACAGACAGAGAACTATATTACATAGTTTCATTAACTTCCTGCACAATTAGAACACACACAAAAAACAAATAAATAAAACTCCGGTCTTAATAATCTTATTAAAAACTCAAATCTTTATAGTCTTTCGAATAATTAGGCGAAAGACAATCTGGTATACCAGAGACAATTTTTATTTTTGAAAATTTTTGTTTCTTCTCGTTGTTGTATTTAAATTATACTCGTTTTCTTCTCATAAATTCTGTCAAAAGATTCATTTACTGACCATCTATCAAACAGTTCGTGGTAACGAACTGTAGTAAGGAGCGACCCGGCTCAATAGTAACCAAAACTCTAAAAAATGGAATTTTGATACCATTAGCTACATCAAAAGAATCGCATTTTAATGCTGGTTTTAAATATATAAGTTTCATCAAGTTTAGTCTTACCCATCAAAAGTTACGAGCCTGAGAAAATTTGCGTTATTTTAGAAAATAGGGGGAAACGCCCCCTAAAAGTCATAGAATCTTAACGAAAATCACACCATCAGATTCAGCGTATCAGAGAACCCTACTGTAGAAGTTTCGAGCTCCTATCTACAAAAATGTGGAATTTTGCATTTTTTGCCAGAAGGCAGATCACGGATGCGTGTTTATTTGTATGTTTTTTTTTTTTTCCCCAGGGGTGATCATATCGACCCAGTTGTCCTAGAATGTTGCAAGAGGGCTCATTCTAACGGAAATGAAAAGTTCTAGTGTCCTTTTTAAGTGACCAAAAAAAATGGAGGGCACCTAGGCCCCCTCCCACGCTAATTATTTTCCCAAAGTCAACGGATCAAAATTCTGAGATAGCCATTTTATTCAGCGTAGTCGAAAAACCTTATAACTATGTCTTTGGGGACGACTTACTCCCCCACAGTCCCCGTGGGAGAGGCAACAAGTTACAAACTTTGACCTGTGCTTACATATAGTAATGGTTATTGGGAAGTATACAGGCGTTTTCAGGAGGATTTTTTTGGTTTGGGGGAGGGGTTGAGAAGAGGGGGATATGCTGGGGGAACTTTCCTTCGAGAATTTGTAATGGGAGAAGAAAATTTCCATGAAGGGAGAGCAGGATTTACTAGCATTATTTAAAAAAAACAATTAAAAAATAAAAGTGAAAAAGCTTTTTCAGCTGGAAGTAAGGAACAGCAATAAAACTTAAAACAAACAGAAATTATTACCCATATGAGGGGCTCACCTCCTTCTAATACCTCGCTCTTTACGCTAAAGTATTTTCGGTAATTTCAACTACTTATTCTACGGCTTTTGTGATTCAGGGGGTCATTCTTAATGAATTGGGATAAAATTTAAGCTTTAGTGTAAAGAGCGAGGTACTGACGATGGGGCGAATCCCCTCATATATGTAATAAAAACATGAGAATACAAAAGTTCTTTACGTAAGCTAATTTATAAGTTACGTAAATCTTTTACCAATAAAAAGATTCGTAAAAAATTAAAAGTTCTAGTTGCCTTTTTAATTAACCAAAAAATCGGGGGGCAACTAGGCTTCGTCCCCCGCTCTTTTGTTCTCAAAATCATTCGATCAAAATTATGAAAAGCCATTGAGCCAAAAAAAAAAAAATATGCAAATTTCGTTTTGATCATTCCTCTGCGGAGAGCCAAAATCAAAACATGCATTGATTCAAAAACGTTCAGAAATTAAATAAAAAAAACAAGTTTTTTCAACTGAAAGTAAGGAGTGACATCAAAACTTAAAACGCACAGAAATTACTTCGTATATGAAAGAGGCTGCTTCCTCATCAACGCCCCGCTCTTTACGCTAAAGTTTTTTACTGTTTTAGAAAGAAGAATTGAGAGAAAGAGTCAAACTTTAGCGTAAAGAGCGGGGCGTTGATGAGGAAGCAGCCTCTTTCATATACGAAGTAATTTCTGTGCGTTTTAAGTTTTGATGTCACTCCTTACTTTCAGTTGAAAAAACTTGTTTTTTTTATTTAATTTGATGCAGAAACGATATTCCATATATCCATTTCAGGCGGCTCAATACAGCAGCGCGTAATGGTGTTCAAAAGCTGTAATAGATTTTACTAATTTACATGAAAATATCAAAAGTTGTGATGTAGCAATTCATAAGTTGTACAACAAAAGGAAGTTTCTTTAGGTGAACCCCTTTTGGCTTATTTCGCTTATACAACATTTTTCTCAATTTAGAAATAAAACTATTTGAACCTCTATCGAAAAATGGCTGGACATGTACTTCACATTATATCTTATAATCTTAGCATCAAATACTCTATTTTGCTGATCCTATATTTGTAAAAAAGATATTCATGTGTATGCTTCAGCTGACTCAACATTGCAGCGCGTTTTTAGTAGTTACGACTTAAGAAAACTGTGTGGAATTTTCACAATTCACACAAAAATGACAGAAATTCTAGTGTAACAAACCATCAGTTATACTACTAAAATGAAGACGTAGTTTCTGTAGGTGACCCCCGTGCTTATTTCATGCATTAGATATTCTTCTAAGTTTGTAAATAAAAATATCTGAAGCTCTGACAAAAAACCAGTAAGGTATGTCATTCAGGCTATATCTCGCAACTCTGGCATCAAATAATCTACTTTGATGCCAGGGTTGCGAGTTCATATGTTTGATGGAGAAACGATATTTCATGTGTCGACTTCGGACGAATTAACATATGTGGTGCGTTTGTGAAACGTCCACTTTACACATTCTGAGGTTATAATTTATTAGCTGTTTCAAAAAAAGGCCACAGTATCAAATCAGGTCAGACTATTGAAGCATATCCTAAAGTATATTCACTTACTTACTTATCTTGTTTTTGCTATACAAGCGTATTTAACAGCAAAGGTTTCACAAGCTGTTTGAAAAAAAAAGCAAAACCGGTTTGCTTATCTATTACTTGGCTCATTGCCAACATTCTTGTTAGATGCCTGGTGGCTATTTACCTACTTTTCTATACTATGTCGTTTCTATAATATCCAGGGAATAAATATAGGGGCTGGGACGTATCCAAGATTCTTATTCGAGTGGTGGGGAGGGAACACAAAACAAACACTGAGGAGGCTTTACAGAAAATCATCAGCGATTATCAAGGTTTCTATTTGCAAAATGTTTGTACGTGTGATTTGGTTACTCTTGTACAAGTCTGTTATATGCCCTCTTCCCTCCTGGACACGAACATGTCTAAAGGTATAAGAAATAGATATTTCTTTATTACCACACAAATGGATTTAAATCAATTATTGGTTAGCGCATCCTAAAATTCATTAGACTTTCATCTATATCCAGTATTATGAAGTTTCTATTTAGATGAGTTTATATTTGTCAGTACTCAGAAAGAAACTGAGCTTATCACCGTTTGCCTACTTGACCTTCCTTTTTTGGAACCAATTAAACCATCAACCCCATTCTCCCCCCAAAAAATTCAATTTTTTGGGCAGAGTTTCCTACCCATGTTACAATACTACTTTTCTCCCATTTTTCAAATCCTTCACTTTTGCAAAAACTATAAAAAAAAAGAAGAATATATACACATAAAAACAATGAATTACACTTGGCAATTTTATTTTAGCTCAAAAAATTGATTTACACACATAAAAGATAAATAACTAGAGAGCTATATTAAGGTTGAGTTAAAGTTTATCCTAAAACAAACACGACAAATAGAACTAATTCTAGACCCCTGGATGCAAGTAAAAGTCATGGCCGAGCATGGGAAGAGTGGGACCTATCTCCTCCGGTATTTCGAGATTTATACAAATTTCCCTAGAAATTACCTATTTTACACACAAAATCTATCCATCCCTCCCCCATCCCCACCCCCGAAAAAGTATCCAAAAGATGTAATGGTATTGACATTTCATAATTTATTTCGAAATTTTATTTTATCTCTAGAAACTTACTTAAACACATAAAAGATAGATAGCTAGAGAGCTATGTTAAAGTTGAGTTAAAAGTTACTTTAAAACAAACACGACAATGATGCTAAACAGAGAAATTTAAAAGAGAAAAAGAATTTTGGTACCGACCAGGCAACGTCATTCAATTAAAACGAAATTACGAACTGTAAGTGATGAAACATGACTAGCTTAAAAACTTCACAATACGTTAAAAACCTTTCAAAAATCTTCCTCACAACTAAGGAACAATATCGCACATTCTAAGGCGACTGTGCTACAAAAATGTCTCTTCTCGTCAGTGTTGACAGAACTTCAGGTAAAGCTCAAGTAAATGACAAAAATTTATTTATGCCCCAATGTAAAAGACGGACAGCCTGAACGGTGGAAATGAACGTGCTGCCATCTTGAATCCTTGCGCTGCCAGACTCTCGTTTCCTCGGACTGCTGTGTGTGAGCTTGACCTTGTCTATAAAGAAAATTTTAATTACCATAATACTTTTTTGAGAAAGACAGATTGTAGAGGGAGAGAGGAGCTCGGAAAGGGGGGCTGGCCTTCAGTGGTTCCACGCTGGTATATTCAATTTGTCTTTTTTTATTTCCACTGAATATATTATTGATAATTAAAACTTCTACTGTTAACATGTTAGAAAAATGTACACATAATCCAAAAATATAACTGCAGGAAAATACTATGAAAATGTGCACAGTTCTTTGCTTCCAACACCCCGGGCAACTTCTATAAACAGTCACATTCATTCTTATTATGTATCTTATCGCTAAAACAGATGAATCTAGGGGGATTTTTCCACCGAGTTATGTCTTGACGGCCCTGCAAGGGACTTCAAAATAAAAAATTGCCAGTTCTGCGTCGTGGAACTTCACCCTGTTTTTGTTCACGCCTCTTTTCTCGTATGCCATCTCATATATTAGTGTTTTTGTTCACCAGAAATTATATCAGAACTGCAACCTAACTAATACAAGTAGTTATAACATTCTTAGGCTTCAGATTTCTCGAAAAACAAACATGATCCATCGTAAATACATCTGCCAGATGCCAGAATGATGACGATCTACAACGCTTCAATCTCTGTTAGAAGAGTACACTTTTTCTTCCTTTTATTTTTCATAAAAGAGGAAGACAGAGGAGAGAAGCATTGTTCTTAGGGTGGTGGAGGAGGGGAGTCCAAATTTAATAAAAGTTAAATACGAATAATACAGGGGATTATGGGTATAATCAGAAAAATGAAAATAATACGACAAAAAACAAGAGGAGAGAGAACGAAAGAGATAAAGACAAACAGAAACAGAGAGAGAGAGATAGAGAGGGAGGAAGACTAAGGAGGTGGTCGCCCACCTTGATAGAAGCTGCAGTTAAAAAGACGACAAACCCTTAAGAAACTGGAACAGGAACGCCTAGCTTTTACTTGGTTGTTGGGCCATTTAAAGTCTAAACATATTCAGTGCAAAACAAGTTTTGAGTAATTATAATATAGACTACTAGACTATACGAGGTTTCGCGGCGCATCTTGGACGGCACTAATTGATGAAGCAAAGCACAACGGATGTAAAAACAACTCAAATACCAAATTCATCAAGTTTCACTTTAATTTTTATTAAGATTTCAAAAAACTTCTTACTAGGTTTAAAGGGGTTTCCTGATGCATATTTTGCTTTAATCGACAAGTCAAAAAAAGAAAAAAAAAGCCTGTTTCTCGGACGTGACCACAATATGCAACGAGCGGAGCAAACATCTAAAATGTAAAATCGTCCAAGTTCGAATTAAAAAAAAAATAAATAAATAAAAATCAGATTTCAATACGCAAAAATATTCGACTGACTCTTAAATTCTAACGCACAAAAGGATATTCCTTAAAAAATACCCCCCTAATAAAAAAAAATATTAGACAATCAATTACTAAAAAAATTAACGAGAAGCCACAATCAATTTGAACTTAAAAGAATACGCTAAAATTCAATTTTATAATCAAATGTACCACATTTAGCATCAAACACATAAACGAACACAAACAACACTTAATATTTTTCTATGATCGAACATATTCTATACTGAACACTTATACTCTATACTTCTACGTTCAAATACATAAACAAGCACCAAAAACTACTCAATATTTTTTTTCCAGTTAATGATTGAACAAGAAAGACTTAAGACGTTCTTTTCTCGAAATACAAAGACCTGGTAGATCTTGGCGGATAATTCAAATTGAAAATTTGAATTATTTTGATCTGTCAGTCGAGTTTTATAA
Source organism: Artemia franciscana (assembly GCF_032884065.1). Classification (NCBI taxonomy): domain Eukaryota; kingdom Metazoa; phylum Arthropoda; class Branchiopoda; order Anostraca; family Artemiidae; genus Artemia; species Artemia franciscana. Next base: position 26,629,358 of record NC_088880.1, on the reverse strand, counting down.
ATCGAGTTTTATAGATCAACAAATAATGTTGATCTATTATTTTGATCTGTCAGTCGAGTTAGTGTATTTTGATTGAGCATAAGAGGATTTGATCATGGTCGTCTAAGTAGGGGCAGCCTCTTAAAGAACCAATACGACCCATAGAAACAAACAATTATAAAATGTTTTTTGACAAAACTGTCCAATGCCAATGACCGAAGAGTTTTAATCTTAATAGTATTTTGCAAAAACAAATTCTTTGAGCTTTCGAAAACTAGCCTAAACACTTTCGAAATTGGTGTCGAATCAGAATGAAAACCACATCACTGGAATCGTCATTGTCAAAAATCCGGTACAGGTAAGTTACAGCCTTTTCCTTTTTTGTGGCGGAGATAGAGATATTCAGTTTTGAATAAACAGACAAAAATCCGGTACAGCCTTTCCTGTTACAGCCTTTTCCTGTTTTGTGGCGGAGATAGAGATATTCAGTTTTGATGAAACTTACATCATTAGATAGTGTGAATTTTATTTTTTGAATAAACAGAGAATAATTTTCTTTTTAAAGTTAAGGAAAGGGCAGTCCCTAAAAATCTTCCAGCATACTTGCTAGGAAAAATGCTAAAAATCAGGTAAAAGGAAATATCATTTGAGCAATTTGGTAACTTTGGGAGTTTGCTGTGGTGATACCGTTTTGACAAAAAACCTTGCTGACACAAGTGACGCAAGATTTAATTGTCGTTCATATCAAATTTCATAGTCAAACCACAAATTCTCAATAGCTCTCAATGGTGGCTAGTCCCTGGGAGAATTTGCTAATGAACCCTTTGTCTTTGAGACAATCAGCCAACAATGAGGCTCCCAAAATTGAGAATTATGCGCCGATTCGCATAATTTTAAAGTATCGAATGTCTTAAAGTTAGAACAAAAACTCTAATTTTCTCATGTATTGGGTAATGTAAAAGGCCAAGAGTGAGAAATTGCCACCTAAATAACAGCCGTATGACAGTAAATAAACAATATGACCTGAGACTCCCTCAAAAAAATTCCTTTTAAAAAGGAATATAGAAAATTATATAAACATAAAATACAGAAAAAAACATCTCTTTATGTTACTTTCTTGTATGTTGTGTCAACTTCTTTCTTCGTTGATAAAGACTAGAGGAAGTGAAGTTGAAGTTATAATATTTATTAGCATTTTACTATTTATTATTTAATATTATTATTTATTTAGTATTTTAATATTTATTAGCATTTTTTCAATGTTTGTTTACTGTCTTAATTCAAAGCTTAACTAATTATTTTAGTTTTTATTTCACTTAGAAAGGCAGCATGGTCTAAGAAATTAGAAATCGCCATAAATCACTGTATAAAGGCGTAGCCATACGGAAGTATTCTTACAATGCATTAAGCAAAGTTGCCGATGTTCTTATCTGTAATTGTACTCCCTAAAAGTTCTGTTATATAAAAGACTATATAGCACATTTCACTGTTGAGTTGAAAAATATAAGAAGTATCTTTGCGATCAATTGGGCATAGAATGCAATAATTATTTCCCTTTACAGGAAAAGAGTCTCAACTTTTCTCATTAGCGGACAAGCAACGACTCAAGGAAGAATGAAAAGAAAATGCACAGAGAACAATAGATGAAAAGGCTTTAATTTCTAAGTGATAAGAAATTCTTTTTTCGGGGATGCATTTTTGTTCTCTTGAAACTGATCAGAAACTTCTTTGATTCTCACGATAAGAGGGAGCAAAAATGAAACTTTTAAATAGAAAGGTCTTATGAATTTGAGAAAAAATAAAATAAGGCTTTATTCAAAAACGACTATCCCAAGCTAAAATGAGCTAAATTCGTAATTCTACAATAATAAAAAAGAAAATAAATTAACTATTTATAAATACCTTAAACGAAAAACAAAAAAAAGCATAGGAAAAGCAATAAAGGAAGGAGAGTAAACACAAAAAATGAAAAGATAATACAGAGGAGAGGGATAGAAAAATGCATTTGTTGAGTGCTTTGCTGACAAAGGGATTGAAGGTACTCAGGTATTTTTCAGTGAGGGCAGGGATTCAGAAAAAAAGTTAAAAAAGAGAAACAAGATAGAATAGGAAAATCAAGAGAGGAAAGAAGAAAACAGATCAAAAATAACACAAAAAAGAACGAATAAAGAGGGATAGAAAAAGAGGCATTTGATTATAAAGGGATTGGAGGTACTATAATCTCTTTCATCCCTGAGGGCAGGGATTAAGCACAAAAGGGGGAAACACATTTAAAAAGTATGAGCAAAGAGAGCACATGCTGAAAACAAAAGATAACATACTGGAAGAGAAACGAAACATATATTTGTGAGAAATTCACTGAAAAAGAGAATGATAGGCCAAAGATCGCTTTCACTGAGGGTACAGCTTGGTCAATAAATTAAGACTTTTGAGGACGTCAAGCAAAAGTATAGTGTTTAGAAGTAAAAGAAAGGTTACAAAAAAGAACCAGTGCGAATATAATTTGACCATACTTGGCAAAAAATTGGCAATATAACAGGTTCTTACGGAGAAAACCGATTTAACTTCTCCCGTTTGTGCCGGAGATAAATATATTCAGAGTTGATGAAATTTGAATTATTTGAAATTTTGAATTTAGTTCTTTTCAATCAAACAGGCAGGATTCAATCCAAATAAATTACTACTACTGCTAGTACTATAACAACTCATCGCAGCCCCAAGTCATCTGAGACCAACACAGCTTCGCACACTCCTCCTCCATCTTAATATATTCAAAGCCCCGCTCTTTACACCCTCCCAGGAAGTTCATATTTCTGTTAAATCTTTCCTTGCATCCTCCACCTCAACGACGGACGACCTGCTTTCCGTTTAGCCCTAGACGGCTGGCCAAAAAGGATCATATTTGACAATCTATCATTCTTCATCTACAAAACGTGTCCTAGCCATCTGAGATGGCTCATCTCAAACTTTCTCTCATTATTAACCCTAGAAAGCGGGATTGAACCACACTTTTTGCACAGTCCACTGTTTGAAATACTGTCATTCAGCCGTGTGCCCAAAACAATCCATAAGCAATCCATAAGCAATTTCTCTAGAAAACATTCCCAAGGATTCAAATTCAATTTACAGCCATTAAATGGGTCCTATAACGAGACCCATTTTCTCATCTTTTTTTTTAGATTGGCATACTACCATTCACATGAAATAATTTTCCATATGAATGGCGTCACAAATACTTGGTATACTTATAATAAATTTTTCTGAAGATGAACATCTAGACTAAATATTTTAAAAAGTACTTTGCAATTTAATTTGATTGTTGATAGTATAGAAAGATTTATCGGTATAAACAAGTAAAAAGGTTTGTAGTATAAAATATAATGAAATTAAAGTTGTTTTGCGAAAGAGATTAGATTTTATTGAGCAAAACTTGGCCCCCTGGCACTAACAACTGGTTTAACTCCTTATCTTAGCCCATTTCTTGTGAAAAAAAAAAGCCATTTAACAAGATTTAGTACTAACGTGTAGCAAATCTGCTTTCTAAGATTGTCAAAGTTTTTTTTCTAGGGGTGATTTATCAAAATAACTTTAAAAAACGCATAGAAAAATTTGCTTATATACATTTTGATAAGTGTTTACGAGTCAGACGAAAATTCCGGGGTGGGGTGGTAAACCAGGAAACTCCCCCCCCCCCTAGAATACGGTGTTTCTTGAAGTACCAGAGGCAGTGAAAACTAATTCTGTTTTTTTTTTTGTACGTGAATACTTACACAGCCCTTTTTATCTGAAAAGAAGAGGAAAAATTAGGACTTCTAATGTTTAATGGAATAGCCATCGCATGCAATTAAAGAATTATCTTAGACTTAGACTTTATTAAACAAGAAACGATATACATAAATCTTATATAAAGGAGACAGGGAGGCAACTTGTTTTGTCTCCTTTAACAATAGAGAAAAAAAGAGGGAATTACACCTCAATAACTCACACGGAGTAAACAGAGAAAGAGAGAGAGAGGGAGAGAGAGAGAGAGAGAGAGAGAGAGAGAGAGAGAGAGAGAGAGAGAGAGAGAGAGAGGGAGAGAGAGGAGGAGAGAGGGAGGGGGAGAGAGGGAGAGAGAGAGAGAGAGAAGCAGGAAAAATCGACTCATGGAGATCCGGATGGGACTTAATTACTAATTTGTAAATAAATCACTTTACATTCAGTCCTCGCTACTATAGGCAGAAAGAACTATATCTTTCCATTTCTTTTTATAAGTATAGAGTGGCTCACTTACTAAATCAAATAGTTGACGTATTAAGTCAAATTATTGGCTATCCCAGGAAGTTGATATTTTAAACTTAGTCTTGATCTCTCATTTTTAATAAAAGGAAAAAGAAACTTGTTCCTTGCTCATGATAAATGGCTATGTCTATTTTCAACCAAGAGTTTCATGTTATTGAAAAAATATCCCTACGCTGGATTTCTAAAAACCATATGCCTATTTTAAGGTGAACAATTTGTTGTAAGAGTATCAAGGAATAAAAAAATGTTTTGGTTTCAGATAATTTTTTTGTCTTCCTAGGGTGTGTTAAAAAAAGGTCCAGGATTCTTATTGCCTTGTTTTGGACAATTTGAAGTCTTCGTAAATGTGAATGGAATGTCAACATCCAAACCGTCGGACACTATTGAAAATAGCATTCAACTAACAAAAAATATAATTTTCTCATTTTTTGGTAAGTAAACAGGAACTTAATGCAAAAAACCGAAATTCCTGTACACTGTTGCCTCGAGTTTATTAATATGCGTCTTAAAAGACAGAGTTGAGTCAATGTAGATACCTAAATACCTAAATACATCCACTTTTTTTATGATGGAAGTTCCAATGCTAATAGTTTTAAATGACACACGCTTCACTGCTCTCAAACTTCTCCCAAAGACTACGAATTCCGACTTCTCTAGGTTAGGCATTAGTCGATTAGCATGAATCCAAGAATTTACATTTAAAGCAACAGTTTCGAGGGCCGCTCGTAGGTCCTCCTCGTTGCCCGCCTTCAAACTAATTGTTGTATCATCTGCAAACAATATTGGTAATTCGTCGTCCGAAGGCATGCATTTTGGAAGGTCATTCACGTAGATCAAAAAGAGTAACGACCCCAATATAGACCCTTGTGAAACCCCTGTATTTTCTAAAGGAAAAATATGAGATGATTCCTCACCAACTTGGACTGTAAAACTTCTTTCTAATAAATAAGATCTCACTAACTCAGGAGCTATTACGATTCTAATAAGAACCAGAATTTATCGGTTCTAATAAGGAATGCACAATTCAGGCTATTGAGAAGGAAGCTCTATAGAATTCTTAACTGAAAAAACTTAAATACTTGTTTATATCATTTCTTAAACCGCTTCATTTTAGTTTACCCCCAACCTTTAACGTGAAAACTTATAGCCCAAATTATATATTTCCCCTCCATTTTTCCCTTTCCTGATTATGTAACTCTTTTGTTCAAACAGATTTAACGGCAAAAAGCAACGTCGACGAAATTACGAAATAGGAAAATGCATGGGAAATATATAAATTTGGCTATAATACTGCACATAAGGTGGGGGGGGGATAAATTGAAGTGAAGCCCTTTTAGGAATGACATAAGTATTTAGGTTTTTTCAAAGTTCTTTTCAGAATTTTATAGTGTTTCCTTTTCAATAGACCCAATTGTGCATTGACACTTAATGGGCATCAAACAAAAAAGGAAATAAACAAGAAATATGGGTGAACAAATTGGTAAAAATACGCTAAATAATATATGCGGCCAAACAGCTTAAACAAGTTTAGCTTTCCTTTGGGAGTGTAATCCTCTTCGGTACAACACATTGTTAATGATTAAATTTCACAGAGGAAAAGCGTTGCCAAATTTAACAAATTAATATTTGCTAGTTTATTTTCACGGTTCAACTGACGACACTGACAAAATGTCATACTGCTCTGAAAAATTCATGCTTCCAGAATAACAAAATAAAAAGTCATACAAAATAGTATTTTTCGGGTATGGATAGATCTAAGAAAGGTCCAAGCGGTGAAACATGATTGATTTCGATGTTTTTGATACTTTAAACTTGTTAGCTGGTCATGCATAAGTAAATGATTCAACTGTAGTTACTTAACTTCAAGATCCTATTTTATAAGTAATTGTCTGCGGCTCAATGTAAAACAATTTATTCGTCACAAATGCTAGAAAGCTCACGACTATCAAGATCTTTTTTAAGAGATTACAGATTTTTTCCTAATGGAAAAAAAAAACCTCGATTGTTGACTAATATAAAGAACTAAAATTAAATCCTAAAGATTTAAATCCTAAAATCCTAAAAGTCGCTGGCTTTCCCAGTAATGAATGAGACGTATAGCTGATTACAATACTTAATTACAAAAAAAAAAGATTCACAAGATTAGAGGTGAATAATGAGCCTGTAAAGAATTTGGAGGAGGGTCAGAGCCATAAAACAAGCCTAAGGTTCGATTCAATATACGCTAAAAAGGATAATTCTCCTGACGCATTCTCCTGGGAGGCATTGCTGAAACGACCGTTATGCCAACACTGCAAACCAAGTTGGGAAACCCAGGAGGCTGTTATCCATGAATCCCCCTCCCATATTCCCCCTTGCGATGCCCCTGTCTGTAATATCTCAGGAGCAGCTATAGTATTACACTGAAATTTTCAGAAAATGTTTATAGGGATGACAATCAACACCAAAATACACAAAAATTCTCAAACTGGTGTTTGTGTAATATTTCAGGAATAGCGTTATAAGGAGCGTGGACATACTGTTGCTTCTAGAGGCAATTTTATGCGTGGATTATATACAGCCACTGTCATACTCAAGCTAGAAATTTGGATTTGCAATTACTCAGTCCCAATTCAAGTTGGTGATGGCTGCTATAAAATCTGTTCAAAGACATGCCGAAGACATTCCATTATTTACTGTCTCATGAAACTCAGGACTAACAAATTAACAGTCATTTACTAATTCATTTAAGAAAAAGGAATAATGTTGTTATGATATCGTAAATTAATTAAAAGAAACATTGAATAATATATTTAAACTGCCAAATCTACTGTTGCAGTATCCACATTGACACTCAAACGCCATCTATAATGTTATCTATTTCAATAGAATGGAACAAAAGAGCTTGTCTTCCCCATGTTGTTTTGATTGACTTATTTTTGACTTATTTTTACTTTTGATGACTTATTTTTCAGCTACTCACAAGTTAATCCCACTTAAATTAGTCTATAGAATATTAATTACCTTCTAAGTAGTTGAATAGCAATCACATCCTTCCAGGGGGTCCGGACACCCCTAAGATTTTTTTGGCATTCTCATTTGGTGTTTTTCTCTCTTTTTTTGTAAACTTATCAATTTGGTCAATTATTGGCGTCCTTGTCACTTTGTCCCCCATCCCAGATTTTGCTCAATATCCACCTTTGCTTCCTCTCTTATTAAATTAGCCTCTAGCACAATTATGTTAAAATTATTTTGTCATTAAAACATTCATAGCTGAGCACCTAAAGATGGAAGGTATTCTATTCCTAAGCGTTCTTTTTCTCCTCTGATATTTTTGTTGGAGAACCAGTTAGATATTTATACTACAAGCATTTTATTATATATCATGTATAGCAATTCTTTAACAGACATCTTATGACACCAAAAGCGTAAAGTTTCTTCAGTAGAACCGCCGGTTCTGACTTTAAGGATCTAGTCCCAAATATTTTACCTTTTACCTTCTACCTGAACAATTAAAAGAGACAAACGTTCGGCGATATGTCTTTCATAGTGACAAAAAACAAGCCGAGGCAAAAGTTAAAGGTTCAATAAAAAAACAACTTAATTTTACAAAGGCACTATTTCTAATTTAAGGTCCATTTGGACTTCATGACATCAAGAAAAGGCTCTGATTGCCTGTGTTTAGATGACAAGTGACGGTGAGAATAAATATATATAAGCATACTGAGTACTGGGGCCCGGCGGCTTCTTTAAAAAAAAAGGAGGTTATGGTGGAAGAGCCCAATAAGAAAAGTGCCTACTGAAGAAACTTTGCGCCTATGGTGTCAGAAGATGTCTGTTAAAGGTAATTGAAAGCTTTCTTTCTGATCGTTCACTGCGGCTTGTTCTTGACAGTTTCACCTCCCTTAGATATCCAATAAAGGCAGGCATATCCCAGGGTAGTATAGTGGGACCTAGATTATCATTCTTTACATAAATGACATGGGAGATATCATTGCAAGCCCCATGCATCACTTTACAGATGACACCATAACACATTTAGTCATCGCGAAACATGAAGATCCAATCAATGCCTCTCTGCCACTACAGACAGATCTTTTCGAAATTGAAAATTGATCTGATGTCTGGATCAATCGAAACACATTCGCAAACAAAACAAAATTCAATGCATTAAAACAAAAGAGATGATGCTCTCCCGATCCAAAGTACCGTGATTGCACTCTATACAACCCACTTCATCCTCTTGAACGAATCTAAAAAGAAAGTCGACGAGCTTCTTCTCCTTGGACTTCAATTTTCCACCGATCTCTCTTGGAACATCCACCCCGGTTGGGTGAGAGCCTCTAGTATGGATGCCCGCTGTATGCTGATGCCCCGAAAACGCTCCTGGCACTGTTCAAAAAGATCCAAAACAGGCTTAATAGGGCAGGTTTAGTCCTTCCCCAAGGATACCTCCAGCCTGTTAGTGAGAAGTTTGATGTAGCTCTAATGGCTGTTTACTGCAAGTATTTAAATTCATCTTCTTCTCTAGAGCTTGCTCGTATTGTGACCCCATTGGTCCAACCAGCAAGACAGACACAAAGGCACACAGCTCAGCCCGATTATCTTAAGACTGGCACGCCGGGAGCAGAGTACTTGAAGAACAGCTTCATCCGATGTTTCACTTCGATCTGGAATGATCTTCCAGAGAAAGTTATCCCTAAAAGTTTATCTGTTGATTATATCAAAAGAAACTTCAACAGTCATCTTAAAACTCTCGATAAAAGACTAGCGGCAAATCAGATATTTAATTATATCAAGCGCTGCGAATTTAATAATAAGAAAACTAAGGTTCAATTCTGGTTCTAGAGATATAGCATTGACGCAGATGTGGTTCGCAAATGACTTCTTCGATTATCTTGAGATATTAATATCCAAATAGTTAATTTTGCTCAGAATTTGTTCAAGGGCAAATCCTGGTACTTGAGCAGCTGAGATGAAATTCCATATCCCGTATTGCTAAGCACAGATCATCTGCCACAGATCAGAGATCAATCCCACCGTTCTGTCACAGGGTGGAAAAATGACTTGTTTTATGGGATCAAATGTTACCATCAGATTCCTGAAGAGATTCAAGGTCCTCAGTGAAGAGATTCAAGGTTATAATATTTTATTGTTGTTGTAGCAGGATGGCTTGTAATAGAAAGACAACTTAAAAGGATTTCTAGGAAGAGTTGACATTTCCCCTTCTGAATTTGCAGGAACTTGAAAAAAAGAAACACAGCAAAAATTTAGCCGTTGGCAAAACAAAAACCAAGGAAACTGTTTATGATATTTGAAATAATCACAATTTCTCTGTTCCTCATTTAAAGAATAAATTATATTATTCTTTTCTTGCTTGTCAATAAACGCCAATAACAGTTACTTGTCAATAAAAGTTAACTTACTTGTCAATAAATTGAGTCAGCCTGACATAAGCTATGCAAGCAGCATCTTCTCCAAGCAGATGAACGTGCGGATTTAAAATGAGGGTATTCACTGCTTTGCAATTTTTTCCTAAAACTGGGACAAACTTAATCATTCTGGCATTGTAAAAGAGGGAGAGAGAGAGAGAGAGAGAGAGAGGAGAGAGAGAGAGAGGGAGAGAGGGAGAGAGAGAGAGAGAGAGAGAGAGAGAGAGAGAGAGAGAGAGAGAGGGGGGGGGAGAGAGAAAGAGAAAGAGAGAGAGAGGGAGAGAGAGAGAGAGGGGGGCCTAATCTACATATAAATGAGGACCGCACCGCCAGTGTAAATTATTAAGAATTTACTGTTGAACTAAGTTGTTCACATGGGCTGGTTTTTATTTGTTCGTTTTCATTTTTTAGATTAACGACAGTCTACAAAAAGATTGAACAATACTGCACAGGAACACCATGTTAGATTTTTACTTCATTGGGAAAATGGTCAACTACCAGTTAAAAGCATGTGATCTTTGCAGACTTCACGAGGATTCAAACAAATGATTCAGTTACTCGTATACCTCTGATTTAGTAACTTCACTGGGGAAGAGCAGTGGGGGCCTATCTTGGACATGGCCCAGATACACCCCTCCTTCCGTAAAAACTGTATAATGTTGGCGTACAGTGTCCACTTTTAATGTTTTCACCGCCCCTCAGCAGAATGTATCTCACCCCCTCTTTATAAGGGTCAGCCCTATGTCAACATTTGAGCAAGTTACTTTTGTTTAAATTTTATGAGAATTAACAGCGCGTATGTTTTGGCCTTAAGTCACTTTCGTTTATTGCTAAATAGCCACAGTAGATATTTTTCTATACTCCTACTCATATACCAAAACATAACAGTTCGATGACCCTAAAACCCTTTCAAGGTAGTATCACTGCAAAATTTTTGCGGGTCGAGAAGTTCATTATATCAGATTTTTCTTCTCAGAAAATATCAGTCGCATTATTTGATTACTGGACTCCTTATTGACTATTATGAATCGAATCGAAGAAAGATTGAGTCGTAAATAGGAGCACCCTTATTTTAGAAAATACGGAGAAACACCCCCTAAATAAAATCACTCCATCGCATTAGGCTTATCAGAAAACCCCACTGTAGAAGTTTCAAGCTACTATCTACAAAAATGTGGATATTCATATTTTTTTGCCGGAAGACCAATCACGGGTGTGTGTTTATTTATATGTACCCCACTCGGTCTAGAATAAGTCGGTATTTTTCCTATACATTAGGTTGCAGTAAGGTGACAACAAAACATAATAAACTCAGTAATATTAAGGTGATTTGAACCAACGTAATCGTACAAACTGTTGATTTTACATTTACCGATTTTTCCTTTGAAGCAAATTTTGGTTTTGCTTACCAAACATCTAAAGAGACTTCACAAAAAATGAATGTTCCACGTATGACAGATTAAGAACTAAGTTGTTGCATAAAATCAAAACGACAAAAATAAAAAAAGAAGACCCGATGTGGACAAGCTTTTGTTGCAATTGGATGTTAATAACATACGTACACCTTTTAGGCTAAATACAGTTGGGAGGATCATCGATCCCTGCGAGAGTGCCCACTCTCCAATAAAATCTGAAAAAAAATCCGTATGACCACACTGAATATTAAAAAAAAGAATAAGTTGCTAAATCAACAAGTGTTGAGTTTTTCTCTTTTTTTGTTTCACTTAAAAGTTAAAAAAAATAAATAAAATAAAACCTAAGAACAAAAAAGGAGCACTTCTAGCCATGTGTAAAAAAAAAGAAAAAAAAAAGAAATTTAAATTTAACAACAACAACAATATTCACCTACATCAATTTGGTTCATAAGAAATTGATGAATTTAATGTCTTTGAAGCAGGCTTTTTCTGATTTATTCCAAGGAAATTTTAGAGAAATTTCCAAGACGCCTCAAATATTGGTTACACTACAGAGTTGCATTAGTTATTGTTTCAATTGTTTAAAATCCGGTTCATTTTCATTTTTTTACGCAAGGACAACTTCTAGAGGCTAAAAAAAATACGAATTTCTTACTTTGGCATTTCAACTGAATGAAAAAAAAACCTTACTTTTGAATGTTCAAATTAATACATTAAAGATTTTATATTATACACTAATATTAACCTATATATTAAAATATAAGGTAACCAGTTGGTGTATTACCATTGTCAAAGTAGAATTTGTGAAATTCCATTCCCTGGACCAAGTTACCAAGTGCTTCCGGTTCAAAAGCAGTCAAGTGAGGATCACATAACTTCCTAAAATATAAACCAATGTATATAAAATGAGTATATGCCAGACATATAAAAATAAAGACACAAGACCATACAACCCTCCAAAGATACAAAAAAAAGAGGAATACGGTGCTTAGGGAGTTGTTCACCCAGACAATATTCCAAAAGGTCCGGTTTTTTCGGAAATATTTAACTGCTTTGAGCCTATGATATCCCTTGATAAAGTATTTGCAGATATATCCCCCCTCCAAAAAAAACAAGTTCTTTCATTTAAAGTTTGTGAATTCCTTTTCCAATCCAAAATATATGACAGTGGAAATTTTTGCGACCTGTGGCAGAAAAAAACAACAGCTAAGAGCTCATATGGCACTTGTGACGAGGCCAAAAGAGCTAAGAGCCAAGAGCTCATATGGTATGAGCTCTAACAAAATCCTAAGAATCAATAGATTGATTCAAAAGAAAAATCAGAGGCTTCTGCCGGTCGGGATTTAAAATAAGAGCTCTGAGTCACGATATCCTTCTAGATATCAAAACTCATTAAGATCCGATCACCCACTCGTAAATTATAAATACCTCATTTTTTCTAATTTTTCCTCTTCCTTTAGCCCCCCAGATGGTCGAATCTGGGAAAACGACTTAATTAAGTCAATTTGTGCAGCTCCCTGACATGCCTACCAATTTTCATCGTCTTAGCACGTCCAGAAGCACCAAACTCGCCAAAGCACTGAACCCCTCCCCAACTCCCCCAAAGAGAGCGAATCCAGTACGGTTACGTCAATCACGCATCTAAAACATTTGCTTATTCTATCCACCAAGCTTCATCCCGATTCCTCCACTCTAAGTGTTTTCCAAGATTTCCAATTTCCCCCTCCAACTCCCCCCCCCAATGTCAACAGATCTGGCCTGGATTTGAAATAGGAGCTCTGAGACATGAAACCCTTCTAAATATCAAATTTCATTAAGATCTGGTCACCCATTCTTAAGTTAAAAATACGTAATTTTTTCTAATTTTTCCAAATTAACACCCCCCCGGCTCCTCTAAAGAGAACAGATCCGTTCCAATTATGTTAATCACATATCTAGAACTTGTGCTTATTCTTCCCATCAAGTTTCATCCCGATCTCTCCACTCTCAGCGTTTTCCAAGATTCCTGTTTCCCTCCTCCAACCCCCTATGTCCCCGGATTCAATTCGAGTCGAAAATGCAATTCGAGCATCTGAGACATAAGATGCTTCTATATATCAAGTTTCATTAAGATCAGATCCCCTATTCGTAAGATAAAAATACCCCAATTTTCACGTTTTCCAAGAATTCCGGTTTCCCCCTCCAACTCCCCCAAATGTCACAGGATCAGGTCAGAATTTAAAATAAAAGCTTTAAAGCACAAGATCCTTCTAAATATCAAATTTCATTAAGATCCGATCACCCGTTCGTAAATTACAAATACCTCATTTTTCCGAATTACTCCCCCCCCAACTCCACCAAAGAGAGCGAATCCAGTCCGGTTATGTCAGTCACGTATCTTAGACTTGTTTTTATTCTTCCCATCCAGTTTCATCCTGATCTCTCCGCTTTAAATATTTTCTAAGATGTCCGGTCCCCCCCCCAACTGCCCTCCCCCAATGACGCTTGATCCGGTTGAAATTTAAATAAGAAATCTGAGTTACGAAATCCTTCTAAATATGAAGTTTCATGAAGATCCGATCACTCCTTCGTAAGTTAGTTAATACATAATTAATTAATACGTAATTTTTTCTAGTTTTTCAGAATTAACCACCCTTCCCCCCCCCCCGAATTCCCTTAAATAGAGCGGATCCGTTCCAATTATGTCAATCACTTATCTAAGACTAATTCCCAACAAGTTTCATCCCGATCCCTCCACTCTAAGCGTTTTCCATGATTTTAGGTTCCCCCCAAACTCCCCCCAATGTCACCAGAACCGGTCGGGATTTAAAATAAGAGCTTTGAGACACGATATCCTTCTAAATATCAAATATCATCGAGATTCGATCACCCATTCGTAAGTTAAAAATACCTCATTTTTCTAATTTTTCAGAATTAACCCTCCCCCGCCCCGACTACCCCAAAGAGAGCGGATCCGTTCCGGTTATGTCGATCATGCATCTAGGACTTCTGCTTATTTTTCCCACCAAGTTTCATCCCGATCCCTCCACTCTAAGTGTTTTCCAAGATTTTAGGTTTCCCCCTCCTAACTCCCCCCAGTGTCACCAGATCCGGTTAGGATTTAAAATAAGAGCTCCGAGACACGATATCCTTCCAAACCTCAAATTTCATTAAGATCTGATCAACCGTTGGTAAGTTAAAAATACTTCATTTTTTTATTTTTTCTGAATTAACCGGCACCACCCCCCAGATGGTCAAATCGGGAAAACGACTATTTCTAATTTAATCTGGTCCGGTACCTGATATGCCTGCCAAATTTCATTGTCTTAGCTTACCTGGAAGTGCCTAAAATAGCAAAACCGGGAGCGACAGACAGACAGACCGACAGAATTTGCGATTGCTATATGGCACTTGGTTAATACCAAGTAACGTAAAAACATACATCAAGACCAAATCTCCGAGAGTCTTTAGTTACTCATGAAATCATCGGGCACGGAAGCCTTTCAAATAAGCGAAAATGCTGCAAGTAGGAATTTTTATTTTCAATGCTACAGGTATGCCATGCAACGCCTAGTGAAATAAAGAAAATACATGATCAAGGAATAGACGGATAAATTAGAATACCAAGAGCATCAAAACAAAAATGCCACCACCCCACCCCCCAGCCCATTTTAGGTCTATTCATAATTGAAAACCACGGTTTACGCTTTTCTTTTAATTGTTTAAAAATTAAAATTTTTTTGGAAGGTACAAGATTTTCCTCAGTGTTGCCACGTTGAATCGTAAAAATGAACAAACAAAGCTATTAGTTAGATTTGACAATGCCCTTCTACCGTTTTAACTGATTAAAAACAAATTGTATCTTTGAGAGAGAAAGATGGGTTTATTAATATAAATAACAAAACAAAACAAGCAAATGGCCCGAAGCAAAGCTTGTTTGGGCTTACAAACCGAATACACATACAAATAAAACAATACGAAAAAGAAGAAAAAATAAAAAGAAAAGAAAAGGAAAAGAAAAAAGAAAGAAAGAAGAAGAAAAAAATCAATTACCCTGCATTTCAATCGAAACGGATTTACACTTCAAAAGAGACAAAACAAAAAGAAACTAAAACCACTTTACCAGTATCGCCAAAATCAAAACCAACATCTTGGCTCCACTTGAGGTCCACTCAACTATCAAAACCATAAATATTAAGGCAAAATAGCTTTAATTCCCGCCGAAATTCAAAAAAAACTATCAATGTTTCTCAAAGTCGTAGGTGGTTAAAGTCGTTTGGTTATATATATATATATATATATATATATATAATATATATATATATATATATATATATATATATATATATATATATATATATATATATATATATATATATATATATATATATATATATATATATATATATATATATATATATATATATATATATATATATATATATATATATATATATATATATATATATATATATATATATATATATATATATATATATATATACTTGGAAGCAACGAAAGTTCGGGGTGCAAGAATAGAAAATTAATGTTAAAAAGACAAAGTCACTTATTTAGGAATCAATGAACGCAAAGAGGTGATGCTGGGTGACGAAAAGATTGATCAAATGGATAGCTACAGTTACCTAGGTAGTGTTATTATTAACGATGATGGATACAGTAAAGATTTAAAAGTAGAATAGTCAACGCCCAAGGTGTTTTTTTTTTCACAGTTGGAAAAAGCTGAACATTAACGTGGAACAATTTTCACCCCTCAAAGGCTCTGATAGAATCGAGCAAGCGTGCACGGTGGGCAGCCCGCTCATGAGTACTTCAAATACCAATATACCAGTGTGGTTTGTCAAACTCTTTATAGTACAATGGTTTATCAAGTTCATGTTGATGCTGTTTTAAAATAGATATACGTCTATTTTGTAACCGCATCAGCATATGAATATTTCTCTTTTTTAATTTAGTTTTTTTTAATTGTTTTGAATTTGGATTAAAAAAAATTAATTTTTTTATTCTTATATTTTCTAACTTGAAGCGTTGTCTAATTTAGCTCCTTTCCATCATTTTTATACAAGGAAGGCCATTGATTTTGTTTTTCATTTTTTCCATTTGCCACCGTTATGTTATTGCACAAGAATGCGCCTTTAAATACAAACGTTAAGGAAACATTAAATTTACGTGCCTACTCCTTTTGGAATAGGAATAGATTCCTTTTGGAAGGAATCATTACTTTTGGAATATGTTATTTTAAAAAAAGGGATTCAATTTGAATTGCAAGTTTTTAACTAATTTTTAATTTTATATCATAGTCTAAAAACTATTGACAGGGTTAATAAGTTATATTTTAGAGCCCAGATAAGGGCTCAAAACAGTGTTTCCACCAGAAGCAATTATTATATTGGGAAGCATAAAAAAAAGCGTTAAGAGATGTATTCACTTTTTTTCTCGCTAAATATTATGAAAAAAAAAATTAAAATCAGAATTACATCTTTATTATCTAAACGAACACAAAAGAGTTTAAAACAGGGAATAGACAAATAGAAGAAGGAAAAAATAACGAAATGAAATAGAAACAGGACTACGAGTCTCACAATAAGATTAACCTGAGCAAATAAAATTCCAAAAGATAATTAAATAAAGCGATTTCGGCTTATTTAAGAAACAAAACTTTCATAATGTTTCTGAAAATATCAGTGGATAGTCTACTTGACCCTATCTTATTTAACGTCATAGCTTGGACGCATGATACAAAGCTAGTTCAAACCTGAAGGTCAATGTTTCACCTGATTTATACAATTAAAATTCAACTTTAAAAAAAAAAGTTAAAACCAAGAGCAATGAAGCTAAAAGTTTGAAACAACTGCAAAATGTTCGGTTCTGAAAACGGTGGCTACGTGAGCACCATCTAATATTGAACTTCGTATTTATTAGGAGAAGGCATGAGAATGTTATCCCAGAGATTAGTTCACTCTAATGGCGACACAATTCCTAAGCAACTTCTCATCGTACAATATTCTTTTAATTAAAACTACAAGAAATGTATAGTTTTCAGCAAAGTGAATATTTTAGATTTTGCAGGTCGAAGAAGAAAATTGTAAGGCTATGCGACAACCGTAAAACAGAGCTGTAAGCATATATTTCGATGATAAAATTGTAATTTTTGAGTTTGAAAAGACTACAAATGTCATAATCAATATGACTTATAAATGAGGAGGGAAAAAAAGATAAAAAGTGATTTTAAATATAGAAAACGGGGGGAGGTTCTCCACGGTTTTATATTGTAAAACATTTAATGCATTGTCACACTTCAATGCATTAAATGAAGTTAGTATTTCACCTGGAAGAACAGAAGTACAAAAAAAACTTAAGGTATATGGGTCCACGTGTCAACTTACGTCTCTGACCCAAAATGTACACTTTCAACAGCTACAGAACTGTTGCATGCCTACGGATTGCTTTGGGTACCCAGCTGATAACCGTGTTTCAAACAGTAGGGTGGACAAAAAGTGTGATTTAATCCCACCTTCTGGGGCAATAATGAGAGAAAGGTTGAGATGGATAGGGCATGGTCTAAGGATGAAAGATTGCCGAAGATTGTCCTTTTCAGCCAACTGTCTAGGGCTAAACGGAAAGCAAGGGGTCCACGGTTGGGGTGGGAGGAAGTCGTAAATTTTGTCGAAAGATTTGAAGGAAATGGTAACTTCCTAGGGGGGAGGGGGGGGGGTGTAAAGAGGGAGGCTCTGAATAGATTAAGACGGAGGAGGAGTGTGCGTATCTATGTTGGCCTCAAGCGACTTGGTGCTTTGGTAAGTTGTTAGTAGTAGTACTAGTTGCATAATAAAATCGACAAAACTAAGTGGCTCTCAGTTCAGACCCACAACTTACGTGTAGTTTTCAAAATCTCCACAGCTAATAGCTTCAACTAGTTGCTCAGTCATGCGTAGAACTTCTTGTTTTCGAGCTGGAAAGAGAGAAAGAAAATACAATTCCCTCGATTTAACGATTAAGTGTCACGATCCACTAATACCTCATTGGGAATCAGGGAGAGAAGGTAGGAGACCTTATCCCACCTATTCTTGATATTGTACGACCAGGCTTGGGCTCACAATTTAAGATTTCCCGGAAGCTCAATTTTTAATCCCTGAAATTTAGCCTGACAAATGATAGCCAAAGACTCAGTAAATACTTCAGACCATAGTTCAAAGTCCTTACTCAGTATTACAAAAAGAGTTAAATGATAGCCAAACACATTGACTACCTTTTTCTAGGAATCAGGAGGAAGAGAAGGCAGGAGACGATTAAACTAATCTCGAACGTTATTAATCAATGTTATTGTTTCAAAATATTATCAGAATCCATAAAAACCTTTACTTTACTGGGTAACATCCACTTAAACCTTTTCGTTTGTTTGGGAGGCATATATTCATATAGCGCAAAACAGGAGAGAATTGTCCTAAATAAAATAGAAAACACCTACAGCATGTTTATATTATCTTATACCCAAGGGCAAGTATAAAACTGATAGAAGAGTTATCCATTACATATTCTGCATAGACCCCCCCTTACCCAAAATTAAAAGTATGTTAGGTGGAATATATGAAGAGATGATAAGAGTACAGGAAACAAGAGTGGAAACTCAAAAAGTTCCCGAAGAAAAAAAATACCGTCATGCAACAGTGCATAACAAATCCCCAAAATTGATTACTGTATACTTTTTTATTTTGCTCTCATCTGTAGGCCCAAATTAAGCAACAGTCAGTAGTAGCCTAGCGAGATATGGGCTTTTGTTAAAGGCCTTTTTTAAACATGACGTCACAGCAGTTTTTAGCTCATATTGTACAATTGGAGATACGCCATCTGTCTACTTCCTCAAAGTTTTGTGTTTACGTTACATAGGATCCTAACTTTATCCTATTTTCAGCATGAATGACATCTCTTCCTTAAAGAATCTTGCTTATTTTAGACGCGTATAATAGATTTAAGGTCAAAAAAAAAAAAAAAAAAAAAAAAAAAAAAAAAAAAAAAAAAAAAAGAGACGGTTCCCTGAATTTCAAAAAGTTGTACTTCCCTTGGGCAGCATAACTGAGCATAAATAATTTTTTATGACACTAAATCGTAAAATCATTATGCCATAGTCTGCGCACATGTCTGTATTCCGTATTTTAGGCAAAATAACAGCAATATAAAAATCAATAAAATAATCATTTTTTGATCATCTGACAATAATATTAAAAACCCATAACGATAGAGGAAATAATACAAAGACTGATATTAATCATTAACAGAAAACGAAAAAAAGGTTGAAAAAAATGTCACAAGCTAATAAACACTAACACAAAAGATTTGCATTATGGATTATTTTGTATGTTTGAGGTGACACGGTACATTAAAAGATCACTCAATTTCATCCATTATAAATTTTTTTAGTTTGTGTGGCTAAATTATTTAGGATTGATTACGCGATCTTGCCATAAGTTGTGGATCTTGGATAAGAGATCCAAATAAATGATGGGAAAATAAAAACCAACAACTCTGGGAAATAGTAGAGAAACTATCTAACTTCTCACGTTTTGTCCTGGAGATAGAAATATTCAGTTTTAATGAAGCTTACAGCATTGGAAAGTGCAAATTTGTTGGGTTTTTTTCACTAAAAGGAGCGTAATTTTCAGGAAACGGCAGTCACTAAAAATGTTTTAGCATGCCTGCAGGAAAAACACTAAAAATCAGCTCGAGCGATTTTCATTTGAGCAATTTAGCCGCTTTGGGAGTTCCCTGTGATTTCATCCGCTTTGATTGACAAGCTTGCCGACAAAATGGACATACAACTTCACTATCTTTTTAGTCAAACCACAAATTCTCACCACCTCTTTATGATGGCTAGCTCAATAGAAGAATTCATTAATGGGCCCCTTTGTCTCTCTGACGGTCAGTCGACACTGAAGCTCGGAAAATGGCTTTTAAGCCACCGGATCACCTTAATTTTCAAGTTAAAAAATTTCCGAATTGTTTTGATGACAGTATATGGGCGATTAATTTTGACGAGCATCACTCTTTACTAGGTGGTCACGATCACGACTACTTTGATGTGTCACTGATTGCCCAATGTAAGTAAATCCACCCAACAAACAAAAGATTAGCAAAACTAATTGAAAAAAAACCCTATAGCAATGTAACAAGGAGACAGACAACTATTTTGATAATAACTCTAACGTATATCTTAGATGATACCTAAGTATTGACAGACAACCCCATCTATATAACTCTACAAACTGAAAAAAGAAGGTACCGTATTTACATCTGCCAGATATGCATACCAAAGATTTTTGTAAATAATTCATGAAAATAAAATTGGTAAAAAAAAAAGGTAATTTTGGTGTTATGAGGTTATTTATAAACATTGTTGATGTCGATTTCCGTTTTATTTTAATACACATTGTATATGGCTGAATATCCTTCATATCAAATCATTTTGATTTTAATTATATTTTTCTTTTATTATCACTATTAAAATGGAACAAGAACTTAAGTAACATGCAAAACTAAGGAATACCTCGAAAAAGTGAAACTATAAAAGAAAAGAGATGAAATTCTAAAAATGTGAAAACAAACAAACAATGCATACAGATCACAAAAAAAAGAAGAAAAGGGGGAGTATGACACAAATGCGAAGGAAACAAGACCAGTCAATGAAGAAGATATAATGAAACATTCATTTATTAATACAATTGTATACATACATATAATGTTAATATATTTATAAAATTATATTAAAATAATAAATATTTGAAAAAATATAATTATTATATAACATTTATATCATTATATACTTATATAATTAAAACACCTAATGTTTTGTCAGCTATGCATATTCATTCCAAGGTGAGCTAGGGCATATCTAATGAGTAATGAGGTTGCACGATTTATCCGACTGCCTGACTAATATCCAGTTATATGTAACTATACACAGAGGCAGATCAAGAGAAAAATCTGGAGGGGGTGGGGGCTAATGTGACAAGGGCACCAATAAGCAAATTTTTTTCTGGGGGGGGGGGCAATGTGACAAAGGTGAAAATAATTGACCAACTGGACAAATTTATTTTGAAAAAGTGAAAAAGCAAGGAATGAGAGCACCAGAAAAATTTTGGGGGAGGAGGCGGGGACCCCCTCGGCTCCCTGGATCCGCCAGTGACTAAATAAATAACTGTATTTGAAATCTAACTATTTATCTTGACTACCTTTCTAAACCTAAAAAGAGCATTTTCGAGAAGCCAAAGCTTTGGGCAATAACCACTTAATAAAGAGATCTATTACGGCCATTTAGGAAATGCTTTATTCGGCTAACGAGGAGACATCTTTGAATTATAGGTGCAGAAAAAATTAAAATGCTAATACCTCTTGCTTTTTATGACCATGTAAGAGGCAGAATGTGTAATTGTGAGTCATTTTAGGACTAAGACATTTAAAAAGCCATTTATATTATCAGTAATAGTAATATAGTTAATTGTTATTAATTTAGATTGTTATTAAGTTGTCAGTACAGAATTCTTGCCTGTTGAAAAGGATAATAATCTCGCGGCAGATTATTACTGGCTGCGGTAGACATTGTAACGCAAAAAAAACGTCAAAATCATCTAATTATTATATAAAGAGTACAGTTACTCAAATTGAGTCCTACCTGTTGCTGATGGTGAATTCTGAGAAGCGTTCTTCACTGGGTAAACCAATCTTAAATCTTCTTTGCGAACGGAGGCGGGATCGAAAGCAAAGCAAAGAAAGAAAAAACAGGCCAAAGTTAGTTACAAAGCTGCAAAGTGACAAACTTGAGAGAAAAAAAATGATCCACAGTTTTTAAGGTGCGAAATTGCTTTCAAATAACGAGCCATTTCCCTATTCGGTTTCGGCATAGACCTACCCCGGGACAAGAAATTCTAAACGCCCCTGGCCAACATGGTCGTATCCAGGATATTTTTCGAGGGGAGGGGGTAGGGTTACGTTTTCACGAGTTGGATAAATATGGAAACGGCCTTGCTAACCACTATAGCATCCTAAAAACTACAGCAAAGCTTGCGTTCTCCAAACTACAAATTTTGCTTCTGACAATGAAATAAACAGGGCTTAAAAATTTCCGCTATAAAATACGCGACCGCGTAATTGTGACTACTATGTTTGTTCTACCAATTCAGTATATGTGTATCTTATATCTGGCGACTTTTCGACGCTTAATACAAGAGTGTTTGTATTTACTATACCCAGTAGTTAACGAATCAGAGTGCTATACAAGATTGACGCAACTTATAGAAACACAAAATATCGGAAATAAAGGCTAATTTTATATCTTTTCATCTTGTAGTTGCAGGTCCAAACCGTAGAACTATTAACTTGTAAAAAGTTTTCGTGAGCAAGCCCAAGCTTTTTCTTCTATGCCACCTAAAAACGGTTCGTCAGGTCTTCTGCCATTGTTGGCAACGTTCTTGCCATTCTTGTAATTATCATATATTATCAATATATTGTAAAACATTCTTGTTAGATGCGTGGTGGCTCTTCACCAACACCTAATCCATTTTTTATATTATTTGGAAATTTATTCAGATTATAAATCTATGGCCCAAACACTTATTTGGATTTGTACTGGTAGATGGCAGCACATTTTGATGTTAATAGGGCAAGTAAAAGTCAGTGATCTTAAGAGTTTAAATGATCTGTTCCGAGCGTATTAGTAGCGTGCTTAAAAGAACAAGCTCAGTTTAAAATACATATCCCTAAAAATACGGATTTTAGTAATGCCATTCATCGCATCCACTTTATTTGCGAGAAGCTTTAGACTGTTCTGCTTGACACTTGGATTTTTATGACGTTGTGACGTTTGGTGATGTGACACTGGGGTTTTTACTTGTCAATTAGATCATCTGAATCCTTAATATTAGGTTAGGATTTGAATTAGTCGTTAAGCTTAAGCAGAAGCCTTGTGGCACCTAAAAGCATCAACAGGGATATGGAATGCTCGGTGATTTCATATTAATAATAGCACACATTTTTAAACAAGTAAAACGCGTGGTCATCAATCGGATGATCAACCTTCTGAGAACCTGTAACTTCCTTGTATGTTCTATTACATGATCACTAAGCCAAGTCAATTTTTCTCACGTGAGAATTATGCGCTACAGAGCTTAGCGTAAACCAGTTCGTAGTCAGAATTAAACGCTCTATTTAAACGAGATTATTTTTTCTATGTTTCCATTTATTCGGTTTTCTCTTTTTGCCCATTTCTTGCATTTTGTTCGGTGATTTGTGTCGCGCTAAGCGTTTTAATCTAATATGAAAAGCGTTTTGCTTAACGTTATTTTTTAATAAGTAATAATTAAACAAATACGTGAGAAACAGCAAACTGGAACACAAAAAATTAATACATCTTTAAAACCAGGAGATTAAAAATTTTCTACAAATATTTCCAGAAGATTATAAAATTATCTTTGACATTTCAAAATCAATTGCCTAAAATCTGAAATCTAGGAGCTTTCCACGATTGTATTTTGGTCCTATTCAGGTTAGGATTGTTTCTTGGGACACAGCAGAAAGCGGTTCTTTTTTGTGGCAGAAAATGGCAGAAGTCATTTACTACTTTTCTGTAGCGCAATGATTTTGTGGCAATAATCCTTACGCTCTTCTCTCAAATTGTGGAATTGCACTATTTTAAAGTCTAAGATACAATCACGTGTGGAAATTTACAGGTTCTATTGTCTGAAATTCCCCTAAAAGCAATTTTAGTTCAAGAACTGACCGTTTTCTAGAGTTTTGATAAGTATGTACAGAAAAAAAGGAAATATTTGAAGGAAGACAAACAGAGAAAGAGAGACAACTGTGAAAAAGTTAAACATAGAAGATCAAACTTGAAATAGTGTAAGCTAAACATACATTGTATTAATGATAGATTGACGGTGTACCCTATTTTACGGTCAAAGACAAATACTTTGCACAGGTCTAACCAATGTGTTTTGTCTTACGCTTAATTATCAGGGAATCCAGTTCAAGAGGTGACCTTTTTCGGAGTTTTGATTAGTGTGCGATACAAACAGAAAACACTCGGGAAAGATATGAAAGAAGACAACGAGAGGAAGAGAAAAGAGAGGAAGAGAAGAGAGTAAAGTATGAAAATCAAACTTGAAAGATTATATGTCAAAGAAACTCACATTAATGATACACTGTGTGACTTTTTCCGAAGGAATATTTGCCAATAGTATGTTATGTGGTTAATAGTGTTTTATGGCTCGTCAAAGGCGGTCAATTGACTGAATAATGTCAACAGACACTGAAGCCAGGTCTGCTAAATTGACTTTCAATTTTTTTCAGATCTTAACTTCAAGAGCTTAATCAGCTCTTAGCTTTGTACGTTAAAAAGTTAATTTCCTACCAGAGGGGTTTGATATACCCTTTCACCCCCCAAAAAAATCCACAACTTCTCAATTACAACGTGATTAGCAGCATATCGCACCCAGTGAATAAACAATGGCAAGGACTATTACTGTAAAGCAATACGGCCAAGCGCCAGGGTTCCTCCAGTTGCCACCCCTAGTGATTTATAACTATTTCTGAGGATTTCTCATATTACCTTGACAAAGAAATCCTTAAATTAGCGCATAAATCACTACATCATTGAAGAAAATCACTATATAACCAAAAAATCACTAAAATACAGTGATTTTTTCTCTCAACGGGTGGCAACCATGAGTATGTGGTTCAGCGTCAAATGAGTTGCTCATTTGACTAATCCTAAGTTGGCCAGATATAATTTTTCAGAAATAGCAGCATATGAGTGGTTGGTCCCGTGTCGGTCGAAACAGCTGAAACAAACAGGAACCACACCACTAACCATGTACCATGTGCACACAAATAGAGACAGAAATACAAACAGGGGAAAAGGCAGCAACACCAGAAAAACACAAGTTTTCACCATTGTTTTTAAAAGATCCTCTCCCCTAATTAGATCAAGTAATTTCATGCTTAAACATGGTAAAGCTCATGCGTACAAACAGCAAAACTGTTAGGGCAGTAACTTCATTCAAACAAAATAAAATTTCAAAATAACATATAAAAAAGTTGTGGAAGGGGAAAATAATTAGATACATGCCAAAAAACAGATTTTCGAGCCAAGGTGCAAAAACAACACCATATTATATATATCATATATAATCATTATATATATATATATATAGATATATATATATATATATATATATATATATATATATATATATATATATATATATATATATATATATATAAGAGGTAAAGGATACGGCATTAGACTTTACAGTCCGTGCCGGCAGTGCTGATCTACGTTTCTTGGCCCTTCAGCCAGGAAGTGCAATGGGGGGGTCGGGGGCCAGTCATCCTGTGCTTTCGCAGACCCTTCCTGTTTACCTTCCCCAGATTTCTCCAGGTACCCATTTAGAGCTGGGTCGACTCTGGCTAAGCTTACAGAGTCACGCCACTGACCCCCGTCCCAAAAAAAAGTATTGGGTACACCGGGATTCGAACCCGCGTCCTCTCAGACAAGGGATCCCGAATCCAGCGCTATATATATATATATATATATATATATATATATATATATATATATATATATATATATATATATATATATATATATATATATCATTACCATTTTTATTTTTTGGGGTGATTCCAAAGCTTTTTCTAGTGAATCAATTATGACATTCAGCTTTTCTTGTTTGTGTCCCTTTTTTTTCCTGTAAAGGAATTTTCCAATACTTAGGAAGTGTTAACTTTTAATAGAGACAAAAAAAAAGCCCAGGCGTGCATCAATACAAATAGAAAAACGAAGAAATCATTGCATGCAAAATACTAAAATGACTTTAAAGTAGTAATTTGATGTAAACTATCATTCACTACCTCAGATAAAGATGGATATAAAAACCTATACTGAAAAAAAAAGAACAGCAATAGCTGCAACCTAGTAAGGTTAATATTGAGCCACACAGTTTCGTTAAAATACTTTTCGAACTATAACAATTGTAACGATCAAGTCTGTAGCTCGCCGAAGAAAAAGAAGAAAAAAATACGGTCTTATAAAAAATGAGCTGTTTTTGATATTAAAGGGCCACATTAAGAATTATACGTCAAATAGCTTGATTAGTTAAGCTTAATTTTGAGTACCCACAAACACTCTTGATTAAACATAGATATAAGAAATATAATAAAAAGAATCGCGAGAATATTAGAATTCCTCGCAGGGGAATCCTGATCCAAGATCCATCACCCATACGGACTTGTTAAAGACAAAATTATAGTTACAATGCGAAGCAGACATATTCAAATTCAAGTGAACTTTAAATGAAATCCTAACTATCGCCTTTTTTTAAATGTTTTTAACGTTTTTTAGACGTTTTCACATATTTGACCAAGGGTCCGCGTAGCTCAGGTACCCATCCCGATTATCTACCTTCAGCCAGTAGCGTTATGACTGATTGGGGTCAAATCATCCGAATATTCCCGTGTTTTCCCCCCAGATTTCTCCAGGTATCAAATTAGAGCTGGGTCGACTGTAGCTGAGCTTACAGAGTCCCAATGCTGACCCCAGTCCAAAACCCGGCAATCAGCAACCCCATGACTCGATCACCTGTTCTGAAGGACACAGGATTATATATTTTAAGTTATATTTTATTTACAACCAAAATCACATTTTAAATTAGAGATTAAGATGGGTTTTATATGTTCATGCATTCATCCCTTCTCTACTATTTATTTGTGGACTAGAAATTAAGCTTGCAGTTAGGTTGTTTCAATGAAAATTTAAGGAGGCAATTTATAGCGAAGGTAAAACTTATCAATAATAGAAATAACAAGTTTTTAATTTTATTCACAAGTTTCATACCAAAAAATCTTTCATTTAATTGTTAAGAGAGACTGCAAGTATTTCAAATTACACCTAAATCGTACAACTAATGCATCACTTACAATCACCTCCCTACATCCCAACTGCAACGTTAACTGGGGGGAGGGCGTTTGTCCCCTAGAATGTTTGTCACAACTGTATAGCTTGTATAGATTTTCAAAAATCAAGCTTGCAGTGATGCTGTATTACTGGAAGGTACTAGTGGTGCAGTATGTACGTCCCATAAATGACTCTCCTGAACAGATGTTATGTCATGCTCTATTTAACAGCATCTTGCAGTTATATAGTAGGATACGGTAATACGATAAAAAAGTTACATTCATTCTTCTGTTAATTATGGGTCATAATCACTAAAATTTCTCTATTAAATTTTTACAATCCAAGGTTAAACAAGAATAGATGGCTTAAGACAGGTTTAACAATCAAAACTGATTAGTCGTAAAGGCATATCTACCTAATCGTGCACTAGTTACGAGCAGTTATTAGTAGTACAAAACCACTATCATTTCTCACTATTCATTCAGTCTGCCACTCACCAGCACGATTCGACTCCGAAGTGTTCACACCGCCCTTAGACGGTGATGGGGGAGGCATGAGGTTAGCAACTGAAGTTGCAGCATTGTGAACAGGCGTGGCAGGAGGAGTTTGTTTTGCTGGTGGCATCATCATAGAGAGGGCATTTGCAAAGAGGCCACTCCCTTTAGCTGCGAGGGCCGGTGTTACTGTGGCAATGTTCTCAGTGACATTCACTTGCTCTAGTTATATGATAAATTATTGTTTTAGTGGCAACCAAAGCCCCATTCAAAGTTATTTAAGGTCATTTATTAGTGCAACTAGAAAGCAATGTCAACCTGAAAACATCTAAGAAGAAAAAAGTCAACAAGTCAAAATTGAACTCAGTGGCCCCAATTAACGAAAATGTTGGGGAGGGGGTATTTTCAAAGAATAGATGGGGCGGGGGGGGGGTATTTTTCAAAGAATGGGGGGGGGGCAATGCCATTGAAAAAGAAAATTTCAACGAAAACACCAAAAAAGAGTATTTTTTAAATCGAAGGGAGGGGGGCAAGGAGGACCAATGCCCCCCCCCAATTCCAATTGGCGTCACTGACTGTGCTTGCTGAATACCATGCTAATTTGCGATCCATATTGAGATCTCCATTTGGTTTAACCAAAATATTATTATTAACATCAATAATATAAATATATTAGTACTAGATTATTATATTCTTATGCTTTGTTCTATAACTATTCTTGGCACCAGCCACACATTTACTTTATTTTTCATTTTTATTACGATTTTTGTTACCAATATTGAAAACTCGGGCTAACTTTGATCAAACTACACCATTTGATTGATCGAATTTAGTAAGAACCCTAATAGGATAACACATTATTAATTGCAAGACTTATTTGATTACTGGAATCAAAGTTAACTAAATATTCAAAGCAAGGTTAACAACTTTCACAAAACAATCCATTGCTAATACCAAGGGAAGTTCTTGTAAGCGAATCACACATATTAAGCATAAACCAAAGTTAATTTTGAATTTGTTAAATTTTCTCCAAATTCTACGGAATTGGAAAAATTACATAAAAAATAAATTAAATTCAGATATATTTATTCTATAGATCTTCATTAAATTTTAAAAAGGCACAGATATTTTCACAGCCATTTCTAAGCTATTGGAAACATGAACTGATCACAAGCCAAATCACATCAGAGTTCCCATTTTCTTTCCTCTTTAGATTTTAGCGTTAAAGTGCTTAAATAACTCCCAACATTGCATACTTTAATGGAAACTCCCTAAAAATAGGAATTAATACCCTAAAATTATGAAAAAAAGAAAAATAATTTTTTAGCAATTAAAATATCATTTATTATAAATTAGCTTAGCCGTCGCATGATGCTGTAATCTCAAAAAGGAGAGTCAAGGAAAACTATCTCCGGGAAATTCCCACACAGATAATTCCACCTAGAAAAATCTCTCCCACAGAGAATCTTCCCCGTTTATTAATAAAGATCGTATTTTTAAATTAAAAAGTAAATGAAAAATCACCCCCGGTAAATTCCCCCACAGACAATTCTCTTCCCAGAAAATTTACCCTCTGTTGAAAACTCCTTCGTGAAAAATCCCCCCCCCCAATGACATTATCTCATTCCTTCAAACAAAAAGTTCTACAAATCAACTCTTCTATATCTTCGGTATATTATAATAAAAACCAGTGGTATTATTCTTTGTCAGTTTTCTCAGGTGTTTGTTTGATGAGGTTAAATCCATTTGCCTTCGCAGCCACCCATAAACGGTTGACGTAAAGGAACCACCGAATTTTTGAAAATTGTAGTGTAAACGCTATGAAGGGTCAAAACCAGTAATAAAAGTACAATTGATAATAAAGAATCCAAAGTTTTTGGCATATAATGTTCATTAGACAATTTCTTAATACAATAATTAACGGAGTAAACGAACACAAATGGCTAGATAATTTTTAAAAAAAGAATAAAGAGATATCTTTTTATTTTTTTTTTTGGCGGAGGATACCCCTTGAACTGGATAAGCATCTCTTCTCGTACGGGATGTTCTCTGAGCGAAATGTTTTTTCCATCGATATTCTACAGTTCGCAGTAATTATTCTACAGATTACCGATTTCTACCCATGTTACTTAAAAAAGTTCTTCCCAATGCCATTTACCCCCACTTCATCTAAATTTTGATAATTACCTTTTTCGCGTTTTCATTGGAAAAAATAAAAACTTGTCCCCGACCCCCAATTTTAATATTTTTTGTGTATCTTCAAAATAATCTTTGCCTCCCTACAATTTTGAACCGGCACTCCTGGTTTTTAGTTATCATCATGATCGAGATGCTTTTTTTACGATATTGTTTACAATATCAGTTTTTGATGAAATAATAGTTTTAACTGTCAGAGGGAGGGCTCTTTTTGGGACTTTTTTTTATTTTTATTTTTACTTTTTTGGATATGTATTGTTAATAATAGCTTCGATTAGAGTCCCATGAATTCTGTCTTTAGCAGTTGCACAACATAAATATTATATTATAATTTCATGTTATACTTGTAAATATATAGCTCTTATGTCTTATTAATATGCTAAAATACAATTCAAATCTGAGTTTTATTGAAGTCTAAGCATTATGCTTAATAACTATTTCAAAAGTTATATCTTCAATCAAACTATCATATTTATTATTTGATAAATTTTATGCAAAAAAAATTACTACACAACTTTCCGTTTTATATAGAGAACGGATGGGAATTTTGTTCTATTATTATTTATTATTTGATATTTCTATTTATTATAAATAAAATATTTAGTATTTAGTTAAAAATAAATAATTTTTAACTAACTATTAGTTAAAAATAAATATTTTACTAAATAAAATATTTAGTAAAATATAATAATTTAAAATTTATTATAAATAAAAAATTTAAAATATTTAAAATAAACAAAAATAAATTTTAAATAAAATATTTAAATAAATAAAATACTTTAAGTATTTAGACATTGTGGTTAAAAAACAATTCTTACTTCATTGTTTGCAGAATAATTGTTCTAAAAAAATTGTTTACCTAACACAATTTGCATACAAACCTGTTGGCCTCCACCCCCTAATGTGGAAATATATAGCCAAATTTGTTTCTAAAGTATTAAAGCATAAAGATATTTTTATTTTATTAATATTTATTATTTGATAAATTTTATGCAAAAAAATTACTACACAACTTTCCGTTTTATATAGAAAATGGATGGAAATTTTGTTTATGAATCAAGGATGTGTCCCGGAAGTCAATTATAATTAACGATAAATATAATTAATTAGTTGTAACTGATAAGTCGTTATTATTTTCGCTCAAAATACTAGATTACAAAAAAACTGATTCTTTTATCAAGATCCATATTACTATAATTGCAAAAGAAAAGAGATAATACTAGTTCCAAGGTTCTAATTATACCCCGAAACCCAATCTCCCTTGGCAGACTTGATTGCGAAAATTATAGGAATAAATAAACACTAATCAGGTAAGGCTTTACGTAACTTTCTAAAATTCTGGTTTACTAAAACGACAGATATCAAAAAGTTGAAACCATCAGAGGCTGAGTGTAAGTAATATAACAGACCAAAAAGGATGGGAATATAGAAAACTTTTTTTCCTCTCTAAAAAAAACCGTGACGTAGCATCACCTAACAATAACATTAAGTTAATAATAAAATTTAAATATTCTTTTTTCTTTTCTCTGCTGTATACTGGGCCATAGATACAATAACCGAAAGGACACAAGTATACTTCTTTTGATAGCAAAAATTCATTCTTACTTCCTAATCTGAATGAAAAGTGTCCGAAAATTCCGAAAACTTTAGGAATACAAGGGGCGATGCCGGGCCGTAGGTGCTTGTACATGGTCCTACTTTTAGAACTGAATGTCTAAGTCATCGAAACGGCAACAAGGGACAAATAAGGAGGAGTTAGATGTGAAGACTTTTTAAATTTTTTTTTAACTGGCCTACGTTCTGCAGACTAACATAGTCCAAACTATTATGAAAGAGTTCGGAAAACCTCCTTAATTTCATAGAATACTAGGACGGGTCGACAAAATATTAGACCTCAATTAAAATTTTTCCAAATTAAGCTTATTTTAAATGCCACTGGTAACGCTGCACTGTCAATGGCGCAGCTGATTTTTATTTCTATTACGCCCATGTTCAAAAGCTTTAGTGTCCTCTTTGATTAGTTTCCCCTACCCCTTGGTTCTTTTCCTGCTCACCCGTATCTAAAGTACTAAAATTCGTTACTATCTGCCATTTTCAGATTCTGTCATTACCATTAATCTACCATTAACAATAATTGGCTTCTATGGCATAGCTTAACCCATGACAGGCAAGTTTTGTATCCCACCTTTATTTTTATATCATTCGTTTTCCTTATATTTGCTTTATTTCCTTTATCTTTCCTTTTCCCGAGTTGGAGCACCCGTTTGAAAGGTCATATTAAGAGATCATATAATAGCCATCCATATAACAGAGAAGACGACAAAATATTACCATTAATCTGTCATTAATAAGAATTGGCTTTTAAGGCACAGCTTAAGCGTGAGTCCCATATCTTTCGTCGATCTTTTCCCCTTTTCTTCTTTTATTTCTATAGCTTCCCTTGATTTCCTTCATCTTTATATCTTTTTTGTTTCCTTTCTTCTTTTAGTCCTATATCTTCCCTTGATTTACTTTATCTTTATATCAGTTTTGTTTCCTTTCCTCTTTTATTTCTATATCTTCCATTTATTTCCTTTATCTTTATATCCTTTTTGGTTCCTTTCTTCTTTTAGTTCTATATCTTCCTTTGATATCCTTCATTATATCTTTTTTGTTTTCTTTCTTCTTTTATTTTACCTCTTCCCTTGATTTTCTTTATCTTTACATCTGTTTTGTTTCCTTTCTCCTTTTATTTCTAGATCTTCTATTGATCTCCTTCATTATATCTTTTTTTTTTTTCTTTCTTCTTTTATTTCTATAGCTTCCTTTGATTTCCTTTATCTTTATATCTTCTTTGGTTCCTTTCTTCTTTTATTTCTAGATCTTCCCTTGACTTCCTTCATTATATCTTTTTAGTTTTCTTTCTTCTTTTATTTCCATATCTTCCTTTGATTTTCTTTATCTTTATATCTGTTTTCTTTCCTTTCTTCTTTTATTTCTAATCTTTCATTGATTTCCTTTATCTTTATATCCTTTTTGGTTTTTTTCTTCTTTTATTTTTATATCTTCCTTTGATTTCCATTATCTTTATTTT
The DNA here is from genome assembly GCF_032884065.1 of Artemia franciscana. Taxonomy (NCBI): domain Eukaryota; kingdom Metazoa; phylum Arthropoda; class Branchiopoda; order Anostraca; family Artemiidae; genus Artemia; species Artemia franciscana. The sequence goes on along the minus strand of NC_088880.1, from coordinate 26,596,569 downwards.
TTTGTTTCACTTCTTCTTTTATTTTATATCGTCCCTTGATTTTCTTTGTCTTTACATCTGTTTTGTTTCCTTTCTTCTTTTATTTCTATATCTACCCTTGATTTCATTTATATTTATATCTTTATTTCGTTTCTTTTCTTCTTTTATTTATATAGCTTCCTTTGATTTCTTTTATCTTTAAATCTTTTTTGGTTCTTTTCTTCTTTCATTTCTAGATTTTCCCTTGATTTCCTTCATTATATCTTTTTGTTTTTCTTTCTTCTTTTATTTCCGTATTTTCCCTTGATTTGCTTTATCGTTATATCTTTTTTGGTTCCTTTCTTCGTTTATTCCTATATCTTCCCTTGATTTCCTTTTTCAGAGTCGAAGATCATGAGAATATTTTATAAGACGACAAATTATTCTTATGTATAAAAAAAGATTAGCTTTGAACCAACTATGTTTTAAATCACTCCACAGATCACATTGATTTTCCATCAATCAAGAAAACAACAGCTTTCAGAGGTCTATAGATATTTTATAGATATTTCTTTTAAGTAATTGCCAGCTCACGCACAACTAGGAGAAATGGCACTAAGGTTTTTTATATTTTAGATGTCATTTTTAGTTGTTATGGTTTCAATTTGTTTTTTGCTCTTTTTTGCTGAGGAAAGCCATTGATTGGGTACAGAAATCGGTCAAATGAATTGTTTTCCTTGTAGCTACTTGGTTGAACAAAAAGGTCGTAATATTCTCTAGTCAAAAAAAAAAAAAATCAAGTCCTTGCTAGCCCTCGTGGCGCATAACATAAAACTTTATAAGGAAGGCCACGTGAAACTTTTCACCCCTGTGAAACTCAGATTTCAAGACTCGGTGTTTCTTATGGTTAACCATATCAGAGCGTTGACCAATCAATGTGGACCAATCAGAGTAAAGATTTTTGGCGTATATTTCATATTGTAAAAGACAGAAGCCAAAAATACATAGAATAATTAATTCGGAGGGGTGGGGGACTAAAAGGGCAATTTTCTTATTCTAATCCTAAAAAATATATACGTTATTAATTGCTAAACTAAAAGATCCGACTAAGAAAAACGAAAAAAACAAAACAGAAACAATTGGCTGCCCTTTCAGAAGGGCTGGAGAAAAAAACAATGAATTAAAGAATTAAAATAGTTAAAAAATAAACAAGAAGCAACATTTAGACAAAGCAAAAGTATTAAAAGTGAGAAGCTTAATAATTAATAAATATGATAAATATATAAAAAAATAGAAATAACATCAAACTCACCATCTGGATCCTTCGCAATAACGGTTGAACTACGGTCGACACCTTTGGCTTTCTCTTCTACAAAAATAAAGCAACAAATAAAAAAATAAATAGATAACACATTAAAATTTAAGTATTCTAAACATTTTATAAGAAGGAATATTAGCATGATACAAATAGTACGCGAAAATGTACAAAGTATGAGGGGTATTTAAGGGCATTTAAAGCACAAAACTAAAAATATCACATATACATGCGAAACACATTCCATAAGGCTAACGCGCCTATTCCCGCCTCCTCTGTTCAGAGCTTCACTCTTTAGACCCTCCCATACAATTTCGACTTTCTTTCGACTTATTTTTGTTTCCTCTTATTAAAGAACGCCCTGATTTTTTTTTTTTTATACCTAAAATGGATTGCGAAAAAAAAATTCTTCGTAGCTTATAACACTTTGTCGGTAAAACAAAACAAAAACTTTCCTTCCTTATAGACATAGAAAGAAAAGGCTCTTTTCTCACTCTCCTTTGTTAAGAAATTCCCTCCTTACCCCCCCCCCCCCCCCCCCAGAGAAATTACTTTACATATTTTCTTATCGTCTCTTTTCATCCCATTCGAAGAAGTCGTGTCAAGAAGCCATTTGGCTATTGCACAAAAAAAGGAAAGACAAAAAAAAGAAAAGATTTTTCGCAGCTTGTCATGGCGGTAACAGAAGACGAAACCTTTCTTTCATTATAGCCCTAGAAATAAAACGCTTGACTCCTTAGATTCCTCTGGAATACATTTATATGTATAAATGCATATCTTCTCGTACTTTTTAAGCAAGCAACATTTCAGAGCCATAGTTAACAATTGTCATCACCATAGCTTCTAGTATCCTAGTGATAGTTAGAAGACTAATCTTCCTGTTCTTCCAAACTTTTTTCCAATGCGAAGGGCTAATTTACATTTTACAAATTCACTCATATATTCTCCCAAGCAACAATGCTACCGAGGTAATGAAAATATGCACTTCGTAAATTTTCTCATTTACTAGCGTCACTTCTTAATCCAACTAAATTAATTTTTTTTTTTTTTAACTGAAAGTAAGGAACAACATTAAAACATAAAAACAACGGAAATTATTTTAAATATAAAGGGGGATGATCCTTCCTCAACCCTTGCTTTTTACGCTAAAGTTTTAAAGTTCTTTAAAACTACTCCTCATTCAAAATCCGCTTTTCAAATCATGCCAAGAAATTCCCTCCCCTGCTCTCTCCCAGTGTAAAACTTATCCTGAAAAATTTTCCCCGGAAACTTTCCTTCCGATAGAACAAATCTCCCAGCAAGGCTTCTTAAACTATGGGTCGCGACCCCATTTGGGGTTGCATAGCAAAATTATGGGGTCGCGAGTGATAAAAATACAATTTAACAAAAAATGTTTTTTAACTTGTAAAATTATTGTTATAAAGAAAAATAACAATCATCGTAGATAAATATATCATAAAATCTTCTGGTTCGGAAAGAATGTTTATACCAGCATTTCTATTCCGATCATTATAATATCTTGCATAAATTTACTATGAATCAAATGATTTTATAGAAGTTTATAAAAAATATAGATTTATTTTTGTCAATCTCTTAAAACCGAAATAATCCTGATAAATATTATCAACAAAATTTCTAAGTGTTATTTCGAAGAAACTATATAAACATTTCGTGTTATTTTCATTTAGCAATTGTATGATTGTGAACGAAGTGCATGTTATTCCGAATTAGTCAGTTTGACCCTTTCGCGACCGACGGGACCTTACAGTCCCGGCATGCAAAAATCCTTTGGGCTCTTCTTAATTGATTGATAGCACCTGAATTGAACGATGTGCTTCAGGATGCTGTTAAGGTCATAAATTTTATTAAGAGCCATACCCTTAACAGTCGCTTATTTTCAAATCTCTGTAACTAGGACTGAATTTCCCACAATCGCCGATATGGCGTTAAATTTACTTCTGCCATTCAACACCACCTATTTATGTGAAGTTACTTTCTCAGCTATAACACACATTAAATCCAAATATCATTCAGCGATCAAAAATATTGAAGAGGTCTTACGTCCAGCAGCTTCAAACATTACACCAAGATTTCATTTGTTATGCAATAAAAATAGGCACATTCATCTCATTAAATTTTTAACGTAAACTTTAATTTAATATTTACCACGCAACGACTTGGATATATTCGAGAGAATTAAGACGGTCAGAATCCACATTTGTTTTTGAAACTGTAATAAAAACATTTCTATAACATTTTTTGCAAATTTCAATTTTAGATTTTTATATGTTTCAAAACGAATTCTAAATTTTTATATTTTCATATGCATATGTATATTGTTACCTAATAAATATGCCATCAAAAAATATTAATTTATTTTTCTTTTATATTTGTTGGGGTTGTTAAGAAACTCGCAATCATAAATGGGGTCGGGAATTACAAAAGTTTAAGAAGCCCTGCTCTACAGTAAAGTTCTCTGACATGCTGAATCTGATGGTATGATTTTTATTAAGATCGCTCGAAGTTTTGAGAGGTGTTTCCGCCTTCTTCCAAAATCAGGGAAGTTTTCCCAGGCTCGTATTTTTTTATATAAATTTAATGAAATTGAAATATTTGGAATCAGCATAAAAAGCTAATTCTTTTGAGGTATCTATTGTTGCCAAAATTCCGTTTGTTCGGTTATAATTGAGCCCCCTTGCTTACAGTTCGTTAACAGGAACTGTTTGAACTTACTCTGCTTTACCTCATCCTATTTTGTTTATTTTATCCAATATCTAAGTATATTTATCTGGTTTATCCTACCCCTAATTTAAGGGACTAAAACTCTTTAACATTGATTTCAAACTCCGAACTCTCAAAACGTACCAAAATCCCTTTATTTCTTTTACCTAACATTTTTACCTATGATAATCGATTCCTCTGTATGTTCTAGTTCTAGTCAAGTTTGCTCCCCTGTTTTTCTTACTGCAAAACCCAATATAACCGGATATAGAACACATTGGCGTCAATTCACAAAAATTTAGGAGGGCCAAAGAGCATTTTTCAGAATGTAGGGGGGCGTACAAAATTCGTTATCTTTTTAATTTTTGTAACGGAAATAACAAAAAGAGGCACTTTTCAACGAATATAAAAGGTACTTTTCAAAATCAATGGGGTTGGGCAAAAAGATATGAAGGGGAAGTTCCCTCTCTGCTTCCACCAATTGACGCCAACGTTAGAACAAAATACCATTTAATTACTTATTTCAAGCCGAATTGACAATAAAGTTAACTTCCAATCTTAACCAAAATAGTATTACTTTTGTGTGATTTTACAATTTGGCAATTATAGAGAAGTAATACATCCGTTACAGCACTGATTTTATAGATAATCATTTTAACAAACTTATCTGGCCTACAACATGAGCTTCTAAAAGTTTTTCTTATATACTGAACCAAATACATGTTCATAGTCATTTAAACTCAGGATCCAGGGGATACACACTTCCCAAGTATTTATCTAGGCACAGAATTTGGCCAATACATCCTCTCCTTTTTCCAAACCACACTGTGCTTCTCCTAAAATTGTAAGAACTGCATCTCTAAGTCACGCAAGAATCATTATGCTAAGCAATTTACTTTCTATCGGGATCATGATCGAGCTATTATCTCTATGATTACTACATTCACGGTTATCACCTTTATTGTTAAGAGGTTTAATTACAAAGTTCAAGCAATTAGAGTAAAACAACTAAATTCCATCTTCTCTACAAAGGCTACCGAAAATTGAATAGTTCTCGCCTTGACTGAATCAATGAGAAGATAAATAATTTTATAAAATAAAGTTTTGAAGAAAAGAAAGAAGTATTCTTCTGTATTAGGCCAAGACGTGCAAAGAAGACATCATTTGGGTCTCCAAAGAAACATAGTTTATGGTATTTTCTATATTTATTTATTTTTCAATAAATAAATTTATTGATTTATTTTTCAAATATTGAATAATGCCTAGAATATAATACTTTAATATTGTATTTTATCCAAAAACAAAATACTACTTAACGCGCAGGGAAGAAAACTCCATAGGGGTTTAAATATGGATACAGGTTCCGAATGATCATTTAAAGTCTCTAGAATAAACACAACAAAAGAAATAAGTGAAATGATACTCCAGAAAAAATCTTCGTCACTATTTGCATGATCTCTTTGTATAGAAACTGCCGCCATCTTCCTTTAGTAGAGATAAATTTATAGATGGCTATAGGCCAGATACTTAGCTATCATAAAAAAATGAGACAACCTCTCTAGAGATTATCATAAAATTAATACAAGTGGTAAAATAATTATATTGTTATGATAACACACAAAAGCATCATGAAAGATCATTCCACTCGATTATTATATTTTGAAAGAACTTTGAAAGGCGTATCGAATGATATATTTATCTTTCAGCCAAGACCGTATTTAGGATTTTTTTCGGGGGGGGGGGGGGAGGGGGGGGGGAAGAAAAACTAATAAACACATAAACAACCAATTTTTTCCCCATTTTTGTTACGTTTATACGAATAGAGCAAAAATTTCACGGGGGGGGGGGTGAACCTCCCAACCTCCTCCCTTGTTACGGCCTTGCTGTCAACTTACAAATTCATCGGATGTTCGTTAATGTTACTTTCAACAACCTAAGAATGCGATATAATTTCGTTTATAAATTTTCTAAAACTTCCAAGCCATGTCGCTATTCCCAAGAGATTAGTAACTACTACTGCCATCTTCCTTTTATGAAACTAACTTTCAGCAGCCATAGGATTTCGACAACAAAATGTACTACCCACTAAACAGATTGTCTTAAATTTAATAGGGACAGTCTGCTATGATTGAACACGCTAAACATAATTGTATAATGACAGAACATAATTGCCTGTTTGAGCACAAAACATTTTTTTTTTTTTTAATGTTTCAAAGACCTTTGAATAGGAGATACAATAAGAAATATTTTACTTCAAACTTGTACCGTACAAAAGGTAATATAAGATACATGAGACATAAATAACAGATACAAATATATCATTAGTACCCCCAACCCCCAACCAAGGAACAATTTTTTGCGGGGAGGGGAGGGTGAGAAGGGATGTTTTGGAAGCAAGAAGTCTTCTATATCTGAGCCTCGATCTAAAGTGTATTGGTCCACTCCAACATAAACTAAAAAAAAATTAAGTTAATAGTTGAATAATTTACGGCACTACCTTTGGAGTCGTCGTCTTCTAACGTGGTGTTGCTGTCAGATGATTCTTTGACTTGAGATCCACTTTCTTTTTTTATGATACTCTTGCCTAAAAGAAAAAAATGATTTATACGTGCCGGTTTATTGCAGAGATCGTTCTAGTAAATTCTCATAATTGAGAAAATGAAAAGGAATATAAAAAGGTTTAAATATTTTCCCTAAATTTTTCTCAAGGCAATCAGAATGGTAGAAAAATTGTGAATATTGATCTTTGGTTCATGTAAATTCTGGGAAAAGAAGGTTGCAAAACATATTCTCCTTAAACATAGTTCTTCAGAAGCAATGTATTGAGGTATGTTTTATAACTTTATTTTGCCTGAACTCCTCGTGTCAAATCGTAATCAGGGTTACAATTCAGAATATTTTAAAAAAGTAAGTTTTTTTTCTTATAAAAAAAGGGATACAAAACGAATTTTCCTTTAAAAATAATTTTTTTAATAAAAATAAATGAGGTACATATACCGTTAATATGTTTTTACTATGTTCTTTTCATGTTAAGGAAACGTGCAAAACGTGCAAATTCTTCTCAATAGTAACTTTCATAAAAACATGAGACCAGGAATTCAAGCAAAAGAAAAGCATAAAACATATTCACCTCAAGACATTGTTTAAGGATTGACACTTATAAATATTCAGAACCCTCAAAATAATGGATAAAGCGAGAAAAAGATTTCGCATCTAAAGGTATATACCAGAACAAACAAGGCGTTCTTAGGAATATTTTACCCCTAAGATATCCCAAAATATAAACATATCTAATTTTGGCAACATTAAAAAAAAAAAAGAAAAAAAAATCATACTTAAAAAAACAAGTCAATAAGCCATCCCATTTAAATTATTTACTTATTTTCTTCCCAGAAGGTGGTTCTTCAGTCTACTCTTAAACTGGCTAACATTTTCAGATAACCTTATACTCATTGGTAAAGAATTCCACACTACTGGTCCAGCAAACTTGGGACCAAAACTTCCCCTCTGAGAGCTGCGACACTCATATACCAAATCATCCATATTTCTAGTCTCATAACTGTGGTATGAAGAATTCCTTATAAACTTTTGACGAAAAATTTCAGGGGACAAACCATAAATACTCTGAAATACAAATATAGCAAGTTGATAATCATGAAGTTGGCTAACATTAAAGATCATGAGTTTCCTGTAACAATTAACTGTATCATTTTCACCATGGACATAATTTCCTAGTAGTCTAATAACTTTATTTTGTAAAACCTAAAACGTTTAAACATTTGTATAAAACCACCAGCCCATATCACACAACCATAAGAAATATAAGGCATGACAATAGAATGATAAAGAGTTAAAAGTGCAAAACTTTTTTTGCACTAAATAAGTAGTACGCCAAATAAAACTAAAATTCATAGTTATTAAATATGTATTAATGCGAACAATATGCTTGTATCTCCTTGTAAAGTTTGAGTCAGTCACGTTTATATATTGTTGCTTTTAATGTTTGACATGATTCCAAGTTCTCATCAATAAACTATACGATAAAGCAAGGACTTTTATACAAGATACTAATTATTCCCTACCTAAACGTTTGCTAGACTTGAGATCTCTTTATTTTTTTGTCTTGTGCTTCTTTCAATTTTTTGAGGTTACATGGCCTGCTTCTTGCTACCCTATGTAGTAATACATCTTTTATTTTTGAGCAATCGACTTATTATTTCCGCACTTCCAACAATTTACATATACTTATATTATAATATATTCTTTTTATTCTGTTACTATTTTTTTTATTATATTATTTACGGTCATATTTTATATTATATTCGCCAATACGGTAGGACTTTAATTTTCTCATAGCTTGTAACAGAATTTGGAACATTCTACCAGAGTGTGCACAGGGCTGCCACTCGTTCGGGGTCTTTAAAAAGTATGTTAGAGAATTTCTTTCCAACAATTAAGTTTGCCTGGTTTTCTGAGGAATTGATGTCTCTAGATTGGGTCTGTTGCTTATTTGTGTAGGTAAAATCATGTCCTACTCACCTGCATAGATTGTTTTTTTTTCGGGGGAGGGGGGATTATTTAGGTTGATGATGCGACTGTATTATTTAAAAAAATGATGGATGTATTTGTTTGTTTTTTACTTTTCGGTTTTTTTTTCCTAGCTATAGAGCCTTAGGGGGGAGACTAAACTGAAGTGTTTGCTGTTTTGTGTGTGGAGTAATGTGGATTTTGTCAAATATATTTCTTGTTTGTTTCTTTTTTAATAAGTTTCGTCCAATTCTCATTTTAATTTTGATGAGGTTCATGCTTGAAAAAGAATGTTTCGCATTTACATGCAGAACCGAAAAGGGAAAAAACAGCAAACGCAAGCTATTTTAGTTGATCGTAAGAGTAAGGAATACTGTTCCAAGCGTTGAAACTGCTCATGTCTTCCTTCTCCGGGTCATTCAAAGCAGACCACTTGTGTTGTGAACTAAGATCGCATTTTTTAATCTCCACATTCAACATAATGACGATCGAATTTATAGTGCCATATCTCCTTGTTTGTTTTTTATATCCATTAAATGTATTCCTAAGCTATCAATGTCAATTTCACAAGAAGAAAATTTCAACCCAGTTACCGTAGTATTAAGAAGACTTTTGACAAATACTAAATTTGTTCTGCTATTTCTAAATTCCTGAAACCTGCTGGGAAATGCTTCCCTCATATTTGAAATTATTGTTTTATTGTCTGAGTTTATGTGTTTATAAATAGAGGAATTATTTTCCGTGTGATGTTTCAGCTGGCTTGGAAAGCGAAACAATGTTTCCTTTTGGAAATCCTAAAAAACAGGGGATATTGTATTTGAATGTTATTGCTTGAATGCAGAAGCTGCTCTGTTGTTTTCAAATTCTTGAATTCTGCTGAGAAATACTTCCCTAATATTTGAAATTGTTGTTTTAAAATGGTGTACGCCAATAAAGGAATTTTTTTGGCGATTCTTCAGCAGGCGTGGTAAGCGAAACAATGTTTCCCTTTCAAATCCTGAGCAAAAATGGATTTTATTTTTTCGAATTTTATTGATCGAATTCGAATTTTTTCGAATTCGAATTTTTCGAATTTTTTCGAATTCGAATTTTTTTCGAATTATAGAAAATCCTAAGAAAAAGTAGATATTGTTTCTTAATGTTATTGCTTCTTTCTACATAAAAAAAAAATAGTTTTCTTTCCATTGTAGTTTACGAATAAGCTGATTTAGATGCAACGTAACATCTACCCTGACATGGTTTTGGATCCACTGATCCAATTACTGTTAATTCTGGATAGTGTACTCCCTTCTCAAAGAGAAATGCTTTAATTTCCGGAAAAAGAGACGCGAGAATTTTTTAGAATCGGTTTTATTTGCACAATCTCTCGTAGTCATAAAACTAAATGGCGCTTGTGCTTACAGAAAAAGGATTAAATCAAACGACAAAAAAATCAGAAGACGAAAACGTTTTAAAACGTCCCCTCTTGATAATCAACGCACCTTGTTATGAAACCAGAAGATCAGCGTACTCACTCTCCATTTCAAATAAACCTGTATATGTTTAGAGAATATGTAGCAAATTTTATCAATTGGTATAAAAATTTGGTGAATGGTGAAATATAACATTTACTTTTTTTGTACATTTTATTTTATGTTTTATTTTTATTCACTTTCTTAATACTTATTCACCCATGAGTTTCACATATTCAGTAGTCAAACATAGGAACAATACTAAACACAGATCCAAACAAATCTTACTTGAAAAATTCCTGGTTGCCAACATCGTTGTAAGGATTGCGCCCTAAAAAAGGGAGGATATCGATATTATTACATGCAACTTGAATCGATTGGTCAATTTGCGTGTAAGAAATAAACCAATACATTCAGTAGATAGCTGAAAACTGAAATTATGATCCAATAGTCTTAAACAACTGCCAAAAGCAGATCTGTTACTAACCGAACGTATTAATAGCAAGCCAAGCTAAAAAAAAAGAAAAAATAAATAAAATAAAATCAACTGTATGTCTAATATCTTAAATCACAGCCTAACTATTTTTCTTCTGAAAAGGTGAATCTCTTAAGTTTATTACTGCTACAGCTACAACCCTGTCACCAACGCAATAAAAAGACTCCTCCACCTCTCTGAAATTAGAGCTTTACTCTCTGCTTCTTCCAAAGAGATTCCCACTTCATTCAATTTTTTAAAGCACTCGACCCCTACCCCTTTCAAGGATATCCTTCTTCTCACTTAAAACAAGGCCCCACTACACTGTCAAAAAAAAATTCAGTAGCCAATCATCCTTCCCCTATAAACATATCATTCAAACTATCTTGACCTTTCTTTAATCGTATTGAACCATTGAACCAAGTTTTGCGCGCATATTTTTTTTTTTATATACAGTTGCTCAAAAAACTGCCTTTAACTGACATCAAACAATTCTATCGCATTTTTCTCAACTTTTCAAAGGACCAACGTTTAAGACTCACGCTTAGTCGCTGGTATTGTGACATCAAGTTTCCTAATCTTAGAGCTAAAACTCAAGCCTTCTTAAATTCTTACTCTTAACTTTTTTAAATCAAACCTTAAAACTTTTTGAATCGAGAAACAAAAACCATGAGTCTATCCAAGTACTATATAATCTCATATGCTGATCCCATACAGCCCCTTTTCACTCAATTCAAGGACTCATTTTGAGCATTGTGACCTACGTTGCAAGTCGGTCAAAAGGACAACCTGCCACTTGCTTGAAACAAGGTCAACCTGAATTATTAGAACATTTTTGCTGGCGGCCTATTACTCTTCCCCTATAAAACATATCGTGCTTACCATGTTAACCCTTCTTTATCCATATAACTATACTGAACCGTGTTTTTGGTAGTGATTTTTGTTTGATAGCGAGTAACTAGAACTGGCTTTAAACAATTCCTCTCTAAAACATTTATCATACTTTTCAAAAAAATTTCTAAGGACCCGAGTTTTAGAATCATACTAGGTGCTATTACAACGGCTTCTAGTTTCATAGCCTCATAGTTAAATTTAAAACTTTTTTAAACATTCCTCTTAACTTTCTTAAACATCAAACAAAGATTTGGGTTTATTTAAACTGAGAAAAAAAATCATCAGTCTACCCTACATTTTACTGGTTGTCTTAGTAAATCCGTCGTACACTTATTTACCCATCAATCCTTACAGAAAATCTCCTAAGCTCAATTATCCCTAGTCAAACTCGTCAATATCCCTTCCAGTCAGTGGCGGTTCTGGCCTCTCTTGCGCCCAGGCTAAAATTTGATAAGCACCCCCCCCCCCCTCCAAAAAAATTCTCACGCCAAATTTTGTCAAAATATTTATTTATTGACGAAATTATTTTTAATTATTATTAATCATTATTATTCAATTACTACCATTTTAAAAATTAGTTTTATTAATAGAATTATAATTTATAAATTATCTTCATCATTAATTATCTCCATAATTACCTTTATTAACTGTACCCTCTACTCTATTTTAATAAAAATAAAATTTCCAAAATTACAAAATGATTCAACTGTTAGATTGTATATAATGTTAGCGGCCGTAATTCTGGGATGTTGCCAAATAGTCATTACCCCCCCCCCCCTCTCATAAAAAAATTAATTGCCCAGAGATTCCATGGAATCATTGTTAGTGTCGTTAGTAGTGGCCATTACAACAAATGAAACAGGTTTGGATGTTATTTTATCTTCAACCTAGAATTTTGATAGGACTCGGATACCAGGCACCAAACAAGACAATTGTACTAAAAAAAATGAACTGAAGGTATGATCAGTACATATCTCTTCAACTTATAATAGGAGTAAAAATGCATTTTGTTTTGTAACATGGTTTAGACAATGGTTTACAGGGCGCATTGGACTTCTAATCCTGTGTCCAGAGGGGTAGGTGTTCGAGTCCTAGTGCCACCGATTACTTGGTTTGGAATGAGGGTCAGCAGTTTGACTCTATTAGCTCAGCCAGGGTCAACCCAGCTCCAAATGGATACATGGAGAAATCTGAGGAAAAACACGGGGAGCGTCGGATCATTTATCTCCAACTACATAGAATTCCCGGCCAAAGGCCAAGAATCAGAAAATCAATACCTGCGCTACGCTGGTCAGTGTCTGCATGAGAAATAGCTTTTTTTTATAGTTTTTAAACAAAAAATGACCATGTCTAACTTTTTTTCCATACAAAAGATTTAAAAATCTGGTTATTGTCCGACCAAACTCCTAAAATTTTTGTGGTTTTTTCAGTATTCAGCGAGGAGATACTTGACTTTCCTTGGATGATACTCAAAGGGATATTTACTTAAGAAAGCCGAAGCTGGGAGGCGAACATCTTCTATTTATTTTATGATTTAGTAAAGTTTACTTAGCCATGAGATGTTTACAGAACCAAATCTCCAGCGCAAATTTGGGCTAACAAAAAATTTGAAATTCCCGCTGTTGTCGTCCAAACTCATAAAAAAAGGTTCAAAAATCAGAAATTCCCGCTGTTGTCGTTCAAACCCATAAAAAAGGTTCCAAAAATAAGAAATTCCCGCTGTTGTCGTTCAAACCCATAAAAAAGGTTCCAAAAATAAGAAATTCCCGCCGTTGTCGTTCAAACTCATAAAAAAGGTTCAAAAATCAGAAATTCCCGCTGTTGTCGTTTAAACTCATAAAAAAGGTTCAAAAAATTAGAAACTCCCTCTGTTGTCGTTCAAACTCATAAAAAAAGTTCAAAAATCAGAAATTCCCGCTGTTGTCGTTCAAACTCATAAGAAAGGTTCAAAAATCAGAAATTCCCGCTATTGTCGTTCAAACTCATAAAAAAGGTTAAAAAAAAGAAATTCCCGCTGTTGTCGTTCAAACTCAAAAAAAAGGTTCAAAAATTAGAAATTCTCGCCGTTGTCGTTCAAACTCATAAAAAAAGGTTCAAAAAATTAGAAACTCCCTCTGTTGTCGTTCAAACTTATAAAAAAGGTTCAAAAATCAGAAATTCCCGCTGTTGTTGTTCAAACTCATAAAAAAGGTTCAAAAATTAGAAATTCCCGCTGTTGTCGTTCAAACTCATAAAAAAGGTTCAAAAAATTAGAAATTCCCGCTCTTGTTGTTCAAACTAAAAAAAAAGGTTCAAAAATTAGAAATTCTCGCCGTTGTCGTTCAAACTCATAAAAAAAGGGTTCAAAAAATTAGAAACTCCCTCTGTTGTCGTTCAAACTCATAAAAAAGGTTCAAAAATCAGAAATTCCCGCTGTTGTTGTTCAAAGTCATAAAAAAGGTTCAAAATTAGAAATTCCCGCTGTTGTCGTTCAAACTCATAAAAAAGGTTCAAAAAATTAGATATTCCCGCTGTTGTAGTTCAAACTCATAAAAAATGTTCAATAAGCACAAAATAAGCTAATGCAATTCGATCTTTCTGCATAACCGTTTTCGGTCGGCAAAAGCGTAGACCACTGTGGCATAACTAAATACGAGTCAGCAACTCTCCTGAATGAGGTTCATGGAGGATTTTTTTTTCAAAAATGCCTTAGAAGGGGGTCATTTGTTTAGCTTATATTTTTTCAAAGTTCATGTAGTCGGAATAAGGTTTAAAAATAAAATCTTCAATGTATATTTGGGTTAACAAGAGAAATTCTAGTGCCCAGAGTTTAATTTGTTGAAGCTTTTTCATACGATTATTGGTGTGGGAAGCTACTTCTTTTCTTTCTTGATATATTCAGCACCCATTGAGTTAAGTAAACTTTTTTTTTATAAAATCTGAATAAATAAATTAAAAGTTGTTTTGCAAACTTATTCAAAAAAGAAAATATTAAAGCGTCGTTAAAGAAATTTCTTTTCTCAATTGCCAGCGACATTTGGATTTCAACATTTCAACTTAATGATGTTTTACTTTTGGGGAGCAATAAATTATTTAAACAAAGTTTTGATAATTTTAACAAATAATTTATTTAAGGTATAATTTTAGTAATTCTTGTAAACATTTTAATAAAGTATTATAATAAATTTCATTAAACCAATAAATAGTCAGCAAGAATACAATAGATCGCGATTAGTACTAATTTTAATTAGTATATAAATAAATTAAACATAATAAATACGATCAAAAAAGGCAAAATGATCAAGGTATTGTAAAAGATTATCGTAAAAATGAAATCGAAACTAGATATGAAATGAAAGAATGATATGAAATGAAATGAAATAGATATGAAATGAACTAGATATGAACTAGATATGAAATGAACTAGAATATAAAAGTAATATTGCCTAAAAATACCAGTGGGTGAATATGAAAAAAAATAATAATAATAAAACAAAATAGACGTTCAAACCAGGGATTAATCATTTTATGTCCGAAATCAAAGAAATCCTTTTGAGGACATGAAACTAGTTCTGACTAACCTTGAGTTTCCGTCTTGCATTGAACTTCTTCAAGCAGTCCACTGTTTCTTGTCTGTGAACAACTGAAGCCACGCGCTCTCGTTGCTGAAAAGAAACATTTGTTTTGTATTATACACTGATTTACACTATTTATACGCTCAGCTAAACACCCTGTGCTAACAAAAATTAATACATTTCTTGATCCAAATCCAATAGCTATATGATGGTGTACCTCAGTCTATATACCCACGTATACCCCATAACTACACCCCAGTTCTTTCCTAACTTTGACATCAAAATAAAAATTTTAATTGTTCATGTTCATGAGTGCAACTTTAAAAATTTCCTCCCTATTCCTAGCATAGAGCGTTTTTAGCAGAGGTTCGACCCTATATTTTAGCTCAAAACCTGTTTGCGAAAATTCTGGTTGAACTACATGCGTAGCGGGTCTTCAAAGACGACTTTGACTATCCTATGTGGATCGTAGTGGAACAATGAAATCAGAATATTTGATCACTTTGCATTAACCCAAATAAAGCTTTTTTTCATATTAAAATCTTTCTAGGAGTGTTTTAACTTTGCTTTTGCGATAATTTTACAATTGCACTTTGATGGATCTGAAATATGCTATTAAAAAAGGTTTGGAAATTCTTTAGTTTTCCGTATGTCCTTTTACTTTAAACACGTTTCAATAGCGTGGGTTAAAAACCTTTTTGGGTTGTATTTTCATTTTGTTTAAATTCACAAACCTCAAAATTTTTGCTTAATAGTGGAAAAATAGTAGGAAAAAAAGCCCACCATAATGTGTACACATGCACACCGCGGTTATCTCGCACATCCTTTAATGGCATTTTTGTTGAAATTGGTTAACAAGAATAATAATAAATAATATTCTTTTAATTCATGTACAATTACTTAAGTGAAGAAACAAAGATACTTAAAATAGTTAAAACGATATCACTAAAGCATACAGGCATCTTTTGTTTAACCCAGCACATATTTGTATGTATCGCATTCGTTATGAACTACTTAAGCCCCATTTTCAAGCCAAGCAGACTTAAGCAGAACTTAAGCAAATATGTTAACAAATAACATATTTGTAAGTATCGCATTCGTTATGAACTACTTAAGCCCCATTTTCAAGCCAAGCAGACTTAAGCAGAGTTCCACACGAGTTGTGCAGATTATCCGGTTCAACACAGCCAATGTCTTTCCGGCACCCGTGTTCAACCATGCTAATCCGGCGCATTACAATTTTGAAGAACGCGTATCCAACATGCTTGGAACTCGTAAGATGAAAAAGTTTTAAAGTTTGGCTGGGTTAAATACGGAGAACTTGAAAACGATTTTTGTCGAACCCTCCCAAAACATCCTTCAAATCCGGTGCCTAAAAAGATAACTTTACGCTTTTGTGTCAACGTATCTAATGACATATTTATGACATATAATGACATATTTATAAACACTTTTTGTGTGTTTTTTTTTGTTGTTTTTTTTTGCATCGTGTCTGATGTCCAGAAAAGGCCAAACCTCTGAAAATTTCGCGTTAACTGGTTGATAGTTGAAACTTTTCAAAATTCAAAATCAAGCTTCTACCAATTGAAATCCTTCAAATATAAGTATCTTATGAACACTATGTCTTCTCCAAATGCTAGGACCTCAATGAAAATTTTATCCGAAGAGAACTGTTAGAAGAATCACTTTGATTTCCGAATTAGCTCTTGCAGTACCAACTCCAAAGTCTTCTTTGTAGTGCAGCCTCTTAGGGAGAACTTCGAACGGAAATTTGCTCCGAAGTTGGTAGTCTTGACTTCATAAGAGTTCTAATTTAGTACACGTAATATAAAGTGAGTAAATTACTCCAAAGGGGGAAATGCTAAAGTTGAATTACTTTTGCTATCCAGGAAACAAATAATTCGTTCAGGTACGAAGTCCAGGTTTCGGCAGTACTGTCTCAACACTGAAAGTCTAGCTTCTAATGAATCATAAACTCAGTTATAAAGTAAAAAAGAAAACTATACAGAAGTATTCAAAATGACCAAATAAAGGTCTTCTTTTGTCTAAATCCTCCCCCTTCCCACAACCATGAGCTCTACTATCTATAAAAAAAAAAATGTATAGCTGCGCGACTGAGCTCAACTTGCAAATTTGCTTCTAGATTAGTTAAGGATGTGATATTGCCTAGTATAGTTGGTAGTTCAGGCGCCTTGGCCTAGGTACTTCAGGATTTGGTACAGATATATGTAGTTGGCATAGGTATTAGCTAGACATAGCTAAAGACAGGGCCATGTCAAAGGACGGGGAGTACCCGGTTCGAACCACTCTCCTAAGTTTTTGCCACTTGTAAAAAAGGAAAAAAAATACATAATAACAAATTTTTGCTATATTTTTCAAAGGCTTTTTTCGTAACCTCCCTCCCCCCTCTACAAAAATCCTGGACACAGCCTTGGCTAAGGATTTGGATACTTACACAGATCCATGGATGTTTGAGGGCTTCTGTAGATGTGATCCTCTTGGCAGGGTTAACGGTAAGCATTTGATTGATTAGATTCTTCGCCTCAGGCGTGACCGTATCCCATTCTGGAGATGGGTACTGCAAAAATTTAACAGAATGATTAATTAAATACAAATTATATAATTAAAATTAGAGCCTTATAACCGTTTTTGGTTATAGCCAGAGTTGGACCAGCTCCGAGTGCGCACCTTGGGAAACCAGAGAAGGTAAACAGAAAGGGTGTGTGAAATAACAGGATGGCTGCCCCCCCCCCACATTGCACTTCCTGTCAGAAGGGCCAAGAAACAGAGACCAGCTCCACTGGGGAGGACTACAAAGTCTAGTGCCGTATCCCTTACCTTTTTTCATTCCCATTCGGACAATTTGAAGCGAAACAGATCAAGTTCACTTTTACGTTGAAACATTAAGACCATACGACTGCAGAAAATTGACATTCAAAACTTTCACAGAGAGCATAAGCCAAAACAGGCTTCTTCACGTTTTGTTAGTACAACAGCTTATCCCAGTTCTTATGTAAATCATGGAACAAGATGAAGCCAAAGAAATCTACACTTCATCCCTGATTTAATCAGAGCTGGCCTCAAAAGATAATTGATCATAGCACACCATAAGGCTTGACAGAAAAGAAGAAGAAGAAGAAAGGATGGCGTGACCCAAATTCATAAAAGTAAAACTTTTAAATTAACAAAAAAACTACTCCATCTCTACGAGCAAAAAATCTAAGAGGCAAAAAAACTATTTGTATTCGTATTAGCAAGGACACAAAGATGCAAGCTAAAAGAACATCAAAAGGTAAAAATAGAAGTAAAAGGTAAAGGGAGGTAAATGCAGGAAAAGAGAGGTAAAAACTAAAGAAAAGGAGACATAAAAACAAGAAAAGATTTCGTGAGACGCCAAATTCAATAAGCCAAAACCAAGCACATTGCATGTTTCAACCCAAGACAATTCATTTTGGTGAATTTCAAAAGGGCAAAATTCATCCAGAGCAAAATTCTTACCCCGAAATTCTTACCTCTGTGAATTTAATCTAGCACTTAACCAAGCTAGCAGCGGTGCCACTATCCCTGAATTTCCCGGAATAAAAATTTGTTCCCCCAGAATCCCCCGAAAACTAGCATTTTTAAATACGCGAACGTTAACACAAAATATGAATCTTTTTAGTTTTAGAAGAGATTTCGGAGAGCCCAGTTTTCTTTACGGAAGATTCGGGGAAGAGAGTGTCATTTCACGAAAAGGTATGGGGGGAGGTTTGCATTGGGATTTTGGCTGTTTATTTTTAATCAATTAATTGGCCTGTGATAGATCTAATTTAAAACTGTGATGATTTGTGACAACTCGCTTAAATTTACCCTATCAATACATTAAATAAAATGTATTGAAACAATATCATTTTTCTCTTTTTTTTTCTTGAGAAAGATCTATCTATCTTTGGATCAATAAAAGTAAATAAAATCTGATAAAAGTGCTTTCTTTCACCAGAAGAATCCACTCTCGGGTTACGACAAATTTTCAAAAGGTAAAAACTGCTTTTTCTCCTACCAGCCTTCCTTTAAGACAGAAAGATAATAAATTAGGGAAATCTAGCAATAGAATAGAAACACAGTCCCACCAATCTAATTCGACAGGGAAAAGAGTATTTTTAGAAGTGGGATCTAAAGTGGAAGTGAACTGGAGATGCTCTAAAATAAATTTAGGAGCACAAAAAGTGTTATCCTCAGTGGAGCAAAGTGTGCCAAAAACAAATGCTCGTCGCGTACACTCAGGAAACGTATCTCTGGGAAGAAAATTAAGTCCTCAGAGTGTATCTACTGCTCATTAAAGGACAATCTACTTGACGTTCTTGTTAAAAGAGATCTATGAAGAAATATTAGAAATTAAGATAACTTTACTTTCTAATAATTTTTTATTCCGGTTAAAAAACCGGAATAAAAAAAATACAATGTTCTGTGAATTGAACTTATCTAGTGAATGTATGGAATTGGGAAACTTTATATTGTATTTAAAAACAGCAAGATTATTGACATTTATAAAAAAACTGTCATATTGTATTAGTCAATCGTTCTTTGCGTAAAAATGTCAATTTATTAGTTACCCAACAGTAAATATCCAATAATGGTTGCAGCAATTGCTGGAATCTAGTGAAGAACGAAATGTCAATTGTAACTGAAAGTTAAAAAGGATATTTTGAAGAAGAAAAAAATGTCTAGTGAGAAAAAATTGCCATTTAAAGCTGATTCAGGAATGGTAATTAGTATGTCGATTAACCTTTAATAGTTAAAGTTCATTACGAAAAAGAATTTATAGAAATTTCGAAAAAGAACACTGAAAACAGCGTCAGACCAAAATAAAATATGCACAATTAGAATCCGCATGGTCCCTTACGGTTTGTTTTATTTCAGCTAGTTTTGTAGATGCATCTCGCATAATCTGCGGTGCCATAATTTGTGTTCGTTTCAAGCTTCAACTTCGCTCTTTACTTTCGTAAGAAAAACTTGCTAGTCTTTTTACTGTTAAATCAATATTTCATGAAAATTCTCTACAAAATGCAATTTAAGGTCACAGCATCACACAATCCAAAAAATTATGAGGAGAGCAAATATTTATCCCGATTATTTAAATAATGGTACAAACAAAAAATATTCCTCGAAATCGGGAGGGGAGGAATTTTTGTTAATGGAACACAAAAAAGTTCTTTTTTTTTTATGAAAATCCACTTGGCGCCACTATACTATTCTAAACCAAAATACTGAGATTTTCGGTGATATCTTTTTTTACTTTTAGCCCTTTGCTTCATAACAGTATCGTGGGTCTATTTGTAAAAAAAAAAAAGCATTAATGACATTACACAGAGGCTATAGCCTGTAAGGGACTAGAAATTTTGACAAATTAAAAGATTCATCTGAAAAGATGACAAAAAGTGTGAATTATGCCCATTTTTATTTGTGCACACAAAAAGACGTATCTCTTGTTTTATTCAAAACGTCTTGTATACTCTTTTTTTCGTTAACGTCCTTAACGCTCTTGCAAAAAGCCTTCAGGATTTTTGTCATTTTATTTAATATTCTTGACCATTATTGAAGTTTTTCTTCAATACACAGATTTCTAGATCGCTCACCAGACAAAGGGATCTCATTGATTTTACATTGCTCACAAAGGGATTTCACTTGGGGATACAGTACAAACCATTCTGCTTATAAAGGAGAGCTTCAATATTTAATTTATTCTACTAGTTTACCATTTATTTCATTTAAAACATATCCTACGTTGCTGACAAAGGGATTTCACTTGAGAATACTGTGCTTGTTGCAGGAGGTTACCTTTCTCTATAGTAGTGATGAGAACTGATGGTCGTATTGCTACTGTTATGATTCCATATTGAATTCAACACAAACTCCATAAAGCAGGGTCAAGGCCGTATTCAGGGAGGGTTAGGGGGGTTTGAGCCCCCCGCCAAAAAAATGTTTGTCGATCCATAAAAACATAACAGAAATGAATATAAACCGATTTTTGATGCATTTTTAAAAAAATTTACCCTCCCCCCTCTACAAACCTGGATACGTCCCTGAGCAGGGTTCACGCGTGTGTCTAGTTGCTATTCACGACAGATTTTAACGGGAACCGGTTCAACGCACGCATTAAAATTATATTTTACAATCAAAATTGGCAATAGCATGAAAAAATTTTTACAAAAACAAACTGTTCAGATATCTATATGTTTCCATAGAGAACATTGACATTAAAAGGCTTTCTTGCACAATGAGCTTTGTCAATACAATGGCTTACCAAAATTATTTTTTTATATTTATTGCATTTATAATTTAATTTTATTCATGGTTCACTTTTCCATATCTTTTAGGACACATCTTGTATTCTTTAGAAGTCGAGACTTGCTTTTAAGTTCTCAAGGGATAGTTTGCTTGAATACTTTCCCAGACAAAGGGATCTAATCGATTTTCTCTTTAGACAACGGCGTAAAATTACAGTTTCTTCTAATCCCTAGAAAACTCCTGTCTTATCTCCAAGAGAGAAAAGTTAAATTCATTTCTTGATCCAAAGACACACAAGCTAAAAGGAACTTAAATATAAAATGCTAAATAAATACAAATATTACGTCACTCCTATTACCATAGAAAAAATCAGGCCAAGTGCTCTTGAAGAAAAATGAGACCCTAGGCAAACTGACAAACATTTACAAATAGTAGACCATATTTTAAAAGGTTAAGCAGAACACCGTCAAAAAACTAAAAACATTAATAATTCAAAAAAATTATTTCAATAAAAGCCAAAAAGTTAATACTAATTTAAATTGGTGAAGTTTCACAACTTCATATTTAATTTACTTAGGTGAGGTGGCTATACATCTAGGGAGGAAGGGAGGAGCCCTAATGTTAAAATTATTTATGTCGCTTATTGTGGAGGTGCTTGGATGAGTTGAACAGGGAATCGAGAGCTGTACAAAATGCCAGTGGAGAATCTTTTGCGTTTATGTGTCTCAACATGCCTTTGGGCACAGAGTAGTGTATTCAAATTTATTTATCTCTATTTTTTTATGTCGAAGTTTGGGAGCTTTAACTAAGCTATATTTAAAGAAGATGAATAGTTTTATGTGAGTATAAAAAAAGGGGAGGGATTACCTTTTTCGATAAGAATTTTGCAATATTTCAGTTTTTATAACCTTTGAGCCCAGTCAAGCCTAACCTAGCTGAATTGTTTATGGGACTCCAATTCTTTTTTTCCTTTTTTTTTGAGAAAGCTGACAAGGCTAAAATAGACATGGTCTTAAATATAGCTGACATAGTCCGTTCTAGCCTAACCTGGCTGAAATTTTTCGTGCGGTTTATTTTTTTTTTAGTAGAGCCGACATAGCTCAAACAATAGGAATCTTAAGATCAGAGTATTGCTTCAGAAGGGTATTATCATGAAATCATATGACCTAGCAAAATCTCTCGGTTAAATCCTAGATTTACTTTAGTCTTCGTTATGAACGAAGGCAAAATCCACAGTTTTCCTTGATGTCTTGTTTTCTTGAGATATATGTAATTTTTGAATTTCCCAGTCAAAATGATGGGTTTCTTGAATCCAATCAATTTTTCATGATTTTTTCAGGCTATTAAGGAAGCAATAAAAACATGTGATGTAACTGGCTACAAAACTCTGGTTGAGAGAGCGCTACTTCTCAAAGAGAAAACCTATGTTGATGCAAGGGAGAAATTTGAGAAAGGTAAGCAAGAAAAACAAGATTAGAAGAGTAGGAAAAGGAAAATTTCATCAATTAAAACTAAAATATAGGTGTAACAAATCGTGTTTCCATATTTTTCCCAAATGCAACACAAAATAAACCAGAAGAGAATTTTGAATTCACTTACGTCATAAGCACCAGCTTTAATTTGAGCATACAACCTGTGCTGATCTTCATCCCAAAATGGAGGATAGCCAACCAATAAAATATATAATATTACACCTAAAAAGAAAGCGACCGTTATTATAATAGAGGGGGTTATAAAATCCTTGTATCTGTGCCAGGGATTTATAAAATTCATGCATCTATGCTAGGGATTTACAAATCCCTACATCAAGTCCCAATATCTCTGCCAAGGATGCATGAGAAGTGAAATCCGTTTATGTGCAGTGCAAGAAGCAGCGGGAATGGCGACTTCCTTTATATGGTGGAGTGTACGCCAGGTTAAGCTTCGTTCGATAGTAGTTTCATCTGTCAACATAAATCTCAATATGTTCCGAATTCGGAGCTCAATTCTTCGTTTTTGTTGACAGCGATACTGACACTAACGACAGAGAATGAACCGAACGCTCTACTGTCAACAACACACGAATCAAAAAAAAATTCTTTGTTCTGTCATTAGACCACACAAACGAATGATGTTTCAGTATACAGTTAGCCTTTCTTTAGTCAAGGGCATAGTGCGCTTAGTTCATTCGAAGTAATTTTACAGAACCGATGGCGCAAGAAAAATCCAGCCGAACGGGAAGCGTTCGATTGGATTTTTTCAGCCAAAATTTGCAGATTTTGTGTTTTATTTTTAGCCACAATAACAGATATTGCGGGAAAATTCTTTAGAGTAGCAGCCAGTAGTCATGGAACTTGCGGAAAAAATTAAAAAAAGAGGTGCGAATGGAGGGAGGAAAGGAGGGCAATTTCACCCAGATTTTTGCCCTGTAGATTAAAAATAACTTTTAGTATATCCATTGAAGAAAAAAGTTACCAGTCCCCCTCCTCTTATTTTGAAAAAGTTCTTTTTGCATATTCCGTTAAAACCAATTGAGAAAAAAATATTGCCCCCCCCCAACATATTAGTGAGTTGACGCACTGAATACAAATAATGAACGCGCTGTAGTCTAGTGATGCTCAAATATGCCCGAAGCTTCAAATCGTGGTTCGCTGGCTAGTATCATATTACTGTAGGCCTACTTTATTATTGTTCTTGACAGAAGTGTATCCCGAAGAAGAAAAAAGCACCTCTCATAGGTTATTTTCATATTAACAGCTGAACTCCTCACGGTTCACGAGACTGTGCCATACTAATGAAAATAATAATTTTTATTGCTCTAAAAGCCCTAGGCTCATCGCATTACTTAATTAAAAAGTCAAATCCTAATTAATTCACACCGCGGAAACAAAAACATTAAACAAATTACAGAAACCTATTTGTATGCTCCACTGCTAGCCTAAGAAATCATACCACCCTTCTCATAACCACAAAACACTCATCGACACCTAAACTCGCCAGCAGTCTTTCATATCAACTAAATTCTCCATACACTACTTTTCGCAGCTTTTACACTCTCCGTACATCTTTCATGCTCATATATCATATAACATACACTCTGATCCATACTCCCACACATAGGGCAAAAGTAAGGACCATCCTGCCTTTATCTTATCCTTAAATATTTGTTTCTTGCGCTCTCAATTCTTTAATATCCTAATTTATCATTCATATTCATTCATTTATCATTCAATTTATCATTTAAAATTCTAATTTAGCATTCATAGGCTACTTGTTTTTAATTTCATTTGAGATTGCAAAATCATTGATGATGGAGAGGAAGATTCTCAGCAATAACAAAGAGCAATAAAACTGCTGGATATTGAAGTTCAAACATCATTTTCTATCAAAAACCGTATAACTGGATTTGTCAACCAGTTTCTTTCCTTCATCTTCTTTCTTGCACGCCAAAGTACCGAAATGATGGTAAAAGGGCCAATGGTCCTTTTTTTATTACATCTATCTCCATGGTATAGAAATTTAAGCCCCATATCTGTTAACGGTTACTAATATCGGCTTAGAGCTTACAGAGCTTGCCGGAAAACTACCCTACGGTACGAATAAATTACTACCTGCCCAAAGTACCCTTTTAATTTGATTTCTTTTTCTTCAATTTTTGTAACTCCTTTTTTTTTTCAGGTTTTAGGTGCTGTTAAACGTAGTACCTAAAATTTTTACATTTCTGGGATAGTTGCCAAAAATGTTTGAAAGTTATTCTCAAAGTCAGTATCAGGAGCGTAATACATGTTCAGTCATACTTCAGCCCTCCTCGTCTACATTGCCCTTTAATTTTTCTTTGGCAATTAATTCAGATGTGTAAAAAGGTGAGATACAACATTTTTGCAGGAGAGTGACGATTTGTCAACGACAAAAATTCCTAATAGACTAAAATCAAATTGTTGTCAATTCAAGGGTTCACTCTCTCTCAGGAATCATGTACATCAGGTGGCACGTACCAAGCACACTTGGCCTACCGTGCTGTATAAGTGGCAGGAAGTCAATACCCCCTCATATCAATGACTAAATCATTTCAATCAAGTCACTGAAATCCTTGCACCAAATTGGCTAGATACCCAGAAGACAGGATCAGGAATAAACTAAATAGTTGAAAACAAAAACAGCTTTTGGGTAATCGTATATCTTATTAAAGTTGGAGTGCAACGTATTCCTCCAATGAACATATTTATTTAGT